>NC_138998.1:98664990-99355505 GCF_964374135.1 Grampus griseus
ATTTGTATAGAGTTGATCTTGGTAAACTCACTATCTTTTCAATCCCTACAATATTTGTTATTCTACCACCATTATTATTCTTATTATTAGTTTCTTGTTTCTTTTATTTTGATCAGTCTTTCTAAAGTTTATATAATCAATTCATCAGTTCAACTTCTGGTTTTGTTGATCTCTATTGTATCTTTGTTTTCTATTTTCCTATTTCTGCTCTTGTAATTATTTATTTCCTTCTACTTTCCCTGGGCTTTTTCTTTTGCTAAATTTGTAAGTAGGATGCTTAGCTCATTCATTTTTGAAATTTATTATTTTATAATAAGAGAAGTTGTTATACATTTCCATTTATGAACTGCTTACACAGCATGGCGTGCTTTCTGGTATGTAATATTTTTATTATTTTTCAATTAGATGTACTTCAATTTCCTTTATGATTCCTTCTTTGACTCATGAATGCTATTTTTACCCAGTATTTGAGTTCTCTTCTTGAAATATTATTTTATGTAGGTAATGTTTGTTCAGATTTATGTATATGTTTATTATTTAATTTATTCACTTCTTGCTTCTTATACTATCCTTTTGGAATCATTTTTCTTCTAACTGAAGTCCATCCTGTAGGATTTCCTCTATGGTAGGTCTTTTGGTGATGAACTCTTTTTGTTTATCTCTAAAATGTCTTTATTTTACCTCTGTTCCTAGATGATTTGGAGTTGATAAATGTTTTCTATCATAACTTTGAGAGCAGTATTCTTAAATTTTCTGTTTTCTCTTGTGCTAAGAAGTTTGCTTTAATTCTAATTGTTGTTCTTTTGTCAATGGTCTCTTTTATATGACTAACTAATTTCAAAATCGTGCCTTTTCTCTATATTTTTTATATTCTGCAATTCTACTGTAGAATTCATGCATTCTACATGTCTAGAAACATGAGTTCTTATTTTTCCTATTTTGGATATGATGTACTTTGTGGATTAATTGGTTCTAGGAAATTTACAGGCATTATTCATGTATCACATGCTCTCCTTTCTTTCTGTTTGTGCTTTCTTAAAATCCAGCTCAGTATATGTTAGATTTTATTATTCTATCTTCCACATGTTTTGTTTTGTTTTTGTTTTTGTTTTTCTTTTGCAGTACGTGGGCCTCTCACTGTTGTGGCCTCTCCCGTTGCGGAGCAACAGGCTCCAGACGCGCAGCTCAGCGGCCATGGCTCACGGGCCTAGCCGCTCCGCGGCATGTGGGATCTTCCCAGACCGGGGCACGAACCCGTGTCCCCTGCATCGGCAGGCGGACTCTCAACCACTGCACCACCAGCGAAGCCCCCACATCTTTTTATTCCTCTTTTATATTTTCCTTTTACTTGTCTCTCTTATTATCATATGTATAAAGATACATAATATACGATATGATTTTTTAATCCATTGGTTGAGTTTTTTCTTAAAATAATGATATTTTTTCATTTTAGAAGTCCCATTTTCCCCCAATCTGCCTATTCTTCTTGTCCCTTTCTAACTTTCATGATTGCATTTGTTACTTTTTTTATCATTCCATATATAGCTGTTCTATGTGTGATTCTTTAACATATGTAGTCCTTGGAATTCTAAATTTGTTTCTGATTGTTTCTGCTGATTCATTCATGTCTTGCTTTTTCCTGTGCTTCGTGTTCTTTGATTGTGATCTTATTGCCCGATCACAGTCTGTAGTGTCTTTGGGTCCTAAATTTCAAAAGATTTTCTCTAGAAAGAATTTATTTGTACATCTGCAAGTAGCCAGAGGCTGCTGCTAAGATGGTACCACTTCAATTTTCTTTGAGCTACTTGGCTGAAGATCGGAGACCCAGGATCAGTTCCCCTTTTTAGCTGGTGGTCCAATACTCTGACCCTGACAACGATGCTTTCAGAGCACTGAGAGATCTACTCTCAGAGAAACTCCACTGTACCAGAATGACATCTGTGTTTCTCCTCCATTCTCTTTTTTTTTTTTTTTTGATAGGAAAGGGGAGTCCTTGAAATTTTATTTTAGTTTTTGTGAGACCAAAATTACCATCAACAGTATGCCTTACCCATACTTACTTATTTTGCAAAGAAAGAACCTTTCAGAATGCCTACTCTGCCACCATTCTAAAACCCAATAAACCAATTTCTACCAAGACTATGTGACACAGCACTGTTTTTTCAATTAAGATAAACATAGCAGAAAATAAAGTAGAAGTTTAGGAGTGACAAATCATTCATTCATCCAATCACCTATTTCTCAATTTTATTGAATTATTACACTATGTCCAGCAGAGTACTAGTTGCTGGAGATGCAAAGATGCATCAGGTATGATCTCAAGAGGACTCACAACCGAGCATGGGGAGGTAAGCATGGTCATAGAAAGGTCTGCAGTAACTTGCAATTCCTGTTGTCCCTGCAAAATCTTCTTCATGTAGCAATTCACATATATGTTTAAAATAAAATAAAATTGCAATGAAAGACATATGGGAACTATACTTGTTTATATACTTGTTTTAAATATACATTTGATCATAGCATACATTTCCTGAAATAATGTAATATTTTATTCTGGATGCATTCCAAACTAAGTATTTTGGGAAATTAAATTTATGAATCAAATGTACTGTTATTATGATTGTAAACATTTTAAAGAAAGACATTTATAAACACCTGTCTTGATTTGAGCATTTAAAAAGAAAAATAAGTGAATGAGAGTTATAAAATTGACTTGTTTCTTAAGGATTGAACTGGGTAAAAGTCACTGAAAGTTAAAATGGTATTAATGAAAGCCATGAAGATATTCTATAATCACAAAAGGCAAAAAATTTTTCGTGAGAGTTAATTATATCTTAAGCATATTTAAACAAATATAATAAAGTACTACTTAAAATTTTAATCATCCTTAACATGAATCTGTAGTGCTAAACATCATACATGTTGACATTCAATAGATATTCATTGAATCAGGCAAGGAAAGAAGAGGGAAGAAAGGAAAGAAGGAGGGAAAGATGGAAGAAAGGAAGGGTGGCAAGGAAGGAGAAAGGAAGGGTGTCCTTGGGTTTCTTCTGCACACTGTTTCAGTCTCATCTCCTCTTCCTCACTTACTATATTCAAGCCACGGTAAACTGTCCCTTCCTTGAACTTGCGAACTTTCTTGAACTCCCTTTCTGTCCTGGGTTTTCACACAAGTGTGTCCCTTGCTTGGAGTGCTCCTCTCTTC
This sequence comes from Grampus griseus, assembly GCF_964374135.1. Lineage (NCBI taxonomy): Eukaryota > Metazoa > Chordata > Mammalia > Artiodactyla > Delphinidae > Grampus > Grampus griseus. The sequence continues at coordinate 98,668,196 of NC_138998.1, forward strand.
CTATTTTGCCACAACCATTAATATTAAATATCTCCCCATCCTGGGCTAATCCTTAAACCAAAAATGAAAATGCTTTATCTCTATAATTACTTAAAGTTGTATCCATAACGGATTTTTCTTACAGAGTTTCATTTAATGCTAAATTCTAATGTGACTTTAGATTGTAAAAGAGTCTTGGATTTAATTTTCAGGAGACACCATGGTGTAAAGTAAAGAATTCTGGATTTGCTATTAGATAGGTGGCAAAAACGTGTAGCTCAGGACGTGGTACATAATGCGTACTTAATATATTTTATTTCCTTCTTTCCTTTCCTGTCTTTGTTCTTCACTTTTTCCTGTATTAAAACAAAATATTAGTACAAGGTAAAGTGTCCATCTGTAAGAATAAAAAGGAGTAGGTATTTTAGATTTCTGTCTTCCGCAGATTACAGTACTAGACCAAAAACTGGGTTCAGAATGTCTGGTAATTAAGTAAAACTGAGAAATATATTTTATTTTTGACAATAAACTATATAATACTAAAATTAGAAAATCAAATTTTTCCTCAAACAATACTCAAGTAGGAGAACACAAGTGTTTTTTAAAATAAAGACTATCGAATAAATCAGTAGATAATAACTTCAACTGATGTTTTTGAAGGCAGAATACAGGCATATTATTGAATTTCAACTGACTGGAGAAATTTTTTTCAAGGGGCTTAGATAATGTATTGTAGACACTTCTTACTGATCATCTAATTTAATAAAGGGATAGAAATCAGAGATTGCACATGAATGTGTTTGTAATGTCCATTTTGTGGTCTGCTCCAAATAAATCCTTAAATGAATTTCCTATAAGACCTAGATTTCATTCAATTCGAAGACTACTTCCTTAATAAGTTCCTCTAATAAAACCAAGAAAAATACTTCCTGTCTACAGACTTTGTTAAAAACCCAGGAGAATTTTTTAATCTAAGGATATACACATGATCAAGTTGGTAACCATTACATAGGACCAGTTTAAGTTTGTTTTGACCCTTTCACAAATTCATATCCTACCCTCAACATGTATCATGTTTGGGATATTTTATACCATTTTATACAGTTTGTCTTCATTTCAATTTTGCCTTCAGGTGTATTTTTGTCTAGAAAATTTTATGAGCTTCAAGGTATCAAAGGAAAAGATAAGATAGAATTACAAAACACCACTCACATCTGAAGACTAATTAATATTGGATGATTATAATTGGACACATGCACTAATATTAAGAGAAGCAGAATGTGATAAGTTTAAAAACAAAAAAGTTGATGAATGCAGATGCTCAAATCAGCTTCGCCTTGCCTTAGATTACAGATAACTACTCCTAATGACTATTTTAACTATTTTTTCCCATAATTTTTCAGTGACAGCAACATCATCATACATAGTTTGCTTCATTTTATGAGATTCAACATTTGCATGCCAAACAGTGCTAACTGGAGAGGCTTCTAAGTTACGTTTTTAGAGCAAAGCCACCTGGATTACTCTGTTTTCCCCAGAGTGACCCTTCTGTTCTGAAAGAAAGACAATGAGGAAATTCTCTGCAGGCCATTTTAATATGAAATACAAAAGCTTAGAAACCCAAAGCACGAGAGAGGCATGGACATATATACACTACCAAACGTAAGGTAGATAGCTAGTGGGAAGCAGCCGCATAGCACAGGGAGATCAGCTCAGTGCTTTGTGACCACCTGGAGGGGTGGGATTCAGAGGGTGGGAGGGAGGGAGACACAAGAGAGAAGAGATATGGGAACATATGTATATATATAGCTGATTCACTTTGTTATACAGCAGAAACTAACACATCATTGTAAAGCAATTATACTCCAATAAAGATGTAAAAAAAAAAAAAAATCCCTTCTAAATAACTGAAGAAAACCATCAGGAGTATAGCCAGCTAGTCTCTTAATGGAGAGGTCATGAGAGACAGTAAGCACGGAACCTCTCTGAAGAGTACAAGGAACATTTGGTGGTTTATAATTGATTTTTCTGGGCAGATACATTTTTTTTTTCAAATAGTAATTATATCAGTGTCATTACTAATGGCCGTTGCAAGGGGCCTTGCTTTATTCTCCAAGGCAACAATTATGTCTGGTCAGAGAAGCCTCATAATTATTTCTACTTATTTGAAGTAGCATACAGACTTAGGTTTTTTCCCCCTCATTTAAGAATCTAAGACACTTAAGATTTCCCTTGGGGAATCAGGATAATAATAGCACAGCCAGGATATGTAGCAGCTTACTACACATCGCTTACTATGTGGGAATAAGCCAAAAGAGTTTTGCTATAATAGTTTAACTCCCAGAGCACTTTTGTAGTAATATTTTTTTTTCTAAATTTTAAAGGTCTGATGCATTTCTTGAGGATGTTAAGTTTCTAAATTAAGAAAGTGTGGGAGTTGAGAAAGATGGCGGAAGAGTAAGACGTGGAGATCACCTTCCTCCCCACATATTCATCAGAAATACATCTACATGTGGAACTGCTTCTATAGAACACCTGCTGAACGCTGGCAGAAGACCTCAGACTCCCAAGAGGCAAGAAACTCCCCACGTACCTGGGTAGGGCAAAAGAAAAAAGAAAAAACAGAGACAAAAGAATAGGGATGGTACCTGCACCAGTGGGAGGGAGCTGTGAAGGAGGAAAGGTTTCCACATACTAGGAAGCCCCTTCGCGGGCGGAGACTGCGGGTGGCGGAGGGGGAAGGTTCGGAGCCGCGGAGGAGAGTGCAGCAACAGGGTGTGGAGGGCAAAGCGGAGAGATTCCCACATAGAGGATCGATTCCGACCGGCACTCACCAGCCTGAGAGGCTTGTCTGCTCACCCGCGGGGACGGGCAGGGGCTGGGAGCTGAGGCTTGGGCTTCGGTCGGATCCCAGGGAGAGGACTGGGGCTGGCGGCGTGAACACAGCCTGAAGGGGCTAGTGCGCCACGGCTAGCCGGAAGGGAGTCCGGGGAAAAGTCTGAACCTGCCGAAGAGGCAAGAGACTTTTTCTTCCCTCTTTGTTTCCTGGTGCGCGAGGAGAGGGGATTAAGAGCACTGCTTAAAGGAGCTCCAGAGACGGGCACGAGCAGAAAGCGCGGACCCCAGAGATGCGTATGAGACGCTAAGGCTGCTGCTGCCGCCACCAAGAAGCCTGTGTGCGAGCACAGGTCACTCTCCACACCTCCACTCACCGGAGCCTGTGCAGACGCCACTGCCAGGGTCCCGTGATACAGGGACAACTTCCCCGGGAGAACGTACGGTGCACCTCAGGCTGGTGCAACGTCACGCCAGCCTCTGCTGCCACAGGATCGCCCCGCATCCGTACCCCTCCCTCCCCCCGGCCTGAGTGAGCCAGAGCCCCCGAATCAGCTGCTCCTTTAAACCCGTCCTGTCTGAGCAAAGAACAGACGCCCTCAGGCAACCTACACACAGAGGCAGGTCCAGATCCAAAGCTGAGCCCCCGGGAGCTGTGAGAACAAAGAAGAGAAAGAGAAATCTCTCCCAGCAGCCTCAGGAGCAGCGGATTAAATCTCCACAATCAACTTGATGTACTCTGCATCTGTGGAATACCTGAATAGACAACGAGTCATCCCAAATTGAGGAGGTGGACTTTGAGAGCAAGATATATTACTTTTTCCCCTTTTTCTCTTTTTCTGACAGTGTATGTGTATGCTTCTGTGTGCGATTTTGCCGGTATAGCTTTGCTTTCACCATTTGTCCTAGGGCTCTGTCCGTCAGTTTTTTGTTTTGTTTTTTACTTAAAAAAATTTTTTTTCTTAATAATTATTTTTTATTTTAACTTTATTTTATTTTATCTTACTTTATTTTATTTTATGCTCTTTCTTTCTCCCTCCCTCCCTCCCTCCCTCCCTCCCTCCCTTCCTTCCTTCCTTTCTTTCCTTCTTTCTTTCTTTCCTTCTTCTTTCTTTCTTTCTTTCTTTTTCTACTTTTTCTCCCTTTTATTCTGAGCCATGTGGATGAAAGGCTCTTGGTGCTCCAGCCAGGCATCAGGGCTGTGCCTCTGAGGTGGGAGAGCCAGGTTCAGGACACTGGTACACAAGAGACCTCACAGCTCCACGTAATATCAGACCACTAAAATCTACCAGAGATCTCCATCTCAACACCAAGACCCAGCTTCACTCAACGATCAGCAAGCTACAGTGCTGGACACCCTATGCCAAACAACTAGCAAGACAGGAACACAACCCCACCCATTAGGAGAGAGGCTGCCTAAAATCATAATAAGGCCACAGACACCCCAAAACACACCACAAGACGTGGACCTGCCCACCAGAAAGACAAGATGCAGCCTCATCCACCAGAACACAGGCACTAGTCCCCTCCACCAGGAAGCCTACACAACCCACTGAACCAAACTTAGCCACTGGGAACAGACACCAAAAAAATCGGGAACTACAAACTTGCAGCCTGCAAAAAGGAGACCCCAAACACAGGAAGATAAGGAAAATGAGAAGACAGAAAAACACACAGCAGATGAAGGAGCAAGGTAAAAACCCACCAGACCTAACAAATGAAGAGGAAATAGGCAGTCTACCTGAAAAAGAATTCAGAATAATGATAGTAAAGATGATCCAAAATCTTGGAAATAGAATAAACAAAATGCAAGAAACATTTAACAAGGACCTAGAAGAACTAAAGATGAATAAGCAATGATGAACAACACAATAAATGAAATTAAAAATACTCTAGAAGGGATCAATAGCAGAATAACTGAGGCAGAAGAACGGATAAGTGACCTGGAAGATAAAATAGTGGAAATAACTACTGCAGAGCAGAATAAAGAAAAAAGAATGAAAAGAATTGAGGACAGTCTCAGAGACCTCTGGGACAACATTAAATGCACCAACATTCGAATTATAGGGGTCACAGAGGAGGAGGAGAAAAGAAAAGGGACTGAGAAAATATTTGAAGAGATTATAGTTGAAAACTTCCCTAATATGGGAAATGAAATAGTTAGTCAAGTCCAGGAAGCACAGGGAGTCCCACACAGGATAAATCCAAGGAGAAACATGCCAAGACACGTATTAATCAAACTGTCAAAAATTAAATACAGGGGCTTCCCTGGTGGCGCAGTGGTTGAGAGTCTGCCTGCCAATACAGGGGACACGGGTTCGTGCCCCAGTCTGGGAAGATCCCACATGCCGCGGAGCGGCTGGGCCCATGAGCCATGGCCGCTGAGCCTGCACGTCCGGAGCCTGTGCTCTGCAACGGGGGAGGCCACAGCAGTGAGAGGCCTGTGTACCACAAAAAAAAAAAAAAAAAAAAATTATATACAAAGAAAACATATTAAAAGCAGCAAGGGAAAAACAATGAATAACACACAAGGGAACCCCCATAAGGTTAACAGCTGATCTTTCAGCAGAAGCTCTGCAAGCCAGAAGGGAGTGGCAGGACATGTGTAAAGTGATGAAGGAGAAAAACCTACAACCAAGATTACTCTACCCAGCAAGGATCTCATTCATATTTGATGGAGAAATTAAAACGCTTACAGACAAGCAAAAGCTCAGAGAGTTCAGCACCACCAAACCAGCTTTACAACACATGCTAAAGGAACTTCTTTAGGCAAGAAACACAAGAGAAAGAAAAGGCCTACAATAAGAAACCTGAAACAATTAAGAAAATGGGAATAGGATCATACATATCGATAATTACCTTAAATGTAAATGGATTAAATGCTCCCACCAAAAGACACAGACTGGCTGAAAGGATACAAAAACATGACCCAGATATATGCTGTCTACAAGAGACCCACTTCAGACCTTGGGACACATACAGACTGAAAGTAAGCGGATGGAAAAAGATATTCCATGCAAATGGAAACCAAAAGAAAGCTGGAGTAGCAATTCTCATATCAGACAAAATAGACTTTAAAATAAAGACTATTACAAAGGACAAAGAAGGACACTACATAATGATCAAGGGATCAATCCAAGAAGAAGATATAACAATTGTAAATATTTATGTACCCAACATAGGAGCACCTCAATACATAAGGCAAATACTAACAGCCATAAAAGGGGAAATCGACAGTAACACAATCATAGCAGGGGACTTTAACACCCCACTTTCACCCATGGACAGATCATCCAAAATGAAAATAAATAAGGAAACACAAGCTTTAAATGATACATTAAACAAGATGGACTTAATTGATATTTATAGGACATTCCATCCACAAACAAAAGAATACAATTTTTTCTCAAGTGCTCATGGAACATTTTCTAGGACAGATCATATCTTGGGTCACAAATCAAGCCTTGGTAAATTTAAGAAAATTGAAATTGTATCAAGTATCTTTTCCGACCACAATGCTATGAGACTAGATATCAATTACATGAAAAGATCTGTAAAAAATACAAACACATGGAGGCTAAACAATACACTACTTAATAACGAAGTGATCACTGAAGAAATCAAAGAGGAAATAAAAATATAGCTAGAAACAAATGACAATGGAGACACAATGACCCAAAACCTATGGGATGCAGCAAAAGCAGTTCTAAGAGGGAAGTTTATAGCAATACAATGCTACCTTAAGAAACAGGAAACATCTCGAATAAACAACCTAACCTTGCACCTAAAGCAATTAGAGAAAGAAGAACTAAAAAACCCCAAAGCTAGCAGAAGGAAAGAAATCATAAAGATCAGATCAGAAATAAATGAAATAGAAATGAAGGAAATGATAGCAAAGATCAATAAAACTAAAAGCTGGTTCTTTGAGAAGATAAACAAAATTGATAAACCATTAGCCAGACTCATCAAGAAAAAAAGGGAGAAGATTCAAATCAAAAGAATTAGAAATGAAAAAGGAGAAATTACAACTGACACTGGAGAAATACAAAGGATCATGGCAACTCTATGCCAATAAAATGGACAACCTGGAAGAAATGGACAAATTCTTAGAAATGCACAACCTGCCAAGGCTGAAGCAGGAAGAAATAGAAAATATGAACAGACCACTCACAAGCACTAAAATTGAAACTGTGGTTGAAAATCTTCCAACAAACAAAAGCCCAGGACCAAATGGCTTCACAAGCAAATTCTATGAAACGTTTAGAGAAGAGCTAACACCTAACCTTCTCAAACTCCTCCAAAATATAGCAGAAGGAGGAAAACTCCCAAACTCACTCTACGAGGCCACCATTACCCTGATACCAAAACCAAACAAAGATGTCACAAAGAAAGAAAACTACAGGCCAATATCACTGATGAACATAGATGCAAAAATCCTCAACAAAATACTAGCAAACAGAATCCAACAGCACATTAAACGGATCATATACCATAATCAAGTGGGGTTCATTCCAGGAATGCAAGGATTCTTCAATATACTCAAATCAATCAACGTGATACACCATATTAACATCTATCTCAATAGATGCAGAGAAAGCTTTTGACAAAATTCAACACCCATTTATGATAAAAACCCTGAAGAAAGTAGGCATAGAGGGAACTTTCCTCAACATAATAAAGGCCATATATGACAAACCCACAGCCAACATTGTCCTCAATGGTGAAAAACTGAAAGCCTTTCCACTAAGATCAGGAACAAGACAAGGTTGCCCATTCTCCTCACTATTATTCAACATAGTTTTGGAAGTTTTAGCCACAGCAATCAGAGAAGAAAAAGAAATAAAAGGAATCCAAATCGGAAAAGAAGAAGTAAAGCTGTCACTGCTTGCAGATGACATGATACTATACATAGAGAATCCTAAAGATGCTACCAGAAAACTACTAGAGCTAATCAATGAATGTGTTAAAGTAGCAGGATACAAAATTAATGCACAGCAATCTCTGGCATTCCTATACACTAATGATGAAAAATCTGAAAGTGAAATTAAGAAAACACTCACATTTACCATTGCAACAAACAATAAAATATCTAGGAATAAACATACCTAAGGAGACAAAAGACCTGTATGCAGAAATTATAAGACACTGATGAAGGAAATTAAAGATGGTACAAACAGATGGAGAGATATACCATGTTCTTGGATTGGAAGAATCAACATTGTGAAAATGACTCTACTACCCAAAGCAATCTACAGATTCAATGGAATCCCTATGTAACTACCACTGGCATTTTTCACAGAACTAGAACAAAAAAATTTCACAATTTGTATGGAAAAACAGAAGACCCCGAATAGCTAAAGCAATCTTGAGAACGAAAAATGGAGCTGGAGAAATCAGCCTCCCTGACTTCAGACTATACTACAAAGCTACAGTAATCAAGATAGTATGGTAGTGGCACAAAAACAGAAATATAGATCAATGGAACAGGATAGAAAGCCCAGAGATCAACCCACACACATATGGTCACCTTATCTTTGATAAAGGAGGAAAGAATATACAGTGGAGAAAAGATAGCCTCTTCAATAAGTGGTGCTGGGAAAACTGGACAGGTATATGTAAAAGTATGAGATTAGAACATTCCCTAACATCATACACAGCAATAAGCTCAAAATGGATTAAAGACCTAAATGTAAGGCCAGAAACTATCAAACTCTTAGAGGAAAACAGGCAGAACACTCTATGACATAAATCACAGCAAGATTCTTTTTGACCCACCTCCTATAGAAATGGAAATAAAAACAAAAATAAACAAATGGGACCTAATGAAACTTCAAAGCTTTTGCACAGCAAAGGAAGCAAGGTGAAAAGAGAACCCTCAGAATGGGAGAAAATATTTGCAAATGAAGCAACTGACAAAGGATTAATCTCCAAAATTTACAAACAGCTCATGCAGCTCAATAACAAAAAAACAAACAACCCAATCCAAAAATGGGCAGAAGACCTAAACAGACATTTCTCCAAAGAAGATATACGGATTGCCAACAAACACATGAAAGAATGCTCTACATCATTAATCATTAGAGAAATGCAAATCAAAACTACAATGACATATCATTTCACACTGGTCAGAATGGCCATCATCAAAAAATCTAGAAACAATTAATGCTGGAGAGGGTATGGAGAAAAGGGAGCACTCTTGCACTGCTGGTGGGAATGTAAATTGATACAGCCACTATGGAGAACAGTATGGAAGTTCCTTAGAAAACTACAAATAGAACTACCATACGACTCAGCATTCCCACTACTGGGCATATACCCTGAGATAACCATAATTCAAAAAGAGTCATGTACCAAAATATTCATTGCAGCTCTATTTACAATAGCCAGGAGATGGAATCAACCTAAATGTCCATCAACGGATGAATGGATAAAGAAGAAGTGGCACATATATACAATGTAATATTACAGAGCCATAAAAAGAAACGAAATTGAGTTATTTGTAGTGAGGTGGATGGACCTAGCGTCCATCTTACTTCATTTTACAGAGTGAAGTAAGTCAGAAAGAGAAAAACAAATACCGTATGCTAACACATATATATGTAATGTAAGAGAAGAAAAAAAAAGGTCATGAAGAACCTAGGGTTAAGAAGGGAATAAAGACACAGACCTACTAGAGAATGGACTTGAGGATATGGGGAGGGGGAAGGGTAAGCTGTGACAAGGTGAGAGAGTGGCATGGACATACCAAACGTAAACCAGATAGCTAGTGGGAAGCAGCCACATAGCACAGGGAGATCAGCCCGGTGCTTTGTGACCACCTAGAGGGGTGGGATAGGGAGGGTGAGAGGGAGGGAGACAAGAGAGGGAAGAGATATGCGAACATATGTATATGTATAACTGATTCACTTTGTTATAAAGCAGAAATTAACACACCATTGTAAAGCAATTATACTCCAATAAAGGTGTTTAAAAAAAAAAAGAAAGTGTGGCATTGTTTTCAAAGAAATTTGTTTTTAAAGAGATGTACTGGGCTCCCTGGTGGCGCAGTGGTTGAGAGTCCGCCTGCCGATGTAGGGGACATGGTTTCGTGGGGTCTGGGAGGATCCCACATGCCGCGGAGCGGCTGGGCCCGTGAGCCATGGCCGCTGGGCCTGCGCGTCCGGAGCCTGTGCTCCGCAACCGGAGAGGCCACAACAGTGAGAGGCCCGCGTACCGGAAAAAAAAAAAAAAAAAAAGAGATGTACTGAGTAACAATTAGAAAAGATGAGTAGAGTTTAGAGGACCGGTTGAAGCAGTGAAACGCCTCTATTTTTAGGCATGCCTTTATTGAGATATTTATTTGAGTATATTAGATAACACAAATCCAGATACAAACTTCTTGGGAAATGATCTTTCTTGATTTAATTTTCCATTTACACACACACACACACACACACACACACACAAACAGATTCATGAAACTCTTTTGGTTTTTTTCTATACTTAAGAGTTAACTTATTAAATATTCCCATGGCTCCTTATATAAATATGCACTTAACTTGTGTTTTATACTTTAACTAATATTGATTTGGGAAAAAGTTCAAATATTTAATTTTTTTAATGACCTGGGAAGCACTACGTTCATTCATCTAATCAAGTTTAGAAATCTCTTTCATAAATTAAAATTTTAATTATTTACACAATATTAACTACTTTCCTATGTATCTTTACTGTATTAGAGTGGTTATAAAGGGAGAGGAGACTTCTGTTGTTTCCAAGGGTGGCTTAATCCTTTTGTAAACCAGGGAATTGTGTTCTGGTGAGACCTGGTCTACTTTAACTATCAAAAATTGTTAAGGTCATGCAAGAGTCAAAACAACATGAATTCTTAGTTATAGCTGAATACAAGGCCAAAGTTCTGTATAAATTTTTCTGTTTAATCTTCATCAAGAGGAGTATGCATGGGATTGCTTACTTGGAAATGTAGTTAGGTTGTTTATGTTACTTTAATTTTAGAGACAGAAAAACAACTACAAGGGCTTTTAAATGACATGACTGAGTTATTTGGAAAAAAAGAGATCATATGTGTATGTGTTAACTTCATATGTGTATGAAGTTAAGCTTTATATGTTGAATTTTGGACAGAATAGGCTAATCTTCTGGGGAAATTCTAAAAAATGGAATGGCCATATCACTGAACTATCTAGAGTATGTTTTAAAAATTATTGGCGTTTCAGAATAGGTACATTGCATTTTCGCAGAGATAATTATTTTGTTGAAGGCAAATTGAAATATCATAGATTCTTCCAAGAAGCCTGATATGGTGGCCAGCTTCCAAAACTGACCCTGATGATCCCCACACCTAGTATTGGGTTGGCCGAAAAGTTCGTTCAGGTTTTTCCATAAGATGTTACAGGAAAACCTGAAGGAACTTTTCGGCCAACCCAATATTTATACCATTATGCAATCCCCTCCTAGGGTTGAACTGTGTATCCAATAAAATATGACAGAAGTAATAGTAATTGCTAAGATTAGATTATAAAAGACACTGCCTCTTTGGTGTTAAATGTGTACTCTCTTTTAGATGTGATCAGGTCCCTGTGAACAGTAGCTGAAGCTTTCTGCCCAAGTCACATGAATGAGCTGGAAAAAAAGTTGCCCTGCCTCTTTAAGCTTTCAGCTGACTGCAGCCCATGACAGCTTGTCTGCAACCCCATGGGAGACCCAGAGCCAGAACTACCCAGCTAAGTCACTCCTGGATTCCTGATTCTCAGACATTTTGTGAGATAATACATACTCATTGCTTAAAACTGCTCAGTTTTGGGGTAATTTGTTACGTAGCAATAGAAAACTAATACATTTGATCTGTACATGAGGTTAATGTTCAGTATCTTTTCCTATAAGGGAAGTAGCTTTCAAATGGTAGTGCTTTCTGAGACAATACAGAATATTAGAAGAGGACTGGCCTTGCATTCAGGACACCTGTATGTTCAATATCACACAAGCCACAATTCTTCTGGGTCTAGCTTCTTAATAAATATCAGAGAGTTAGATTAAATTTGCCCTAATAATCATTCATATTTTTAACTTCTATACTTCTAAGAGGGTTCTGACGCTCTCAGTTTGGAAATCTCTTTGTTTGTGAAATCTTTACTTATTTACCACAACATTGCCAACTTTTCGGTATATCTCTATTTTCATGAATGATTGATAATTAGAGAGAAAGGTTTCCCTGGTGGTGCGGTGGTTGAGAGTCCGCCTGTCAATGCAAGGGGCACGGGTTCGAGGCCTGGTCCTGGAGGATCCCACATGCCGTGGAGCAGCTGGGCCCGTGCGCCACAGCTGCTGAGCCTGCACTCTGGAGCCCGCGAGTCACAGCTGCTGAGCCCGTGCGCCTGGAGCCTGTGCTCCGCAGCAGGAGAGGCCACCGCAGTGAGAGGCCCACGCACCACGGCGAAGAGGGGCCCCCACTCGCCGCAACTAGAGACGGCCTGCGCACGGCAACGAGGACCCAGTGCAGGAAAAATAAATTAAAATAAATAAATAAATAAAATAATTAGAGAGAAAAGGTTGCTATTGCAAAGATGGTACATGAGAGAAAGAGAATGTTTGGCTTCTGTGTATCCTCTGCATAACCTACTTTGGCCTTTAAAGAGTATACAGAAAGACACAGAAGAAATGAAACCATGAGGTAAGACATGAAAAGGTGGACCCATTAGAGTAATTTACCCTACCTAGAGAGTAATGAAATAATAAAATCTGCCAAAATAAATAGAACACCATGCTTCATGAATTATTCTCATATATAAAAAACTTAGAAGAGTGAGAATCTTGTGTCAAAGCAAAATATGGCCTGTATTGTCATCAATATATCTAACGTGTACTTGGAAAGTACAATAGGAATGAAACTATTTTCCATGTTTATGGCCATACTACTCTAGAGTTATGTCTAATTTCGAAGAAAAATATTTTCTGTATCTTATTTAATGTCAAATGTTTTATAGTTCATAAACTATGTAAATTCATAATTTAAGATATCAATTTTTGTAATTTCCAAATTAGAATGTTATCACATGCTTATACTAAAACTTCTTAAGTGACAATAAAATAATATTATGGGATGGTATCAATTGATTAATATTGATGTGGATGGTAATTTTTAAATGTTAGGAACTGGTTCTGTGCCCTAGTTCACACATTCGTTAATGTCTTTACCTCTGTTTTACTTATTACCATATGATCTATAAAATAGAATAATCCTTTTGATGGTCATGCTTGCACTTTGGATAAGATGGCATTCTGTTTGGGTGACAAAAATTTAAAGGACCTACTGTGCCTACTAGAACCATATTAAAATTAAAACTGGTAATGACACTGAAACTAATACCAGTTTTAGTAGGGTCTATGTATTGAATGCTTACTCTTTCCCAGGAGCAAATGAATGATTTACATTTAAAAGTCTCATTTAATCTATTCCTCATAATAGCTTATGTGGTTGTTATCATTTCTCTCCTAAGAGATGAAGAAGTTAAGTCTTAAGGAAATAAAACTTGTTGCCTATGGTCACAAAGCTAACTGGTTTCAAAGCCTGAATTCTAACCCAGGGCTGTCCAAATCCACTATGACTAGATAGAATATTTATTATTGTATAAAATATTTTGTTTCACAAATATCAATGTGAATTGACTAAAAAGCCACCAAAAGTTAAAGCGACAGAAGAAAAATGAAATAATCAACAGTCCAGTCACTTTTAACGTTCCATCAATATCTAAATATATTTTTATCATAGTTTCTTATTAAGTTGCCAGCTGGAGGTTGAAATCTAAGTGGTAATCATGAAGTAGGTAGGTGTCTCTCAATTAGCTAGCAGCTAATTAACTTGTCTTAAAATGAATTAATATAAGTAGAGTGCACTCAGTAAACTACTATTTGTTAACATTATTTTTGTTTTTTCATAATCCAAGTTAAGTATTAACACCAAAATGTTTTTCTCTACCTTCATTCAAGATTGGGAAAGTAGTTTTAAGGACTAGAAATGTGCAAATATTTTAGCTTCTAACTCATTTTTGTTTTCCTAATTCATCCAACAAAATCAAATCTTGGCCTTGCAATAAATAAGGGTTCTCTAGCTCCAGAAGAACAGGTTTCCCAATACTGGACACACTATAATCTTGGATGTTAGACATTCCCTCCAGCAATAAAAAAAAAAATCTGCAAATCAAGTCAGGCAGCAGAGGCACACAGAAGCTTACATATTTCTTAAATAAAAAGTAGGATTTTCTTTATAATACTGCAATATTTTGAAATCTATGGGGTCTAATAAAAACCATGCTTAAAAATGCAGTTTAAAAACACATACACACCTTTCACAGAAGTATTTATTGGAGTGAACTATTCAAGGAAGAAACCCCACCAAATTCCTGACTGACTACTAAGAAAAGTTGCTACCTCTACCTTACCCCTCTGTATGGTCCATATTTATTTCCTCTATTAGCATTTGCTAATAAATCCCTGAAGGAAAATGGGGCTAAACAATGCACTCTGTAAACAGCCACCTCGTATTCTATAGGAAATCTCGCAAGATAATTTCACATGATTTATCATACAATTACAGGCTTTAAAATCCTCAGAAGAAATGAATGCATCTTTGTTCAGTTTATAGATTCCTCATTAAGTGCAAGATGAAACAAGTAGTAGTACAGTATCAGAAGAGAAAAAAGTAAATTTATGAATTGGTAATTATGTTTGTACTTGTAGCCCCAAATTGTAATTGTTTAAGGAATAGGCAAAAATATGGTTGTATTTTTAACTGCACTTGAAAGAGCAAAACTTACATTTCTCCCAAGGGAGTATGACTCAGTCAACACTTTAACAAGGCCAGTGATCAGGGGAAACTTGCTAAGGGTTAGATAACATAATCTACCAGAGTTGCAATTCTTAGCTTCAAGATTTGCCTACAGGCATTATATAGTATTATTTACCCTTTCATCATTTTAGGATAGAAAGTTAGATATCTGACTTGTACATTTGGCTTTCTGAAGTAATAACATTATATTTACATTTTACATTAATGGAAGAGCAGTTCTTTGAAGGCTGAATGCAGTCTGAATTCACGGCAATATCACACTCAAATAATTGGTGCCTGTCTATGGGATTTTTGTTTGTCTGATTTTCACCAAACTAGATCAGAAATTTAGAGGAAGTTTGAATTTGTGTCCTTGTTACTTCCCAGAAAAATTTTTTCTGAAGGAATGAAAATATAGTGGAAAAATGCTAATTTTGCATACTCCAAGGCTATCCTGATTCTGGTAGGCACTAACCTAGACACTTTCCTAGAGTAGTTTCTAGTATTCTGTCCCACCATCTGCCCCTACTTAAAGGGACATTTGTGATCCTCTTAGAATTTGGTATTGTGGGTTCTATAACCTCTACTCCAAGCTGTATGTTCCATTGTATTATTTCTTCCCTCCAAACAATAATTTTTAAGAGGAGGTAGAAATTTATAGGAGTAGTAATTAATCTTTTTTAAAATAGACTTATATTTTTATCTTTTCTTAGAAATGCAAAACTTGGTTGTAAATATATAGATTTCTAGATTGTTGAAGAAACTGAATTACTCTTTCACCCTTAAGATTTTTATATACTTTCCTGTAATTTTTTAATATCTCATATTTTCATTGGAAATATCAAATCTCTCATTCCTTCATTACTCTTACTTGATAATTTCTTATCAGCTTGCATAGCAAAGCCAGACACAATAAAATAATAATAAGCTTATGCAGTCATGGAATTTCAGAATCGGAAAATAATCTAGTTTACCCTAACCTCATCAAAAAAGAGATGAAGACATGGAATTCATTAAAGTGATGATGAAGCAATTTAAGAAAAGTCTGGCCAGGAATATCAAAGCAACTGATTATGACTTCAGGATGTGAAATTGAATTAAAATGTTATGAAATTTAGAGCTGACTGAAATATAGCAAGTCGGCAGAAGTGTGATTAATGAGCAGCCTTAGCTAGTATTACAACATCAGTGCTAAGATTGCACTTCTGGTGACTACATACCACCAAAAGAATCCAGGCCCTTTGAGCACAGTGAAGTGGGTATTGTTTTATTCTTGAAAACCAAAACATAAACTTTGATACTCATTATGCTTATAACCTCCATTTCAGTCTATAAATTTAGATATATTCTAAAGTTTTAAATGAAGTATATTTACTTAGTTCTACCAATTTTGCTTTTTCCTCTTTTGGATGTATCAAATCTTTGACATACTAAATCTAGCTTCTGTAATTTTAAACAAATCCATTTTTCAAATCAAACAAAAGGTAGTATGACTCTTATGAAACAGAAGACAATTTAAAGCTAGAGGAGTCAGTAGACATTTGTAATTTTCATATGCGTGCAAACCTTATACTAGATGTGTAGTGCAAATGTCTTTCAATTTCTTTCTATTCAGATACGTCCAAATCATACAGATGCTGCTGTTGATGCAGTGCTGGCACCAGTCCCAGGTTTGCGACCACGAAAATCTCTGCTCCAGGCACTTTGGGGACTCCCTGGGCTCACTAAACCAGACAGGCTTCTACATAGGGTGGTGTTTGCTACACAACACGGAAATTGGCAATGAAATCTCTGTAATGAGTGTTTGTATCAGTAAATTCCCTTGCCATCCATTTTTTATCAGGTAATGTTGTTTTAATTAGTACCAAATGCTCATATCCAATTTCTCTGTGGTGGACATGGCAACAAATAAGAATTATGAAAAGAAAGGAAAAAAGAGAACACAAAACTTTTATTTAGCAGCTCAGGAATTTGCTGATTCCATTAGAAACAACTCAATTGTATCTGAAACTGACTTGGTCCCTTATTTACTGCATTTTGCTTTGGATTAATATTTTAGGTTCAAATATCACACGAGACATGTAACATCTACAGAGATTCTAGCCAGTTATAAAGATGGTTCAATATTTAAGTTCACATGTATGTTTAGAGGGTTGTGGTTATTCTCCCTCTATCCATACCTTTAAAGTGAGGTAATGGAGAAGTGGTGCCTCTAGAGACTTAGAGCTTCAAGCGTGGTCCTGGGAGAGGCAGTGCTAGCCTTCCCTGTGAGCTGTTTCAAATGTAAACCCTCATCCCACCTCCTTTAAGCCACCTCCGGTCAACTGAATCAGAACCTGCATTTCAACAAGTTCCTCCTGTGATCCAGGAAATCCATAGGCCCTTTCCTCAACCACACTTTTCTTAGTTCCTATATGAAAACCATGTTTCAATTTACATGCAAGTTTACATTTACGTTACAAAATGTACACCTTAGATGGTCATTGTGGAAGGAGGATGCAGAGAATAAATGAGATATGTTTCTGTACCTAAACAGTGGATAGAGGTAAGAGTAGCATTCGTGGAAGCAAACAGAAAATTCTCTTCCACTTTTGGGCAAACACCTAAGTGAAGGAAATACAACAGAAGAAAATAAGAAATGTATCTTGACAATTTTATACGGAAGGAGAGAAGGATTCTTTTCTTTTCCAGTTGATTATTTCTACAATAGTTGCTTCATATATTTTTAATCAAATAAAGATGCAGATTTACTGCTTATATATTTTAGGAAAAAAATAGTATTTATTGAATTGTTATCTTGGGGGAAAAACTACCCTGAGAAAGTAGAATAAGAGGGGAGAGAAGGAAGAAAGAGACTTATTGTGCAAAGTTTGTTGTTGAGAAGTATGAGACTTTTACAAAAGATACCAATGATTCAACCTCCTATCGAAAGAGACTACTTTAAATCATCCCTGAGCGATGAAATTATTTCCCATAATGAAAAGCTTCCCACAAATCTCTTCACCTTTTTTCTTTAAAACAATACAGTGTTTTCATGACATGAAATTACATCTTTTATATAAACCTCATAGATACTCAATTCTATAATTGGTAGAGTAAGTGAAACAATGGCAAGTTAAACAAATTCAGAATTTTATAATTATTGACCATCTGTATATAAGAAATGTTTCCTTTCTTATAATGAAATTTCTTAAGCAAAATCTAAAAACTACTGACTGGTAAAAAAAAAATTAATGAGAGAATTGTAAGGAAAAGACTTTACCATTCATAGGTCTTTAAATATTGGATGTAAGAATAATGAACTATTATGGAGGATTCATGTTTGCAAAATGAGCTACCAGTTGGTAATCAATGGAGCTGTACAACACCCTGGTGAGGGAGGTATATTTTATTGCTGCCATTTTATAGATGCAAAATGGGCAGCAGAGAGTAATGAAGAGAACCTAGAAAATCAGCATCAGCAGAAAGCACTGACTTTTCTGAGACATCCAATTGTGATGCAAGTAGGTGTTAACAACCACTTATTGCCTGGGTTATTTTGGTGAAGTTACTTAGGTTTCTTGTACCTTAGTTTCTTCATCTGTAAAGTGGGAAGGGTAATAGTACTTATTACAAAGCATTGTTATTGGAATTGAATTGCTAATACATAAAAAACACTTTTAAAAGTATCTGGCATATAATTGGCCAAATATCGTTGCCTATGAATTATGAGCTATGTGCCTTTCTGAGTGCTAAGGATATGAACGTGGACAAAAGAAATCCCTGCCCTTGTGTGCTTACATTCTATTTATTAACAGAGCATTGTCTCAGCTGATGGATATCAGTGTGTGTCTGTCTTATGAACAGGTAGAAACAGGAAGTTCTCGGAGCTTTCTTTCTTTTTTTCTTAATTGTTAGGGGTAATTTCACAGTGGTTGGTAAGTTGTTTCAATTTCCTCTGAATGAGTTCTGAACAAAGAAAGGATTTTATTACTTTCTTTAGAATGTGACTGAAAGCAAACAGTGGTGTTAGGCACTGACTCAAGGTTGGGTGACAAAGACAAACAAGAAAAGATCTCCTTTATTCAGGGCCTTCCAAACTAGTGAGGGAGTCAGATACACACATAAATGACTCTAATCAAGACAGTCTTTGATAAATATAATAAAAGAACAAAGAAGCAAGAGAAAGAAAAGTGCTACGGGCAGAGAAACAAAGGAGAAGAAAAATTAAAAATGTGAAAACAAAGGGTAAAGAAAGGAGGTAGGAGCAGAGCTAAGGGAATGCTGTATTTGAGGTTCAATGAGAGTTTTGATATTTAGTGACTGCAAGAGGGTCTGCAACATGTCGAAGGTGGAGACTGAGGGGTTGGGGACAGATGATGTCTTATTGACTTATTGAAATAACTTTCTAAGCCCAAGATGGAACCGCTCCCATCCAGAGTGCCAAGTCAGCAAACCAAAATTTTGATAATTTTTTGTCTCTGTAAAAGCTCTGGGATCAAAAACTCAGTATATCCACAGATGGCCAAGAAGCACATGAAAAGCTGCTCAACATCACTAATTATTAGAGAAATGCAAATCAAAACTACAATGAGGCACCACCTCACACCAGTCAGAATGGCCATCATTAAAAAGTCTACAAATAACAAATGCTGGAAAGGGTGTGGAAAACCGGAACCCTCCTACACTGTTGGTGGGAATGGAAGTTGGTGCAGCCACTATGGAAATCAGTATGGAGGCTCCTCAGAAAACTAAAAATTACCATGTGATCCAGCAATCCCACTCCTGGGCATATATCCAGAGAAAACTATAATCCAAAAAGATACATGCACCCCTATGTTCATAGCAGCACTATTCACAATAGCCAAAACATGGAAACAACCTAAATGTCCATTGACAGATGAATGGATAAAGAAGATGTGGTACATATATACAATGGAATATTACTTAGCCATAAAAAGAATGAAATAATGCCATTTGTAGCAACATGGATGTAACTAGAGATTATCATACTAAGTGAAGTAAGTCAGAAAGAGAAAGACAAATACCATAAGATGTCACTTACATATGGAATCTAAAATATGACACAAATGTCATATTTCTGCTATCTATGAAGCAGAAACAGACTTACAGACATAGAGAACAGATTTGTGGTTGCCAAGGGGGGCTGGTGGGGGAGGGATAGACTGGGAGTTTGGGGTTAGTAGATGCAAACTACTACACATAGAACAGATGGACAACAAGGTCCTACTGTAAAGCACAGGGAACTACATTAAATGTCCTGGGATAAACCATAACAGAAAACAATACAAAAAAGATTGTATATGTATGTATAACTGAGTCACTTTGCTGTACAGCAGAATTAACACAACATTGTAAATCAACTATACTTCAATTAAAAAAAAAACACGCAGTATATCCAGTTACCCAGTCCCCAAATGGCCAAGCCAGCTCCGGGCTCTATACTTCTTTCCTTGTTCATTCTCACCCTAAACAAGGTTAACTGTGTGGCTCCAGCCAATCAGATATTTTCTCTTTTTCTCTCCCTTGTTCTTTATTCCTTGTGTTATAAAAGCTCCCTGCCTTCCGGCCCACTTGGCACTTCCTGAAAGGAGACCATCCACTTCATGAAGTGTTATATAAAGTGCGTATCACCTAAATTGTCTTCATGGTTTTTAACAGTTCCCTCATTATGAGGAGGCTCTACTTTGAAGAAAAGCATTGTTAGTAAGTAAATACAAAATATAAACTTTTTTGGTAACATACGTGACTTTCTTCATTATTTTAAGTGACTTTTCATATTCAAACTATATTCATGTGAGTTTAAAAAAATAAAATACTTTTTGAGTATGAAAAGAGAAAACCAAGAATTGGGGGAGTATAATTAACTGAATAGAGAGCATCTAATTAATTATAACCCACAAGCAATATATTTTCTTCTTCATAGCCCTCTCATCACACACACACACACACACACACACATAGAAACAAAAGACAATCATAGCAGGGTTTTAATTTTTATATATAATTATGATGTGAAGATTATTCCCTGTGATGTATTTTTTAAAATGTGTGTATGTATTTAATTTTAGTATACATAAATTCTTTGAAAGATAGTATAACATATCTATATAACTGTACAAACACAAACATAGCAGCATTTGCAAACAGCTAAAAATGGAAGAGATTATCTTTCCGGACCCTTATTTTACAGATGAGAAAACACGCCTAAGAAAGTTAAGGTCTGAGCCAAACTCAAATTTTTGAACATTTACGCCAATGCCTTTTTCTAAGCAAAGGTCACTGGTAACAACAATATGTGTTTGACCTCAGATATTTGTAGACACTTCACATTCTAAGCAGCTTAACTTCTCTCCTGATTTACAGAATAATGATCCTAACACAATAACTTAATAAAACAGCATGGATTCCTCAGAGAATGGAGGAATATTGATCATTTGTGTATTAAGTTTAGCAATATACTATATCTTTGATTGAAAGGAAATGTAAAGTTTAAATGCCATAAATTAAAGACTGAGGCGCCAATATTAAAGACGCCTGTGGATATCATAATGAGCCAAGGAGTAAAATTCTCTCCTAGCTCTCTGAGCATTGAGGTGCCTTAGTTATTAGTTGGTGTGCCATGAGATCTACTTGGATCACCTTTACCTGTTCCTGCTCCCACCCCCTAGCTTCTATGTGTTTTGCATTTAAAGGCTTGTACCTACCATCTACTTTAGACACCTAAACTTGGGCAACTGGAGCCACAGTGGAGAACCAGATGTGCCTATGACTTTTTCCTGAATACCACATGTATATGTCCATTCAGGCCTGTGGTCAATGACTGACTGGAGGCTGAGTATGGAAGCTCAGCTTCTTTGTCTCCATACGATGAACTCTGAGACGTAATTTAGACTCCAGAGCTCCCCTGCTCACTCTGAGTTTGATTTGCATCTTCCTTCATAGTCCTGCCTCCCCATTGTCTTACCAGTTCTCCTGGGAGGGTTCTTCATTAATCACTTACACACGAATTCCCATCTCAGGGTCTGCCTTTGGGCAACTTGATCTAGGACAGCTACCAAAGCTATTTAGGATCTATCCATCCATCCATCCATCTTTATCTATATTTGCTACCTCGCTCTCTCTCTTACCTCCATCTATGTACTTCCACCCCTCATCCCATTCTAACCCAACAGGTAACACCTAAAACAGCATATTTCCATTCCATATTCTGTATGTTAATATAACCACACAAAAATATACATAGATGGGGGAATATTTGTGTTCCCAAAATAGGAGCATTTGTACATGTACTGCTTTGTATTTTGCTTTTCCTACTGAACTATATTTAGATTCCTAATAAAGAAATTAGCACTTTTAACTAAGAGTTCTATTGTAGGTTTCCCTAGTTATAAGCTTTATAAAAATAATTCTTGGGAGGAGAAACTGTATTATAGATATAGATAGATATATAAAAGGTACAGCAGGAATCTGAAGTCATAGTTGGGAAAAGTTTTAATGTTGTCAGTCATTTTATGCTTTCTCTCAGAGGTTTGATATTCTAACATCTTGATTGATTGCCTACACATTATGTATTTATGTATGAAGATATCATAATTTTTATTTAGTTTGTACATAATTCCCATGCTATTGTGCTCTGATTCTATATTGAACTATATAATATGCCAAATATTTCCCTAATGCTTTCTTAAATGATATTTAATACTGACTTCATACACTCTTCATCTTCAGGTCTGTTCAGAATTAATCTTTACAACCCACTAGAAGAGTTGATATCTTTATTTCCATTTTACAAATGTGAAGTCTGAGACATAGGGAGATTAATAGACTTTTTCCTGACCACAAGCATAATGAGAGTCAGAGTCAGTACATGAATTAGGAATCCTTTGCTTCCAACTCCATGTTTAATCCATTAGCACTGGATCACTGCCATTTTCTTACAAAATAAACTCCTTCGTAACATTATTTATTCTATCATTCAAACATGGATATTATGTCAATGACCATCTTTCAGAATATGATTAATTTATAAAGTTTTGACTGGATTAATGTGGTTCTCTTTTTATGGAATCGGTGTAGTTTTTAATTGGAAATATTGCAAGTTATTTTCATCTTCAAACATATGAAGTAAAAATGACAATAGAATAAGAGTGATTTTCTGCATATGAAATATAACCTTTATAAAACACAGAGAAATATTTTTTATTCTGAAAAGTTGCTTAAAAATATGTGTGCATTGCTTTTTAAATACTCTGAATTTTTGAGTACATGAAGATATATTTAAACGAGTGGATGGAAAATACGTATATTTTTGTGACACGATGCTACGGGTTGTAACATTTGAAAGAACAGCCCAACAGGATTTCTGAGCACATGCTGGCTAGACCAATGTGCAGAATCTATAAGCCAATTAAACCAAGTCAATTCCTCCTTTCTTAGACTACGGATTTATCCATGTCAGTTAATAATAATGACAGTTTTCATTGACTACATAATTCTGAAATTACTAGATACAGTCATGCAACTGAGTTACTTCTCCCTTTTTCAAAATTACATTTGCTCAGAATTAGCAGAATAGAAAAATAAAGACTTCTATTTCTCTTCTTGCCCTATGTTTCTCCATAGGAAACCTAAATTTATTTGTGATGTTCCTTTGCTTCTTGTAAGTTACAGAAACACAAGTTCTTTCTTATTTTAATATACCACTGGGAATTACATATAGTTTTTACATTATAATTTTTTAAATGTAATGCTCACTTTATCAATATTCCAGGGTAGTATCAGTCCAATGGGACATATTATCAGAATTGACAATATGTTCTGCTATAATATCTATAGGACAATATCATAATAGTGAGGGATGGAGGGAAAAGCATAAAGAAAGAATGTATATGAATACCATAAAACTGAGTAAGTATATAATTTGGGAAAATATAGTAACTGAGAACGATTTTAAATGACAGAAGTGGAAATTAACATTAAAAGTTGATTTATTAACCATATTTATCTTGCTAACTTATAAAATAAATCAGCTGACCTGAATGTAAAGAAAAATTTTAATTCATCAGCTATTTCCATTTAAACCTTAAATCATACTTTCCAAATTTTAGCAGACTGTAACTTTAAACTCATTAGCAAAGGATATGGCCTACATGAAATTGCTTTAGATTATGGTAATTCCATTTTACTATTTCTTCCCAAGTGAGTTTTAGAAACAATGTTATGTCAATTAAACTGTAAGTTGAAGGAGTTACAACTTTCTATTGTAAAACTCCCTAGAGTAAGTGAAGGTAGAGATGAACATCTTGTGTCTTCTACTTTAATCTGACATAAAACAAGACAAATTAATTAAGAAATTATAAGCACAATAGTATATTGGAGAGTATTCAAAGACATAGTAGGTATGAAGTTAGGCCGAAAAAGAATAGCTTTTAAAGTAAAATAATATTGTATAACAACATGTTTAGTATATACATATATGCATATATATGTATATGTAGATTTTTAGGAAGCTCCAAATAAGACCTACTTTCTCATAGTACTTGATCTCGTAGTCCAGTATGGGTCCATTGGAAAAAGCAGGTGCTTGCCATGATATGGCAATGCTATTTTGGGATGCCCAGTCCTTCCTTACCATACCTATCAGGGAAGGTGCTGAAAGGAAAGAAAATAACTGAGAATTAATTGGCAGGAATCATTCTCCATAATCCTTTCTTTAATATTTTGTCTTCTAAGGAAAACACAATTCCTGTTGAAGAGGACATTAGTTATTGACGTCAGAGTAATATGATAGGATCTCCTTTATTCAATCCAAATAAAATATTAAAATATATTTAGAAACATTATTAAGGAACATAGGAAAGACTCAGATAGTCCACGAATAAGGACCAGAACTCATCATCTCTGGTTTTGTTAGAGGACAACAATTTTTCTTAAACTGGCTTTGGTTTGGGGCTACAACTTGAAGTACAATAGACTTGACTCCTATATTTAATCAAATCTAAGTCTGCTATAGAAAATTCTCTGCAATTACAAGATCATTTATAGACTTTCCTTCAAGACTTGGTACTTTATAAAGTCTTAGTACTTTATAGAAGTTTATATCACAAACTTCGTAACTACAGTGAATTTTTGCTTATCAATGTGAGGATTATTTCTTTTGCATGGTTTCTATGACATTTGAATAAAACCGAAATATTTAATTTCTGAAGTTCATTTTCACAATCATGTCTATCTTCTTTTTCTATATACCATTGTTTTAACAATCTAATCCTAACCTAAAGTAATCTTGTGTTAAACTTCAAAATTTACCTAGAATGTATATACTGCAGGTTCTTTTATCTAACAAAATACTTCTCATTTTTAAATATTCTAATTACTTATAAAAGGAGTTTTTTACATAGAAGTTAAAACTCACTCTTAAAAATACAAATTAAATATACTGAGATACCATTTCTCATCTATTAGATTGGTAAAAAATCCAAAAATTTGACACCAGGCTCTGGGCTAGGCTATGGGGAAAAGCACTTTAATACATTGTTGGTGTAAAGGCAAAATGGCACAATCCTTATAAAGGGAAATTTAAGGCAAATTATATATTCATTTATGCTTTGGTTTTTGGGACTCTATCTGAAAGAAACACTGCAGAAATACAAAGTGACATATTTATAAGACTACTCACTGAGATTTATTTGTAAAGATTGGAAACAATTTAAATGCCCATCAATAAGGGACTGATTGAAAAAACTACACTACATCCACCAGAGAATTATGAAATTGTAAAAAGGAATTGAGACCATATATAAATACTAGAATGGAGTTATTTCAGGATATATTTTTAAGTGAAGAAAGTGAGATGGAGAAAAATGTATAAAAAACAATGTAAGGATAAACCTAGAATAAAAACGAATAATAATGGTTACCCTTAGAGGGTGGGAGGCAAAAGGATGGACACTACAGGGTGAGAAGCAAAACATCTCTGAATATATCTTCCCCTGAAGAGTTACTTTGGAACCCTGTAAATATTTTAAATAATTAAAAAACAAATTAACGTTTAAAAGAGCAATCTCAAAAAATCAGTAGAAAGAAACCTGTGTATTGAGTTGAAAGTATAGCCTTCAAGAGGAACTACTTAAAATGACATTAAAACACAGTAACTTAACTTACATACCAATAGAACATATTTTAAGTACTAAAAAAACTGCAAAAAATATTGAACTGTTTTTAGTAATGATATTGTTAGTGGTACTACTGGTATTGTAATTCTGAATATGTGTGTGTGTGTGTGTGTGTGTGTGTGTGTGTGTGTGTGTATTGAGGGATAAATCAAATGAGTAATTTTGTTGGTGTTATTGAGAACTAGGATTTTTTTCCTATGGGAAAAAAGGAGATACAGATGCCAGACCAATGAAGGTAAGTAAAAACCCTATACCAGTAAACTCGAATTAGAAGTTTCATTATGAACTCATGATATCTTTCCAGTTCATTTTCAGAAATCCATTCAAATGTACCAATTGCAGTTGAAAATAGGATTTGAAAAAATTGATTCTCTATGATCAAGATGAAAATTCTTTAAATTTATAAGAAAGACTCAAGTATTAAATGTGGTAATTTACTTCCCAATGTTGCCTTTGTATCTTAAGGATAAACTATTCAGTATTTTCTTAAATTTGTGAGAATGACAAGTTTGGTTCTCCTAAGGAATTAAGTACTTTAGAAAGCATATTTAAAACTCTTTCCAGCTGTTCAGTGACAGCACTATTGCTGGATTAAGATATATTCTTAAAATGAGTGATAATTATAGAAATTTATAAGAAACAGAAGTTTGTCCCATGAGCTAAAATAGAAATGGGTAATATGATAAATAAGAAAGTGTTCTGATAATTCACTATTTAAATTGAGTCATATTCACTGCTAATAAATTACCATTAATAAATTTATCCCTGTTGAAAAATGCATTAATGTTCTTGAATTATAGTATAATAATGTATTAAATGGTGCTTTATGGAAAAATTGTAACTTTAAAGTGAATAAAACAAATTAGAATTTGATTAAAGTATATCAGTTTCTTACAATTTTTGAAAATGTCCTTTTCATGTATACAATCTTATAGCTTATTTTTCAGTTTAATGTACAATATCACAAAGCAATATTACCAGTGTATTACTTTTTGCCTCATAATTATTTAGCACTCAAGGTCAAATGATATAATCCTTGCAAAACTTATAAGAAATTCAGTTAGGTTAAAATGGTTAAAATCTAGGTACTATCTTTTCTATTTCCATTTCTCCAATGGTAAATTAATTGTACAGACACATCACCTAAATTATATGAATCCTCTTCTATACTTTTATAAAAGAGAAATAAAGAATCTATTCCCTAACTACATAGATTCTTCACTTACACATGGACTTCAGGGTCTAAGATCTATGAAAATCCTAAAATTTCTTCACTTTTGCACATTCCTTTCATATGTAAACATCCACGTTTTACATAGTTGTTAAATATACTTAATTCTAGATAATTCTATTTTAAACCATATATTCTTATCCCTATTCCATACTTTAATATAGTTTCTATAATTTTTACTTCAATGGCTAAAATATTCAATTATACTGATACTTTATCAAGTCACTCCTCTAATGTTGGGTGTTGAAGTTTCCAATATTGTCCTGTTAGAGTTCTGACGTTTTATGCACAAATTTTTGTGCATAAATTTTGATTTTGTTAAATTATTTTATAGAGAAAATTGCTTTATATAATTTGGATTTTGTGTCATACTATTATTACCATATTGCTTTTGAAAAAAGCTGTATCAATATACACTAAGCACACATTTTAAACTCTTAATGAGTTTGAAAGCAGAGGATGTGAGAAACAATTAATAGGTCAATAAAACCCAAATGCTGCATTTTATATTTTCAGAGAAGAAAAACACTATACAGAATTTCATTTTAAAATAAGGTTTCAATGCATGAAACCTAAAGCATTTGTTTTGAATATATTTAATGAATTTGTCTTAATAATTCAAGTTTACATAGCATCTGAATTTGGCATATTGTGAAAACACTGTAGTGCCAACTGATATAAAGCAGAAAATACGTTTATTCCTCCACATGAGAAAAACTGATTTTAGGACACGAAAGGGCAACTAATTGATCTTTACTTCTGATTCTAAAAAGTCAGAGAAGGAGAGAAATAGTCAGGGAAATAATATCTTCTGGAGTTTGTCAGATCAGAGGCTAACTGAAAGACCTGAAGACTCAAGCGATGTTTCCTGAGTAAGAATTATGTGTTCAGTATAGCCTTCAGCAGAACTGTATTCCTGATATACATCTTTTCTTAAACTTTCAAAAATCTTAGCTTTGACCTTCAGCATAAATGATTGTTGAACAGATTACCACATTCTTGAAAATGCTTTTAACACAAACCTTTTTGATTACTACATTTTCTGAATCTCAAATAGTCTACCAAAAACTGTGTAACAAAAATTGAAAATAAAAGTACAAAGTGGACTTAGTTAGCAAAAGAGATCTTATTCACACTCAGAAAAGCTTTGTTTTCTTATGCTTACGTGGAGATATCTGAAGAAACAGTGAATTGTTCTAGTTAGTTAATTATTTTGCTCCTAATTAAGAGTTAATCAATTTTTATTAAACGTTTACTTTATACCATGTATGTTATCTTATTTCATTCTCATAAATCTATGGGAAGGAGACTGTCTCCACTTTAAAGATAAGGACACTGAGGTTCAGAGAAGTGAGCAATTGTTTAATGATAAGATGTGAAGGCCAATTTTGACATTAACTCAAAAAAATGTCAAGGTTATTTCTTGAAAATTTAAAATATCAAACACTAAAACTACAGTTCAAAATCACACTGTGGATTATCACAAATATGTCTTATTTTGAGCACGTAATCAAGACTTATGCCATGGGTCATGAGATGATGTGTTTTCCTAAAGATCTATCAAATGTTGCTAATTCTCAGTCATCTACTAAGCATAGTGGGCATATGAAGGTTTATAAATCGGGATAGCCTGTGTGCATGAGTGTGTGTGTGTTTAGATGAGAAACAGAGAAATTGGGGGAAGGGGAGAGAGAGAGCGAGCGAGTGCACACTCTTATGCACATGTGTTTGTGACAATGAAAATCTTAAGTAACAGAATCGTAATATTAGAACAGACCTTACAAGCCATTTAATACATTTCTTTTCAGCAATGCAGAAAACCCTTCAATGCACCGCTGATAGCTGAGTATCCACTTCTTAATTCAGCAGTTGCACTAAAGTGTATACTTCTTCACAAAGCTATCCATTCTATTTTTTTGTTAACATCTTTATTGGAGTATAATTGCTTTACAATGGTGTGTTAGTTTCTGCTTTATAACAAAGTGAATCAGCTATACATATATCCCCATATATCCTCCCTCTTGCAACTCCCTTCCACCCTCCCTAACCCAACCCTGTAGATGGTCACAGAGCACAAAGCTGATCTCCCTGTTCTATGCGGCTGCTTCCAACAGCTATCTATTTTACATTTGGTAGTGTATATATGTCCATGCCACTCTCTCACTTCGTCCCAACTTATCCTTCCCCCTCCCTGTGTCCTCAAGTCCATTCTCTACGTCTGCATCTTTCATCTTTATTCCTATCCTGCCCCTAGGTTCTTCAGAACGACTTTTTTTTCTTTTTTTTAGATTCCATATATATGTGTTAGCATATAGTATTTCTCTTTCTGGCTTACTTCACTCTGTATGCCAGACTCTAGGTCCATCCACTGCTCTACATAACTCAATTTCGTTTCTTTCTATTGCTGAGTAATATTCCACTGTGTATGTGTGCCACATCTTCTTTATCCATTCATTTGTTGATGGACACTGAGGCTGCTTCCACGTCCTGGCTATTGTAAACAGAGCTGCAATGAACATTGGGGTACATGACTCTTTTTGAATTATGGTTTTCTCAGGGTATATGCCCAGCAGTGGGATTGCTCGGTCATATGGCAGTTCTATTTTTAGCTTTTTAAGGAACCTCCATACTGTTCTCCATAGTGGCTGTATCAATTTACATTCCCACCAACAGTGCAGGTGGGTTCCCTTTTCTCCACACCCCGTCTAGCATTTATTGTTTGTAGATTTTTAATAAAGGCCATTGTGACTGGTGTGAGGTGATACCTCACTGTAGTTTTGATTTGCATTACTCTAATGATCAGTGATGTTGAGCATCCTTTCATGTGTTTGTTGGCAATCTGTATATCTTCTTTGGAGAAATGTCTATTTAGGTCTTCTGCCCATTTTTAGATTGGGTTGCTTGTTTCTTTGATATTGAGCTGCATGAACTCGTTGTAAATTTTGGAGATTAATCCTTTGTCAGTTGCTTCATTTGCAAATATTTTCTCCCATTCTGAGGGGTGTCTTTTCGTCTTGTTTATGGTATCTTTTGCTGTGCAAAAGCTTTGAAGTTTCATTAGATCCCATTTGTTTATTTTTGTTTTTATTTCCATTTCTCTAGGAGGTGGGTCAAAAAGGATCTTGCTGTGATTTATGTCATAGAGTGTTCTGCCTATGTTTTCCTCTAAGAGTTTGATAGTGTCTGGCCTTACATTTAGGTCTTTAATACATTTTGAGTTTATTTTTGTGTATGGTGTTTGGGAGTGTTCTAATTTCATTCTTTTACATGTAGCTGTCCAGTTTTCCCAGCACCACTTATTGAAGAGGCTGTCTTTTCTCCACTGTATATTCTTGCCTCCTTTATCAAAAATAAGGTGACCATGTGTGTGTGGGTTTATCTCTGGACTTTCCATCCTGTTCAAATGATCTATATTTCTGTTTTTGTGACAGTACCATACTGTCTTGATTACTGTAGCTCTGTAGTATAGTCTGAAATCAGGGAGCCTGATCCCTCCAACTCCATTTTTCTTTCCCAAGATTGCTTTGGCTATTTGGGGTCTTTTGTGTTTTCATACTAATTGTGAAATTTTTTGTTCTAGTTCTGTGAAAAATGCCAGTGGTAGTTAGATAGTGATTGCATTGAATCTGTAGATTGCTTTGGGTAATATAGTCATGTTCACAGTGTTGACACTTCCAATCCAAGAACATGGTATATCTCTCCATCTGTTTTATCATCTTTAATTTCTTTCATCAGTGTCTTATAGTTTTCTGCATACAGGTCTTTTGCCTCCTCAGGTAGGTTTATTCCTAGTTATTTTATTCTTTTTGTTGCAGTGGTAAATGGAAGTGTTTCCTTAATTTCTCTTTCAGATTTTTCACCATTACTGTATAGGAATGCCAGAGATTTCTGTGCATTAATTTTGTATCCTGCTACTTTACCAAATTCATTGATTAGCTCTAGTAGTTTTCCGGTAGCATATTTAGGATTCTCTATGTATACTATCATGTCATCTGCAAACAGTGACAGCTTTACTTCTTCTTTTCTGATTTGGATTCCTTTTATTACTTTTTCTTCTGTGATTGCTGTGGCTAAAACTTCCAAAATTATGTTGAATAATAGTGGTGAGAGTGGACAGCCTTGTCTTGTTCCTGATCTTAGAGGAAATGGTTTCAGTTTTTCACCATTGAGAATGACGTTGGCTGTGGATTTGTCATGTATGGCCTTCATTATGTTGAGGTAAGTTCCCTCTATGCCTACTTTCTGCAGGGTTTTTATCATAAATGGGTGCTGAATTTTGTTGAAAGCTTTTTCTGCATCTATTGAGACGATCGTATGGTTTTTCTCCTTCAATTTGTTAATATGGTGTATCACATTGATTGATTTGCATATATTGAGGAATCCTTGCATTCCTGGAAAAAACCCCACTTGATCATGGTCTATGGTCCTTTTAATGTGCTGTTGGATTCTGTTTGCTAGTATTTTGCTGAGGATTTTTGCATCTATGTTCATCAGTGATATTGGCCTGTCATTTTCTTTCTTTGTGACATCTTTGCCTGGTTTTGGTATCAGAGTAATGGTGGCCTCGTAGAACGAGTTTGGGAGTGTTCCTCCCTCTGCTATATTTTGGAAGAGTTTGAGAAGGATAGGAGTTAGCTCTTCTCTAAATGTTTGATAGAATTCGCCTGTGAAGCCATCTGGTCCTGGGATTTTGTTTGCTGGAAGATTTTTAATCACAGTCTCAATTTCAGTGCTTGTTATTGTTCTGTTTATATTTTCTATTTCTTCCTGGTTCAGTCTCAGAAGCTTGTGCATTTCTAAGAATTTGTCCATTTCTTCCAGGTTGTCCATTTTATTGGCATATAGCTGCTTGTAGTAATCTCTCATGATCCTTTGTATTTCTGCAGTGTCAGTTGTCACTTCTCCTTTTTCATTTCTAATTCTATTGATCTGAATCTTCTCCCTTTTTTTCTTGATGAGTCTGGCTAATGGTTTAGCAATTTGTTTATCTTCTCAGAGAACGAGCTTTTAGTTTTATTGATCTTTGCTATTGTTTCCTTCATTTCCTTTTCATTTATTTCTGATTTGATACTTATGATATCTTTCCTTCTGCTAACTTTGGGGATTTTTGTTCTTCTTTTTCTAATTGCTTTAGGTGTAAGGTTAGGTTTTTTATTTGAGTTCTTCATTGTTTCTTGATGTAGGATTCTATTGGTGTAACCTTCCCTCTTAGAACTGCTTTTGCTGTATCTCATAGGTTTTGCGTCATCGTGTTTCTATTGTCATTTGTTTCTAGGTGTTTTTTAATTTCCTCTTTGATTTCTTCAGTGATCTCTTGGTTATTTAGTAGTGTAGTGTTTATACTCCATGTGGTTGTATTTTTTACAGCTTTTTTCCTGTAATTGATATCTAGTCTCATAGTGGTCAGAAAAGATACTTGAAACAATTTCAATTTTCTTAAATTTACCAAGGCTTGACTTGTGACCCAACATATGATCTATCGTGGAGAATGTTCCATGAGCACTTGAGAAGAAAGTGTATTCTGTTGTTTTTGGATGGAATGTCCTATAAATATTAAGTCCATCTTGTTTAATGTAT
This sequence comes from Grampus griseus, assembly GCF_964374135.1. Classification (NCBI taxonomy): domain Eukaryota; kingdom Metazoa; phylum Chordata; class Mammalia; order Artiodactyla; family Delphinidae; genus Grampus; species Grampus griseus. Next base: position 98,700,819 of record NC_138998.1, read on the forward strand.
CATTTAAAGCTTGTGTTCCATTATTTATTTTCATTTTGGATGATCTGTCCATTGGTGAATGTGGGGTGTTAAAGTCCCCTACTATGATTGTGTTACTGTCGATTTCCCCTTTTATGGCTGTTAGTATTTGTCTTATGTATTGAGGTGCTCCTTTGTTGGGTGCATAAATATTTACAATTGTTATATCTTCTCGATCCCTGTATCATTATGTAGTGTCCTTCTTTGTCTCTTGTAATAGTCTTTATTTTAAAGTCTATTTTGTCTGATGTAAGAATTGCTACTCCAGCTTTCTTTTGATTTCCATTTGCATGGAGTATCTTTTTGCATCCCCTCACTTTCAGTCTGTATGTGTCCCTAGGTCTGAAGTGGGTCTCTCGTAGACAGCATATATATGGGCCTTGTTTTTTCTATCTATTCAGTCAGTCTATGTCTTTTGTTTGGAGCATTAAATCCATTTACATTTAAGGTACCTATTGATATGTATGTTCCTATTACCATTTTCTTAATTATTCTGGGTTTGTTACTGTAAGTCTTTTGCTCCTCTTGTGTTTACTGCCTAGAGAAGTTCCTTTAGCATTTGTTGTAAAGCTGGTTTGGCAGTGCTGAATTCTCTTCCTTTGCTTGTCTTTAAAGGTTTAAATTCTCCATCAAACCTTAATGAGATCCTTGCTGGGTAGAGTAATCTTGGTTGTAGGTTGTAGGTTTTTCCCTTTCATCACAGGCCACTCCCTTCTGGCCTGCAGTGTCCACTTAAAAATCAGCTGATATCCTTATGGGGATTCCTTTTTGTGTAATTTTTTGTTTTTCCTTTGCTGCTTTTAATATATTTTCTTTGTATTTAATTTTTGATAGTTTGATTAATATGTGTCTTGGTGTGTTTCTCCTTGGATTTATCCTGTATGTGGCTCCTCTGTGCTTCCTGGACTTGAATGACTATTTCCTTTCCCATATTAGGGAAGTTTTCAACTATAATCTCTTCAAATATTTTCTCAGTCCCTTTCTTTTTCTCTTCTTCTTCTGGGACCCCTATAATTTGAACATTGGTGCGTTTAATATTGCCCCAGAGGTCTCTGAGACTGTCCTCAAGCCTTTTCATTCTTTTTTATTTATTCTGCTCTGTGGTAGTTATTTCCACTATTTTATCTTCCAGGTCACTTATACTTTCTTCTGGCTCAGTTATTCTGCTATTGATTCCTTCTAGAGAATTTTAAATTTCATTTATTGTGTTGTTAATCATTGTTTGTTTGCTCTTTAGGTCTTCTAGGTCCTTGTTAAACCTTTCTTGTATTTTCTCCATTCTATTTCCAAGATTTTGGATCATCTTTACTATCATTTCTCTGAATTCTTTTTCAGGTAGTCTGCCTATTTCCTCTTCATTTGTTTGGTCTGGTGGGTTTTTACCTTGCTCCTTCACCTGCTCTGTGTTTCTCTGTCTTCTCATTTTGCTTCACTTACTGTGTTTGGTGTCTCCTTTTCACAGGTTCACAGTTTCCGTTGTTTTTGGTGTCTGCCCCCAGTGGCTAAGGTTGGTTCAGTGGGTTGTATAGGCTTCCTGGTGGAGGGGACTGGTGCCTGTGTTCTGGTGGATGAGGCTGGATCTTGTCTTTCTGTTGGGCAGGACCATGTCCAATGGTGTTGCCTCTCTGCTCATGGGTGGGGTTGTGCACCTGTCTTGCTAGTTGTTTGGCATAGGGTGTCCTGCACTGTAGCTTCCTGATCATTTGAGTGGAGCTGGGTCTTAGCATTGAGATCGAGATCTCTGGGAGAGCTTTTGCCATTTGATATTACGTGGAGCTGGGAGGTCTCTGGTGGACCAATGTCCTGAACTTGGCTCTACCACCTTAGAGTCACAGGCGTGACACCCAGCTGGAGCATGAAGACCCTGTTAGCCACATGGCTCAAAAGAAAAGGAGAAAAAAAAGAAATAAATAAAATAAAATAAAAGTTATTAAAATAAAAAAATATTAAAAATTAAAAAGTAATAAGAAAAGGAAAGAAAAATAAAGAAGAGAGCAGCCAAAGCAAAAAACAAATCCACCAATGATGACAAATGCTAAAAACTATACTACAAAAAAAGACAAGAAAAAGAAACGGCCAGACAGAACCCTGGGACAAATGGCAAAAACAAAGCTACACAGACAAAATCACACAAAGAAACATAACATACACACTCACAAAAAGAGAAAAAGGAAAAAATGAAAATCTTTGGGAAGTCTAAGGTCTTCTGGCAATGTTCAGTAGGTGTTCTGTAGGAGTTGTTCCACATGTAGTTGTATTTCTGACGTATTTGTGGGGAGGAAGGTGATATCTATGTCTTACTCCTCCGCCATCTTGAATGTCTGTCTCTCTGGCACCTGCTGTATCCTCCTCACATGGCTGAAGGCCCTGTATCTTCCTTCCCCTACTTGGGGAGGTTGCTCGCCCATTCTCTTTTGAAAATCTTTAACTGATAAAAAGTTCTCATATGGAGTCATTGTTTTCTTCCAATAACTTCCACCTAGTCCTAGTGCTGACCTTTAGTATAAATAGAATTAACTCTTCCACTTTGCTTATCTATCAACCTTTCTTCTTTTTTTCTTCTTTCTCTTCTTCCTATCCCTCTTCCTTCCTTTATTCTTTCTTCATGTCATTCCTTAGTGCTTTTCTGTGTCTCTTTGCTTTATCCTCTCCTTTCTTTTCTTCCCTGTGCTTCTTTCTAGAAAGATGTGTATGTGTGATTTAAAGGAATTATAATCAACATGATGAAATGTGAATTAAGAACAATTATATAATAAATAAATAATATAGACCAGAAAGTACAACTCAGAGCAGACTTTTAAGACTATATGATTTTCCCCTTTTCTTTGCTAATGAACCAATGGGTATAACTGCAGAGCAAGAACATGTAATAGTGTTTCTTCTGTGTATGCGCAGAAGAGAAACACACTATACTCAATACAGTAATTTTACTTGTGAAATGTTGTAAATGTGATATTTATCATGTGAATTGACATTTTTTGAAACCTGATAACATGCTTCCAAATATTTCTGATCTATATCTTGTTTTGGAAATGTTTATTAAATATACTGTGCTTTAGATAGCATAATATATTCTAATGATATCTGCTCATGATGTGTTTTTTCCTGTAATCAGAGTTTAATGGTAATATATACTGTTATCTACTTTCCCTGTGTGGTTAAAACCTGATTATGTGTTTGAGATATACATGTGATACTTACATACAGCAGAATTGGTGCTTTCTTTCTAGTTTCTGTCTCTTTTCTAGACCTGAGTATAACACTGTGATATGTTCAACCATATGACACCTGTGATAGGATGAATTATGGCCTCCAAATTATTTCCACATTGTAATCCCCAGAACATGTGAATGTTCTTCTCTGGTAAAGGGACTTTGCAGTTTTGATTAAATTAAGGGTTTTGAGATGAGATTATCCTGGATTATCCAGGTAGGCCCAATATAATCACAAGTATACTCATAAAAGGGAGGTAGGAGGAGACATCTACATAAGAGAAGGCTGTGAACCAAGGAATGCAGAAGCTGGAAGAGGGAAGGAATGGATCCTTCCTGGATCCATGCTATAAAATGCAGTTTCTTTGACATGTAAGGGGGAAAAATGTCCTCAGATTAGACCAGTCTGAGATTCTGTTGACCTTATTATTACCTGTCAAGTTTCAGTAAAACGGTGATATATGTTGTGCCAGTATTTTCTAGGAATTTAACATATACTATCCACCAAAATCTCAGAAAGTTGGCATGGCCCTAGAGAAAAATCAATAATTTGTCCCTTTTCATCTTAACTTCACACAATCTCCCTATTCATAATATTATATTAAAATAAAAAATACTGGTTTTTAGTAATTCTTCTAGGTAAAAGTACTATTATTTGAACTGTAAAATTATATATAAAAATTATATAAATAGATTTAAAATATAATATCTTAGTTATATTTGAAAATGGTTTGTAACTTCTGGGCCTCAGTTGCTTCATCAAAAATTCTGAATCATGTTCCAGGTATAGGAAAAAATGAACCAACTAAATATTATCAAAAAAGAGAAAAAATTATATTAAAATGACCAGGAAAGTCATCTATAAGTAAATGACTAAAATCATTTTAACACATATTGTGGAAAGGAAGCAGCTAAGTGATAAAGCCTGCAAAAATATAAATTCTAAAATAATGTAATGAATAAAGTTTTACATACAAATTTTATTGCTGTACTTAAAAAAAATTCAGACTCTTAAAAGAAATCCATACAGTAGATTTCAATCAAGCTGTTTAAAACATGATGTAGACATACAGGCATGGGGAAATAAGTATAATATTTAAAGTGACAAAACAATATGCAAAATGGCATGCATGCCATGATTCAAAACATTTTAAAAATAGCAAATGCCCCCAAACTGTACAACTAAATTGTGTATCTATTTTATAACTAAATTGTGTATCTATCAAGACCATTTTGGAAGATTTGGAATGGATCATGAAGGAGATAATGACCAGTTCCTCTCCAAATCTTAATTCAGCAGCATTAAAAAAGGTCATTCAGGGCTTCCCTGGTGGCACAGTGGTTGAGAATCCGCCTGCCGATGCAGGGGACACGGGTTCATGCCCCGGTCTGGGCAGATCCCACATGCCGCAGAGCGGCTGGGCCCGTGAGCCATGGCCGCTGAGCCTGCGCGTCCGGAGCCTGTGCTCTGCAACGGGAGAGGCCACAAAAGTGAGAGGCCCACGTACCCCCCCCCCACACACAAAAAAGGTCATTCAGTGGTACATCCACCACGAGGATGACCCTTCTCCTGAGGATGATGAGAACAAAGAAAAAGAAAGGGATAATATCCCTGTCTGGGAAGAAGGATTCCTGAAAGTTTTCCAAGGAACACTTTTTGAACTTACTCTGGCTGCAAACTCTCAAAGGTTTGCTTGATATCACATGCAAGACTGTTGCCAATATGATCAAGGGGGAAAACTCATGAGGAGATTTTCAAGACCTTCAATATCAAAAGTGACCTTACTGAAGAAGAGGAAGCCCGGGTAGGCAAAGAAAACCAATGGTAAGAAAAGAAGTGGAATGTTGTGCCTGACACTGTAACAGTGAAAGGCTTTTTCCAAATACTATTTGCACTACTCTGTTTACAGTTGTTAATATTAGACAAACAGTAGATAGATGCAACAGCGAATCAACTGTATTTGCAGGATATTGTCCTCATTGAACCTGTTGTTTCAGTACAGATTCCAAACTTCTGGCTGAGTTTCTTCTAGTGTGACCAAAAGTTTCTCTTTTCTTTGCTCTGAAAAAAACTGAACTGTGGGTTCTCTAAAAAAACAAAACAAATATATATATATATATATATGTGTGTGTGTGTGTGTATATATACACATATATATGTATATATAAAAACTATAATAGCATTAAACTACTAATAGCTGTTTACCATTACCATGCTGGCCTAGGAAAACTAGATGTTAAAAGAGCAAAACAGACATAAATCTAATAATTGTCTGATAGTTACTGATTTTTAAATTATATTAACAAATTATTACTTTATTCATAATTTTTAAAACTGATTTAAAAGGAATATGATTTTATTTCAAAGAGTCTAACTAATCTTAGCCTTAGCTCATTATTCTAAAGATTGTTTTCAAAAATATAATTAAAAATTTTAATAAATTTCAAAGAGTTGAATCTAAATATTAATATATTTATAAGCTATGACTATGAAGTGATACATGTGACTTATGGAGGTGTCATCAAATTTTAGTTACCCTGTATTTCCGTCATCCTTGAATTTAAAGGAGGATACAAAATTGCAGAGAAAGCTAGCTGAAAGATGACTGGCTTCAAAAGTTTTTTAAATGAAGAAGTTTTATGAAAATTAGTCTCATAACTGTTATGGATTTGTTTATGAGATGTCTCAAGAAGGAAAAATAAAGACCTTTTTCTATGCTGTTGGACCCCTAAGGTACATAAACAGACCAGAAAATTTCACTCACATTTTAGGGCTGTGAAACAGCCCATGGATAACCTTGGGAATTTTAGAAGACAGATTCACATATAAGGACTTCTATTCATATTATAAGGTAAAATAGAGCAATTACCTTTTTTCCCTTAAGATAGAAACACAGACTAGCTTAAGACTTCTTTGATCACTTCAAATGGAATTGATTTTGATGTCTGAACTCCTAAAACATTTATTGTCTATTCCACATGACATCTAGCATTGACTGCCTTTATCTTAAGCTCTTGCTATTCTATTCCTCTTTACAGAATAAATAATAATATACTGTAGTTCACTTTTCAACTTCTTATGCTCTTTCACGTATATTAAATCACCTGAAATACACTGTAACTCTGTTAAGTACACTATTCTCATTTTAGTTGAGGAAATAGGATCAGACTGGAAATAACTTACTCACAATTACATAAGAGATAAGGAGCAGACTCCAGACTGAGTCCAGCATTTACCGACTGTACTTTAGGAACTGTGTCACATTTCAAGATCTGAAGCTCCCATAGGACCTAGTACAGTGCCACACAAACACATTAGGTACCTTGCATGTGAGTATCTCTTTTATTCAGAACTTGTTTAAATCTTGTTTCAAGGCTTCAGACAACTGTCCTGCCCTCTGAGGTTCTGTTCTATAAATCCTTTAAGGTACCATGTGAACACTATCTAATTAATTTACATATTCCATGTATATAATCATCATTTTATGAGAGTAGAATTAATGTAAGAAAATAATAACATATAATAATAATATTACCAGAAAATAAGGAAAGATTATTGCAAAGTGATAAGAGTTTGAACATATGGTGATGATGAAAATGGACATTACGCCATAATTTGATTGTATAATATTAAAATCCATCTTGGGTTAGTTTCTTTTCAATGTTTTCCATTATTGAACTGTCTCAATTGAAAATGTATTTGGACTGAGAAATAAAAGCAAAACCCAAAATATTCTGAGTTATTTGATTATCGATTTTGAGTGCTTCCAATATCAACTGTCCTTTCACTAATTCCAAACCCATTTTCATCATCCTGATACCTGTTCCACCCCTAAGCTGAACTCTCACTTTCCCTTGCCACAATTTAACATCTCTTGATCAGTAAAAGTCTGCTGGATTCCATAATTTTATAGGTTGTAACGCTAAGATTCTATATGTTTTTTATGTAATCTAGCTGTACAATGTTTAAAAAGCTGTGCTTTGGGTTTTTTTCTCTTACTTTTTGGAAGTGAAAGTTATCTTCACAATTTTATATAAGTATATATTTGTTGTAGGGAAGCAAAATTTGCCACCACGTAATGTGTCTCTTTGGCATGACCATTAATTTAGGTTGGTTATTAATTTTTTAACTGAAGTATAGTTGATTTAAAAACAAGCAATCTGATTAAAGAATGGGCAGAAGACCTGGATACACTAATATATTAGTTTCGATATTTTTACAGATTATACTCTATTTAATGTTATTACAAAATAATGTCTGTATTTCCCTCTGCTGTACAATATATCCTTGCTGCCTATTTATTTTATACACAGTACTTTTTATCTCTTAACCCCATATGCTTATGTTGTCGTTCATCCCACTCTTTCTCCCCACTGGTAACCATTAGTTTGTTCTCTATATCTGTGAGTCAGTTTCTGTTTTGTTATCAGGACTAAAATATTGCCTGTCATATCAGTAAACAAACTATGTTGCAGCCATCAAGCCATTACATTACAGTTGCCTGGAAGGCGAGCCCTGAGGGAACTCAGGATGGAGACAAATGGGCTGCCCACTGCCAAGCCCTTCTAGCTGTCAGCCACTTGCAGTCACCCTGACAGAGAGGCTGAGGAAGCTCAGAATACTAGCTCCAGATAGCTGAGGTGCATATCAAAGGAATAATTTCAGTGAGCTCAGACTCTTACATCTTCCTATACATAGAAAAGCAATTCCTTAACTTGAGAAATCTGGTTTTCTTTTTATTAACAGTAGTCTTTTGATGTTCTGACTACCTGATTTAGTTGCAAAAACTCCTACATATCCTGGTTTCTCCCCTTCCTCTTCCGAGCAGTCTCTCAGTGCTATTTGAGATGCTGTGTCCTGGGCTTGAAGTCTTAAGAGTATCTGCCGAATAAAACATAGCTCTCAACTTTTAGGATGTACTTTTTTTTTTCAGTCAACAGTTATATGCATTCATTCATTTGTGTTTTTAATTTTTTTAGATTCCACATATAAATGATAACAAAGAGTATTTGTCTTTGTCTGATTTATCTCACTAGAGAGCTCAGAAATAAACCCATGTGTCTATGGTCAATTAATCTATGACAAAGGAGGCAAGAATATACAATGAAGAAAAAAGAGTGGTGCTGGGAAAGCTGGACAGCTACAAGTAAAAGAATGAGATGAGAACATTTCCTCACAGCATATACAAAAATAAACTCATAACAGACTGAGGCCCTAAATGTAATAAGACCTGAAACCATAAAAATCCCAGAAAAGAACATAGGCAGAACACTCTTTTACATAAATCGTAGCAATGGTTTTTTTGGATCTGTGTCTTAAGGCAAAAGAAATAAAAGCAAAACTAAACAGGACCTAATTCAACTTAAAATCTTTTACAAAGCAAAGGAAATCATTGACAAAATGAAAAGACAACCTACTAAATGGGAGAAAATATTTGCAAATGATACCATTGATAAAGGGTTAATATCTAAAATATATAAACAGCTCATACAGCTCAATACCAAAAAAACAAACAATCTGACTAAAGAATGGGCAGTAGACCAGAATAGACATTTTTCCAAAGAAGACATACGGATAGGTAAGAGGCACATGAAAATATGCTCAACATCGCTAATTATTAGAGAAATGCAAATCAAAACCACAATGAGATATCACCTCACACCTGTCAGAATGGCTAACATTAAAAAGAACACAAATAACAAATGTTGGCGAGGATGTGGAAAAAAGGGAACTCCTATACTCTGTTGGGGGGAAGGTAAATTGGTGCAGCCCCTGTGGAAAACAGTGTGGAGGTTCCTCAAAAAACTGAAAATAGAACTACCATATGATCCAGCAATTCCACTCCTGGGTATATAACCAAAAAAATCTAAAACACTAAGTCGAAAAGATACATGTGCCCCAATGTTTATAGTAGCATTATTTACAATAAAGGAAGTAACCCCAAGATATGAAAGTAACCCAAGTGTCTATCAACAGATGAATGGATAAAGAACATGTGATACACATGTGCACACACACACACACACACACACACACACAATTATTACTTAGCCATAAAAAAGAATGAAATTCTGTTATTTGCAGCAACATGGATAGACCTAGACGGTATCATGCTTAGTGAAATAGCCTGATTATTTTTAAGAAACAGAAGACTCAGGAAGCCTTCCTTTTTATGTCTCCCTTAGCTATCTAAAGAATTTAGGTAAAGGGCCTATTCCCTGAATAAGAGATATCACCAGAGATGTCTGTAAAGAATATGGGCTAGATGTGGCAGGACAACCTTGTCAGCCCTGTCAGAATTCACTTTGTGTCCCATTGTCTCTGCACGGCCCAGCAAACATATGCTTTTCCATTTCCATGTGAATTGCCTTTCTCCCTTTCGAAGTCCCAAATCACTACCCCAGCATACTCTTGTATTTAGCTGACAGTGGTATTTAAAGCAAAGGTTTCAACGATTTTTTGGTGAGTTACTCAGTTTTCCTGGGTTTCTCTCATATATACATGTTATTAAACTTTTGTTTGATTTTCTCTTGTCAATTTGTCTCAGGTCAATTTAATTCTTAGATCAGCCAGAAGAACCTAGGAGGGAGAAGAAAGTTTCTTCCTTACCAATAGTATGTGTGTGTGTGCATTTATAGAAAATATACAAAGGGAGAAAGCACTCATGCTGTTGGCCACTCGAGGGAATGTTGAAGGATTTTGTCACACAGATTCAAGAGGATGCAAGTGTATTCCTGCCAATTCACCAGAAATAGGACGTAAAACTGCTTTTGTTCTCTCATTAAAGAAATAATGCAATGCAACAGATTTATTGGGATGGTTTCTGGTTCAAGCCAAGAGGAATAAGTCTTGATTCTTCCTTGATAGAAGTAGTCTTTGCATAGGACAAGTAGCCAGGTGCTCCCACAGCTGCCTTGAAACATTCATGTATTCCTGAGGATATGGGTGATTTTGTTCTTATCACTGATCAAATAGTAGAATAAATAACTTACATAAAATAACACCTGGCTGAGCCCTGTGTTTTGCTCTCATTTTCTCTAGTTAGTAATTGTTGTTTACAAATCATGACTGCACGCAGAAAAAAACCCAGTGTTTTCTCATATTGGCTGCTAGCTCATAATTTCTATTTCATGTTCTCTAAATAGCTTCAAAGGTATTTAGTGCATATGTTACACTTTTCCCCAGCGATTTTTGTGACTACTTTGTTAACAAGCCAAATGGCATTGCTCCATATTTATTGCAAAAGTTAATAGGATTACAAAGATTTTCCAAACTAAAAATGATCTAAGTATTATTATTCACTATGAATAATGTGAATCTTAGCCACATTTTTGTATTTCATTTAAAATGCAACACGATGTGCTAAATAATTGTGGGGTTTTTTCTAAATTCTGTTTCTAGGGGAAAAAGTATGTGGATAAAACAATTTTTTTAGCCTATACATTTGTAAGGTGAGTTTATGCAACCAAGTAGTATTTGTTTTCTTAACATTAACTTATAATTAATTGTACAGTATACACGAAAAATACATAAAATTTAATATTAATTTTAAAAACTAAAATTGGAATTTAGCAACACCATTTCTGAATATTCAAATTACATTAGGTTAGTGTCAGCAAAGTGATAGGTAAACAAGGAAATCTATCTGACAATGTAATGATGGCATTTTAGTGGGTACATGCTATCATGGCCATAACAATGGTTTACAGCCAGCACTCTTTAATCTGGATAATGCCTATGCTGTAAGTATTTTGAGTGTCACCCTGAATATATGTACTTCTGTCCTTAATAATTTTAGAATTATGTCATTTATTGTAATTCTTATCATGGTTTTCTGACTTTGACTTAAGAGATCAATTTGAATTAATGGGCAGGGTTTTCTTTTTTTTACTACATACATATTAATTTGTCTTTGATTTGAATCTGCAGCCTTTAGTTGCATAATTCTGCCTGCTTCTTAAGGAAGCCAAATCTCTGTTCAAAGAGAAGTGGCCTATCAGGCTAAAAATTAGCCACATCATAAATTCACTAAGAAATGACCTCTGCTTGCAGGACGTTTTTTTCCCCAGATACCCACAATGATGTTTCCTTGCCTGCAGCTGTGCTTCAGAAAAACCTGACAATAATTTGCTCAGATGACTTCCTAACCTCAGTCACTATCTTCCCACATTTGGGTTGTTCTACTGCCTTCTACACTGTATATATATCATTGTCCATTTGAGTTTTTCTGCGTTGTTTTGTTTTTTTTTTGGCTGTGTCGTGTCTTTGTTGCTGTAAGCAGGCTTTCTCTAGTTGTGGCTAGCGGGCTTCGTTGCGGTGCCTGGGCTTCTCATTGCAGTGGCTTCTCTTGTTGCGAAGCATGGGCTCTAGGCACGCAGGCTTCAGTAGTTGTGGCTCGTGGGCTCTAGAGCGCAGGGTCAGTAGTTGTGGTGAATGGGCCCAGTTGCTCCGCGGCATGTGGGATCTTCCCAGACCAGGGATCGAACCCGTGTCCCCTGCATCAGCAGGCGGACTCAACCACTGTGCCACCAGGGAAGTCCTCCATTTGAGTTTTGAAGGGATCCATAATGTACACTATAAAGTTTTTTTTTTTAAAACTTCTAAACTCTACTTATCTGTTTAAAAGCTGAGCCTCCCAAAAGAATTCAACTGTCATAAATCCCCTCCTCAGGAGTTTTGCAACCGGGGAGGACTGACTCCTATCACCAGAAGGGAGAAGTTAGCACCAGGACAAGAAATCACCTAAACAGACGTTGTCACAAAACTATTGTATCTGCCATCTATTTTTCTAAGGGCCCATTTATCTTTTCTAAAAGACATTTGTTTTCCCATAAGTACTCTTATTCCCCTCCCCTTCCCCTGTCAAGATGTGTTATAAGTCCCCAGTTCTAACCATCTCCTTGAGTCATGTTTTCCTGTGAACTCCTATGTATGCACATAAATAAAAATCTGTCTTTTCTGTTGATAATCTGTCTTTTGTCAATTTAATTTGTAGGTTCCCAAACAATAACAAAAGAGGGTAGAGAAAATTGTTTTCTACCCTGACAGTTTCAATGCAATGGGAATGGCTTCAATGCTAGTAGAATAACTGTGGATGGTACTGTCGTCTTAGACGTCTTCATGAGAGAGCCTGACCGAACTGCTTATACATATCAATGTGCCATTTTATGATAATGTATAAGAGAAGTTTAGATAAAGTGATATTTGTAAGGAATTAGAGGGAACGCCATTAGGGCACAACAGTTTAGGGAGCAAATATTTGTAGATAGTGGATCTTTGAAATAAACCTGGTCTAAATTTGTTTCCTCTTTTCTTTCCTTATGGTTAGTTCTTTTGGGTTTTTTTCCACTTTGGTGTGTACTGTCTTTTATTATAGACTCTTGTATAATGGCTTTTTGTGATAGGAATACATTTAAACAGCTAGAGCTAGAATTATTAGGATATAGGCAATCTTGATATGCATCTAATGTAGGATTTTTGGAAGAAAGTCTATGGCATCATAACCATATTGGTAGTGACTTAGTCCAGATGTGACTTTTTAAGCACTTATGTCAAGTGTCCACACAAAGTAAAGATAATCATGTAAGAGCCTTGAATACAATCCTTGAAAATCCCTCTTGATCGCTTGTATAATGGCCTCCACATAAAGAGATGCCAATTCTTAATGATGATATAAGAGGTAATGCTAGATTTTGAGGAGATTGAGAAATATATGGTGTGCTGCAGCCAGCCTTTGTCAGCTTTTCAGAACCTATTGTGCCTATCTTTTCACTACAAACATTCAAACTCTGTAAATCAGTCTTTAAAAAAAACTTTCTTTCCTTTTTGCCTTGGAGATCCAGTTTTTAAACATCAGCACATCACTGGTCATTACTCACTATTTATCAAACTTAGGGTGGTTCTAACTTTGGTCTTCGAGATGTTGATAGGTGTGTACCATGAAGGAGATATATCTTCAAATAAGTTTGGAAAATGCTAGATTAAACAAAGTTACTGTAAATATCCAAAAAAGAGGCAATGGTATTATATTTCTCTTATTTCATACTATGTAAAATGAAAAACTTTTACTGGCACTATGTTCATAAAATATCAGAATGCTAGAACACTACTTTTGGAAACAATGTTAGCCTAAACTTTGGAAACTTTATTCTGTTGACTCCGGCTCAAGAGTTTGTACTGACTATGGCCATGTTCCTGGCATATAAGTGTCAGAAAGACTGTCAAGTATCTTAAGCTTTTGAAGCAAGACTAGGTTTCCTCTTCACTGAGATATCCTAGTAGCCACTGGGAGCCTAAAGCTACAAATGAGTGGAGATGGAGGGAGGATCATGAGAGTCCCAGAACAGGCTCTCATGATAAGTGGCGGTATAGTGCTATGATTAAGCACTTGGGCTTTGGTGCCAGGGTACTTGGTTTTGAATACCAGCTCTGCTACTCACTGGTCATGTGACTGTAATCAATTTACTTAACCTCTCTGGTTCCTCAGTTTTTCTTCCAAAAAATGGAAATAATAATATCCACCACTGAGGGTTATTGTGAAGATTAAGTATATTGTTTCATTTAAAGCACTTAAAATTAATTCCTGACACATTGCAAGCACTCAAAATTATCGGCTACTGTTATTGTCATGAACAAAAGACAACACTGAACAAACATTGTTATTGTCATAAAAAAGGCATTTCACTAATAAAAATGTTATAGAAGATTTTGCAATAGTCAATATCACAAATCCAGGAAAACCTTTCATATCCCACATGCTAAAAAGCCGTGCAGAAAACAATTTGTTTCTTCATGTATGAAAGAATTTTGGCAAATATTTCCCAGAGGATATTTATTAAATTTGAATATCTTTGGTAAATGCTAGGTTGGGAATAATTTTCCAGAAGATTATATGTTTAGGATTTTAATAAATGTTGCACAGGAAAAGAATTTTGTACTTAAGTACATTTTTGGGACACTAGCTGGGGGAAAAAAAGCCAAATAAGTTTTCTTATTGAAGGAATTATCAAAGCTTTTAATGTGTTATTCTGCTGTAAGCAGTGAAGAAGGTCATATAGCATGCACATTTCCTAACTCAACTGACCAAGGAAACACTTTTTGAAAAGCATGTCACAGGATTAATCCTCTGCAGAAATATTTTGGGGACTGCTGATCTAGAAGATAAGTCCAGGAAATTCAAACATTTATTCAAATGTATATACTTTCTTGGAATTCTCCAGGTCCTGTTATTTGCACGCCAGTGAACATATATAAATCTCATGTAACCCACTGGCACTTGATTAGTTTAAAACATGCCAATATGCTAGAATCTAATTTTCAGGGCATGCGTTTTCAATGAACAATTTCAATAATATGAACTTGGCACTTTACTTGTTTTAATTTTGCAAGTATATTTTAACCAAATATGAGTAGTGCCCTTCTTCCAGTGTCTCTGGATGTGTCCAGTATATGTCAGAGAGTTTTGGAAGAAAATAGATATAATTCCCACAACAGGGGCACAATTACTCCTTGTCTGGGGACATGTGATGTCAGTGTCTCTATTAAAATCAAATTTTCACATGTCTTTACAAAGAGAGATCATTATAAAAATATTAATGAGTCCATACTTTATTCCCTACCTATCTATATATTGAAGTTCTAAGTAATCTTTCAATACCATAGAATAAATTCCTACCTGTGGGTCAGGCCATTAAATAAATCATTGATTAAATGCATCAATGGTGTCCTATGACCACAAAGATTAATGTGCTACTTTCCTTTGGACCAGATGACACC
The DNA here is from genome assembly GCF_964374135.1 of Grampus griseus. Taxonomy (NCBI): domain Eukaryota; kingdom Metazoa; phylum Chordata; class Mammalia; order Artiodactyla; family Delphinidae; genus Grampus; species Grampus griseus. The sequence goes on from NC_138998.1 coordinate 98,715,825, forward strand.
TTATTTGCTAAAAGGGGGTGGTGGAATAGATGGTTGTTTTAGCAAACTTTCAGATCTTCAGGACATGAGTAGGGGACTTCTTGTTTACCTCAACTGTTTTCTGATTATACCTCAGTAGAAAGTAATACTGTCTTCCTTCTAAAGAAATATAAGAATTAAAGCAAGAAGAGAAGCACAAATATTAAAATTGAATCTACAGTACATCCAGTTGAAAGTTATCCAATTCATGTTTTCCTGTTTGTTTAGTTTTCATATTAAAAACTGTAGTACGTTTGGTTTTATTCTCATAAAGTTCTTTTTTACATAACTGAGTCGTTGACTCATCTCTGTATGAACCATCAGGTGACTGACTGTATGACTAGCACATATCACTAAAGTTAAAAATGCTTTAGTTATGTGAAAGAGCACATCAACTGAGCACTACTGTGTTTGACCAAGTCAGGGTAGATCCTAATTGCTTTGACAAATTTCCTGCTGAGAAATTGATCTTCAAAGATTTCTTAATGCCTTTTTTTTTACCCATTTACTTCATTTTAAAGCTTCAAAGTCTTCCTTTCTATTAATTATCACATATACTAGAAAACACAAAGAACAAAATATTATGTTTTATTCATCTAAGCAGGGCATCTAAACACTAAGTTACAGCAAAGATGGGAACTTATTGAAGCAAAGGTCATCCTCTGTCAAACAAAACCATAAGAGACTTTTCTTTTAGTGGAGAATTCATAAATATTTTATCTGAACATTTCCATGAACTTGCTGTAAAAGCTATGTTTCCTGGCATTTACTGAGGATGACAAAATCAGTTACTGTAATTTAAAACTTTTGCTAATATGCTTATCAGACTTTCATTTAAAACATGCTCATCATCCATACCCTAATCCATCTAAAACAAATAATTCTAAATAGTTAACATTATAGACATTTACATCACATAAAATAAAATTCTGCTTTCTTTTATTTGTAAATGCATATTATTTTTGTTCTAATATAAAGCTGAGAGTCTACTGGAAACAATCACAATAAAACATCAAGTGACTTAATTCTCCTTATCTGAATGAGAACAGAATATCTCTATAAATGCTTCCAAAGTTTAGGCTAAGTGCTAAGTAGTCTTTTGGGCCCCAAATGGTGAAGGGATCAATCAAAAAATAACCACAGCTCACAACCTACTAAAATTTCTTTAATTTAGTTAGCCATGGTTATTTGATGTTCCAGAGTACTTCCAACATTTTTAAGTCTTCACAAAATGTTGTATTTGCATATAATACACACATCAGCCAAACCTCTAAACCTGATAGTATTCTCATTTGCTCTCATGAAGAAGACACAGGAATTGAGTGAAAGTAGAATGTTTGTCTCTTTAACTTGATTTTTCCATAAATATGCTGTGGCCTACTAAATAAGCATGTATACTGTAGGATTTTTTTTAATAGATCTTTATTGGAGGATAATTGCTTCACAGTACTGTGTTAGTTTCTGTTGTACAACAAAGTGAATCAGCCATATGCATACATATGTCCCCATATCCTCTCCCTCTTTTGCCTCCCTCCCATCCTCTCTATCCCACCCCTCTAGGTCATCTTAAAGCACCTAGCTGATCTCTCTGTGCTTTGCTGCCGTTTCCCGCTAGCTAACTATTTTACATTCGGTAGTGTACATACATTGATGTTACTCTCACTTCGCCCCAGCTTTCCCCTCCCACCCTGTGTCCTCAAGTCCATTCTCTATGAGTAATGTAGGATTTTAAAAAGTCAAATCTGGAGCTAGATGTCCTTGACTTTGAATTCTGGCTCAGTAGCTTAACTCTTGGCAATTCACTTATTTTCTCTGCACCTCATTTTCTCATCTATAAACTAGGAAGTAGCATCTACCTAATAGGGTTGCTATGGGAAGTTTAAGGAGGTAATCTGTAAAAAGTGACTAGCTCAGTATTTTGGATATAATAGGCATCAATAAAAAATAAATAGGCTATTATTCTCATTATTATGCTAACTAATCTTTTCCAAAGCTTTGTATAATAACTGTATTTTGAGTTTTTTAATCATGTATTTCAATTACCTCATTTGCTTTCAGGTATATTTTCATTAGAAAAATTTGTTTTGGTTTATTCATTTACTTTGATTTGGCAAGTATAAGCTAACTAAAATATCTGTATCTGTACAGAAGGACTGGAAAGTGCTGAAAATCAATAGAACTCCTATTGTTACTGAAAGTGGAGTCTGGCCGCTCTCTGCTCAAAATCTGATAAAGAGGCAAGGTTGATGGAAAGGAAGGCTTGCTTTATTTTAGAGGCCAGCAACCTGGGGCGGGTGGGGAACTCCTGTCCAAAGGTCGACTCCCCCCACTGACAATCAGTGGACAAGAGCTTTTATAGACAGAGGGAGGGGGCTACATGTAGAAACAGCACAGTAGGCTCTGACAGTCATCTTGAAATTAGTCATGCAGTGCTCCGATCAGCATCATCTTGATTGTTTTAAATACAGTTAGTCTTTAGTTCCAGGGTCAGGTTTGTTCCCATTTCTTTGAGGCCAGTTCTCAGAATTGTGGCAGCTTATGTCATGATTACAGGCTGGTCATTGTGTAGTTAACTTCTTCCACCTGGTGGGGGTTTTAGTATCTATAAGACAGCTCAAAAGATATGGCTCAGAATATTACCTATAGTCCTTGAGGAAGAACTAAATGTCCTTAATTTTGCTTAATGACTGAACTATTATTATTTGGTCTCATTCGACTGTTTTCCTTTGTTTCTGCATTTTCTCACTTCTCTAATTAAACTTATTGTTTGGCTAAAGTTCTTCCACAGACAAAAGGCAGGCTGAGGACATGGAGGCAGTGGGGAGGACCATAGAGTCCTGCTTTGTTTCAATTCCCCCTTTTCTTTGATACTCCTCAACCTTGAGGAGGGACAGGTACAAAACAAGAAAGGGAATAAAGTTTTAGATTGAGGGGTTAATCATAAACGTGGCAAAGGAACTCGGTTTTAGTTCTACTTCTGTTCCAATTTTCCCCAACTCTTTGAGGGAATGGAGTGACGGCCACTCTGGTTACTTCCTGATAAAGTGGGATGGAGTCCTGCCTAATTTTGTGAATGGACACAGAGTTGGAAACAATCTTAAATCCCAAGCTTAGCATCAGTATTTTACATTATGAAAACATTACCTCTCTCCTTGATTACTTTGTCTTAGTACCTGGACAAACATTTGAAAATTAGTAGACATATTATGAGGATTATAATCAAAATTTATCTCTGTATTATTCTCTGAATGTGGTTTTTTTCTCCTTAATGGTTAAAGCAGATGTACAATGTATGTTTAATAGGCCACAAACCTGCTGTTTTGGTTAATGTTCAAATTAAATCATGTATAAGCCAGAATGACTTCCCCATACCTCAATATGTGAAAATTTCTTCCATCATTTTCCCCTTTTAATTGTAAATCTTTTCATAGAAAGCACTTATAATCAACATTTTTTCCAGCATTGCCAGAGTGGCTCGGTTGCTTGCTCTGGGTCCATTCATGTCTCTCGGTGCTAGGCCTAATTTTTGTTTATATATTGGCCTAGTTATCCACGTTGGGTGAAAACTAATCAGACATAAAAAACAAGTACAGAGCTATGCTGACGGGGAAACATTTTATGGGCTATATATTTTATCACTCACACTCAATTGTCACATAAGCATTGTACATGTGCTTTTAGCAGTATACTTAAAGCCAGCAGTGATACACATAATAAATATTTATACTCTGTGATAACTTTATTAGACAATTTTTTCCATCCTGAACAATGAGGTCAAAAATATGGTTTGAAGCAAAACAGCAGCTTTCCATTAGAATTTTTAAAATTTCTTACCCTGTTTAGCAGTATGATCCGAAAGTCATCAAACATTTTTCATATAATTTAACATACAAAATAATTCTAGTTACTCTAATATTTTTTCTAAGATGCCTAGGGGCCCGTAGGAATCCTCAAAGTTAGTTAGAGAAAGAAACTTAAAAGTCCGTTATCTAAAGCAGCTCAATACTCCAGGAAAATTCTGTTCTCTTAATGGGGAGAAAGAAAAGCAAATTCCAGTCTTGTATCAGGTTACTATTAATAACAAAGATCATTTACCTAATTAAATCAATCTAATCTTAATCCTGACAACGTACAAATTTATTTTTTTTCTCAAAGTTCCTTTTTCATAAACCTTTTATCACTTTCTGGATCCACATTAATTCATCCCTTATTTTCCCTAACATAAGCAAACAGTTCTAGGACAAAATTATTTTTCCTTTTTTCCTCAGCAAATATATTTCTGGTCTTTACACCTTCTTCAGTGGCAGCACATATCATACTTGCTTTATACACTGAAATGTTTTCCCTAACATTTTAGTAGCTTTAATTACATATTACAATTTTAACCTTCAAAAGATCCTAGGGCTTGCCTGGTGGCGCAGTGGTTGAGAGTCCGCCTGCCAATGTAGGGGACACAGGTTCGTGACCCAGTCCGGGAAGATCCCACATGCCGTGGAGCGGCTGGGCTCGTGAGCCATGGCCACTGAGCCTGCGCATCCGGAGCCTGTGCTCCGCAACAGGAGAGGCCACAACAGTGAGAGGCCTGCGTACAGCAAAAAAAACACAAAAAACAAAAAACGATCCTAACGAAACCAAGAAACAAGTAATTGAACTGTTATACCAGCATTTTCTGATTGGCAAACTTAAGAACATATTCCATAACCTCTAAAAACATACATTTTTTTTTCATAGCACAATTTCTGTTTAATGTGGTAGAAGACGTATGTTTAATGAACCCAAACATCTTTTGAAGTTCTGCTAATTAACCCAAAGCTGAAGTCTCAGGCAAAGTGGGCTGTGTTTGTATTTTAAGGACCTGATAAGACTTAACTTCAAGCTTTCTCCTAGGCATATTTTTGTCCTCTCAGGGTCAGAATTCTGAAAACAGTATTTTATCAAGCTAGCTTTCTCTAACTGCATATGCAAAAAGAACCAGTTTGGGAGTTTTAAAAGAGTTTCATCTTAACTAATCTCCTCTGGAGTCTGAAGAATACTGTTGCCATACATTGCTTAAAAAACATCTTTCTTTTTCTTTTTTTATAGCTATAATATTTATAATGAATTGAACCTGAATTTTCATTTTTACAAAAGACAACAAAGATACCAAACACACAAATGGAATATACATTCATACACCAGAAGACAGACCTGTCACAAATCTGCCAAGAGGAAGACCTATACAAGTCCCAAACAAACATTTCCCCAACACAAAGGGTCCTTGACATCAGACACATGTCAGAAACAATTGGCAAAAATGCCCAATAGCACTTCGTGCTCACAAACGGCACTCGATGTCAGACACACATCAGAACCAACGGCAAAATGTCCAAATAGCACTTTGTGCTCAAAAGAGAAGTTTGCCCGGATGCGCACGGGTGGACTTACTCGGTCTTGGAGCTCGTCAGCTTGTCCAGATGCATGTTTCTGTTCCACCAAGGAAAAGCTTAAGTTGGCAGCCAGTGCCAAGCAGGGGAGAAACAGGGAGGATCCCCAAAACAAATGGTTTTGTCAGCTGCAAGGAACGTCCCCCTAAATCCCCCTCTTGAGGCCAGCTAGCCATGAGCAGCTGGCTCATTGCAACCATCTTGGCGCATTGCTGTGGCTGTTGGCTCTGGAAAACACTGGGGAGCCAGATGTCGGGAGAGCGCAGCCCCATGTGGGTCACGAAATAAACTGTTACCGGAAGTGAGGGTCCCGCTGCTCGCCACTCAAAAGCCAATAAAGAGGCAAGGTTGGTGGAAAGGAAAGCATGGTTTATTTTGGTGGCCAGCAACAGGGGGGAGGGAGAGGGCAGACTCCTGCCCAAAGGCTGACTCCCCCCACTGACAATCAGTGGGCAAGAGCTTTTATAGAAACAGGGAGGGAGTACATAAAGAAACAGCACAGTAGGCCCTGACAGTCATCTTGAAATTAGTCATGCAGTGCTGAGATCAGCATTATTTTGATTGTTTTAAATACAGTTAGTCTTTAGTTCCAGGGTCAGTTTGTTCCCACTTCTTTGAGGCCAGTTCTGGGAATTGTGGCGGCTTATGTCATGGCTACAGGCTGGTCATCGTATAGTTAACTTCTTCCACCTGGTGGGGGTTTAGTATCTATAAAACAGCTCACAGGATATGGCTCAGAATATTATCTACAGCCCTTGAGGAGGAACTTGGGCAAGGTCCTTGACTTTGCTTAATGACTGAACTATTATTATTTGGTCTCATCTGACTGTTTTCCTTTATGTCTGCATTTTCTCACTTCTCTGATTAAATTTACTGTTTGGTTAAAGTTCTTCCACAGACAAAAGGCAGGCTGAGGACATGGGGCAAATGGGGGGATTGGTGGAAGGACCATAGGGTCCTGTTCTGTTTCACTATGTCATATTGAAGTCAACGTTGTCTAAAATTAATAATAAAGTCTGGAAGAAAATGCCACAGTCTTGAAAGGACAAATGACTAGATTGAAGAGAAAAAGCATATATATGAAGAGGAAGTTGCCTTTATAATCATGAATGAAATAAAACTATGCTAAAATAAAACTAACACATGGTAGATAGTAATTTTTGAGATAGCAGTAAGTTATGAAGCAGATGAAAAATTGTATTTGAAAGTTATTTAAAGAAGGGAACAGAAAAAAAATTTAAATTTTAAAATATTTTCAAGACCTTTAAAATAAGAGAGTATCAAACAGAAATAAATTTAGATGAAAATGAAATTGACATAGAAAGAGCAGGCAGAAGTAAATAAGGAGCAGTACATGATTTTAACTGGCATTTGAGGCAGAATTGACATTTCAGAAAATAAATGAGCAATATTCTGGACAATTCAAAAATTTTCTTAATCTCACCAGGTGAAGACCAGTGCCGATTATCTGACAGCTCTCCTCGGAGATATGAGCATCAGATATGTGGTCATTCCTCCTCTGAACTCCAATGTTCTGGAAACACCACCTTTTGCCTTTTGTCCTCCTAATTGAGAGGTTGTAACTTCTTTCTGCAGTTTTTACTCTCTGGGATACCTCAGCATCCTTCCTTTTTCACCTTTATTCTCTTTTAGGATATAACTATGTTTCTAATTCCCCATACTGGGACTTCCCTGGTGGTGCAGTGGTTAGGAATCCACCAGGCAATTCAGGGGACATGGGTTTGAGCCCTAGCCTGGGAAGATCCCACATGCTGTGGAGCAACTAAACCCGTGAGCCACAACTACTGAGCCTGCACTCTAGAGTTCACGAGCCACAACTACTGAGTCTGTGTGCCACAACTACTGAAGCCCTCATGCCTAGAGCCCACGCTCTGCAACGAGAAGCCACCACAATAAGAAGGCTGTGAACCGCAAAGGAGAGTAGCTCCTGCTTGCCACAACTAGGGAAAGCCCGCGCGCAGCAACGAAGACCCAACACAGCCAAAAAAAAAAAAAAAAATCCCTGTATTAAATCTTTTATTTTTTCTTTTTAAATAGATCTTTATTGGAGTATAATTACTTCACAATACCGTGTTAGTTTCTGTTGTACAACAAAGCGAACCAGCCATGTGCATACACATGTCCCGATATCCCCTCCCTCTTGAACCTCCCTCCCATCCTCCCATCCCACCCATATAGGTCATTGCAAAGCACCGGGCCGAACTCCCTGTGCTATGCTGCTGCTTCCCACCAGCCAATTATGTTACATTCGGTACTGTATGTATGTTGATGCTACTCTCACTTTGCCCCTGCTTCATCCTCCCGCACCATGTCCTCAAGTCAATTTTCTATGTGTATCTCTTTATTCCTGCCCTGCAGCTAGGTTCACCAGTACCATTTTTTTATATTTTTAGATTCCATATACATGTGTTAGCATATGGTGTTTGTTTTTTCCTTTCTGACTTACTTCACTCTGTATGACAGACTCTAGGTCCATCCACCCCACTACAAATAACTCAATTTCATTTCTTATTATGGCTGAGTAATATTCCATTGTATATATGTGCCACATCTTCTTTATCCATTCATCTGTTGATGGAGATTTAGGTTGCTTCCATGTCCTGGCTATTGTAAATAGTGCTGCAGTGAACATTGTGGTACATGTCTCCTTTTGAATTATGGTTTTCTCAGGGTATATGTGCAGTAGTGAGATTGCTGGGTCGTACGGTAGTTCTATTTTTAGTTTTTTAAGGACTCTCCATACTGTTCTCCATAGAGGCTGTACCAATTTACGTTCCTACCAACAGTGGAGGAGGGTTCCCTTTTCTCCACACCCTCTCCAGCATTTATTGTTTGTAGATTTTTTGATGATGGCCACTCTGACTGGTGTGAGGTGATACCTCAGGGTAGTTTTGATTTGCGTTACTCTAACGATTAATGATGTTGAGCATCCTTTCATGTGTTTGTTGGCAATCTGTATATCTGCTTTGGAGAAATATCTATTTAGGTCTTCTGCCCACTATTGGATTGTGTTGCTTGTTCTTTGGATATTGAGCTGCATGAGCTGCTTGTAAATTTTGGAGATTAATCCTTTGTCAGTTGCTTCATTTGTAAATATTTTCTCCCATTCTGAGGGGTGTCTTTTTGTCTTGTTTATGGTTTCCTTTGCTGTGCAAAAGCTTTGAAGTTTCATTAGGTCCCATTTGTTTATTTTTGTTTTTATTTCCATTTCTCTAGGAGATGGGTCAAAAAGGATCTTGCTGTGATTTATGTCATAGAGTGTTCTGCCTATGTTTTCCTCTAAGAGTTTGATAGTGTCTGGCCTTACATTTAGGTCTTTAAACCATTTTGAGTTTATTCTTGTGTATGGTGTTAGGGAGTGTTCTAATTTCATTCTTTTACATGTACCTGTCCAGTTTTCCCAGCACCACTTATTGAAGAGGCTGTCTTTTCTCCATTGTATGTTCTTGCCACCTTTGCCATAAATTAGGTGCCCATGTGTTTGTGGGTTTATCTCTGGGCATTCTATCTTGTACCAATGATCTATATTTCTGTTTTTGTGCCAGTACCATACTGTCTTGATTACTGCAGCTCTGTTGTATAGTTTGAAGTCAGGGAGCCTGATTCCTCCAACTCCGTTTTGCTTTCTCAAGATTGCTTTGGCTATTCAAGGTCTTTTGTGTTTCCATACGAATTGTAAATTTTTTTTTTTCTAATTCTGTGAAGAATGCCATTGGTAGTTTGATAGGGATTGCACTGAATCTGTAGATTGCTTTGGGTCGTATAGTCATTTTCACAATACTGATTCTTCCAATCAAAGAACATGGTATATTTCTCCATCTGTTTATGCCATCTTTGATTTCTTTCATCAGTGTTTTATAGTTTTCTAAGTAAAGGGTTTTCGCCTCTTTAGGCAGGTTTGTTCCTAGGTATTTTATTCTTTTTGTTGCAATGGTAAATGGAAGTGTTTCCTTAATTTCTCTTTCTGAATTTTTGTGGTTGGTGTATAGAAATGCCAGAGACTTCTGTGCATTAATTTGTATCCTGCAACCTTAACAAATTCATTGATTAGTTCTAGTAGTTTTCTGGTGGCATCTTTAGGATTTTCTATGTATAGTATCATGTCATCAGCAAACAGTGACAGTTTTACTTCTTTTCCAATTTGTATTCCTTTTATTTCTTTTTCTTTTTTAATTGCTGTGGCTAGGACTTCCAAAACTATGTTTAATAAGAGTGGCGAAAGTGGACATCCTTGTCTTGTTCCTGATCTTAGTGGAAATGCTTTCAGTTTTTCAACATTGAGTATGATGCTTGCTGTGGGTTTGTCATATATGGCCTTTATTATGTTGAGGTAGGTTTTGTCTATGCCCATTTTCTGGAGAGTTTTTATCATAAATGGGTGTTGTATTTTGCCAAAAGCTTTTCTGCACCTACTGAGATGATCATATGGTTTTTATTCCTTAATTTGTTAATGTGGTGTATCACATTGATTTATTTGCATATATTGAAGAATCCTTGCATCCCTGGCATAAATCCCACTTGATCATGGTTTATGATCCTTTTAATGTGCTGTTGGATTCTGTTTGCTAGTATTTTGTTCAGGATTTTTGCATCTATGTTCATTGGTGATATTGGCCTGTAGTTTTCTTTCTTTGTGACATCTTTGCCTGGGTTTGTTATCAGGGTGATGGTGGCTTTGTAGAATGAATTGGGGAGTGTTTCTCCCTCTGAAATTTTTGGGGAGAGTTTGAAAAGGATAGGTGTTAGCTCTTTTCCAAATGTTTGATAGAATTCGCCTCTGAAGCCATTTGGTCCTGGACTGTTGTTTGTTGGAAGATTTTTAATTATGGTTTCAATTTCATTACTTGTGATAGGTCTGTTTATATTTTCTAATTATTCCTGGTTCAGTCTTGGAAAATGGTATCTTTCCAAGAATTTGTCCATTTCTTCATGGTTGTCCATTTCATTGGCATATAGTTGTTTGTAGTAGTCTCTTATAATCCTTTGTACTTCTGCAGTTTCAGTTGTGATTTCTCCTTTTTCATTTGTAATTTTATTGATTTGTGTTCTCTCCTTTTTTTCTTGATCAGTCTGACTGAGGGTTTATCAATTTTGTTTATTTTTTCAAAGAACCAGCTTTTAGTTTTATCGATCTTTGCTATTGTTTCTTCATTTCTATTTAATTTATTTCTCCTCTGATCTTTATGATTTCTTTCCTTCTACTGACTTTGGGTGGGTTTTCTTTGTTCTTCTTTCTCTAGCTGTTTTTAAGTGTAGGGTTAGATTGTTTATTTGAGATTTTTCTTGTTTCTTGAGATGAGATTGTATTGCTATAAACTTCCATCTTAGAACTGCTTTTGCTGTGTCCGATAGGTTTTGGGTCATTGTGTTTCTATTGTCATTTGGTTCTATGTATTTTTTTTTTTTTTTTTTTTTGCTGTACGCGGGCCTCTCACTGTTGTGGCCTCTCCCGTCATGGAGCACAGGCTCTGGACGCGCAGCCTCAGCGGCCATGGCTCATGGGCCCAGCGGCTCCGCGGCATGTGGGATCCTCCCAGACCGGGGCATGAACCCATGTCCCCTGCATCAGCAGGCGGACTCCCAACCACTGAGCCACCAGGGAAGCCCTCTATGTATTTTTAATTTCTTCTTTGATTTCTTCAGTGATCTCTTGGTTATTTAGTAGTGCACTGTTTAGCCTCCATTTATTTCTGTTTTTTACAGTTTTTTTCCTGTAACTGATTTCCAGTCTCATAGCGTCATGGTCAGAAAAGATACTTGATACGATTTCAGTTTTCTTAAATTTTCTGAAGCTTGATGTGTGACCCAAGATGTGATCTATCCTGGAGACTGTTCCACTTGCAGTTGAGAAGAAAGTGTATTCTGCCACTTTTGGGTGGAATGTTCTATAAATATCAATTAGATCTATCTGGTCTATTGTGTCATTTAAAGCTTGTGTTTCTTTCTTTATTTTCATTTTGGATGATCTGTCCATTGGTGTAAGTGGGGTCTTAAAGTCCCCTATGATTATTGTGTTACTGTCGATTTCTCCTTTCATGGTTGTTTGCATTTGCCTTATGTATTGAGGTACTCCTATGTTGGGTACATAAACATTTATAATTGTTATATCTTCTTCTTGGATTGATCCTTTGATCATTATGTAGTATCCCTCCTTATCTTTTGTAACAGTCTTTATTTTAAAGTCTATTTTATCTGATACTAGTATTGGTACGCCAGCTTTCTTTTGATTTCCATTTGCACGGGATATCTTTTGTTCCATCCCTTCACTTTCAGTATGTATGTGTCCCTGGGTCTGAAGTGGGCCTCTTATAGACAGCATATATATGGGTGTTGTTTTTGTATCCATTCAGCCAGTGTCTTTTGGTTGGGGCACGTAATCCATTTACATTCATGGTTATTATCAATATGTATGTTCCTATTACCATTTTCTTAATTGTTTTTGTGGGTATTTTTCTTCTCTTATGTTTCCCACTTAAAGAAATTTCTTTAACATTTGTTGTAAAGCTGGTTTGGTGATGCTGAATTCTCTTAGCTTTTGCTTGTCTGAAAAGCTTTTGACTTCTCCATCGAATCTGAATGAGATCCTTGCTGGGTAGAGTAATCTTGGTTGTAGGTTTTTCTCTTTCATCCCTTTAAGTATATCCTGACACTCTCTTCTGGCCTCCAGAGTGTCCACTGAAAAACCAGCTAATAACCTTATGGGGATTCCTTTGTGTGTTATTTTTTGTTTTTCCCTTGCTGCTTTTAATATTTTTTCTTTGAATTTTATTTTTGTTTTAGTTTGATTAGTATGTGTCTTGGTGTGTTTTCCTAGGTTTTATCCTGTATGGGACTCTCTGTGCTTCCTGGAGTTGGGTGACTATTTCCTTTCCCATGTTAGGGAAGTTTTCCACTATAATTTCTTCAAATATTTTCTCAGACCCTTTCTTTTTTTCTTCTTCTTCTGGGAACCCTATAATTAGAATGTTGGTGCGTTTATTGTTGTTCCAGAGGTCTCTGAGATTGTCTTCAATTCTTTTCTTTCTTTTTTTTTTTATTTTGCTCCTTGGCAGTTATTTCCACCATTTTGTCTTACAGGTCACTTATTCATTCTTCTGCCTCAGTTTTTCTGTTATTGATGCAGCTGTTGCTTTAACATCAAGGAGATGCGAGATTTCAGACTGTACATTTAAAAAGGAAACTTAAAAATGTTCACTATTATAATATTACTGAGATAGATATTTTCTATGTAAATAAATTGGAATTATATTTTTATTATAAATTCATAGACAGATTCCCCTTTTTAAATACTCTGTGACTAGTCCATGTGAGTTTTTATATTTGATTCACTTCATAGTTGAAATATGTCAGTAAATACTTTTTTCCTATAAAAGTATAAGGATAACTGTTGAATAGCTCAGATTTTTCATTTCTTTCACATACGAAATGCAACTTGTCTGAGTATAAAAGTTTGTGTCACAATATTTCCCCCTGAACACTTAGCGCATTTTGAAGGCTGAGAAGTTCCCTGGGTGTGCTGCCGGCAGACTGTGAATCTCCTTCGCTTGTGAGCACAATTTTAGGCATATGAGAATATGTGTATATGTATTTCTCAAAGTGGTCAATGACTATAGAGGGTAAAGAACTCCATTCGTAGGAAGCACCTTCTAGCATTTATTCTGATGACAGGTCTGATAAACTTTTTGTCAATAATTATTTTTACTATCACAAAACCTGCAAGATATATATTTAAAAATCCTTATGTTAAAGAAAAAGAAGGTATAGATAACCAAAACATGTCTCCAGGTTATTTCTAGGCAATATAAATGAGATCTTTTCATTCTGTAGATCAGGTTTTAAATTTTGTGACGACTATTATAGGTCTGTCTTCAGTGACTTCTGGATACTTCCTAAGGTGCCCCTGTGTGGTAGAGTTGCTCTCTATCCTCCCATGGACTTCTATCTCACTGCTTTAATAATTTTTCTATTCCTAAAAATGCTGAATCAGCTTTTAAGATGTGTATGCAACATTATTCATTTACTTTGTCATTTCTCCATTTCCTATCACATAAAGTTTTATTATTCTTCATCACATAATTGTTTTTCTGATGTCTTTAATTAGTACATCTACATTCTCATTTCACATCCAACTTTTTTTTTACCTTATGCTTTTTTCCCCCATGAGATCAAAGCCCATACTTTTGAAAATCATAAACATTTTTCTGTTTCTCGTTTCTAAAGTAAAAAGATTTTCAGAGGTCTGAACTTCCTCCTAATCATCTATATTATGTTTTTTTCCTTGGTTCTGAAATATTTTTAATTGGTCACATGACAGCTTTGGGTTTTGTTGTTAACTGTTTTTCAAATGAAAAATCTCTCCAGTGAACTTTGGCAACACACAGGACAGGAAAACTGTCTTTGTCACACTTTTATCCATGTGGGTCCCTGTGTCATCTGCTTAGACTCAGAGCTGGACAACAGGTGGATGTGCCTGGATTTTCAGATTCTAGATGATTTTTATCAAATGTAATTCTACTAAATATTCTCCTATCCTCATTACCTGAGTCTCTGGCACCCTGATAATATGAAATCTGCATCATAAATTTTTACTTATACTCTTCTTACCTTCCCCAAACTGCTACCAGCATAATTCATCATTTCTTGGCATCATTTTCCTTACTTCCTGTTTTTCTGATGAGTATAAATCCCTGAATGACTGTAGAAAGTAATAGTGCTTGCAAGAAGTCTCATTGACTCAAAAACAGGAGCACCCACCAGGCAGAAATGATTTGCCAATGTTCCAGTTCAGATCTTGCATTTCTGAAGCAAAATAGACAGTGGGCCTGGTTCCACCTGTAAGGAGCATGGAAGTCACCACTCCATCCCCAAAAGAAGTAATAATCTGAACAGACTGAAAAATCAACAACGCTTCTTGGATTCATAAAAGAGATGAAGTCAGAGGGCAAACCACAGCTCCCAAATTAGAGGGACAGACAGGCAAATACAGGGAGTCCTGGCTTACTGGAGCAGAGACTCAAGAACAGAAACTGCTGTGGAAACCAGTGTTGTGGTAGGAAAACCTGAACTATAATTGAAAAATTGCTGGAGGCTCAATATGGACAACTCTGGAGAGTTAAAAACTCCAGGGCTTCCAGTAATAGAAGAACTCCCGTATTTTGTGAATTTTACCTCCAGGTTCTTACTCTAAAACTTGGAGAAAAGCTCCCTCATGCTTCAGGCAGCAGTAGGAGAAAAGGAACCATTTTGAAATATGCTACAACACTCTGTTCTTAATAAGATCTGCCCTCAAGGGCAACTAGTTAACCAGAGCCTAACCTGCTGATATATTCAGGGCCTAACTGACTTAGGGAAAAGAAATACTCAACCCAGCCCACTCTAGTCATCCTGTTCCACCTAAGTAGGGAGACAGAAACGCTGAAGTTCACAATCCAGAGGCGCAGCCTCACGAAAAGACTGAGACCTAATCATAGGACTATGGCATGCTTCCCCTCTTCCTCACCTCATCAGTACATTACTAAAGGCCTATTAATAGCAGTTCCTTTTACCTAATACTTCATGTACATCTATTAAGAAAAATTACATGGCATGGCGAAAGGCAAAAACCACAATTTGAACAGACAGAACAAGCATCAGAACTAGACAGTAGAGAGATGTTAAAATTATCAGACCAGGAATTTTAAACAACTATGAATAATATGATAAGGGCTTTAAAGGATAAAGTAGACAGCATGCAAGAACTGATGGGCAAAATAAGCAGAGAGATGGAAAGAATCAAAAGTAATGCTAGAGGGCTTCCCTGGTGGCACACTGGTTAAGAATCCGCCTGCCAATGCAGGGGACATGGGTTCGATTCCTGGTCTGGGAAGATCCCACATTCTGCGGAGCAACCAAGCCTGTGCTCCACAACTACTGAGCCTGAGCTCTAGAACTTGCGAGCCACAACTACTGAAGCCCACGTGCCACAGCTACTGAAGCCCGCACACCCTAGAGCCTATGCTCCACAACAAGAGAAGCCACTGCAATGAGAAACCTGTGTACCTCAATGAAGAATAACCCCTGCTGACCACAACAAGAGAAAGTCACGCACAGCAACAAAGACCCAATGCAGCCAAAAATAAAATAAAATAAAATAATAAAATAAATAGTAATGCTAGAAAGAGAAAACACTGCTAACAGAAATAAAGAATGCCTTTATTGAGCTCAGTGGTAGACTGGACACAGCTGAGGAAAAAATCTCTGAGCTAGAGGATATACCAATAGAAACCTTAAAAACCGAAAAGCAAAGACAGCAAAGGCTGGATAGAACAATACTCAAGGACTGTGTGAAAACTACAAAAAGTGCAGCATATGTATAAGAAGAATACCAAAAGGAGAAGAAATAGAAGAAGTAGAAGAAATATCTGAAACAATAATGACTGAGAATTCGCCCAAACTAATGTCAGACACCAAACCACAGATCTAGGAAGAAATGAAGGTAAATGTCAAAAAAACTACACTTAGACATACCACTTTCAAACTACAGAAGATAAAGGTAAAGAAAACGTCCTGAAGGAAGCCAGAGGAAAGTAAAACACCTCACCTATAGAAGAACAAAGACAAAAATTACATGTGATTTCTCCTCAGAAGCCATGCAAGAAAAAAGAGAGTAAAGTAAAATATTTAAAGTGTTCAGAGAAAAAAACCCACCAACCTAGAATTCTCTACCCTGCAAAATTGTCCCTCAAAAGTGAAGGAGAGGGCTTCCCTGGTGGCGCAGTGGTTGAGAGCCGTCTGCCGATGCAGGGACGCAGGTTCGTGCCCCAGTCTGGGAGGATCCCACATGCCGCGGAGCAGCTAGGCCCGTGAGCCATGGCCACTGGGCCTGTGCGTCTGGAGCCTGTGCTCTGCAACAGGAGAGGCCACAACAGTGAGAGGCCCGCATACCGTAAAAGAAAAAAAAAAAAGTGAAGGAGAAACAATGACTTTTTCAGACAAAGAAAAATTGAGGAAATTTCTTGCCAGTTGACCTGCCTTGCAGGATGTTAAAAGAAGTTCTTTAGAGAGAAGAAAATAATATAGGTCAGAAACTCAGATCTACATAAAAAAGGAAGAACACTGAAGAAGGAATAAATGAAGTAAAATTAAAACTTTTTTTTATTCTTAATTATCTAACACAAAAGTTTCTTCAAAATAACAATAGTAACAATGTATTCAATTATGTATGCTTACATATATATATGCTCATGTATACATCTTATGTATATATATGCTTATATGTATCATATATGTGCTTAAATATGCTTATATATAAGTGAAATGAATGACAACAATGATACAAGGGATGGGAGGGAGGAATTAGGATTATTTTGTTATTATAAAGTACTCAGACTACTTGTGGAGTCCAACAGTGTTATCTGAAGGTAGATTTGGATTAGCTATAAATGCCTATTGCAAACTCTAGGGTAGCCACTAAAAAAACATAAAAAAAAAAGTATAAGCAATATGATAAGCAAGAAAAGAAGATAGAATCATAAAATCCTTAATTAAAAATGATGAAAGGCAGAAAAAGAATGGAAGAAAAAATAAGAAAAGCAAAAAATAGAAAACAGTGACAAATATGGTAGATAATAATCCAAATATATCAATAATCTCTTTGAATGCCAATGATCTAAATGCTCCAATTAAAAGACAGAGATTGTCAAAATGAACCAAAGAAAGGCTGAAAACTCTCTTCACTTTCAGAAAAGTAAACCAATGGTAAGCATATTCAGCCTAGTTCTTTCTGCCTTAGAAATTTAGAGACTCCTTTCAGATTCTGAAAACATGCTGTTAGTCCTAATTGACTTCACACCTGGAAATATTCTTTTTTCACTATGTTTTTATATCTGTTTTATAGACATTTTAAAGAGAAATTGCAACACGTGATCAACCAGTTCTACTAGCCAGATGATCCAACTAGGAGCCTGCTTATTTCATTCTGAACACTTCCACATGTAGGTCAGTTTATCTTTCTAAAGTAATTCCATGCCTAAGTTTTACTAAAATTAGTACCTTTGGGGGAAAAATATGGATTGTACTTGTCTTGGTATCTCTATTATTATAACAGTGAAATATTAAAATCTAAAGTTTTCCCCTCACTATTGTATGCCTCATACATAATTAATTGTATACATTTACATTGTACAATTTGACAAGTTTTGACATATGTATACACCCATAAACCAGCAAGATACCAGATATTTTTATTAACAGCAAAAGATTCCTTTTGCACCATTTGCAATCCCTTGCTTTCCCACAACTGTCCCAGACAACTACTGATCCACCTTCTCTCAAGGTTAGGTTAGGTTGCATTTTCTATGTTTTTATATGAATGAATCATACAGTATGCAATCTTTTTTGTATGTTTTTTTTTTTCTTTTAGAAAAAGAAATTGGGATTAATCCATGTTGGTGCATGTATTGGGTTGGCCAAAAAGTTTGTTTGGGTTTTTCCATAACCTCTTATGGAAAACTTGAATGAACTTTTTGGCCAACCCAATATTAGTAGTTTGTTCCTTTCAGCTGCTGAGTAATATTGCATTACTGATTTTTTTCAAGCATTAATTTTATATCTGTAGTAAGGGTTAAAATATTTAAAAACAATATTTATTAACATGATACTTATATTTTCTCAGGAAATTAAGCAGAGATGTATTATCTAGGATATGCACTGATCATCCTTTTTTCATAAGCTATGCCCTTAATTCTTCATAGTTATAGTTATGAAAAACTGATTAATTTGCTTTGTGGCTTAAATAAATAAGAGACAGAAGAAAATGTATATTCAGTAAATTTTACTCAATAGCTTTTTCCACCTTAGCCCCTCCCTCCTTCTCACCCTGATCCAGAATTTTATGGGAATAAAAAGGGCTGAAGTTACCATTTAGCTACAAAGTTTAATATGCTAATAATTATGGAATTCACTGAATTCTCCCTAGTATTTTCTCAGTGATGCTAAAGAGACCAATCTTAAATCAGAAACAACAGAGGTGGGAGGGGGTAGCTTAATGATTAAGACAACTTATTTCAAAAATACCCTTCCTTTTATTATGCAAGGAGAAAAATAAAGGCCTATGTAACAGGATGACCAGAGTATGTAGAAAGTATAAGGTTTTGTTGGGAAATGAGAGATACCCATTACTTTGTGGAGAGACTAAAGAGGTACAGTAAGAACCATTTTTGCCTTGTTTGCTGTTGTGTGCCCAGTGCCTGCATGAGCTTAACACATCGTAGGTGCTCAATAAATATTTGTTTTATAAAAACATTAGGTCTAATAAGAAATATTAACCAAGACTATGCAAAGCCTCCAAAGCCAAAAAATAAGAAGTCATAAATACCATTAGAGAAGAGAGTAAATATTTAAACTCAATAGTGTAAATTGGAGAAAAAAAAAGTAGTGATGTGGGTGGCTTGTCAAGATGAAGAGAGATGGATGGCATCAAGGAGAACATTCAGAAGACTGTTGCAATAACCCAGGCTTGAGGCAGTGGGGGCCTGGGAAAGAGTGGTAATGAGAGGTACCAAAACAGGATGGTTCCTGTGGAAACTGATTCCTGATTGGTAGGTAAGAATGAGGATGTTAAAGGTGAAAGATGCAAAAGGGCAGGAGAGGAAAGGTTTTGAGTCTGGGCAACTGGGAGAATTGTGAAAGCACTTGTGAAAGTGGGAAGCTGGAAGGAGGGATTAATTTGGAAACAGGAGTGAAGAAGTATATGAGGTTTGGAACTTGTCTTAACCTTTACTTTAGTCCTTTAAGATATATAATGCACCTAGAATATAGAAAGTATTGACAGAAACAGGAGTTCAAATAGCTATTACTTCCCTAAGTAAAGGAAAATAAAATCAGAGAACATATTTCAGTCTCTGAGAAAGCCTTGAAAAGTTTTACCTCTAGTGTAAAACAAAAGCCATGGATCTAACAGTGAAATAACACCTTCAAAAAAAACAAACAATTTTTCAAAGAACTGTATATCCAACAAATGCTTCATATAAATCATTTTTCAATAATATTACACAGCAAAACCAGCTGATTTATTTTTATAAAAACAGGCAAAAGACATTCTTGTAGAGAAGAAAAAGTTTGCGTTACATGAGGGTATAAAATGAGATAGTTGTAATGGCTTTTTAAATTGACTACAATATATGAAGTCTTAGTGATATAAAGCAAGATGGTAATAAAAGATAAGTTCAGAATCAAACGGCATTTTCTTTTAAAAATGATCATCTCTAAATTTCAAATCGCATTATAATAATTCAAAAGCACTATTTCTTTTTACAGATACTACTTCCTAAAAGGCTGAGTAGTTACTGACTTTGTGGCTGATGAATTCAAATAACAAGCCATTCTTGGCTTCAAGAGTAAATGACTTGTGAAATAATATTCTAATTTTACCTTATCTTTTAAAATGACTTACTTTCCTTATTAACAAAGAAATGGATGTGACCACAGTAGCTGGGAACTTACAAATTTTTCAACTACTTGACTCATTGGAAAAGAGGAATATTATCAGCTTATTCCCACAGCCTATTGTTGTGATTGATATTTTATGACCAAGCTGTCATCACAAGGCTGAAATGTGAGATCAGAGACATGGTGTATTTTTTAAATTGCAAAAAGGATGAAAAACTATATCTCATCCAAAATGTTTGTTCTTAATTTTGTTATAGCCATTTAAAATAAAAATGTACATTTCAAAGAGGGATTGGAAATATACTATTCATTCCAAAATTACATTTCATAAGTACAAATTACTTTAAAAAAAACCTCTTTAATAATGTAAATCACAAAAATGCTCTTAAGAAGATAGTTTCAAGTGCAAGCCTACTGTTTATTATGAAATTTCATACATGCAAAGAGAAAAGGACAACAGTACAATGAATAAACATATGTCACCACCTAGTTTTAAAAAACAGGAAATTTGAACGATTTGGTTTCCATATGTTTTTGTGTAATTAAAAACAAAACAAAACAACTTTCCAGATAAATAAGAGTCTCTTTTATAATCTCCTTAAGCAAATTCTCTTGTGTTTTACCCCAAAAGTAGCCTGGTTACTGGTATGTATCTTTTTCTGCAACATCCTTCTATGTTTACTATAAGCATATATATAAACTTAAAATGTATAATATAATATACTATTGTCATATGTAATAATGCTATATATTGTACTATATATAATATAGTATAGTATGAAATGTAGTATAAGGTGATATAATCTTGCTTGGAGTGCTTTTAAAGTTTACTTAAAATGAATTATTTTACGTGTATTATGTCTTTAATTCAATGTTTCATTTCCTAAATTTCTAAATTTATGCCAACACATGTACATCTGGTTCATTCACTTTTACTGCTGTATAATTTTTCATTGTATTACTATACTGAAAGTTATTTATTATTCCTATATTGATAAAATTATAGGTCCTTTTTAAATTATTGCTATTGAAACCAATGCGGCACTGAACATCTCTGCCCACATCTCCTTGAGCACATGTGAAAATCTCTTTAAAGTGTGAATATAAAAGTAGAATTGCGTTTGTATGAAGTATATACACATCTTCATACCATCCTACTCTCCAAAGAGATTATACCAATTGACTGGCTCCTTAACAATGCATGAAAGTTTCACTTTCCCTACATCTTTGTCTATATGTTTATTTTTGAGAATCAAATTTAAAATTGACATAAAGTTTGAACTTAATGTACCTTTCACATAAAACAAATTAGCTAAAATGCTATGCTGAATTTGATATTTATAATGAAAAGGCTTTAGGACCCATGAATCCTTCAGATAATTTTGGATCTTCCTGCATGGATTAAACATATTTAGCTACAGTAAAATTCAGCTATGGATGGGACCAGACTTTTCATCTCCCACCCTTATTCATGATCCCAGAAATAGAAGGAATTATAATTCTCTAGCATCCAACAATGGAAATAAATCAGATGATTGCCTTACATTCCACTTCCAGGCATGACTGCCTTACATCTCAGTTCCATCTCTCATTAGCTACATGATCTTGCACAACTTATTCAAACTCTCTGAACTTCAGATTGTCTCCGAAAAATGGTGATTATAACTTCATCCTTACAGTATTGCTTCAAAAACGTAAATCAGATAACATTTTTAATACACAAAGCACAATGCTTAGCACAGAGTAAATTAGAAAATGTTCATTCGTCATACTGTACAGAGTTGTGCAAACTGTCATGTTAAATATCATAAAATAAAAGACCCTATAATATGTAATAGCCACATACATTTCCTCCTTTCCTTTAGATTCCATAGCATTTAAACTATTACCGTGATATCTGTTAGTTTTTAACAAATATTGTCTCCCAAAAACCCTGAAGTTCATTTGTTATATACTTTGGCTTTACATGGTATGCAAATGACTAAGTACATCTAACTTGCTGAATACAGGCATAATATAGCAGCACTATAGAGTGGCAGAAAAAAAAGTAGCAGACAAGTATGTCGGGACTATACATTTTCCTTGTTATACTATGAACTGTTTGGGGTCAGGAATTTTCTCTTATTCACATTTATATTCCTAAGACTGGCACATAGTCAGCATTCTTTTTTGTGTGTGTGTCCTTTTTTTTTTTTTTTTTTTTTTTTTTTGCGGTACGCGGGCCTCTCACTGTTATGGCCTCTCCCGTTGCGGAGCACAGGCTCCAGATGCGCAGGCTCAGTGGCCATGGCTCACGGGCCCAGCCGCTCCGCGGCATGTGGGATCTTCCCGGACCGGGGCACGAACCCGTGTCCCCTGCATCGGCAGGCGGACTCCCAATCACTGCACCACCAGGGAAGCCCAGTCAGCATTCTCATATGCTAGATGAATGAATAAATGAATTAATGAATGAAGACTATTATTAATATTTCTTCCTGTGCTAATTTTTAGAAACATTGAGAGTTTTGAGTTGGAAAGTATTCCTTGGCAGAATCAGATCATCTTCTTCATAAATGGAAGCACCAAGTCTCTATTCGTGCATCTGTCATCACAAGTAGTATATTATAGGTGCCAAGTCTCAATTTGGCTGAGTTTGCTACCACAGCAGCGGCAAATGCCATACGACTGAAAATAGGGGGTGGTGGAGTGTGAAGGGAACACTCTAATGCTTTGCTGTCAATTTCAAATCAACAGTTATTTGTTTTTTATTGTTAGGCACTGTAGAGACTAAAATGGTATATATGGTCCCTGCTTTCATAAAGCTACTGTCCTTATGGAGAGAATAGAAGATTGATAAATTTGATTTTTTTTCACCTGGTAGCTTGTTGTTGTATATTAGCAGTCTGAAAATAAAAGTAGCATACTGCAAAATATGGTAAATAACTAGGGCTGTCACTCTAGATATTATTTACAACCAGCAAAACATAGGAAAGGCATATATTGATTATTAGTATACAAACTTTTAAAGACAGAAATTAAATTCTGGCTATGAAATGTATTACCGTGTCAATCAGTAGGACTCATAGGTCGCATAAAACAAGGAGGTCTAAGGAGCAAGGAATGGAAATCAAAATGAAAATCATAGGGGCTTCACTGGTGGCACAGTGGTTGGGAATCTGCCTGCTAATGCAGGGAACGCAGGTTCGAGCCCTGGTCTGGGAGAATCCCACATGCCACGGAGCAACTGGGCCCGTGAGCCACAGCTGTTGAGCCAGGGCGTCTGGAGCCTGTGCTCCGCAACAAGAGGCCGCGATAGTGAGAGGCCCACGCACCGTGATGAAGAGTGGCCCCCGCTTGCCACAACTAGAGAAAGCCCTCGCACAGAAATGAAGACCCAACACAGCAAAAATAAATAAATTAATAAACTCCTACCCCCAACATCTTCTTAAAAAAAATGAAGATCATATTGAATTTAAGGCAAAAAGCTGATGCCAGCCACCTAAGCCAGGTTGGTCATTATCTGATGGTCCCTAGTCTTGCCCATATCAGTAATTGGAACCACCATTTACCCAGGTGCTAAAGACAGAAACTTGAAAGTCAACCATGATTCCTCCTTTTCCTTGATCCCCCATATCCACCAAACAATCATCAGCAAATTCTGCCAGTTTTACTTTAAAAATATACCTTGACTCTATTCACTTTTCTCCATTTCCATTGGCACCAAACCAGTCCAAAACACCTTTATTTCTTGGCTGATCTAATGAAAATTTTTTTTTATTTCTTTCCTTTCACTCTTGACCTCATCAATCCCTTCCCCACACTGCAGCCAGACACTCTTTTGAAGAGGTAATTCAGGTAATGCCACCTCCGGTTTGAAAACTTTCAATGTCTTACAAAAATAACTTAAAATATAATCCAAACTTCTCACCTGCATGCTCTGACCCCTAGGAAGCCAAAATTCCATCATTCTATCATGAGGCTTTCCTCTCTCATTCACTATAGTCCAGCTACAAACGTCCTCTGTCAAAACATGGACAATTCTTTTCTCAGCTCAGAGCCATCTGCTTTTTTCTTGTTTCTAGAACACTGTTCACATGCTGGCTTATTCTGATTCTTCAGATAACAGTTTAAGTGTCAATTCTTTAAAGAGACTTTCTTTGACTTCTGTATCCAAAATAGGTCAACTTATCTTTCATAGCAACCTTACAGAAAAACCTTACATGTTTTTCCCTTACAGTAGTAATCACAATGAGTAAATGTTTGTTCATTTATTTACTCATTTATTGTATGTTTTCCCCACCCAAATATAAGGATAATTATCCCAAGTGCCTGGGTTGTGCCTGGCAAATAATAAGCACCTAATACCTCTATGTTCAAAGAATGAGTGAATGCATGCTTACTTGTATGCCTCTCTAGAGATTTTTAAAGACGTTAACAGACAAATGAAGTTGGAATTTGGAAAACTTAAAAAAGTTTTTCTTTTATAATTCATTTCATTCATTCTGAAAACATACTACCACTGAAACAGGCTGAATTCTTCAACAAATAAAAATGTAGCAAATATAAATTCAATAATTATTACCTTTGACTAGTATATAAGGTAAAAAAGAAAATCTATTAGTTATGAAATATCGTTCATGAAAATAAAAATGCTACTTATCTTTACATAGGCATTTATATTTTCAAATTAAGTAAATTTATACATGTTGAAGTATTGTTGACTTATTTTGATTTATATATGTGTATGTATACATATATATGTGTAAATGTTTCAAAACTATCCATACACTGTATTTTAATAGAAGCAGATATGATATAGTCTCTCATTTTAATCTGTCAATGTATACTAGTATGTTTTCCTTTTACTACTAATAAAATATACGAGGACAATAGACAGAAATTAAAATGTGCCTTCAGGCTGTGATTAACTGACATTTGTCTCAGAAAAATAGGCAGTTTCTGATTTGATTCTTTCCAACATTATTCCAATATTATTAGGAAAAGGCTTAAAATGTTCCAGATGAGTTCAGTGTTTACCAACATATGGCAATGTTGTCAAACAAAGAATATGTAAATTTTGAGCTTTGAAGTCAGCACGTTGAACTTGCAAAGGTATATATGAATTATTTAAGAAGTGTGAAAGTAATGCTATGTTACATAAGAAAGTACATTAGAAAAAAAAAATCACAGTCAGGCTCTGGTTATGCACAGGCATGCTACATTGCTTTTTGTTTTTGGTCTTGTGCATTTTAAATGTACTAATTATTTTAAGACTATATCTAAAGTGGAGATAGATTTTTCACTGGAATATTTTTATTGCTATTCTTATTTAACATAGATGTTTTACTTAGTAGTTGTATTAACCTGCCAGTGTTATCTGAAAGGTCCCCCAAATGCCTCCTAATAGCCAGTATACCATACCAATTATGTTACCAACAGGAACCAGATGGTACACTCAAACTGGGATAATTTTGGAAGCTTTGATAAAAGGGACTGCTTACAAAGGTGTGAGAGGAGTGTAGGGGAACTACAGGGATAATGGGGAGCTAGAAGCAAACGAAAGGCCCAAACCAAAAAGCAACTGTTACTGTCTTTGGGTCTAATGGGATGGATTAGGCAGTTAAGCAGAAAACCAAAGGAAAGTCAGAAAGAGAAGTTGCCTGGAAAGGAGCAGTGACCCACTCTTCAGGGACACAGCAGGCCAGAAATAACATTGCAGGAAGGGAGCCAGGGAAGTAAATGCTGGAACCTTACTTTCCTCACTGCTGTCCCATACAGTGTCTTAGAAGATCAAGTCTGAGCATGTGACCTGTTTTAGCTGATCTGAGAGGTTAACTTACTCTCTGTTTACTTTAAAGATGAGTTCACACACACACACACAAAACAGGCAATGTGTTAATCATTCACACTTTAATAATAATATTATCATAGGTTAGTGTTTTTAGCACAATAGATTATAAAGCTCTTTCATTTTTTATTACTTCATGTGTGGCCTTATTAAAGCACTCACAGGTTCATAGCCATGGGTTCTAGACTAGCAAGACTTCCTGGGTTCAAATCTCAGTCTCCACTCATTGACTGTGTTACCTTGGCCAAGTTTCTAATTTACATACCATCATTCTTCATCTTCAGAAAGGGAATAGTAATGATATCTCCTCCTAGGGTGTTGTGAGGACTCAGTGAAGTGCTTAGTAAATGCCAGCTCTTATTATTTTTATTTTACAGTGACAGAAGTGAAGTTCAATGAACTCATGGAATTCAAGGCCATAGTTTTTAAACAATGATGAGAGGTAGTACATGACCCAAGTTTTCTGACTTACAATAAAATAGTTTTTATATTCTACATAATTATATAATCACAGTTTATTAATTTGTTTACTTTTTCCAAACATATACTTTTTGTTGGATTTGCTTACTCTCATGTCTGGTTATTACTTATCCCCACTCTTTGTTTTTACAGGGTAGTGAGAAAAAAGTAGTGGCATATTCTATGCTGGTGTGTTATTAATTTCAGCCTTAGATTGTTCTATTAACAATAAACTTGTTCAGAAACAGCATTTCCACACATGTACATATGAACATAGGATCTTCTCCATTAGTTATCTAAATGATTCAATCCAATGCTTAATTTTAAAAGAGGGCTCTACCACTTTAAATATCCCATCACTGGAAAATTTTAAACTGTTGCCTACTGGATTTATTTAGTGCACTGATGACAGACCAGCAAATGCTGCCTGGTACACAGTAGGTGTTGAATAAATATTTGTTGAATTAATTAATGAATTAATAAAAGTGCTATACCTAGTATATTGTTCTTATTAATATACAAGAGAATAAACTGCCTAGAATATAGAAAGACCAGGAAAACGGAAATATCTAGATTTAGATGGAAATACAAGGGATCAATACATCACAATGTGGAGTTTCTATAGTTAGAAAGGCCTTAGATCAATGTGACCTTTCAAGATAAGCCAAAACAACAATCTCATACTGAATTTTCTCAGGCTGATTTAGAGAGAGCCTGCTGAAGTTTCAGTATCTTTCGTAATATTGTGAGAGAGAAATGCTGACGGTGGGTTTTGAATCCAGATGGTAGCAATTGAGAGTTTTATGCCATTGAGTGAATGAATCTTACTCCCCAGAGTGGGATTCTTTTTTATTTTACAGAACGTAGTTGTAGAAGAGCAAAACAAAATAAACCCCCTTATCTGAGGATGATTAAAACAGAACAGAGCTTACAGGCGAAAAACAAAAAACCACAACCACAACCAAACCAAACCACCCCCAAACAACCTTCTATTTAAATTCAGCCATGGATTCTTTATAGGAAAACCACAGGAATATAGGAGGGAGCTACTGTCCACTATTGGAAATAGAGGAGTGAAAAATATAATCTATTAAAATGTCTCTATAATTCTTTTCTATCATAATATTCAAAATGTGACAGGGTAGTGTTTAGAATAAAATAGAACATTATAGAACCTGAGGCTCACCTACTGCTGAGCTGTCAACTGCTTTGGAATATTTCTTTAGTCCAAATAAAGGAATATCTTTAAAATTCTTTAAAATGTCTCTAAGTAAACTCAATATCATATTTTAGCAGTTCTAAATAAATATTAAACAAGCTTTGGTTATACATATACAAATTAGATTATGGATTTTAAGGCAGATACCGCTTTTCTATTCCTTAATACCTTTAACCACCCATCTCCCTACCTCTTATTAGTTTTTACAGTCAAACCTTAATCATTTTTGTAAGGTTTATGCTTAGATTTAACTCTTCTGGAAAAATTTGTGGACATCACTAGACTGGATTAGTTTTCCCTTCTGTCTGTTCCTACAGAATCTTGTGGTGTCCTGAAGATATCACACTTCTTAACAGCTTATGTCCTTTGATGGTGTCTAAGACAGTGTCTAGCTTACGCAGATTTGCATGCCTAGAATAAGCTAATTTCTTGGTAAATAATGTGCTCAATAAATATCTGATGACATAAAATACTGACATCTTATTTTATGATTTTTAACACAAAATGTAAGAAATAATCATTTGTCTTTCAAATTGCTATAAAATGAATATATCTACATTTTAAATATATTTTCCATGAATACATTCTACACATTAAGGTCTTGGTAAAGTAGCTCTAGTTTTTGAGATATTGATAAGATCTTGTTTTGTTAACATATAACTTTCTCTTTTTCTTTGTATTCAGTAGAACTCTTTGAAATCTAAACATGTTAACTTCTCCTTCTATACCAGCCAATATCAACCTGACCTGAGAGAAGGTATTTTCTTGGAGTGGGAAGGTTGCTCATGATTGTTTAAGATGGACATCCCAAACTCAAGTCTTCAATTTGTGCTTCATTAATTTTTTGAAGTGATTTTCCAGAAAGTCAGGCCCACTTACTTTCAAAATTAAACAGCAAATTCCAAAATAAATTATATATTATTTAAAAAGGCATTTTTAAAAAGGAATTAGTGCCTCTTGATTCTGCTAAGGGCAAATAATTATCAGTTGCTGGTGTAAATCAATATTCTTATATATTCAAGGCTCCAGAGTTGCACAGAAATAAATTTTTTTTATTTGTAACTGTTTTGCATTTTCTTTAAAACATGATCCTAATCATGAAGATTGGCTTCTTTCTTTGAAATTTTGCTGGTTGTGGCATAAATCTAAGGAACTCTATCACGTGAAAAATAGTCCCGCATCTTATTCTTTCCTACATCTCAAATGTGGATGTCTTCTTGATGCCTCCTGAAATACTTAAAACAGAGTGGGAGAAAACTACTGTTTAGGCCAACTGTGAGAGGAAGAAGACTAGATTCCAATTATTTTGCTTTCTTGTCATAGCTTATTTCATTTAGCATAATGTCCTCAAGATTCATCCATGATGTGGCATGTATCAGAATTTCTTTCTGTTGTAAGGCTGAATACTATTCTATTGTATATATAGACCACATTTTGTTTATCTCTTCATTCGCTGATGAACACTTCTGTTGTTTCTACCTTTTGGCTTCTGTGAATAATGCTGCTGAAAACATGGGTATACAAACATGGTAGTGTCCCCGCTTTCAATTCTTTTGGGTATATATCTAGAAGTGGAATTGCTGGATCACATGGTAATTCTATTTTTAATTTTCGAAAACTGTCATACTGTTTTCCATTGCTAATTCAAGGCTTTTAAAAATGAGTAAAATGAATAAGGATCAAAAAAGAAAAAAACAAGTTTGTATGCCCACTGTGGACTGAAGAACATCACGCTAGAAGAGTCTTGAGGTTAATTTTTAACCTACTCCATTATTTTATAATGAAATACAAACCCTGGTATCCTGATTCCCAGGCCAATGATTGTTCCACAAACTCACATTTCAATTTGGTGCTTAAAAGTTTGTTATAATTTTAGAAAAAAATATAAGCTTGAATAACCTACAGAAATAATTTATTTTTGTCTTTGTTGTACCTGAGACTTTTCTGATATATATTTCAGGGGCAATATGGGGTACTTATGGCTTTTGATATCTTCTACTAAAGTACCCAGAACCAGTTTAAGAACTGCTATTGTCTGTAGAGAACTGTTAACCTTAGACTCAACATCTCCAAATTACTTCCTAGACTAAATAAATTATACTCACACACAAAAAATCTACAAAGTATAACCACAGTGAATTCTTCTTGAATTCTGTAACTAAGTAATTAAATTACTTCCATTTCAAACACAGGTTTTGTTCTTTTTCTGGAAGCTTTACAACAATCTTAATGAACTTCCACACATCCTTCTACTTTAGGAACTAGGACCATAAGTACCTTCACAGATTGGATGATCTGATTAAAATTAAAATGAAATTGACACCTTGACTTGGTGGTTTGCATACTTCAATAGACTTTTTTTCAAGTTAATTAACGTGTGAATGCTTGACTGTGGATTCAATTAACCCATAGGGTTCTTGTTGCTGTATTTTTCATAAAATATCATGAAACAAGGTATACCCATATTTTTCAAATGCCCAGATAAAACTCCTTTAAATAAAATGAACACAATATAATAAGGTTACAAAATTTTTTAAAAAATCAGAAATGGTAAAAATGAAATATTGGCTTATTAGCCCATAAACATGATATACAAATCACATTCCTAAATTACTATTTGGCTTAAAAATATTTAAATAAATAATAAATGTAAAATGATAATTAAGTGCTATAAAAATTTAGCTTTCTCATTTTCTGAGTTATAAACATTAAATGTGAAGGGTTTTATTTGTAATAACAAAGAATTTTGAGGTATAACATATTGTGATTTTATCATAGATATATGGTTTAAAGGAATTCTTTTTTTTATTTATTTATTTTTTTGTGGCACACGGGCCTCTCACTGTTGTGGCTTCTCCCATTGTGGAGCACAGGCTCCGGACGCGCAGGCCTAGGGGCCATGGCTCACGGGCCCAGCCGCTCCACGGCATGGGGGATCTTCCCGGATTGGGGCACGAACCCGTGTCCACTGCATCGGCAGGCAGACTCTCAACCACTGCGCCACCAGGGAAGCCCTAAAGGAATTCTTTTAAAAATACATGTGGGTGTGCTCAAAAATATACTGATTGACAATACTGAATAATAACATTATATATATAAATCTTTATCAAACTCAATGGTTTAAGTTATTCAGAAGCATTAATTTCTGTGAAAATGAGACACATCTAAATCTCCAACTTATTTGCTCTCATGCACATTGAAATATTCTATTGTACCACAGTTCCCATCAAACTGTAATTAAATGATGATTTTTGTCTGTATTTATCTCACTCCTTTACCAAAATGTACTTTTGATGCAAGCAATGACCACATCAACCTTATTTATTGCTTTATCTTCAGTACCTAGCACAGCCTGGCAAATGTTAGATGTTTAAGAAATATTTTCTGAATGAATAAAAACATATTTTTAGATCAACTGCCTAATTTCTGTTAGGCTCACTTCCTCATTTCTTTCAGACCTGGTACAATGACTTAAAAAATTTTGTTAGTAGGTACCCATGCTAAATTGCATGACTCATATTAAATTTCTGCTGCTATTCACGGCAACTGCTCTTGCACCTGGCATTCTGCACAGAGCTGAAGTTTACCCCTTAGTGTTCAAAAGAATTGATCACTTGATCGCTTTCGCAAAAGACTCAAGCTGTTAGACCAAGATTACTTTGGGGATGCTATTAGAGCCTAGCAGGTGAAAAACCAAAGTCATTTATTTAACACAGTTTCTTACTGATAGTTACAGCAACTCTAGGTGTGCACATTAATAAGGCAAGCTGCCTAGTTTGTGCCAAAAATGATGCACCTATGAAATTTTTGTGCTATTCACAGAGAAAAACAATGAGGCTCCTACTAGATGTATAACAACAAAGCAATCCTTGCTCCCTATTGGACAGAAGACTCAGCATCGTGCATCACAATTACGCTATCGAGAAAACAACTCAAAAGGGCACATCTTATTGATGGAAGGGAGCTGAGTAATGTCTCCTACAGAGACACTTTCCTTAGTGAGCTTCATTGAGCTAATAGGGCCAACATAAGCATACATGGAAGCGTTTTAGTGTGGTCACTAGCTAAGTAGTCAGAGCATGTGTAAGGTGAGATACTAAAGATTGACAAGTAAATTGTTATTCTTTGCTTACTTAATTGTTATTGACAAGTAAATTGTTATTGACAAGTAAATTGTTATTCTTTGCTTACTTAATTGTTATTCTTTGCTTACTTAATCACTTCTCTCCTTACACTATAAATTATACTATCTGAGATTTTGCCCTGTGTAGCTGATTCCTCCGACCTCATTTAGAGTTACATATATTACCTTGTAAATAAATTATATTTTCTCAAGTGCAGTTTGAGTTAATGCAGTTAACTAATTCAGTTAAGTAATGCAGAGCAAAATTCATGATGTCATAATCTTCCTAGAAAAGGAACACAGCTCAGCCAACACCTTGACTTCAACCTTGTGAGACACTAAGCAGAGGACATAGCTAAGCCGTGCCTGGACTCCTGACCCACAGAAACACTGACAAAATAAATAGGTATTGTTTTAAGCTGCTAAATTTGTGGTAATTTGTTATGTAGCCTAGAAAACTAATAAAAGAATTACAAAGGGAGGAAATATTTGCAAATGATGCAACCGACAAGGGATTAATCTCCAAAATATACAAACAGCTCATACAGCTCAATGCAAAAACAAACAACCCATCCAATCAAAAAATGGGCAGATCTAAATAGACATTTCTCCAAAGAAGACACACCGTTGGCCAAAAGGCACTTGAAAAGATGCTCACCATCGCTAATTATTAGAGAAATGCGAATCAAAACTACAGTGAAGTATCACCTCACACCAGTCAGAATGGCCATCATCAAAAAAGTCTACAAATAAATGTTGGAGAAGGTATGGAGAAAAAGGAACCCTCCTATACTGTTGGTGGGAATGTAAAATGGTGAAGCCACTATGGAAAACATTATGAAGGTTCCTTACAAAATTAAAAAGAGAGCTACCATATGATCCTGCAATCCCCCTCCTGAGCATATATCAGGAGAAAACCATAAACCAAAAAGGTACATGCACCCCAATGTTCACTGTGGCACTATTTACAATAGCTAAAATGTGGAATCAAACTAAGTATCCATCGACAGATAAATGGATAAAGAAGATATGGTATATATACACAGTGAAATATTACCCAGCCATAAAAAAGAATGAAGTAAGGCCATTTGCAGCAACATGGATAGACCTAGAGATTATCATACTAAGTGAAGTAAGGCAGACAGAGAAAGACAAATATCATATGATATCGTTTCTATCTGGAATCCAACAAAATGATACAAATGAACTTATATACAAAACAGAAATAGACCCACAGACATAGAAAACACATTTATGGTTACCAAAGGGGAAGGGGGGAAGGATAAATCAGGAGTTTGGGATTAACATGTACACATTACTATATACAAAATAGATAACCAACAAATACCTCCTGTATAGTACAGGGAACTCTACTTAGTATTCTGTAATAACCTATATGGGAAAATAATCTGCAAAAAGATTAGCTATATATGCATGTGTAACTGAGTCACTTTGCTGTACACCTGAAACTAACACAACATTGTAAATCACCTATACTTCAATAAAAAAATAAAGATTAAAGAAAAGAATTACAGAAAATAAAAGATCACATACCCAGAAATAAATGCAGAATTTTATAGAACTGGTCCTTATATGTAGTGAAGTACTATTTACATAGCTTCTTAATAGTTATTCTGGTTTTTTTTTGGAGAAAGTTTTATTTCCTACAGTTTTTCATCTTTAACTCAATGAGGTTTCAGTCAAATCAGCTCTGACCATATAATCAAAATTCCTATTTAACTAAAGGATGGTCACATACTTGAGGGTAACAGGAACTCTTTACTTTCCAAGAGAGTTTTCCTCAAGGCAGCTCCCTTTCTTCTGTTTATACCTGTGGATTCTACCAGCAAGAATTAAAAATTAGTTCTCTCCAATACAGAAAATAGCTAATAACACTTTAGCTTTTTCTCATGCTCTCAATTTAGTTGCTGAGGTTTTTTTTTTTTTTTCTCTTTTCTGTGTTTTCCGTACCTGGGCATCTGAACATCTGTTTTACCCTCATTCTTTGATATTTGCATACCTAGTCCCCTGTTAACTGCCTAATTTTTCACATATTGCTCCATTTCAGCTAAATTGTTGAAGGTAGTTGGTGTAAAGTTGCTCATAATACTCCCTTGTTATTATCTTTTTATTAGATCCGTAGTGATAATACCTCTTTCATTCATGATGTTAATTTGTGTTTTCTCTCTCTCATCTCTCTCTCTTATTCTCTGTCTTGTGAGTGGTGTATCAACTTTGTTGATTTTTTCAAAGAACTAGTTTTGGCTCTGTGAATATTCTGTATTGTGTGCCTACTTTCTATTTCATTGATTTCTGCTCTTAACTTTATTGTTCCTTCTTTGTACTTGCATTGGTTTTATTTTGATCATCTTTTTCTAGCTTCTTAACTTTAAGTGATTGATTTGGACATTTCTTCTTTTATACTATAACCAATTAAAAACTCCACATTTCCCTCTAAGCCATTTAGTTGTATCTCACAAATTTTGGTTTGATGTGTTTCAATTACAAGCACACCTTGTTTTATTGTGCTTCACTTTATTGCACTTCTCAGATATTGTATTTTTCACAAACTGAAGGTCTGTGTCCACCCTGTGTTGAGCAAGTTTGTTGGTGCCATTTTTGAAAAATCTTTTGCTCACTTTGTGTGTCAGTGGCACATTTGGTAATTCTCCCAATGTTTCAAACTTTTAAATTATCATTGTATTTATGATGGTGATCTGCAATCAGTGATCTTTCATGTTGCTATTGTAATTGTTTTGGGGTGTCACAAACTGTGCCCATATAACACAGCAAACTTAATAAATGTTGTGTGTGTTCTGACTGCTCCACTGACTGGCTGTTTCCCCATCTCTCTCCCTCTCCTCAGGTCTCCCTATTCTCTGAGACACAACACTACCGGAATTAGGACAGTTAAGGACCCTACAATGCCCTCTAACACCTCTGAGTGTTCAAGTGAAACGAAGGGTCACATCTCTCATTTCAAATCAAAAGCTAGAAATGACTAAGCTTAATGAGGAAGCCAAGTCAAAATCAAAGATAAGCTGAAAGCTAGGCCCCTTGCCCCAAGCAGTTAGCTAAGTTGTGAATGGAAGAAAAACTTCTTGAAGGGAATTAGAACGGCCACTCCAGTGAACACACGAATGATAAGCGAAACAGACTTATTGCTGATATGGAGAAAGTTTTAGTCATCTGGACAGAAGATCAAACTAGCCACAACATTCTCTTAAGCCAAAGCCTAATCAAGAGCAAGGCCCTAACTCTCTTCAATTCTATAAAGGCTGAGGAAGGTGAAGAAGCTGCGGAAGAAATGCTTGAAGCCAGCAGAGGTTGGTTCATGAGGTTTAAGGAAAGAAGCTATCTCTAAATCATAAAAGTGCAAGGTGAAGCAGTAAGCGCTATTGTAGAAACTACAGCAAGCTATCCAGAAAATCAAGCTAAGATAATTAATGAAGCTAGCCACACCAGACAAAGTACTTTCAGTAGACAAGCCTTATATCGGAAGAAGATGCCATCTAGGACTTTCATAACTAGACAGGAGAAGTCAGTGCCTGGATTCAAAACTTCAAAGGACAGGCTGACTCTCTT
Source organism: Grampus griseus (assembly GCF_964374135.1). Lineage (NCBI taxonomy): Eukaryota > Metazoa > Chordata > Mammalia > Artiodactyla > Delphinidae > Grampus > Grampus griseus. The sequence goes on from NC_138998.1 coordinate 98,750,927, forward strand.
ATTAGGGGCTAATGCAGCTGGTGACTTTTAAGTTGAAGCTAATACCCATTCACCATTCTAAAAATCCTAGCGCCCTTAAGGATTATGCTAAATCTACTCTGCCTGTGATATATAAATGGAACAACAAAGGCTGGATGACAGCACATCTGTTTATAACATGATTTACTGAATATTTTATGCCCACTGTTGAGACCTACCGCCCAGAAAAAAAAGGTTCCTTTCAAAACATTACTGCTCATTGACAATACATCTGTTCACCTAGGAGCTCTGATAGAGACGTACAACAAGATTAATGTTGTTTTCATGCTGACACAACATCTATTCTGCAGCCCATGGATCAAGGAATAATTTCAATTTTTAAGTCTTTTTATTTAAGAAATATATTTCGTAAGCCTATAGCTCCATAGATAGGGATTACTCTGATGGATATGGCCAAAGTAAATTGAAAACCTTCTGAAGAGAATTTACTATCTAGATGCCATTAAGAACATTATCGATTCATGAGAAGAGGTAAAAATATCAAACATTAATAGGAGTTTGGAAGAAGTTGATTTCAACCCTCATGGATGACATTGGGGGGTCCAAGACTTCAGTGGAAGGAATAGCTGCAGATGTGGTCGAAATAGCAAGAGAACTAGAATTAGAAGTGGATCCTGAAGATGAGACCAAACTGCTGTTATCTCATGGTAAAACTTCAATGGATGAGGAGTTGCTTCTTATGGATGAGCAAAGAAAGTGATTTCTTGAGATAGAATCTACTCCTGGTGAAGATGTTGTAAGGATTGTTGAATGAGAACAAAGGCTTTAGAATATTATATAAAATTACTTCTTAAAGTCATGGCAGGATTTGAGACGATTGACTCCAATTCTGAAAGAAGTTTTACTGTGGGTAAAATGCTATCAAACAGCATTGCATATTCTAGAGAAATTGCTCATGAAATGAAAAGTCAATTGATGTAGCAAAATTCATCTTTGTCTTATTTTAATAAATTACCACAGCTACCTCAACCTTCAGCAACCACTTACCCTAATCACTCAGCAGCCATCAACATCAAGGCAAGACCCTCCACCAGCAAAAAGATTATGACTTGATGAAGGGTCTTGTGATAGTTAACATTTTTTAGCAATAAAGTGTTTTTTAATCAAGACATGTACATTTTTTTTAGACATTATGCTACTGCACACAATATACTACAGTATAGTATAAATAATTTTTACTTGCTCTGGAAAACCAAAAAATTCATGTGACTCACTTTATTGTGATATTCATTTTGTTGTGATCATCTGAAACCAAACCTGCAATATCTCCAAGGTATACCTGTATTCATTTCCAAATATTTTGCAATTCCCTTGATATTTCTTCTTTGGATTACTTGAAGAGTGTTGTATGATTTCCATATAAGTACTTTTTTCTGAGTATCTCATTGCTATTGATTTTTAATTTAGTTCCACTTTAGTCAGAGAGTATCTGCTACATTATTTCAATCCACCTAAATGTATTAACACTTGATTTACAGCCCAACATATTTTCTCCAGTGGTTCCAAGATTTTCTACTTTTTTGGAAATAGTTTGACTATAATGTGTCAAGGATTGGATTTCTTTGTATTTATTCTGCTAGGAGTTTGTTGATAATATTGAATCTGTAAATTTGTTTTTTGCCTAATTTGGTGGATTTTTTTGACTTTATTTTTTCAATTTATTTCTGTCCTATTATCTTTCTCTTCTCCCAAGATTCAAATATACTTTTTATATCACCCCATGGGTTCTGAGGCACCTGTCCTTTTAAAAATTTATATATATTTTTTCTGTTCTTCAGATTGGAACAATATCTATTGATCTATTTTCAAGTTCACTAACTCTTCTGTCTTTTCCAATCTTCTGTTAAATCCATCCAGTGAATTTCCAAATTCATATATTTTATTTTTGTCCTATAATTTCTATTGGGTTCTTTTTATTTTCTTGAACATAGTTATAATAATAGCATTAAAATGCTTATCTGTTAATTTCAAAATCTGGGTCATTTTAGAATGTCTCCATTAGTCGTATTTTTTCTTGTTTGAGCTACATTTTCCTATTTCATTTTTTGTAAAGGAAATTTTTAAAAATATTTATCTGTTTATTTAGTTGGCTGCGTTGGGTCTTAGTTGTGGCACGTGGGATCTACGTTGCGGCATGCAGGACCTTTCTTAGCGGTGCGTGGGCTCTTCGTTGTGGTGAGCAGGCTTCTATTTGTGACGTGTGGGCTCTAGAGCACGCAGGCTCAGTAGTTACGAGTGCGGGCCCTCTAGTTGTGGCGCATGGGCTCTAGAGCACGCAGGCTTAGTTTCCCTGTGGTGTGTGGGATCTTAGTTCCCTGACCAGGGATTGATCCCACGTGCCCTGCATTGGAAGGCAGATTCTTAACCACTGGATCACCAGGGAAGTCCCTACATTTTCCCATTTCTTTGTATGTCAGGTAACTTTGGATTGCAACCCAGGCATTGTGAATAATACACTGTAAGGCTCTGTATTCTGTTTTGTTTCTTTGAACGTACTGATTATTATTATTATTTTTTGAAGCAGATAACTTGACCTAATTTGAACTGCAAACTCTCTTTTTTGGTGGGCATCATTTGAAATCACAGAATAGTTCTTTTTGCCTTAGCATGGCTGTTAGAATATGTCCCACATATATACAGTTCCAGAATTAGCCAGAGATTAGGGTAGAGTTTACACATATAATTTAGGGCTCCCCTCTTCTGTGGCTCTCTCCTTTCTGGCGTTTCTCACCCTTCATTTTCCAGTTGTTGTGGTTGCTCCAAACTCTGTCTTCTGGTTCTCCATACTAGTAACACAGGATTTTCTCCCCCAATTTAGGCACCTATTATGGCACACAGTGGGGACTGATCGCAAGGAAAAACTGTAAAAATGGCAACTTGTCCAGTGCTGTTCTCTTCCTCCAGGTGTCAACCCTCCCAAATATGTGGCTCCTTTTGGGAGATTTCCAGAGCCTTTCAAGTAGTCTTTTTTTTTTTTTTTTAATATTTTATCCAGAGTTTATAGTTGTTATCTGTAGAACAATTGGTCAAGTAGAAGCTGCTCCTAGCTATTATATAGAGGCAGAACTTCTTACTGCTAACTTAAAATCCACATTATCAATGCACATTTTTTCTTATTCATTCATTCATTCATTTCATTCAGTAGACACAGAGTTTTTTAGGTTAAATAATGATTCTGGTATATGTGTGAAGTACTGAATAAGACAGACACTATTTGCACAAACTTGTAGTGTAGTAGAAAATTTAGAGCAATTAAACTGACCTGCTCTGTATCTGACCAATGAACTTCTCCTGATTATTGTCTTGATTAAGTCTAGCATAGAATTCTAGATCTGTATATTTCTTTATGAGATTTCTTCTCATCATACTGAGGGTCATGTTTATTCTCAAACATTTCTTTCATATGTGGTGATCTGTTTTTAATTGTAATGATAAACCAATATAAGAGATAATAGTTACATTATATTGGTAATGGTTAATATTTACTCCCATCTTCCATACCTCCCCACATCCCAACTTGCAGGCATTGTGAACAAAAAAAGTTTCCTTCTACTACTTACAGGTTAATGTTCTTTTAAGGAAAAACAAAGACAGCTTTTATCATATATAATAATCTTCTAATGATTATTTTCTAAGCCTAGAAGAGCTACTTTAATTATTCCAAGTTAAAGATCCACTCTATTTTTAATTTTAATCTCATCAGAGTAAGTTGCCTCTATTTGTCATTGAAAACTGAGTCATTTCAGGAGTGGAAGTAATTGTTTTAATAGATTTGTTTTTATTAGTAATTTTCCTCAATGTACATCTTTCCAAAAATTTAAACGTGATAAAACTTAAGACATATTTTTTCCCCAAAATTGACAAGAGTTATAATATATCTCTCTGGAATGTCTAATAATATTCTACTGTTAGAAACAAAAGAAAGCATAACAAAAACAATAGAATCCCTTTTAGTTGAAAATCACATGGATATTGCTCAGGATTTGGGATTTTTTTGATTATAGATTTAGTCAATGTTTTAAAAATGTGAAAAGTCAGTAGTATAAAAATTTGAAATAACTGTATAAAAGCTATGTTGGCGTGCCAAATGAGTTTTTCCAGCCCATTCCCACTGCATCAACTAACATCTTTCAATCGACAAACTGCACTTTGGCATGAACAGAAGGATGGACTTCTGCCACTTTTTTGGTCCCTAGTAAAATAGTTCTGAACATATGCAGTGTGTTGTTCATTTTTAGAGCTTGAGGATAGCAGGTTTAGTGATAATAAAAGGGCAATGAATGGATGGTGCGTTGAAGGCCAAATAGGCTTAGCAGGAGATGTACAAGACCATTTAGCAAGGCCTATGTATGCCAGGTTGGAATTCTCTGACATCTTATATTTCAGTTTTACCCCACAGGTTACCATTGTCTTCTTATTGTTAACCTTGCCTAATTAGAACCTGTTAGCAAGAAAGGAGAGATTAGATTTTCTTCTATAGGGCTCTGAGCACAGAACTAATGTAGGGGAAACAATAGGGAGCCATATTTGGAATGGACTGAGGCACATTTTCAAATGATGACAGCTGTCCAAAAATGGAATGGGATGCCTTGGAGGTTATTAAGTTCTACATCATGGAAATGTTCAGGCTGAAGGTGTACCATTTGAAGAGGTTGCTATAATAAAAAATGAAGCAAATGATGGGAATTAGACTGGATATATGCTGAAATGTCCTCCAAGGTGTCCTTTAAGGTGTACCCACAGTATACAAAAATATTATTTTCGTAAAACATTAAAATAAATAGTTTTAATTTACTTCCCTTTTATTGCAGGCTTTCTACAATACTTTTCTTAGGGTCACTATATTTATAAAACAATCTAAACATGAATTAAGAAAGAAAAGATTCAATGTAAAAAATGTGTTGGGAAGGTCTTTTAAATTGTTTTCCATGGTGTTAATCTGCAATAATGGATGACTTGGCTAATTAAGCCTTAAGTAATAAAACCCGTTACATATCTTCCTAGTATGTTTCATCAGTTAAATAACGTCTTCAAGGGCTTAGGAATTTTTATCCTTCTGCTTCACCACTCTCAGTGTGAAGGTTTTTTATGGTCAGGCTTTTTGCTTCAGAATAATAAGACCGCTGGTTTAATGTTCCAGATATCCCATCCTCTCTCAATAGTATCCAGAGCTGGAAGGGTAGAAGGGACAAGGCAAAGGTTTTTTCCTAATGCTACATCTTTTATCAGGCGGTAAAAAATTTCCCAGAGGAAATCCATTAAAATTACCTTGACATAACATCAGTGAGAACTAGGTCGGTCATACGGCTGCTCTTAGACCAAAAACTGGCGAAGGAGGACAGGATTACTATGATTAATTTAGATGACTGTTTCTCGACTAGGATTGATACTACTCCGTAGCAGGTATTTGGAAACCTTTGAGAGCACTATTTTTTTTTTTTTAATTGTCACTGTGCCTGGGACATAAAGCTGAACTTGAATTGTGGGGGCCAAGATTATTAAACATGCTAATGGCAAATAGTCATGCTCAGTCAGAACTTTCTGTTTCAAAAGTTTCATTGAAAGCACTAGTTTAGGCAAAAATGTATCTTCCCTTGGGGACAGGAACACTACTGCCTGAATAAAATTGTGTTTATAATGGTAAGAAAAAAAAAGGATGCTTTGTGGTAGGCAAGCAATTGTGTCTGCCACAATTTTTATGCTGTCTCTTCATGACTCATTCCTTTATTTTTATAACTCTGAAACCGCAAGGGAAATGCATATATAAAATGGTAAATACCTTGTGTAAGATATTATATATCACTGTGACTGGCTATTGTTTTCCACAATGCTCTACATGTCTGCCTCCATAACTACTGGCTGATGATGCTGACAATGGCATGTATGAGGGGTTGTAGATTAGCTTGAAGAGAAAAATATGTGTATCTGGTGATTATAATTGTCAAAGCATTACTCACAAAATTGAAGTTAGCTTTACTCAAAAACTTTGTCATGGTCCTGAACTTTGATTCTTTTCATTTCATATAACAGACCTTTGATGCTTTCAAAAACTGAAATCCTGATCAAAGATAAGTCTGCAGGTAATATTCCTCACTTTTATTAAAAACTTTTATATGAGTAAAATGGAATTTTGATATAAAATAAATTGAAAGGAGATTTTAATAATGCATGGAAACTTATACCAACATCAATTTTAAGGCTACATGAAACGGTGATGGGAAATATGCTTCAGTATTCAGAGAAGTAAAAAATAAATGTTAGGTATATAAACTAATTTTATAGGCAGTATAAAAGTTCTATAGTTAGGAAAGTACCAAAAGAAAAAAAAAAGCCCACTGAGATGTTTAACTCATTTGGTAAGGTATTTTAATTATTTCTGATAATTGTCCACTTGGTAAAATTATATTACCATTGCAACTAAAGCTGAAAAGGAAGGCCAGGTCCACTCCATCACTTCTATAAATACTGTTCCATCAAAGAAAAAACCACCTATGATTACTATCTAATCCCCATCCCAATTCTGTATGCTTCCAGAATCTCCGGCTCTGTTACTTAACTTCTGATAAACTTAATGGATATATCTTTGATCAATCATGGTAAAATACTTTCCTGATATTAATATATTTAATTTTTTATCTAACTCTTAGTTTCCTGTATTTATTAATTTCATAATTTTTATTTATGTAACTACCTTTGGGCTCACCTAGCCAAATTATGCTCAATTAGTTGCTTAATAAATGCTTTTTGAGTATGAAAATGATAAATTACCTTTTCAAATATAGTAATGATTCTCAAGTGACCTGAAAAAGTTACTACATAATCAAAAAAAAAACAATCCACTATTCTTCACATGAGGAATTAAGCCTGTTTTTAAATAACTTGGAAGAAAATAAGATTAAATTTAGAAAGATCTAATATTTACTTCTGCCAAGTTTTAATATGCATGCACATTCACTCAGTCTTAAACTTTGAAGTTAGACCCAAAATAATCATAAAATCAAATACTTAGACTAAAGTCAGTATATGGATAACACAGTCAAATGAATTTGCAATACAATATCAGGGTAATCTATATTATCAGATTTCTATTTTTCAAGGATAAGTGTAGAATTTTAGAAATAATATTTGGCTTATGGTATTCTTTATAAGGAATCATATACTATCCTATTCCACATTGTCATTTTCATAGTATTTTACTTTCTATTCTTAGCATAGAAAAGAATGTATATAAAAGTTTTCTTTCATATACAAACACAAAATTATGATTGTTCAAAAATTAAGTTTAAAAAGTTTATCAGTGCATTAAACAAAGGATAGTAGTTCTGTTGGTACTGTAAATTTTTAGAAAATCAGATAAGACCATAGAGTGATTAACTGTAGATGTTTGTAACTTGACTCTTCTTTAACCAAAGATATCACGTCTTGACATATGGCTCTCAAAAAGATTCAATTTGTAATTCAATTCTCAAATGTGAAAAGTATACTTGCCACAAATTCATTTCAGAAATACTGAAGTTTACAAACAGAGTTTTTTTAATTGATCAAATAGTGCAAGAAAGCATGTAAACTTTTATCAAGGAAGTTGCCATACCACTGAAGTTTGTGAAAGGCAATGACTAATAACTGTACTTTCTCTAAGAATTTACTCTAGTCTATAAACTTGACTTAACCAAATATTTGTTTCTGGAATGAGAACTTCGTAGAGGCAACCTCATATTCATTTCCATTGGTAAATTTGAGTCACTTTCACATACTGTATTACCCACTCTTCCCAGAATTATTGTGTGAATACATTGTTCTTCCCTGTACCCAAAGTAAAAATTAGGTTATTCATTGGATAATTTTATTTATTAAATTCATTCAGTAATTTTTTGGGGGTATATTTATTTCATGATAGGCACTGGAAATGTAATAATGAACAAAACAAACACAGTTTTTACCCTAGGGGAAGGTGAAAATGTACCCTATACATCTTATCTTATCAAAAAAAAACTTAGTATCAACTGATAATAAACATATCCAAATTTTTAAAAGATAATCCTCCCTAAAAAAATAGAGAACTGATTATAGAGAGGCCAAAGTGCTATGTTCAGGGAAATAAATTATGAGGATATTTTATGGGTCCAGGCAGGAGTCATTGGAAGATTGGACTAGAATGGGTGTTGAAGCTGAAAAGACAAGTAAAGTTTAGGTGGTAAAACCTACAAGATTTTGTGATGGCTTCAGTCTCCAAGGAAGAGAAAGAGAAGTTTTAAAGATGATTTCTAAGTATTTTGTTTGTACATCTGGATGATACATTGCAGAGATCACTGGTTATCCCTTTACTGTTCTTCTATTTTTCAATAGTAATAAAAATATAAGATAGACATTTTGTGTCCTAGCTAAGGACTACATTTTCCAGCTTCCTTTGAAGCTGTATATATAGCTGTGTGACTTGGTTTTGGCCTAAGAAACGTGAACAGATCTGATGAATGCAAATTGGGTCATGCTTGCAAAACAAAGGCATATGCCCTGTGGACTTTTCTTCCTTTTTCTCTTACTAGTTAATGGAAGGGGGATGTGATGGTAGGAGCTGAAACAGCAATTTTGGGCCTTCAGATGGGAGTTACGAGGATGGGAGAGTGATTAGAAAAGGAGCCTGGATCCTTGACAATCTGGGACCACCATATCATTCCTGTAATTACTAGAGGGATGATTCTTTTTAACTTTTTATTTTATATTGGAGTATAGTTGATTAACAATGTTGTGTTAGTTTCAGTTATACAACAAAGTGATTCAGTTATACATATACATGTATCGATTCTTCTTTAAATTCTTTTCCCAGTTAGGTTGTTACACAATATTGAGCAGAGTTCCCTGTGCTATACAGTAGGTCCTTGTTGGTTATCCATTTTAAATATAGCATTGTGTACATGTCAATCCCAAACTCCCTAACTATCCCTGGTTGCAGACTTTGAAGCAAAGAATACAGGGGCATTAAAGAGATTACAACTGATTGGTTAAAGTGGATTATGCAAGGTAAAAAAACAAAAACAGGATTGAAGACCCATCCTCCCTGATAAAAAAGAAAAGAAAAATATTAGAAACCTTAATAGCTATCTATAATGTGATATGGATTTTTATAATAAAAAAGGGAGAATGGGTAGAATATATTATAATAAGGTGTCAGATTTAATTAATAAAATGTGAGGGTTTCTTCAAGATAGTCTTGAGAAAGATTATGATTTGCTGTCACAATGCTCATAGGACATCACTTACCATATGATCCAGCAACTTCACTTCTAGGTATTTACCCAAGTGAATTGAGAACTTATGGACAAGCACTGTATTTGAAAGTTTCACTGTTCATATTATGAATAATATTATCCAAAATTGACCAATATTGGGGGAAAATACCAAATTTTAATTAACTGGTGAATGAATAAACAAATCGTAGGAAATTCATTCAATAGAATATTACTCAGCAATAAAAAGAAACAAACTTCTGATACATGCAACAACCTGGATGAATTGCAAAGGCATTACAGCCAGACTTAAGAGGTTATACACTATATGTCTATTTGCATGACATTCTGGAAAAGGCAAAACCACGGAGACAAAAATCAGAATATTGGTTGTCAAGACTGGGGTTGGTTAGGAGGCTGACGGCAAGGAGCATGAGGGAACTTGTGTAAATTCATACAGTGTTCCATATCTTAACTGGAGTAGTGATGATACAACAACATACATTTGTCAAGACTCATAAAAACTATAAAATTAAAAAGAATTAATTTTACTGTATGAAAATTATATCTCAGTTTTTAAAAAGTGAGGGTCAGATGTAAGATTTATTAAAGAAAAAACATATGTAAACTATATTTGTTCTGAGTTCGGATTCTGTGAACACAGGATTATATGCATTAGGAAGTAGAAGGAAGAAAGGAGACTTCTCTGCTCTTTGCCTAAGATTATTGCAGACAATTTCTTTTGAAAGAGCAATAGTTACCTTTGTAGCCATTTTTTCTTTTCTAATTTCTCTGTATAACCTGCTGCTCCTCTCTATATCTTGCTGTTCCTCTCTCAAGCTTCCAAAACTTGGACCATTTTTGATGTCTTCAGCTCCAACATGTGTTCTCTATGTATGTCTACATTTTTTGTCCTACAATGCTTCATTCTTCACAATTGCCTACTGTCTCACTCTCTCCTCAAATGGAAATCTGTTAGTGAATTTTTTCCCAGTAATGTATCTGAGGAAGTTGGTTTTACTGAATTAATATAAATATATGAGGCATGAAACATAGGAAGACACTTTGGGAAAGAAAAATGTATGTTTTTCTTTTTCTCCCAGTGTTATTAATATATTTACAGACAGCACTGTATAAGTTTAACATGTACAGCATATGATTTGACTTGCATACATCAAGAAGTGATTATCACAATAAATTTAGTAAACATCTATCATACTTATCTATCTTATAACTGGAAGTTTGTAGCTTTTGACTGCCTTCATGCTATCCCCCCTCCTCCCACTCCCTGACTTTGGTAACCACAAATCTGATCTCGGGAGAGAGATCTCGGGAGAGAGAATTTTTTTTTTTTTGCAGTACACAAGACTCTCACTGTTATGGCCTCTCCCGTTGCGGAGCACAGGCTCCGGACGTGCAGGCTCAGCGGCATGGCTCACGGGCTCAGCCGCTCCGCAGCATGTGGGATCTTCCTGGACCGGGGCACGAACCCGTGTCCCCTGCATCGGCAGGCAGACTCTCAACCACTGCGCCACCAGGGAAGCCCGAGAATATATATCTTTTAAAATTAATTTTAATTGTTATAACATCAAGGTAAGTCAAAGAAATTGAAAAATAGATATATTTAATTTAATGTTACAAATAAATATATATTAAATTTAATACATATTAAGATCAGGTAGTGAGGGAGGAAATATTAATATTTTTGTCTGCAAGCACACCAGCAGAGCATGACAAGTCTCCAGCTGTTGAGCCAGCTCTTCTAAACTGTTTTTTAAAGACCCTGTTTCCTGCTAATTTTAAATGCACAGAACCTCCTAAAGTTCCAAGCTGTTTTTGTGATGGTCACTGTGCCCACAGATTTCATTCACTCCTTGGGTGTTCAGGCTGGGACCACTCTCAGTCGGGTAAACACTAATGGTAATTTTATTCCCCTTGCCAGTGAATGACTTAATTGAGGAGAAGTCAATTTAGGGCTTCTGGGAAAGATTTTTCTCATGCTTTAAAAGGGACATGAGTATTATGGACTGAACTACATTGCCCCAAAATTCATAATTTGAAGCCCGATCCCAATTGGACTGTACTTGAAGATAGAGCCTATAAGGAGGTAGTAAAGGTGAGTAAGGGTGTGGGCTTAATCCAATATGGCTGGTGTCCTTTTAAGAAGAGGAAGAGACACCAGAGCTTTCTCTCCATACCAACCCAGGGCAAAGGCCATGTGACAGGGCAGTGAGAATGTGGCTGACTACAAATGAGGAGAGGTCTCACCAGAAACCAAATTTGCTGGGACCTTAATCATGGACTCCTAGCCTCCAGAATTGTGAGAAAATACTGTCTATTGTTTAAGGTACCTGGCCTATGGCATTTTGTTATAGCAGCCCCAGCAGACTAAGACATAAGGGAAACACCCACTCTCTCTTTCCAGGCCTTGGACACAGCTGTGTGAAAATGTGATGACTGGATCTTCTGCAGTTATCTTGAGTTCGGGAGTTTTTGCCTGAGGGCAAAAGCGAACAGGCTGAGGATATCAGTTGGAGAGAAAGGATCTGGGTCCTTGATGACTGCACTAAACTCTTACATAAATCAAACCTGCCTCTCTCCACCCACCCAACTTGTCACTTAGTTGGATTCCTACCTGTTCAAATCTCAACTGACAGAGCTCCACTGACGGTGACAGTGATGACTCCAACTATGGGTGGGTGTGGCAGTACAAGAGCCATGGGGACCATCTACCTATACACAGAAGCATTTGGCCAGGAACTGCCTGAATAACAGTTTTTACCATTGGAAAACTCCTCAATACTTAATCTAAATCCTTCATGCTCCCTTGTATGGAATAAGAGTCTTATCTTGTGTAGCACTTGTCCTTAACAGACTATAAATATCCACCTCATAAATTTTTTATCTATTTTAAAATTTAACTGGAAGAAAATATTTAGGTTATTTTCACCCAGACCCCAGGCCCTGTGACAAGCCAGCTGGTTCTAGTCCAGCTGATTTTTCTTAGAGGTTTGGCTCTTAAGCAGCTCAAGGGAAGCTAAGCTACCAGAGCTCCATTCTGTTGTATACAATTCTCTGGCATCAGTGAAAGGACCTGTGCACCTCATAGCCCTTATCACTCAGTTCAGGATGTTGGCTGTTTCTTTTGTGGCAGGGTCATGAGCTACGGGGTGTCCAGGAGCTAGTTGTGAACTGTTATTTGCCTCTGCAATATGTGTTGTTTCTTCTATTGTTTTGTGGCTTGGGCCCATAGCAATTCAGGTTTGATTTGTCCTAGGCCCTGTGAAAAGCCCTTCTTATATCTTTTAATCCTAACAATTATCCTCAGGTAGGTATTTACATCTCTGTTTTGCAGAGATATGAGGGAACTTGTCTGAGGTCATCAAGAAAGTAAGTGGCAGAGTCAGGATATAAACTCAGATTAACCTGACCCCAAAGCCTGTGTTGTTAAATACTTCAATTTATTGCCATTGTGAAATATTACATGATAGGGGGATGCTCAGATACTATTAATTCTCTTCTTACCAGGATGAGGTTAAAGGGACTTCAAAGAAGAGAATAGGAAGGAGTGAAGAAGAGATGGAGGCCTAAGGGGTCAGAGTAACATCAGGCTAATGCAATCTTTGATAATCTAAGTGCTGGACCTCACAGGGGTGCAGTCATGAAGCATGCCTGGACCTTAGAGAACTATCTTTCATTTGTACCTGCCCAGTATACCTGCTCCCACTCCTCCTATCATAGTACCCTCTATCTTCTTCCACACTCCATGTGATTTTGACAGAACTGCCCATCATACTACTCCATTCCCTTGATTAAGTGAATGGTCTAGAAGTGGATATGTTATCCAAGTCATGCCAATCACAGATTATTAGTTTAGTGAAGAAAACTCAACCTAGATGAAATAGACAATCTGAAGGCCCTTTAACCATTACAAGTGTTGAATTAATAATTTAAAATTTCCCTAAAAGAATTGTCCAGGCCCAGACAACTTCACTGGGGAATTCCACCAAAAACTAAATAATTGACAACAATTTTACACAGAGATTTCAGAAAATCTCTTCTTCCAGAAGAGGAGGAAACACTTCCCAATTCATTTTATGAGGCTAAAACCAGACAAAAACAAAAATAAAACCAATCTCTTATGAACTTAAATGCAAAATTCCTCAGTATAGTATTAGCAAAATGAATTCAGCAATGTGTTAAAAGAATCATACACCATGACCAAGTGGGAGTTATTCATGTATAGAAGACTGGTTCAACATTTGAAAATCAATCAATGTAATCTACTACATCAACAAGTTAAAGAATTAAAATCATATGATCAGTCGACACGGAAAAAGCATTGGACAAAACCCAATACCCATTCACAATAAAAATATTCAGCAAGATAGGAATAAAGGGGAATTACCCGAACTTAATAAAGAGCATCTATGAAAACATACAGATAACATCATACTTAATGGTAAAAAACTTAATGCTTCTCCCCCCCATAAGATCATAAACAAAGTAAGGATGTCTACTCTCACCACTCTTATTCAATATTGTACCAGAAATTCTAGCCACTGCAATAAGGCAACAAAAAGAGATAAAAGGCATTCAGAATGGAAAGGAAGAAATACAATTAACTCTGGTTGCAGATGACATGATGATCTCCATAAAAAAATCTTAAGGAATATAAAATAAAACCTCTTGTATAACTAATAACTAAGTTCAAGACTGCAGCATACAAAATCAACACACAAAAATCAACTGCATATCTTGGACTTCCCTGGTGGCACAGTGGTTAAGAATCCACCTGCCAACGTAGGGGACACAGGTTCGATCCCTGGTCCAGGAGGATCCCACATGCCGCGAAGCAACTGAGCCCATGTGCCACAACTCCTGAGCCTGTGCTCTAGAGCCTGCGAACCATAACTACTGAGCCTGCGTGCTGCAACTACTGAAGCCCACGCACCTAGAGCCTGTGCTCTGCAACAAGAGAAGCCACCGCAATGAGAAGCCCGGGCACTGCAACGAAGAGTAGCCCCTGCTAGCCACAACTAGAGGAAGTCCGCGTGCAGCGACGAAGACCTAACACAGTCAAAAATAAATAAATAAATTTATTTTAAAAAAGAGGGAAATACAGTTACAGATATAAAAAAATCAACTGCATATCTTATATTAACAATGAATATGTGGAAACAGAATTTAAAAACTCAATACTATTTACAATTGCTCCAAATAAAATGAAATGCTTAAATATACACTTAACAATACATGTATAAGGGGACTTCCCTGACGGTCCAGTGGTTAAGACTCCATGCTTCTATTGCAGAAGGCATAGGATCGATCTCTGGTCAGGGACCTAAGATCCCACATGCCACACAGTGTGGCAAAAAGAACCACCAAAAACAACAAAAAACAACCCCCAAAACAAAACAAAAACAATACATGTATAAGATCCATATGTTGAAAATTATAGAATGTTGAAAAAAAAGAAAGAAATTAAAGAAGACCTAAATAAATGGAGAAATATACCCTGTTCATGGACTGGAAGACTCAACATGGTAAAGATGTCAATTCTTCCCAAATTTGTCTATAGGATTAATGCAATCTCTAGAAAAATCTCAGCAAACTTCTTTGTAGACATAGAGAAGCTTATTTGAAAATTCAAAGGTACAGACCCTACAATATCTAAAACAGTCTTGATAAAGAAGAATAAAGAGTGAGAAATATTCTACCTGATATAAGGCTTACTCTGTAGCGATAGTACTAAAGACAGTGGTGGCACTAAAGGAAATGTAGACGTTTAAATCAATGAAACAGAATAGAGAATTCAGAAATCAGACTCATCCAAATGGGCTCAAGTGATTTTCAACAAAGGTTCAAAAGTAATTCAAAGGAGGAAGTATATATAGTCTTTCAACAACTGACACTGAAACAAGTGGACACCCATAGGCACCCCCCTAAAAATGGACCTCAACAAAAGCCCCAACTCAAAGTGAGTTAGAAACAATGTACATGTAAATTTACTTAAGTGTAAAAAACATGAGTTTTTAGAGAAAAGCATGGGAGAAAATATTTAGGATCTAGGACTCAGAAATGAATTCTTAGGCTTGACACCAAAGCATGATCCAGAAAAGGAAAATTGATAAATTAGACCTCAACAAAATTGAACACTTTCTGTGAAAGCCCACGTCCTGAGGATTGAAAAGTCCAGCTACAAACTGGAAGAAGATACATATTTGCAAATTACATATCTGACAAAGGAGTAGTATTTAGAATATATAAAGAACTCTCAAAACTCATCAGCAAAAAACCAAATAATTAAATTAAAAAATGTGAAAAGGACATGAAAAGACACTTCACCAAAAAGGATATACAGATTGTAAACAGGCACATGAAATGATGTTCAATACCATTAGCCATTAGGGGAATGCAAATTAAAACCTCAACGATATACAGCTAGACACCTAATGTAAAAGCAAAAATAAAAAATTATGATGACATCAAATGCAAGAATGCAGAGAAACTGGGTCACTCATATTTTGCCTGTAGGAATGCAAAATGATATAGGCACTCTGGAAATCAGTTTGGCAGTTTCTAAACCTAAACATGCAATTACTGTAGGGCCCAGAAATCTCACTCTGGGCATTTATCCCAGAGAAATGAAAACTTATGTTCACATAAAACCTATACATGAATACACATTGTAGTTTTATGTTTAATAATTAAAAATGGAATCAGCCAAGATATTTTTCTACAGATGAATGTTCAAATAAACTGAGATACATACATACCATGAAATATTACTCAGCAGTTAAAAGGAATATAGTATTCATTCGACTTGGATGAATCTCCAGGGAGAATTATGCTGAGTGAAAAAAGCCAGTCTCAAAAGGTTACCTACCGTATAGTTCCCTTTAAATAATATTTTTTAAATGACAAAATTTTAGAAATGGAAGAAAGTGTAATATGCCAGAGGAAAAGGGATGGAGAGAGGTGAGTGTGATTATAAAAGGACAACACAAGGGATTCTCGTGGCATTAGTATTGTTCAGTATCTTGGTACACAAACCTACACAGATGATAAGATTTTATAGAACACACATATATAAACACACACACACACACACACACACACACACACACACTCCTAATGAGGATAAGTAAAAGTGAAGAAGCTTAACAAAATTGTTGGATTACATTAATGTCAATATCCCAGTTATGATACTAAAGTTTAGTTTTGCGAAATGTTCCCATTGAGTAGGAAAATGGATAAAGTATGTAAGGAGTATACAAGAATCTCTCTGTATTATTCCTTATAATTGCATGTGAATCTACAATCATTTCAATAAAAACATCAATTAAAAATATATATCAAGACTGTACTTCTCAGTAAACATTTTTTTGTTTTGGAAAATATAGCTTTGTTTTTATAAAAATATTATTTATGTTAACATGTAATGAGTTTAATGTTATTATTAAATGGACTAATAAATGAATATTAACAAAATAAACTTGGAAATTCTCATAGGCATCACTTATTTTCTTCTCTGTTTACACTAAGGCATACTGCATGTAAACTGTAAAGTGGTTCACATGTGTTTTCATTTTCACTTCATGTTCACAAAACAAAAGAAAAACATCTTATTATTAAAAGTAGAATATTTACTTATGTGAATATGTGCAAAGTTAACCTGGAAATGCATTTCAAAGAAGGCAATTGCTGAATTATTTTTTAGGAAGATATAGAAGAATTACATACAAACTTACAGTTAGTAAATATAAAATATAGAATGGTTGGTTGCATCACAAAGTATTTTTATATTTTATAATATAACTTACTGTTTATTACTTTTAGCATGAACTTTCCTGGTTCATTTAAAATTTAGCTGAATTTAAAAGTGACAATAAGAAGCTTTTCTAGGCTCAACCTTCTGCATAAAAATAATGTCTGATAGCCTGATGGCAAGAGTGTCATTCTCAGTATTTGGAAGATTGACCTCTCTGCTTGGCACTGGGAAGCTACTCTGTAATAGAGGAGATATTGATATGAGTTTTATTTGAATTCATAAAGCTTTGATACACAACACTGTGCTAAGAAGCATCAGTGGATTGGGTAGGCAGTTTTAATGCAAATAAAAGACACTTCTCATTTAATTTCAGAGGATCTGCAATGAGGCAAATCATATTTTTTAGAAATCTCATCAGATTTCCAGTGCTTTCCTCTACAATTACAGCAGTTCAAGACTTTGTCTAAAATTATTTTGTCCTTTGCTGTGGAAGAGGTTTTTGCTGTTTCATGATGTGTGCTTCCAATATCTACCAACACCGTTTGCTTGACTGAAGACTAGAAAACTGAAACTTCTGTAAAGAGCTCACATTTCTGCCTTAAGTTATAAAAGTTTAAGCTTCTTAAGTTCTAAGTGGTTTCTAAGGGAGTACCCTTAATTCACTTTTCCTCAGAAAAGGACTGTGGGCAGTTACATCTCTGCAGATGCAGTAATTTTCAAATTTTGGTCAGATTATTTTCCTGATTAATTCTTTTTTCCCCTTGCTTGATCACTACTAAGCTAGCTAGAACTATTTATTCAGAGTAAAAATGTAAGATTTATATTGTTTAATGTGATATGCTGAAAATAAGAAAAAAAGGTGGTTGATTTATAGTGTCAAAGCTGGAGTACTCTAAATATTGTATACAATTCTGCAGAAAGCTACTAGCAGCAACTGCCTTTCCCTGCCTGTAAATTAAATACAACTCAGTCACTGGACATTTATAATTGAAGGAAATTCCATGTGAATATTTCTAGATCACAATATGTCTATGAATTGATTTTTTTTTTCAATTTTTGTGCCATCTGGAATTCTCTAAGAGTGACAAATTATTCTGAATCTAGTGACTCTTGGGTAAAATAACTTTCAGTATTTTACCATTAGCTCAGACCAGTAATAGTCTTCCTCATACAGTATAATGCACATGTAATATATATGATATTTTATACATACTTCTATCAAACTGCTTGAATCTCTTATATTTCAGTTATTCCTATCTCTTGAGTTATTCTGTGGTAATGGAAAATGCTTTGCAATTTAAAACAACAAAATTTTTAACATGCAGAGTTGAGAAAACAGGAGATTCCTGGAAGCTTAAAATTTCAGTTAAATATGATAGAATAATGAAATATTTATAGAGTAACAGACAAAATTGTTTTTAAGGTAAATAGGCATAGGGAGGTTGGCCACAGGAATCCAAATTTGAAATTATCTTTAGATTATAAGGAAAAGCACGTATTCATTGGCAGAATAAGACAGAAATACCCAAAATGATCAGAAGCCAAAGGAACAAAGCTGATGAGAGAAACAGCATCACCCCCACAGGAACTCACTAAGTATTATGTATCAGGTACTGTTTTATGTGCTCTTCATGGATGAAATTTACCCCCTGCACCCTGGTTTATATGGTGAAGCCCTAAGCCCTAGTACCTCAGAATTGACTGTATTTGAAATAGGGCCTTTAAAGAGGTGAATATGTTGAAATGAGGCCTTTAGGGTGGGTCCTAATCCAGTTTGACTGGTGTCCTTGTAAGAAGAGGAAATTTGGACACACTGAGATACACCAAGGATGTTTGACCACAGAGGAAAACCATGTGAAGATACAGTGAGAAGGCAGCCTCTGCAAGCCAAGAAGAGGCATCAGAAAAAACCAAACCTGCAGACACTTTCTCCTTGGATTCTCAGAATCCATGACTCTTAATAAAGCTACCCAATCTGTGATACTTTGTTATGACAGCACTAGCAGACAAATATAATAAATTAACCTGTTTATTCCTCACAGGCTCTCTCTATGATTATGCCTACTTTATAAGTGAAGAAGCCAGAGAATTGTTAAGTGACTTCCCCCAAATCACACAGTAATGAGTACAGAAGCCTGGAATTACACCCAGCCAGTGTGCTTCTAGCGCAACATGGTTAATCATGCTTAATACTATTTAGAATGGGGTGGTTCAGATTAGAAACTTAGAAAGTGCTACTGGGGGTGGGGTGGGGGAAACATGCATAAAGAAACAAGTTAGAAGAAAGAATAAAATACGTTCCTAAGTTTTAAAAAAGACTAAGGATGTTCAGAGGAAGGGCTATCCCTTTGATCTGGGAGGTTCAGGAAAGTCTTGGAAATGGGGGTGGCATATGAGCAGTCCCTCAAGATATCTGTGAGTCAGAATCTGTGAAGATGGGAGAAATGGCAATCTACATGAGCACAGAGGGAGGAAGCAGTAAAAGAAAAAAGGGAAAGGTCTGAGGGGACAGACTGGAAAATAAGGGTGGAGGTATTCAGTGAAACTGGATTAAAAAATCTTAGGAACTCCTGAAGCTTTCTGCTTGCTATCAGTCAACCAACAGAACCTGCATTTTCTTTTTAAATCTAAAAAACTCTTTCAGTTCATAGACTAAGCAAATAAGAAGTGGTTTCAGATGTACATTTCCATCAGTATCCTTCTTAATCTGATAATTTTAAGAATAATTTTAGGTTGCTACACTGTTTCTCAGTTTTATTTCAGCTTTTTATATTTCTACTAAAATACTGCAATCTGAAATTTCTCCTGTGCTTTGAAACTATATTTCTTTCTCCCTGTGGTACTATTGGGAGAAATATTTTCTTTTCAGTTTTATTCTGCTGAAAGTCAACAGATGCCATTTACATTTTGCAATTTTATCAGATACCAATTACATTTCGTAATTTTTGCAATTCTGTCAATTTTATCTCTTCTTAAAGATTTTTTATGTGTGGATTTGAATATGGAATTAAATACCTGCTTTGGAAGAGAGATTTCCACAGCTTTCTCTTCCACAGAGTACAAAAGATTTTAAATACTTCACAAATTCCATATAGTGTTTTTTTGAGAGTCCCATGATTTACAAACACATCTGGGTATTGATTTATATAAATATGACAATTTGACACACAACTAAACTAGTGAGTTTTTTCCTCCCAATATTCCTCCATCTCTCATTCTCAAGTATATATACTTTATTCCAAACTTAACTCACATATGTTAATTAATAAGTGTTTTTACCTATATATTTTTTCTTTCATATATGCATATACCTTTCTCCTACCTTGTATATCCTTCTTTTGTCAGAATAAAATATTTCTCAACAAAATTAATAAATGTTTTCCTTATAATTTTATAGTCAAAATTACATTTCAGAATTTATGTAGAATTTCTTTTTATAAACCCATTACATCATTTGAACTCTTTTTATAAGGCACATATCTTGTCAGAGGCATTCTCAGTTGCATGATCAAATGCACTACAGGAAATCTGTAGTGGCATGTGGAGTAGAGTATTTTGTTCAAATTTATATATGCAGTTCTTGAAAGCTTTTTTTTTTTAAACTACAAGGGAAGATGATACCCCGAGGGGGTCTAATTTTCTTTGTCATCCACCTGAATAACTTCAATTAACATTAATACACATGCTAGCATAAGAGCATCTGCTTTGAATATGTAAAAGAAAGTAAATGCTGGGATTAAAGGAAAAATCTGAGTAGCTAAATAATACACTGAGCAATGTCATTATGTAGGCCAGCTCTCATTGGCAGAACTGTTCTTTACAGAATCAAATACAATTAAAACATGAAAGACTCGAAAACATCTTAGTTTTTCCATTCAATTAAAAGGAAAATAACTCACATGCCACTAAAAAGAAAAAAAAACACTCACATTCCACTAAAATTGCATTTTGTTTTTATTTATTTATATACTTATTTATCTGTGGCTGCGTTGGGTCTTCGTTGTTGCACGCAGGCTTTCTCTAGTTTTGGTGAGCTGGGGCTACTCTTCGTTGTGGTGCCCGGGCTTCTCATTGCGGTGGCTTCTCTTATTGCAGAGCACAGGCTCTAGGCATGTGGGCTCAGTAGTTGTGGCTTGTGGGCTCAGTAGCTGTGGCTCACGGGCTCTAGAGCACAGGTTCAGTAGTTGTGGCGCATGGGCTTAGATGCGGCATGTGGGAGCTTCCCGGACCAGAGCCCGAACCCGTGTCCCCTGCATTGGCAGGCGGATTCTTAACCACTGTGCCACCAGGGAAGTCCCTAAAATTGTATTTAGTAAAGTGATTTAGTTTTAAATCATTGCAAATACTTAGAATTTAAGAATCATAATATGGAACAAATCTCCCTCTGTATTTTTATAGCATAATACCTCTTCTGGTAATTTTTTTGGCCAATGGAAAAATATTTCATTAATAAATGAGATACAGTCATGTTATAATACTTTCTTTCCTTTTAAATCAATTATTACTGCTTTGATAGCAATTGGTTGAGAACATGAAACCCAGATAATAGTTTCTTATTTGCTGGGAAAAGCAATGTCATATTGAGAATAGTGGGTAACTTCTAAAGGTCATCTTGTGTGTACTGCCATTTTTATTAACAGTACTTTTCTCTGCAAATCTGCTGACAGATGGAGAGATACTTGAAGCTTCTAGATTTGCCATCCATACATAGGAAATGTCGTCATAAGAATGATCAAGTGGAATTTATTTTTATTTTCCTTTTACTTTAGCTAGTAATAAAAATTTTAAAAAATTGCTAATTCAGAGACCTTGAAAAAACAAATAAGCAAAATAATATTTTGCATACTTTAGCAATAAATCATTTTTAAAATTTTAGTTAGCTAATGGTATTTTATTGAATCTGAAAATGGATTATCTCAGTTCAAGGTTGCTTTCTTTAGAAAAGAAAGCTATCGTGTAAGGAGGTCAAGTTTCTCTTCATTAAAAAATGGAATTAGAAAGTTAAATTTTCATGAATAGGGCCTAGAAACAGAGCTGGCTTCATGGGCATGCAATCTATTCAGTAACCCAGGGTCCAACACTTAGAAGGGCCTTGCACTTAGTTTAATATTTGCTGTTGCTGAAATTCTTAATAATTTTGAACAAAGGGCTCCACATTTTCATTATGCACTGAGCCTTGCAAATTATGTAGCTGGTTCTGCCTGGAAATATGATTTTTTACATGCTATTGGCTGGTTTGAAACTAGTCTATAGTAACACAAGTAACTTGTTGACTCTTCTTCCAGTTTTTATACTAATAAAAGTCAGCCTATTTACACATAAATTATTCACTGTTCAGTTGAAGTCCTCGGTTTATTTTTTAACACACTGCAAATGTCATTTTAAAAAAGCTAGCCAAGCAAAAGAGAGACACATATTTTCAGATGATATTTTGGTCACAGGTGCCATTCAGGGTCTTTAAACAGTCATTTATCTCCCATAGGGTTAGAGGGAAGACAACATGAAGAATCTAGTTTGAAAATCTGGATAAGACAAAACATTTATATGATAAAATTGAACTAAAATACTGATTTCTGGCTGTGTCCTGAATAACTGGTATTTGGAAATGTATTAGTGCCCCTACCATCTTCGCAACAAATAGAAACTGTACTAACAATTGTATCATTCATACTTAAGAAGTCCTCAAATTAAGAATACTCATGGGTTTAGTGTTTTAAAGCCCAGTTAAGGAATTATTGACATCTAATATCCAAAATGACAACCCAATTCACTTCTCAGGAGGGAAAAAAGAGCAATATGGAAACCTCTGGAAAAATAAGTGTGGTAACTTCATGCTGAATCATTTCAACATTGATGATCCACCCTACTGCTTCTAACAGATAAGTAGTAAACCACTTCTAAGATTGCTCTACCCAAACAATAAAAGCACACCCTTAAACCTGACATTTCCACAGTGATGAATGTTAGATGAAATCATATGAAATGTCAAAATAAAGACATAAAAAATCAATAGTTGTGCAGATGAAGCTATGTAAGGTCAATAGTTTCAAAATGTTTGTGACAGCCACCCATGTTTTTTGTGTGACAATATTTTTAATGTGCAATAACTCCAAAGCACCGAAAATTAATTTTTGAGATGGAATTACCTCTTGACAAGGACATAATTCAATTCATACTTTTTCCCCCTGAGAGCACAGAATGACGTGGCAAATAAGCTGCCCCTTCAGAGTCAGAATTATGTTTCGTTTCTGAAGTCTAGAAAAAGAGAAGCATCCCTTGGGTCCAAAGGAGTGTCATTTCTCTCTCTCTTTCCCAATTCTTCACTACATGTATGCAAAATCATAGACTGTGCTGGATCCTCTTCTAAATTTCCCACAAACATATGTACTTGGGAGGTCTAAGCAGGTGACAAGGAATACAGCTTTTGGGTGAGAAGACCTTTTCCCTCTCTGAGTTTTTGAAAGAGAAAGTGGCGGGGGTGATAACGTTTCTCGCCAGCCACCATTTTGCTCACTGTCTCTCTTAAGGAAAAGATTCAAACCTTCACTACGCATCAGAGAATACTGAATAGATTGGGCAGCAGAAGATTAGTAATTTAGCATATTTCAGATGACACATTATATTTCTTCATGATTTCCTTTCTATTTTGTAAAAACTAAGTTAAGGTTTTATGACAGAGAAAGGAAAGTATAACTCTTCTTTATTACTTAAAATGCATCTGTTTATATCATAGCAGGATGTCACGGAGTATCGAAATCATTAAACATGCCCCGTTCTAAGTTATTGTGGAGATTTAGTTTACTAACGGAATTTATTGTATTATGCTAAATATTTGTATTCTCTGGTCTGAAATAAGAAGATTTTATTTCCTGAGAGTGTGTGGTTAAGACTGTAAACCCATGCCAATTCTGAAACAAAATGTTGACGGTAGAGAAAAAGAAATAGAAAGGGAAAGGGGTCATGGGGGCTGGGGGGGACTAAGCAGATCTTCTATTCTTGATTTTCGACCAAGTTTTTAAAATGAGATTTTGTGAAAATGGATAGATGCTCCATAGTTATCAGAAGTTTTCAAATAATTAACTGCTTGTTCAAATATCTGAACAATCCCTAAAATCATGACATAACTAGTGGCATCACACTTTCTATCTGCTGTTTAAAAGTTTTAATTGTCTCATTAATTTTACCTAATAAAATGTAGTTTGTCTTTAGGCTGGCTCAGGACATAAAAATACTTTAAATAATATAAAGAAAAACAGTATAGTCTGCATACATATAAAATAAACTGTTTTTCTGTTTTAAAAAAGTGAACCAGTATGTACATTTTTTGATTCCACATCAGAATGAAGGAAAGTGTTGTGAAAATGCTGAAAGGGTCCAGAACACTGAAATGAATAAATAATGATATTAGACATTATTTAAAATTTTTTATAATATAAAAATAAAATTTTATTTAAATGTAAAATTGCCTTTTGACTGAAGTTTTATTGTGAAGTGAGTCATTCTCCTTTTTCACAGAGAATGCAACTAGATGAATGGTTTTAAATTGAAGCAATAAGTTGGATAAATTATACATGAAGAAGATCCTATAATGATAAAACTACAACTGATATTATAAAATAACTTCTGTTAAGAACTATGAATATAAAGGAATAAACTAACATCAACTTTTGATCATTTAGTTTCATCAAGTTTGAAGTCATATAACTTACTTAAATCAGTTCCTTTTCCTATTTCTTATTCCAGAAAAACAAATTCTATTATTGGAAAATTGTTCATTTTTTAAACATAAATAACTGCCACAAAGAACTTATATAAATAGAAGGACTCAATATTTTGTCTACTTGAAAGAAATCAATTTATTAAAACAGTGAAATTTTATCAAATTTTTATAGGAGTTCAGTCTTGCTGAATAACTTTAACTAAAGTCATCTATTGATTGTGATATTTATATAATACCATGGATACCTCTTGACACTGGTCATCAATCCATTTAAGAAATACTGAGAAAACTCAGGGAGTTAAGCAGTATGTGAGAAATCCAGACTCTGTTTTCCATATCATTCCTATCAGGTTGCAACATGATTTGTTATATTGTGCAGTACGGTGAAGTAAGACAGGAACTAAAAATTATCGATTGAATCAGCAAAATAGCAATTATAAGAGATCCTAACAAGATTATGTATTTCCCCAAAGCAGACCTTGGTTCCTGATGATTCTAAACTCTCAATTATGTATCTATATACTGAGATCTAGAACGCTAACTCTTGGGTCCTCTGCATACAACAGCAGATAATTTTCGGAACCACTTTCTACACACCTTGCATTTAAGTCTCCTCACTGACAAACCAGATGTGATCTACTGATCCCCTTTCTACCTGGGTGAAAACCAACAGCTCTTTTCCAGCGCCTATGTGTATTGCTCCGGGGGATTCCATTTTGCCTCCTTATCCTGTCATTCCTCTCCTCCTCTTGCACTGGGAAGGCCCATCTCCACGGAGCTCTATGAATCATCACAGGCGAGCTGGTATCTGTGCCTGATTATCTCATCTTCCACAACCACCACCTGCTTCCATTTGTCCTGATGGAGTTTGGGGATGAATGTCAGACATTGTGCACTAGGAATAGCTAGAATTATTACAGAATTTTGTTTCATGGGGGTATAAATTATTTTTAAAAACCCTTCATGTACAATGATGAGTATAAAAAAGGAGCCCAAAGTTATGAGTTTGTACAGTAATCTAGTATCAGTTCAATCCAAGGAGTGTATCTAAAAATGTAAATGGAAAAAGATTTTAAACTGTGAATTCTAGTACTATATTATCATGAAAACTATAATTTTAATGAGTATTCAAATGGCTTGTGTCATGAAATTAAAAGCAAGTACATTCTTTTGTATTACATTAAAACATATATGTGGTTGGGCCACACATGTGGGCAAAACAGAATTGGCTTATAGTTCTGTAGTATTTCTTTATAACTGAACTTATAGAAGAATCAGGTGAGTGGAGAATGCAGTACACCTGGTCATCTCCAGGAATTCTATAAGTGGCATCAAGGATTTTGTTAGTCTTTTTTGGGAGGTAAATTAACCTTTCAGAAAACCATAATGAGGGTGACAGTACCAGAGTAGCCTTTCTTTGATCATCTTTTCCCTTCCTTTCCCTTGCCTTCCCCTTCCCTCCCATTTCCTTTTCTTTCCTCGGTCTGTCCTAAGAGGGCAACCCTAAGCACTATTTACAACATATATATGCATTGTTGTTTCAGGTGTTATAATTTTGTATTATATTGAATTAATTAGAAATATATTAATGAGGCAAATAGTATCTAGAGGTGAAAGTCTTTTTTAGAGTTTATCTAGTATATCTCTTTCATTTTACAGATAAGACAACTGAGGACTGGAAAGTTTACTCCAATTTTCCAGGATCACACAGCTAAATAACAACAGCATCTGGGCTATTCTTGTCTTTTGGCATCCATGAAGAATTTGTTTGTTTTGATTATAAACATTTTTAATTAAATTAAAGCCTTACTTAAAACCTCCTAAAACATTTGTGAAATTCCCATTTCTATTTTTCTCCAATTCTTGACTGTGAAATAAAACCAGAAAAAAATTGATTGCATAGTACAATTGGCATTTAGCTGAAAAAAATGTGAATAATTCTTATATGGGTAAAGAAGTATGAATCTAAAGATAAACAGATAAATTCACTAGGCTATTCCAGTATGATATTGGAATCTGAATGACAAAATATATTTTATAGCATCAGGGTATGGATTATAATACTACGCTCTTAAGGGGACTATCAGGATATATGACACATGACACTTTAGGAAATGCAGAAATCTCTGGAAAGATACCTTACTTGTGAGTTTTTTCTTTCTGGCTAGAACATTATTATTTATTCTGTTTTGATTGGTGTTCCTTGGGGTGGGGGAACAATGAAATGCATACGAGTGCATCTAATCATAGCGTGCTTTTAAGACTTCTTTTTTATTAGAACAACTGCCAGTTTTCAATATTGATTTTTTAAATTCAGCAAACCTATAATGATTTAGACCCAATTATTAGGTAATTTTTCATCTGTCTGTTTTGGTTTATGTAAAACAGCTAGCTAGCTAGGAAGATATTTTTCCATATCTGGAGGGAAATGTATTCAATGGAATTTAGTCAATCATTGTAAGATTGAATCATTTTAAAGCAACTATGGAATATGACTCAATAATTAAAATTCTAAGATGTTTGAAAATCATTAATTATATACAACCAATTAGCTATATATTTAAGCAAGAAAATTTCTATAAGCATTCTTAATGTAGAGCCAGTTCTAATAGGTCTGAATTTAATGAAATTCAGCTTCATAGAACAGAATTATAATTGTAGTTTGCTTTGAAATTTTATACAGTCCTACAGAAAGATACAAATGATGGTGGCAAGAACAGAGGGTGTGAAACAGGAATGTTTGGTTTCAAAACTAGCTTAAGCACTTTTCAGTGTGAACCTCAGTTTTTTAATCTGTGAAATGGGAAAAACAAATAGCTCATAGAGTTGTTAAAAGATTAAATGACATATATCTGCTAAAGCTTTTTATGCTTTAAATCCCTCTATGCATATATCTCTAAACCAATAATAAAACTTGGCTAATGTTATCCTCTTCCCCTGGTTTCCAAAGGCACTTTTAAGAACTATTACAGGACTTCCCTGGTGGCACAGTGGTTAAGAATCCACCTTCCAATGCAGGGCACACGGGTTCAAGCCCTGGTCCGGGAAGATCCCACAGGCCGCGCAGTAACTAAGCCCATGCACCACAACTACTGAGCCTGCACACCACAACTACTGAGCCCACGTGCCACAACTACTGAAGGTGGCGCGCCTAGAGCCCGTGTTCAGCAACAAGAGAAGCCACCGCAATGAGAAGCCTGCGCACCGCAATGAAGAGTAGTAGCCCCCGCTCGCTGCAACTAGAGAAAGGCCGTGCGCAGCAACGAAGACCCAACACAGCCAAAAATAAATAAATTAAAAACAAGAAATATTACAGACAAATAAAGTTCACTATATGATGTCTAAGCTATACATCTCCTATATTGCACCTTCTTTGATTCTATTTCTTCCCTTTGTCTATTACTCTTTCCCTTCACAGACAAGTTTTTGGACAGAGTGGACCATGCTTATTGCTTAAAATTCTTTTACAGAGGTCAGTCAAGATATATGTCATCTCACTTGGGAGGGACGAGAAATTTAAGTATATAGTTGTCTTTATGTTATAATGCCATGACTGTTTGCCAGGAAATTAATAAATTCAATAGGCATAGAGTTGTGCATTTTTTCTGTTACTTATTTTGCTTATACAAACTTTGTATCATGAAACCCCTACTTTGATGATCTGCAAAAAATGAAGTGGAGGGGAAATAGTATGTAATATCTTGGTGTCGACCGCTTAGATGGCGATGTTATTTTTTAAAAAATCTGAAACTACAGGTTTGATTCACAACATCTACAAAAGATCATTAGAATTGTAGTTAATCCTGCATATGTGCAGTCTCCTACAGAGAAGACTCTTTCCTTCTTGGAAAAACACAATCAGTTTGATCCATACTGGTTTACCTATTTCTACTATGGTAGGTATGCAACCGGAAGTCACAAGTACTCTGATTTTCGAAGTAATTATTTTAGTCATTACAGGATGCTTTGGATATGGGATAATTTTCTATGAGCAAACAGTGAAACAGCCCTTATAAAGATGCAGCTAGTGATAAAAGACTTAAAGAATATTTTTTGTGTATGTGATATTGGTCACCAGTGCATGCAAGTAAGTTTGATTTAGGGTTCTCCAAACTTGTCACATCAACTTTTCATCACCTAGCTTTGACCAACTTCTAAGTTAACTTCTGTTTTCCCTCCCACTTTTGGCAACTACTTAATGTCTACTTTCTTTCTTCTGCTCAATTTCTTTCTTCCCTCTAACTTTCTACAAATACTTTAGAATTTATTGTTCTCTTACTTTTTAAAAAATAAGTTATCTTTGCCTCATATTTGAGCTTGTGATTCAACGTGAAGGTTTCCATTGTATATTTTCAGCTGGGTGGTCTCAGCTATTTAGCTTTTGTATACTGAATCAAGCAGTACAGCTTAGCATGAAATAAAGATCTACTGTTTGAAAACACAAGTCATTAGTTGCAATCCTTACCATAGTTTGTAGTGAGTCAAGATCCCCTATTTAACTGTTCTTCTGAATTACTGAATTCCAACATTCTCCAAATTCTATGCACATTCCTGGTTAGATAAAAGTAGAAACAATACTATGGAATGAGATCAATACCTACATTTTTATTGTTCTTTTGCTGTTTAAGTGACTAAGCATTAGAGGAAACAAATTGATGGATATCTAAAAGGAGTATTATCATACACAAATGTGCATTAAATTGGCAGCCTCCACTGTACATAATATACAATATATTTGGAGTATCATAAAGATGAATATTAAAAGTGTAAAGAGACAGACATTCATGCAACTTTGGGTCCATAAAGTTTTAGATACTCCTTTATTTCCATTTGTATGTGGAAAATTCTGAAATAAACTATACCAATCATCAGGAGAGGAGAATGGTTAGCAAGGCATTACATTAAACTGAAATGTAGAATTGGTTATTGTAGGTACTGAAATAGAAGAACTTGAAATCACAATGTAAATAATAACTTGGAAAACAAGAAGAAGCATTCATGTAGTATAAAATGTTTTGAAAATAAAGAGAAACAATGCTACTCTGACCATATCAAATTATGTTTTTGAAAGCACATTATAGATCTTCCACTATGAGTTACACATAGAAAGTCATAAAAGACCATCACTCTCACTGTAACAATGAGAAAACACAAGATGAAATAATATTTTTTAATATGTGTATTTAAGGTCACTGAAGTTTGGCACTGCATAAAGACATGCAAAATAAAGTAATTTCTAAAAGAAAACAAGCTCTTTCAAGGTGAGTAGTAACCAGTGGCTACTTCCATCCCCAGGGTAACTTAGCTACTTTGCATAGTTGGTGGAGAAACAAACTTGCCACTGAGACAGAAATGTTTCTCAACAATGGAGAAACTTTGTTTTCCAATGGAGTAAATGGGCAAATTATTAATAGCACATATGACCTGGCATGGCTTATACTAGAATTTGGGAGAGCCTGTAAACCAAGCTAGACGTTTTTACTTGTCAGTTTTCTCATGGAACTGTTCGCTGAGTAAGTGGCAATGTAAGAAGCTGAGAACAGAACTGGAAAACAAAGTGAGGTTTCCTAGTCTTGCAGTCCTCAGATGCCAAAGTCCTGTGGAGGGAGTACTAGATCCCACTTCAAAACTTATGAAATCGTAGATGGGCTGAAGTTGACTAAAAACACAACATAGTCCATATCTAGTTTAACTATTAAAAAGAACAATGAGTTAGTCCCTCATAGTGGCTGCTAGACAGAGAAAAGAAGTAGTCCATTCAATAATAATAAATTTGAAACATAATGTTTTGCATACAATTAAAAATAAGACAAGGAAAGCAGGAAAAAGTGACTCATAATCAAGAGAAAAAAGTCAATACAAGCAAACTACAGATGCTCCAGACATTCAAGTTTAGTCAGACACATACTGTGTGTGTGTGTGTGTGGGTGGGTGGGTGGGTGAGAGAGAGAGGTGGGGGGGAGAAAATGACACTTTACATGAAAAATATCAGTTAGCTACACATGGAAAAAAGATATTTGTAATGGTCATGGGGTTCTACACATGGATCTTAGAGAGAGATTCACAGAGTCACTACTTTGCCTATTTCAAGGAGAAACAAAGAATCAATAAATATTTACGGGACGTTTTTTATGTTTAAAACACTTCATGGACAATTTGGAGGACCAAAAAGATATTAAGTTATCTAGTTGGGAGAGAATACATAAAAAATACATCTGCTGAGGACTAGTATTTGTTGAGAACTTACTAAATTTAAGCTGGAAGAGCATGTCAACACTCTGCCTTTTCTTTGAAATACTGACTTCAAATTTACTAATAGTAGTAACAACCGAGGCAGTGTGATCACACTCCTATTTTTAATTGAGTATCAATTTTTTTGGCAACACTGATTACCAGATTGTTCATGCTACTCTCAAGTTTCCATAGGAAGAAATCAACCGTGCTCACGTTGAGCCTTCACATTATCCAAGACTCAGGTATATTTCATGAAGCTCATTTTCTTCTCAGCATCTTCCTTCTCAAATTTTTCAATTGTTCTATTATAAATTTTACCACATTTGAGATCAGGTGGTCAGTTGTGGCTTGCTTTTTCCAGACTGAAAAGGCTTTTCCTTTTCAAGCTATCCGTGTTTATGAACAGCTTTCACGATACTCATTGGTTGCTAGCAAACCCACTGTGAGAAAATATTCTCTTTACAGTACTGAATAAACTTCTTTGAGTTGGGTTTTCTGACATCTGCAACACAAACACTTCTAAGGAATAGGATATAGTATTGAAAAGGTAAGGAGGGACAGATTTTATAGTCTTCACAAGGGAGTGGAGTAGGGATTAAGAAGTTTGGTTTTCTCCTAAAAGAAAGAGCCACTGAAGGCTTTTGACCAGAAAAATTAATTTTTCTTGTTTGTTTTCTGAAGATTTATTAATGGCGTTTTGGAATAAATCATGGTTTTCAAAAGGGTAATGTGAAGTTATATGATAGTTCAAATGACATGGTGGTTACTATAAACAGTTAAGACAATGACTTTTTAAAAATGCTCATCTTTTAATTTTCTTATATTATTTTTAATTTACAGAGGTGATTAGTAGAAGCATTTTGTTTGTTCATAAATTTTACTAGAATTTACCCTAAGGGTTTCATTCTGTCAAATGTTGATTATACCTTTTTCTGAGTACTTATAAAAATTACTATTGAAATTATACTAAAATGTATCATCTAATTAGTGGTGTGGTTCTGGAAATAAAGAAACAAAAAAGATAACTGAATACATACGAAGTACTTGAATATGTTTCCAACAAAATAGCAATCTTTAAATTAATTTAGTACTTGTTTTTAGTGTATAGATAGCTTAGATATTTGAATCCTGTCATAAAAAATACCTTCTAAGTATAATAAGCAATTTTCATGAGAGCTTTGTTCTTTCTTCTTTAGATATAAACACTTAATACTTATTACTAAATACTTTGTATTTAGTTTTTGAAGTTATTGTATTATTTTAATGACTATTAATACATTTGAATCTTTGAAAAAATCATTGTGCAATATTGTAGATTGGGGAACTAATAAATATTGCCTTGACCCAAATTTTATGGACAAGTAAGCAATATTACTAAATTGCCCAATGCTTAATTGTCCAATTAAAGTATTATTTAATTATAATAAATTATAAGTGTTAGGTGAAAATAAAATATTTAAGTGCTATTTTAACTGTCTATATCACATAAAATAGTTCAACTGTGAACTATTATAATAATAAATAATATTAGAAGTATTTTTATAACACTATTTTATAACTAACTCAATTTTTTTACCTAGCTTCCTTCATACTTTCTGAAGTTAATGTCCAAAATTTATATACACAATAAAATTAAAATCAGGTACAAATCAGTCATTCAGGGACCATATGACCTTTGTTATTACTTAGCAGTTTTGTTTTTAATTTCCCCATACAAAATAACAAACAAAACATCCAAAGGATAGATGAGAGATATGGTCTTGCATACTGATGTAAGTAAATCACAGAGTTAATTTCTGTTTCACTGAAAGTTCTCTCTGACCTCATGGGTCTGCAGTAGTCAAACTATTGTGATTTTTAGATTAAGAATCATTCACTGAGTGTACATGATGAGCCATGTTTTAGGCTAGGTTTTAGAGCTCAAAAAATGCATAATTGCTATCTATAAATCATTGATATTGTAGTAAATGAGTTAGACATTCAAGCTAAGAATTATAAAATAACATAAGTTCCATAGCAGAGGTTTATATATAATATAGCAGAGTGCAGAGAGGGAGTGTTTATTTTATTTTTCCATGTGGATCAATGAAGATATCCCAGAAGTGAAGCTTGAGTTGGGTTTTGAAAGGTAAGAGTTAATAAAGTGATAAGATGGTGAAAGGTATTCTGGGCAAAAAGAATAGATATGTGAATAACAACAGAATAGAGTTTGAAGTAACTTGAAATTTACTGTGCATTACTCGTTTGTAAAGTATAAGGGATGGAAAAACAGTAGGATTTGACTAGAGAGGTAGAAAGGTAATAGATTTTGTTATACCACACTTACTATGCCAAATACCCCAACCTGTCTTTTATAGGTGGTGGGTTTCTACTGAAAGATCTTAAAGAACATAGTTCAAGGTCTAGAATTTCACTTTGGCAGTTTTGGTAAGGATAAGTTTGAGGAGAACAAGAATGGAGAAAGGGATGATAATAGTTGATTATTAAAATCATACTGATGAGAACTAACTAAGGTAATGAACAGCCTTAGAAAGAGACAGGCAGGAACATATTTGAAGAACACAAACTTCAAAATTATCAAGAGGTGTCGACTGATAGGTTGTTGGTTGCAAGAATAAATACAAGGAGTTAAAGACAGATTTCAGGTTTCTAATTCTGATGTATAGTGCTGAAAGCAACAAAGAAAAGGGGTACAAGAGAGAAAAAAGGTTGGTGCAAGAGAAGCCTGAGTAGTGAGTCATATTTTGGATATGCTGAGGTTATTTTGTCTATGAAAAATACAGATTAACCTGTCTAGTTGAACATTTGAGTTTGGAGCTTGATAAAGAGAGATGGGCTGAGATACAGATTAGAATAATTTGTAGAACTCCCTGAAAGAGCCAGAGAGAGATCAGTTTTTAGTTACTCTCACTCTACAGAAGTACACACTGTAGCTGCTTACAAGTTTTCAAAGAACTGTCTTATTTTATTTCACTCACTCCTGACAACCACTCTTTGAGGCAAGCCAGGGAAGTATTAGAATTTTCATTTAGGGCTTATAAAGTTAATTGAACTGCAGAACTGCAGCTAGTAATGGTAAACCCAAGATTAGTACTCAGATCGTGGAGTCTGGTGCTGTTTAGATTACAGCATCAGGAACTTTATGAGGGTAGTTAGTCTATCATTTCAGTCCAGAAAAAATGAACTTTTCTGCATTTGTTTATTATTAATGAATTAACTGAGTTCACTGAAATAATTAATTCATTTTCTGTCTTTCTTAGTAAAATATAAGCTCCTTGATTACAGAGATTTTGCTTATTTTCTGCTGAACCCCCATGATTCTTATCATATAGAGTAAGCATTGAATTAATGTTAGTTGAATACATAAATGAACAAATAAATTATAATGGTATCATATTTTATCATAGGATTACTATTATTTCTCCTAATTGGAAGTGGGGAAATAATCAACATGTAAATCTTCATATCTACACATATGGCTTTCACTACAGGTTGGTTTCAATGAATGCTGTAAAAAATCGTGGAATTGCTCTATGTGAGAATTTTCTTAAAAACCTGATATATTTTGTCTTCCAAAGTAAGAGACAACTAAATGCATAAATTTTAAACATACTTCAAATATTTAGTTCTATATTTAATTAAAATATTATTCAGAATGTTTTAAACATTTATAATTGCCACTAATGTCAATTTAGTCAATAGATATTTACAAAGAAAATATGTGATACGGAATTGAAATAATAATGCTTTAAAAATGTTAGGTTTGCATTTTCTGCGAAATATTGTGCCAAATATATGCATGTCCTGGGGAATTACAGCTAATCTGGTTAAAAATTGAGACTTTGGGATTTACCACAAATTTGGAAAATATGTATATAAATTCCTATTTGATCAGCTGGGGCTACCATAACAAAATACCACAGACTGGTGGCTTAAACAAGAAACATTCTCACAGTTTGGAGGCCAGAAGTCCAAGGTTAAGGTGCTGACAGGGTTAGTTTCTTTTGATGTCTCTCTCCTTGGCATTCAGATAGCCACCTTCTTACTGTGAACTCACATGGTCTTTTCTCTGTGCATATCCATGCTTGATGTCTCTTCTTTTTCTAATAAAGGCACCATCCTACTGGATTAGGATCCCCCATTATGACATAATTTAATTACCTCCTTAAAGGTTTTATCTTCAAATAAAGTCTTATCGGGGGTTAGGGTTTTAACCTATGAGTTTTGGGAGGACATAGTTCAGTCCATAACACCTCCTGTGGGAAAAACCTAGGCTGTGTTGGTTTTTATTTGAGGGAAATAAACATTTTTCCTATGGAGAAAGAAGGGCTGATACCACCAGGATAAGACTATCCACTAATAGATAATGGCAAATGAACCTAAGAGAAATGTACGAGTAAACACGTCAGGCAGTCAAAGCCGAGGGCAATATATCTGTCCTGCTAGAGGAATTTTTTAAAGGACTATTTATATACATTTTGTTATTATGTTTTGTAGATATAATAAATCCCAGGAAGTTAATGTGATGAGTGTCTTTATATCAACACTTAGTACAAACAAATTTATGACATTGGTTGTAATGCTGGTAAAGTGTAGTTAAATTAAGACAGGATTCAGTTCATCTGGAAGAGGACTAAGATTGTGATATCAGGAACAGAGTGGGTTTTCAGAGCTTTGAGAATTTCACAATTATACAAAAAAGTTTTCCTAAACCAAAAATCCTATATGTTTCATACCAGTCTTAATGTTCTGGCTCCAAAGCACATGGTAGGACCCCAGAGGAGGTGGATTCAAATAGCCCAATGACAATATGCAGATCTATTTACTTGGTGCTTTTCAGAAATAAGTTATATCATATCACTTATGCCATAGTAGCAAAAAAAAAAGGCATTGAACTGGTCTAGAAAGCATGGGATGTTAAAAAACAACAAAACAAAAATTCTCCTGGGCCCAATTTTTGGTACTTTTAAACACTGTTTTCACAGATTTAAAATTCAAACACCAAGAATGTGCATAATTTTTTTCACCCGAAGGACACAGAGAATATACTTTCAGATGGGAAAGAAATCTTGAAGGTATGGATATTCATTTTTAGTGACAGAAAAAGTAACATAAATGTGACTGTAAGAGCATATATCACCTATAAAATCAAAAATAAAAAGCAGGGAATTGTAAAAACCAACTAGAATTTCCTGGCATGACCAAATATAAGCTACAACATGTGTCAGACCTTGCATAACAGCTAAGTATGGGAAAATTTGCATAATCTATCCCAATAGAGATCTAACATATATAGCTCATATGATAAAAATATCCCAATAACCCATTCTCAGCATCATCCTCATCATAATTAATCTGTACCACAACCCTCTAAGGCACATCAGTTATCTGCAGCTTACAGGGGTGCACAATGGTTTTCTGCAGGTCACTTACAGGTGGTGATGTTAAAATCTCAGTAGAGGCCTTCTGACTCCATCTCCACTGTATGGAATTTCACGGGCTGAGACCTGTGAAAATCCTAGAGTTTAAACTGGCCTTAATCTCTAGAAGAGTGTGCAGGGCCAAGGAAAATATCATCCAAACTGACAGCGAACAAAAGATGTACTGAAGCCATAAGTCTTAAAATACTCGGATATAATTAGATGTTTGCAAAATAAAATGTGCAGTTAGGAATACACTGCGAGAGAGTTAACTGGATGAGCTCTGCCCCTAGAATCATTTCATAAATAATATTTCATAGCCCAGTGTGATGTGATAGATCTGGCAACTGTCATTAAGATTTTATTTATAAAATATAGTGAGGGAAGTGAATGAGGTAGCAGCCAAATTGACCCCAAAACTTGAGGATAAGCCTTCTCTAGGAGAATTAGATTGTGACAACTGTAGGTGAGATGATGCATTTGTTGAAAAAACAAAGTTTTAAAAAGACTTTTTATGTAATTGGTAGGCCAAACTTTGGGGGGAGGGGCCACCCAAACTCTAGTCAGAGACTAGTTCCTAGAGTACATGATATTAAGTGGTCTAGAGCTGCAGCTCATTCAATTCCTAGTGTCCAATATTTTCAGTTAATTTTTATTAGAACATTCTTATGATTCAAAATTAAAGAAAATGAGAGCATACTGTGCAAAGTTTTCCGCTTGCTTGTTTCCCAGTCATCCAGTATTTTAGGCTGGTCCCCTAAGAAGCACACAAGCAGACAAGGACTCTCAAGCATGTGGTTTCTGGAAGGAAGTGTGGAGGCACCAGGCAGAGCATGGGGAAGTGACAGAGGGAAGAGAAGGAAGCCAGTACAGGACCTGTTAGCAAGCTCTTCACTACTGAGATTAACTGGCCATGATCCCACGGGAGTTCTTGAGCGATTGGTGTAAAACAAATTTCAGGGTGAGCCCACTATCTGGGGAAGAATCTGGGGCTGTCATCCTCTAACTTCCACTTGTCCTTGCTGGAGGCTGCTCCTAGGGTGTTAATGCCCTGGCACACCTAGCTTGCCCAAAGGGAAGACCTGGATAAAAATAAAACTCTCAGGTAGAGAATCCTCAGGTAATTTCAATAGACACCAGGGGCACCTAAAAAAAATCAATGAATAACAACAAATATGGACAGGACCCTGACAGTAGTTGATTATACTATTTCCCTTCTTCAAACAATGTTCTTATTTTGTGTGAATATGTGAGTCTAACTGTGTTTACCCTTCCCATACTTATACAAACACATACAAACGCAAGAAATATGAGTCTCTCTTTGGCTCCCTTCATACATAAATAGTAGCGTACTCTACACACTGTTTCATAACTTACTTTTTCATTTAATAATTCTTGGATATTTTTCCAATTCAGCATCGAGTATACTCACTTTTTATTTACCCCCAAATAGTGTCCCATTATCTATGTCATAATTTATTTAACCATTCATAGGCTTGCAGATTGTTTCCAGTCTTTTCTATTGTAGACAATGCTGGTTGAATAATCTTGTAATCCTGTATTTCACGTGTGTGAATATATCTCTAGAATAAATTTCTAGAAGTGGAACTGCTAAGTCACAGGTATATAAGGCATGTATGTGTGTGTATATGGTGTGTGTGTATTTAGAGAGTATCTAATTGCCCTCCATCTATGAAGTTGCACCAAGTCACAGTGCCATCAGTTGCATGAAGGCCTGTTTATTTTCCTTACTGATTCTTAAAATATTTTCAGATTTTAGGTACTTTTTAGCCTTTTTATTATGTCATATATATTACTATCTACATGTTTCTTTATATCTATATCTATATCATCTATATATCAGTTCATCTTTGCCTTTAAACTTTGCTTGTGGTAGATTTTGCCAGGCAGATAATTTAAATTTCTACGTAGTCAAATTTATCAATCTTTTTTTTGTGGATTTTAATTTTGTGTCCTCTTCGATTTCTATATTGACCCATTGGTTGTTTAGAAGCACACTGTTTAGTCTCCACTTGTGTTTATTTCAGTTTTCTTCTTGTAATTGATTTCTAGTTTCATACCACTTGCGGTTAGAAAAAAATGCTTGATAGAATTTCAGTCTTCTTAAATTTATTGCGACTTCTTTTGTGGCTTAACATGTAATCTACCATGGAAAATGTTTCATGCGCACTTGAAAAGAATGTGTATTCTGCTGTTTGGGGGTGGAATTTCTGTACGTGCTTAGTAAGTCTGTCTGTGCTAATGTGTCACTTAAGGCCAATGTTTCTTTGTTGATTTTCTGTCTGGATGATTTATCCACTGATGTAAGTGGAGTGTTAAAGTTCCCAACTATTATTGTATTACTGTCACTTTCTCCCTTTATGTCTGTTAATATTTGCTTTATGCATTTAGTGCTCCTAAGTTGGGTGCATAGATACTTGTAAGTGTTATATCCTCTTGTTGGATGAATCCTTTTATTATTATGTAATGCTCTTCTTTGTCTCTTGTTACAGTCTTTGTTTTAAAGTCTATTTTGTCAGATGTAAATACTGCCCCCTCAGTTGTCTCTTTGTTTCCATTTGCATGGAATACTTTCTTCCATCCCATCACTTTCAGTCTGTGGTGTCTATAGCTCTGAAGTGAGTCCCTTGTAAGGCAGTGTATATATGGATCTTGTGTTTGTTTTTGTTTTTAATCCATTCAGCCACCCTATGTCTTTTGATTGTAGCATTTAGCCTATTTCCACTTAAAGTAATTATTGATAGGTATGTACTTATCGCCATTTTGTTAATTGTCTTCTGGTTGTTTTTGTAGCTCTTCTCTATTCCTTTCTTCTTCTCTTGTAATATTTCCTTGCGATTTGATGATTTTCTTTAGTGTTATGTTTGTAATACTTTTTCTTTATTTTTTGTGTATCTGTTGTAGATTTTTGGTTTGTGGTTACCATGAGGTTCTATGGTACTATGTCTATATCAGTCTATTTTAAGTTGTTCATTTAAATTTAAGTGCATTCTAAAAACACTATATTTTTACTCCACTCCCCTCTGATGTTGTATGCTTTTGATGTCATATTTTAGATCTTTTTATTTTGTGTATCACTTAACTAATTGTTTTAGATCAGATGATTTTACTACTTTTGCCTTTTAATCCTTATACTAGCTTTAAAACTGTTTGGTCCCACTACCTTTACTATATGTTTGCCTTTATCAGTGTGATTTTTTTCTTTCATAATTTTCTTATTTCTAGTTTTGGCCTTTTCTTTTCCACTTAGGTAAGTCCCTTTAACATTACTTGTAAGGCTGGTTTAGTGGTGATGAACTCCTTTAGCTTTTGCTTGTCTGGGAAACTCTTTATCTCTCCTTCAATTCTGAATAAGCTTGCTGGGTAGCATAGTCTTGGTTGTAATTTTTTTTTTTTCCTTTCAGCACTCTCAATATATTGTGCCTGGGCCAGTCCCATATAGTATGTAAAGTTCCTGCTGACAAATCAGCTGATATAGGGGTTCTCTTGTATGTAACTAGTTGTTTTTCTCTTTCTGCTTTTAAGAACCTCTTTTTATCTTTAACTTTTGACATTTTAGTTATAACATGTATTGGTATGGGTTTCTTTGGGTTTATCTTGTTTGTGACTCTGTGCTTCCTGGACTTGGATTTCTGTTTCCTTTGCCAGGTTAGGGAAGTTTTTAGCCACTATTTCTTCAAATAGGGTTTCTGTCTCTTTCTCTCTCTATTCTCCTTCTGTGACCCCTTTAATGTGAATGTTAGTATCTTTGATGTTGTTCCAGAGGTCTATTAAACTATCTTCCTTTTTACTTTTTGCTGTTCCAATTGGGCAAATTCCACTACCCTGTCTTCCAGATCAGGGGTCTGTTATTCTGATCCTCTAATCTGCTGTTGATTCCCTCTAGTTTATCTTTCATTTCAGTTGTATTCTTCAGTCTGACTGGTTCATTTTTATATTCTCTATCTCTTTGCTGAAGTTCTCACTGAGGTTATCCATTCTTCTGAGTTCAGTAAGCATCTTTATGACTATTTTTTTTAACTTTCTCTGGTAAATGGCTTATCTATGTTTCGTTTAGTTCTCTTTTGAAGTTCTGTCTTGGTTTTGCATTTGGAAGGCAATCTTTTGTCTCCTCATTTTGCCTAACTCTCTGTGTTTATTTCTATGTACTAGATATATCAGCTACCTCTCCCAGTCTTGATAGAGTGGTCTTATGTAGAAGGTGTCCTGTGGGGCCCCGTGGCCAACCTGCCATGGTCACCAGAGCCAGGGGCTCCAGAGGTATGCCCTGTGTGTGCTGCATGGCCCCTCCTGTTGTATTTGGGCTGTGACTGCTGCAAGCCACAACTGCTGTGCATGTGCTAGTGTGCAGGGCTGGCCCCTCAGAGTGAGATCCCCTTTTGGGGGCAGTGGTGCCAGCTGGGGTAGTCTGCAGGGTGGGGTGTGGCAGGTTCTAGGGGAATACTGGGTTAGGGAGCATGGTGGTAGCTAGGTTGTTGAGGAGTGACTGAAATGGTGCCTACCAGTACTGGGCCAGCTAGGTGGAAGGTTGAGTTAAAAAAAAAAAGGCACCTGCCAGCGCTTCAGTCCCTGGAGAAAGTTCCACCAAATACCTGCCCCTCCAGCATATGCCCTAAAATACTTACGATCTCCCTCTCATATGACCCAGATGCTTTTCAATCTGCTGCGTCTGCACTGGGATTTGGAATGAGTGAGTTTGTACATAAACCTTTGAAGAGTAGAGTCTAAGTTTCCAACAGCTCTCTGGTTCTTCTGGACATAAATCTTGCTGGTTTTCAAAGCCAGACTTTATGGGAGCTTGGCTTCCCAGTGCAAGTCCCCTAGGCTGGGAAGCCTGATTCAAGGCTTAGACCCCTCGTTCCTCTGGGGGGACCTCCACAGTTGTGATATCTGTCTTGTTCGTGGGTTGCCACCCCAGGGGTGTGGGTTCTGACTAGACTGCCTCTCTGCCTCTCCTACCTGTCTCGATGTAGCCTTTGCTTTATATCCTTAGTTGCAGAAAATCTGTTCTGCTAGTCTTCATGTCATTCTCAGAGACAGCTGTTACATGTGTCCTCCCATGGACACACCAGAAGCTTTTAAATTATTTTTTGATGAATGTTCCAATATGAAATAATTCTACTTCCTTAAAGAGTTTAACATCTTTTAGCACTATAAAAGAATCTTCTTTAATGTTTTGCAAGTAATTTCATTAACAAATGTTCATTTTTTCTGTCTCTCTTTTTTTCCCTCTTTCTTCATCTCTTGATTTTATTATTTGAGTGAATATCCCATTCACGTAAATATTAAGTTTTTTATCACATAAAAAGTGTAACATTCTGCCTTATGTTATTATTTCATGGAAAAGCTGACTATACAATATTGGTCATACAGCTAATAAAAAGACTTAGGCAAAATGTTGGGTGAATGCTTACTTTGTTTGAGTCCATAATATGGCTTAGGCTAAAATAAACTCAGTATTTCCATTGAGTATAAAAAATTCTAAAATATTATAAGGAAATATTTTCTTCTCTTAAATGAGAAAGATGACATATTTTCTAAAAAAAGTATAAGGCAATAGGATGTGCTAAGTCTTTAATTTTCCAGGCAAAGATCAAACTGTCTGACAACCAGAAATATTGTGGAGGTAAGCAATGTGATGTCATTTTTGATATTTTAGTTTTAAATGTTGGTAGCTATAATTAATGTCATACGGTATAAGATATGATGCTTTCCTATACAAAGACAATATACTCCACTTAAAGTTAGCTGTCAGTTTTGACAATGACTAAAAAGAATTGCCTGTGGTTAAAAATATCATTACTTAAGCAAACCTCTGTGTGAAAATATCAATGCTTGTGAAAATCTCTGTGGAAAAAATAGCAGCTTAGGAACAAATGTTTCTTTTTATTTTTAATATTGCATTATGACAAGAGCTGTTCATTTTTTCTATTTTCTGACAGGTTTTGCAGAATACTACAAAATTAAATAATAAAAGTATAGTATCATATTAAATTCTCTTTTTGCAAAGAGAATCATTAAATTGTACATGTCACTGACAAAAATAGCCCCAAATTATCAACTGCTCTTATCCCAAAATACTATAGGAAAAGGAAACATACTCATCACCTTGGCAGATGTTGAGCTGGTCAAACACATCAGTTTTCAATATGAACTTGAAAGGAGGAAAAGTGGCAACAATTCTCTTTTTAAAATGACTTAACTGGCAAACTGAAGTAAATTTGGTAGTAAAAGTATACTGTGCATATGCAAGTTACTAGCTATTTATTTCTATGACATGCATTTGTTATAATTCCTATCTCCTTTCTCTGCTAGGTGCCATGATTCAAACATGGTTAAAACAAGAAGTCATGTTGCTCAATATATAGGTCAGTGGTCTATAAGTATTACCAGGAAAATATCACATTCACAGCATAATTTTAAGTGAAACATTAATCAATATGCAGAACAAATATTTTGCCAGTGTCTTAAGGCACACTATTAGGTCATCTAAACAAAGATATGCATATCAAAGCTTTCATTTATTTAATAAATACTGATTGATCATGTCAAGATTAATAGGGAGAAAGATGTGAGCAAACTGATAAGAACAGCAGATCAAAATGGCTACCAGTAGAGACTCCGGAGGCAGATTCTCTGTGTTAGAAACCTGGTTCCAACACTGAGAAGCCGTCTCACCATGATGGACCATGTATTTATTCTTTTTCTGCCTCAGTTCTCTTACCTAAATATGGGGGAAAAAACAAGTATTTCATAGTGCTATTGTGAGAAATAAATGAGTTTATATTTGTAAAGCAATTTTCACATTGTCTGATGCATAGGGAGTGCTATG
The DNA here is from genome assembly GCF_964374135.1 of Grampus griseus. Taxonomy (NCBI): domain Eukaryota; kingdom Metazoa; phylum Chordata; class Mammalia; order Artiodactyla; family Delphinidae; genus Grampus; species Grampus griseus. Next base: position 98,794,191 of record NC_138998.1, read on the forward strand.
TGTTTGTTAAATTGAATAAATTGATTAATATTAAATAATCAATAATCGAAAAGGTAATAAGTCTGTTTAGTCAGCATGCTGAATCTTCTGATTGTAGAATTATTAGGGAAAATAGAAAATACTTAAAGATAAAACTTGCTTTCTAGCTAGCATTTGTCATTCTCTTTTTTAAAAATACCTACCAAGATCAGATTATCTAAAAGTAGTGGGAGAAGATACACAAGTGGTCATTCCAGGACTGCAAGTTGTTCCTAGGACTGTTATTTGGATTCACAGAAGCTGGAAACTAGAATCTCAGTCTGGGCAGAATAGTTTAACTCACAGACATTGATTTTGAATGGCTGGGGGTCACATGCTCTGTGATCCTGTGTTTTCAGTGGCCTTGATGAAAGGGAACACATCAGTTCAGAGCTCTCACAGGATGGAATCTCATTGAGAATATCACTGAGGCAAATTCTAAAGGCCAGGAAAGATTTGCAGAGATGGCACTGCTCCTTTGTTTTTGTTTTTCTTTTGTCATGCCTTAAGAGTACAAGGTTGTGCTTCAAGCCTATTATCACGTAGCTCTCAATTCTAAACCAGTTCCAGGCGTCACAAGTGTCTTCTTGCCCTGAACCCTGTTCCTCGGGTAGACCAAGCTTATCCAAATTTACTGCAGAGTGTATCTCATAAAACACTTCTGTCTCTGGGATGGAGCTAGAAGTCTCCTGATATTCAGAACTGGAAAATAAGGCACCATAAACTAGTCACATTTCTACCACTTGACATATTCTCACAAACATGTCCATGATTTACCAGGGTTGATCCACTGCCCACCATGTGTGTGCAGAGGTGTGTTCATGTTTTGTAGGGGGAAAGTGAAAGCGATCATCATCATGGTGGGGACACTTTGTTTGACTGATTGAGTGGGTGTGAGCACTGTCTCACATGAAAGTCAACAGTAATGTACAGAGTTACTGTCTTTATCCACGATAACACACACGCTTTTTGTCTTCACTCAAGTTATAATTATTATCGGAATTCATAGTGGTTTTTAATCCAGACAGATACAATTAAGCTTGCAGTCAAGCACTGCAGTATCTGTTTTTTTATTAGTGTTAAGCCAATCTAAGATCTGAAGAATTCTTGGTGTGATTTTTCTCCATTTGAGATTTTTGTAATAAAAGGCTATTACAATAAAGATAATAATAAAGGAAAATATTAAAGAGTGAATTCATATCTGATCTTGAAAGTTATGAATGTTATCCTCAATATCAACTCTTGAGGTTTTATCTGATTTGAAAGCATTCAGAGTGCAAAATGTTGCATATGTAGTGATGGAATCCTAACTTTTCGATTATACTGTAAAAATGAAACAGGTGGCTAATAAATTAACCAAGGGTATGAGATCTGTTATTGACTAGGTTCAGTTCAAACATGCTATTCTCTGAAGGCCGTGTGTTCCTCATGAAATATGTTGAATAAAAGACTTCTTTTCCAACTTAGCTATAACCTTAGAAAAGTCAAATGATAATTGCTATTCTGGGTTTCAAGGAAACTATATGTGATTTGGCAATTTATTAAGAAGAGAAAAAATTCTCCCAGATAAATTTCCCTTTCAAGTAGAAAGAATATATATCATATATGTAGTTTTGTAACAAAATTATCAAATCATACAAATATATTCTACATGATGGGCTTTGTCTCCTCTGATCTCCTTATAATGTCTCTAGTGCTTAATGACTAAAAGACTCTCCGTGCTCTTAAAACTTCCTTTCAGATAAATATAAACAACAGGAAAAACACTCATCTACTCTTCTCAAATGACTGCTTCAGGCTTCTTAGGAACCATTGTAATATGAAATGATCCTTCTAACTCAAAAGTAAACAATGTCCCCTTCATTTATTTCCCTTCTGTGCTGGTTCTAGGCAAAGCAATGCATTTCAATCTTTGGGGCATATGACTCCAACCTAAATAGGTTTTCTTTTTGTTCTTTCATGAGTTTTGAAAGGGATAGCTTACATAAATAATAAAAGGATACGCTTGCACATGGCCATATACTCCTTGAATAGGAAGACTATGGGGTCTAAAACACACACACACACACACACACACACACACACACACACACACACACACACACTCCAATCAGCAGTGGAAAACTATCTAGCCAAAGGATAGTTAAGAGGAAATCAAGATAAACTTAAATTTGGTAGTCTATACAATAAGTTTTTGTGTTAATAATAATAATAAAACTAAAGTCTGTAAAATTTTGTTCCAGGAAACATTCTATTCCGCAAGGATTGAGAAAAATTATTAAGATTATCAACTGACAGTCTTTCAACAAATGCATGTTAAATAAATGAATATAACTTCTTTAAAATCAGAAAACTGAGTAGAAAAAAAAATGCAGTGAGTGATTTTCCCAAGTTAATCAGGAAGCCTGAAATAAAGTTAGAATTTAAATTTCAAATTCCTAATCAGATTCTATATATTTATGAGGAGTACATGAATGATTTTTTTTCATTCCTGACATTCAGAAAAAAAATTTAATGATTATATTTGTATTTATTGAGTTTTGGTGAAGAGTAGAATGGTTTAGAAGCAAATCAATCCAAAAATATTTCAATATAAATGTGTGGATTATAGTGAATAATGGTTACATTTATTACTAAATAATAAATATTAACTAATCTTTATCTATGATTAACAGAAAATTTGATTCTGTTCTATATATTTGGTAACCAGGATTAAATCAGGCATTCTTAGAACATTATAGACAATTTAGAGGTGTGTCAAGGTTAAGAAAACTATCTAAAGAAGGACTCAAGAGTATAGCTCATTTTTAAAGGGAATTGTCAAGTGAGGTAGTAGCCTTCATACCACAATTAATTATTTACTAAGTTCTTCCCATATCCTAGAAACAAGCAACTAAGAGTGAAACAAAATGCTGTGATTCCTTTGGCATAGACACAGCTGTTATCTAACACTTCCTTGTGCTCATGAAAAAGTGCAGTCATAGCCACACTAAGATTGATTTGTGGGAGTCTTAACCTTGTCATGCCTTATAGAAATTAGTCATAAAACTTGATCAAAACCCATCTCTAGGTTTGAAATTCCCATTACTAGGGCAAATTCAGGGGACAATGACAGGAATGGAAATAAAATGCTTTGGTAAAACTCTGAACAATCAGATAAGGCTAATCTGGTATTATGTTTGATACAAAATCTATCAAGGGATTTAGGAAAGGAATAAAAATAGAATATAGTTGTCTTTAAAACTCCTTTAAAATAATTACTCAAGTCATTTATTAAGATGTCAAAAACAATGCAAGAATGTTGAAATATAAATATGTCAAGATGCTATTTGGGACTTCCCCGGTGGCGCAGCAGATAAGACTTCGTGCTCCCAATGCTGGGGGCCTGGGTTCAATCCCTGGTCAGGGAACTAGATCGCACATGCATGCTGCAACTAAGAGTTCACATGCCGCAACTAAGGAGCCCACCTGCCACAGCTAAGACCTGGCACAACCAAATAAATAAATATTTGAATTAATGGTAAGTTTGATCCATGTGGAAAAAAAAAAGATGCTATTGTCATGCTAAGTATAGCGCTATCTTATAGTAAATCCATCTAGAGATATGAACATGGAAAGCAAACTCTATTACTATTTGCTGCATTCTCTTGGTGCCTCCACATTAGTATTATGTGAACTGTTACTTTCACAGTTCTTTATTTTACAGTTACAATAAGGAAAATAAAATTTTCATTTCTAAATCCAGAGCTAGACAAAACATTCACTTAAAAAATTGATATCAGAAGTAAAAAATCATCCTTAGTAGAAAGAAAAAGGAGTAGTTTTAATACTAGCGCTGATTAAAGAGTAACCACAAATATTAAGTAGGAAGAATGAATGTTTCAAGTCTTTTGTCCAAATTTTAATACATATATATGTTTGGAATATATTTTAGTCCATATATATGTATATATTTTATATATATGAAAATGATTTTGGAATATTTTTAGAATATATGAGAAATGAAATACGTTGTTTAATGGTCAAATATCAGAAGGTGAATAAAACAGGGTCACCTAAGTAAGTAATTTGTTGACCTATGAGAAAGAATTTGCTATTTTTATTTGGATAAGCTTATCTCATACTCTTGCAGATTTTCTTAATAATTTTCTTAAATTTTAAAATTTGTTAATAAGATTTCTATTTAAAAAACAATGTTACAACCTATCTCATGACTCAATGTTATGTTAATGTGTTGTACTTGTGAAGTGTTTCTTAAAGGGTATCCCTAGTATTTGATTTAAATTTTTGGAACTATCATATCAAAGTATGCTGATTGTAGAAATCTAACCACATCTAATTTTCTACTTTACCTGATCTTATAAATGAGATAGATATTTTACAAGTATATAATGAACACTAAAGAATTACATTTATCATATTGCTGCCATAAATAATGACAAAAAACAAATAAAAACCATGAACATCTTGAACAAAACATCCTACATACCCAATGTCTTATGCTTATTATATTCATGCGTTTGTGTAACTAATTAATATTTAACAAAATAGAGATATTTAACCATCACTGATGTCTCTGAAGTTTATCTTTAAAAGATGAATAGTGGTTGTGTTTTAAATTTCAACTATGTGGTCAGATCAATGATTACCAACACTGGTTCACCAGATGGCAGTATCCCACAGGTCAGAAAAGTTTTTGACAGATACAGAGTCAAAAATTTCCCTAGGGCTTCCCTGGTGGCGCAGTGGTTGAGAGTTCGCCTGCCGATGCAGGGGACACGGGTTCGTGCCCTGGTCCGGGAAGATCCCACATGCTGCGGAGCGGCTGGGCCCGTGAGCCATGGCCGCTGAGCCTGCGCGTCCGGAGCCTGTGCTCCGCGACGGGAGAGGCCACAACGGTGAGAGGCCCGCGTACCGCAAAAAAAACACACACACACACACGCACACACACACACACACACACACACTTTGAGAATTAATAATTACAATTTAGATCAATTTAGATCATAACTATTTAGATCATAACCTTACAAACTGAAAACAAAACTCATCTTCTTTTTTTAAAACACCTCCCAAGTGTCATCTGATAACACTAAACTTCTCTTGCCCATCTCATTTTTCCTCAGACCTTTTTCTGTCACCATATATGATATTCTTGAGGCCGTTTGCCTTTCTCTCTTCTGCCAAATTGGGGCACATTCTAGGAATATCAGAGTCTTTATTTTGTTTATTTGAACGCTGATAGTACTGATGAAGAAAAAAGAAGTTGGAGCTGAGTCATCTGAACAATAATGCTCTGAAGAATACCTAGTTTTCTATAACCTACACTGCCTTAATTGATATCCTTCCCTAGATTCCTAGCTCAATTTTTCTTAAGTTCTGTTAGATCCCTACATAGCTTAATCAAAGTCTATTTATTTTGTTTACAAACAACCCTGATAAAAAGGTTTACTTAATTTTAAAATAGTGCAAAAATTGCCAAGTGACTGAATTATGTAGATAAAGATATACTGATAAAAGACAAAATTTCTCTAGTATGCAGAGAAGTAACTGCCAAATCTGTACTTATCAACTGTTAAGTTTATTGTGTGAGATGAGGAAATGGAGTCAAATTGCTTGTTTTGTAGGACATGTTTAACATGCTCATGGGTACATATCAAAGGGCAAGAGAAATCTAATTCAAGACTTCACCTTTGAGAGTGAATTCTAGAAAATGTTTTGGTATTGAAACTTGCCCTAATGTATGTACAAAGTATGAAATTCACAATCTTATGAAGAGATACATAAAGAAAACATAAATATTAAAATAATTTAAGAACATATATATGACAGACCTCAACTCTACAAAGATGCTAAGATTATTGATGCATAAAGTCCTAAAAATCATAGATGTGCTAGAAGAGACTATAGAGATAATCTAGTTCAATCTCTTGATTTTATAAAGAATAAAAGCCCAGAAAAATGAAGTTCCTTGAGAATGATCATACAGATAGCAGAGTAAAGGCTGTGATCCACATATCAGTGAGCCTTACTGTGTTTATTGTTTTTCAACCCTTGTTTGCTTGCTAATCTTATAAGATTCATTTGGTTTGATAAATAACAAAAATAATAATGCTGTTTGAGCACTTACAACATTCCAGGAACTGTTCTGAGAAGTTTATTTATGTTATTGCATTTAACCTTCACAACAATCCTTCAAGGGGAACACTAGTATCAGCCTTTATTTTACATACAGGGAAATGCAGCAGTCTGGCTACTTTCCCAATATTTAGACCAATACTTTCATAATTTCATCTTTCAATTATTTTAAAATGCTTGGTAGCATATAATTTATTCATGGTTATTTCTACACTATAATAGGATTAGCACCACCTACGAATTGGATAGTGTTTGATCTAATATCTCTGACCTTTCTCCTTCTAAAGAAAATTTGAGAGTGAAAATGTCACTCATGTCTTCAGTAAAATCAACGTCAAACATTTACTCTTTGCTATCTTCTTCCATCCTTGAATCCACCTTGATCATAACCAGTTTTCATTGATTCTTTGCTTGCCTTCCTGCCTGTGATGTATTGTGTAACTAGATTTGGACTTTCTTGTAAAGTGCTCTTTCATTTCACTTAAGCCTGACTTGATTTTAATTTGCACTTCCCCTGCTCTGACCTGCTTTGCTTTATAGGTTTCCCCATTCTCCTCACTTGAGCAATCTGACAGCACTCAAAAGATGCTTATGATGGCTCATTTTTTCTTTTTCTTAGCCACACATGTTAGGGTGACATTTTCTTTTTATAAAATAGCATACCTTTAGTAGGGGAGTTTTAGTAAGATAAATTTAAAAAATATATTTTTTTCTATCATTCACAGTATGAATGCTGTAAATAAGTCATAAATAATATCAGTAGATTAAAAGTAACATATTTCTCCTACCAGAAATTTTTTTAGAATATACTGAAGGTAACAACAAAACCAGGATAGATGTTCTGGCCCTTTTTTTACTTTGTGATGTGTGTTCTCATTTTGTGACTTTATTTAGGAGACATTCTAAAATGTCTGAAAAAGATCTACTGAGAAGTTATATAGCTGTAACACAGATCATTATCATTATTTAAAATTCAACCACTTTAAAATAATTCAAATTTCCCTGTCAAGGAACAAAAATGTCTTATTGGTAATATGTTCATGCAGAATGAACAACAAACTAACAAACAGTGCTCACCTTAATATTTCTGTTCCCAAACTGTTTTTAATTAGTGATTGTAATCTTTTCTAGGGTTAGAATGAAACAGATTTAACTTGGAAGTAACTCATGTTTTCCATTTCTTAGGACACCTAATTAGCATTGGAAACAAAGCATGGTTGAACCAGATTTGTCCTTCTCTGATTACCTGGTATTTAATTCCTAATTCCCGTGGTTACTGCTAGGACCAAAGACTGGCTGGTCGCCAAGGTAGAGGAGAGGAGTATTTTTAGGCCTGTTTGTATAAGTTAGTGGCTGTTGAAAATGCCTAGTAAAACACAAAACCCTTGACACCACACAAGCTAAAGCTTCTCTGCTGCTTTTCCCAACTCTCCATCCTGACCCACATTTTCCCCCATCAGGAGTCTGTGGCAGACAGGCCCTGGGAAATCTATGATTGCAAGACCTCTGGTGGGTGCCCATTCCTCCAGTTAATTCTCTTCATTCACCAACTGCCAGCCTCATTCAGCATTTTTAGACAGTGGTCAAGTCCCTTGTTGCTGATAGTCTGGTGAGTGAGAATACTCTGAAAATCACGTGGAGGCCCTTCTGGTGGTAGAAAGAATATAGACCTCTCTCCACCCCTACCTCATGAGCTTAGCAAGTCCTGGAGCCCTCTATTTGAAGATTAGTATTGGAGCTTCCTAACTACTCATTTGGCCAGTGTTGGCCACTGAAAAGTGGGTTCTTGGGACTGACTAGTGACTATCTCCTGTCTTTTTCTTGTAGCCTGTAAAGATTTTTCACCCACCTGTTTGGATTTGTCTGGGTTCAAGAAAACCATGTCTGTAGAAAAGCAGTTCAACATTTTATAATATATGCAGCTCTTGGGGAATCCTTTTATTAACTTATAAGGCACTGTTAAATTTATAAACTTTAAAACCTATTTTCAGGCATCCTTTTTGTAAAAATAAAGAACTCCTTGTATACATTAAATTATCAATTTAAAGGGTCACCTTTTGTCTTGGACACAACTTTATGTCTAACCTTACAGCATAAAATTACTAGTTCTAAATTCAAAGTATAGTTATTCTTTCATACAAATAGACTTATAATACTTAATAGGATAAAGGAAACTAGCAGTCATTGGGTCTAAACTCTGATGTTAATTTTTACTGTATTTACTTTGAAACTTATGAAAAAACAAAATAAGAGAGGGAATAAAATTAATGCTTAATGAACATCCTTTAAGAAGTGGCCACTGATTTTCTATTACTTATGAAAAACTGAAAGTGTATATGACATTAATTAATTGGCTTAATTTTAATTGTATAAAAACTTAAATATTGTATAAATTACAAGAGAAACTCTGATGGACTATTTTATCTTTAAAAACCTTAAAGGAATTTAAAGACAGAAGACATACACAAAAAGGCAGTAAAATATTATGTATGTATTAATAACTATTTACTTGAATAAACTCAGGAGAGAAGTCATAGTTTTGGTGAGTAAGGTTGTATATTCGGAAATGTGTCAATCCAGAAGCTCATTCATTCTACCAATATATCAAACTGTTTATATCTAGGTTTGCCTGGGACAACCCAGGCTAATGCCCGGTGTACTGGCATGATTATAAATATCTTCCTCTTTCATTTCAGAAATGTCCCAGTTTGGATGTAAATTATACTGCTTAACTTAAGTCCCTGACCACCCATCATCTGGCTCTTACTCTCTGCCAGAGGTGAGAGGGTTAATGAGTGCCTGGATTTCCAAATATGAGATACAATTAGGAAGGGCTATATATATATCTTTTGAATCCTCAAGGGTCCCTGTATTTAGGTACCCATAATGTTTGGGCAAATTAAACCATTAGCCATAGACTACTTTTTGACTCTGGGAATTCCGGGCATGACCTATATGTTCTCTGTTGTGCAGTATTTACTGTATATGTTCATAATAATGTGCACTTGTCTATGAGTGAAGAAGTTAAAAAAAAAAAAGCAGAAAAAAACATTTTGAGCTTGCACTGGAGACATTCTTCATAGGTGCTGTACTGGAGAGTATTGTGAAGACTCTCTAAACTTGGCAACCCTGCTACTGAGTTTAAATGGTTAGGAAAACTGAACTAAGCAGTAAGTCTTGCATCATTTCCACCTTGTTTTGGCTGTAGTAACGTGATCTAATTCAGTTATACTATGAAGCTGTGAATGTATATCTGTTATAAAGGCAGAATGAAGTTGCTTAGAGAATTGCGTTGTCTAAGGCAAATATGACTTACTTAATAAGAGGAAGTATATTCTCTTCTAGCATGAAAAATCACAATTGCAGTAACATCCCCTATAGCAAGGCAAGATTACGTGTATCATTAATTTTTGGTAAGACTGTTTACATGCTTTAAGCACAGAAAGAGGTCTTGGGAGGATAAAAAGATATCTTAACCTGCAGGGGAAAAAATGATGAAAGTAATCCCCTGAAGGAGATTCTTTATCAACATACTCTTGGGCCCCTCTTTTACACTGTAGAACTAGAAAAGTAGAAACAGAGTCAGTAGCATTTATAGAAGAGACAATAGGAATAAAGCTTTTTGCAAAATATTTTCATTACTTTTCAAATTATTTTTTAGAGTAGTTTTGCTTTGTTTAATTATAAAGTGAATCTAAATATTGATACTTTTAAATTCTATCATTATTTTTGGCTTTTTCTGAAAATTATACTCCTATTGACAATGACTAGGCAACCCAAACTCAAATGTGGATTCATGAAGTACAATATATTCTATGCCCATGTAATACTGGATTGTGAAATTAGCAATGAATTTAAAGATCTAAAAACTTTAATAGCCAAGTATTTTAATTAATAAGACAATTATAGAATTAATAAAATTCAAAATTATATTATCATAATAAATTGGTTGACAGCTAAATTTATGAATTAACAACCTTTGTTTAGTTTGCTCTGTTATTTGAACCATATGAATAAATATCTGCCATCTTTTTTCATGCATACTTTGTTTCATACATTCAACAGGATGTGTGAAGGATTCAGTGATTCAAAATACATTGCTTCTACACTTGGTAAACTTATATGCCACCCCAAAATATGCCACTTTGGCATATTGATTTTCTTGAATTCAAGGTACTTGTGCAAGAAGGACATTCTGACCCTCCTTGATCCCTCCTGAAAGCAGAAGATTAATCTCCCACATGGAAGGTACCCTCCCTGTACTAGGAGGGCAGAAAGCATCTTTATCACCAGAGATAGGGGATTTAGGGCCTAGAAAGTTGTGTAAACAAACCTTGTTACTTCTTCACCAATTTAATACCCCAAGCCCAAACCCCTTTGTTTTGTCATTCGTCACAAATTTGTTTCTTTGTCTAAAAGGAATAAAAGCTTCCTGTTTTTGTCACTTCTTTGAGTCTCATATTTTCATGGAGCTCCCATATATACAAATTAAATTTTTTTTCCTGTTAATCTGTCTTATGTTAATTAATTATTAGACCAGCCAAAGATCCTAGAAGGGAAGAAGGGAAAATTTTTCCTCCCCTAGAGTACATAACAATTTATTTAAAAATAGTTCATAATTTATTAAACCCTCCTTCTTTTGTTAAATATTTATTTTTTTAAGTTTATGTTTCTACTTCTTTGTGATTTTTTTTACTAGTAGTAAATTTACTGGGTCAAAGGATGCAAACATTTAAAGTGTCCCAGTAAATATTTCTCACATGCTTTTTAAACTTTTAAACATATCCAAACTCCCACCAACAGTATATGAGAATTTTATCTTATAATACCCTCACCAGTATCAAACATTATGTATTTTTTCATCATTACTATTTCATAGGTAAAAATTCCCATTTATAATTTTTGCATGTCTTTACTTACTAATGAAAGCTATTGTCTTAATAACTTTAAGTAACTTTTATTTCCTCTTTCTAAAATTGTTTATGTTCTGGACCATTAATTTTAGTGCTTTTCATATTGATTTATTTATATTTATAGATTAAGAAAAATTCAACCATTTTCATGTTTGTTATAAAAAATTCTACCTTTTAAATCTGTTTATGTTATTTTAGATATATTGAGAATTTAAATATTTGTGTGTGTGTGTGTGTGTGCAAGCAACATCTGATCTGTGCTTTTGAAATTTTTCTATTGCTTTCTGGATTAGTATAACTTTACTACCTCTAGATCCGACAGAACTTGCCTATGTGTTCCTCAAAGTTACTTAATGGTTTCACTCACACACACACACACACACACACACACACACACACCTGTGTGTGTGTGTGTGTGAGCGAGAGAGAGAGAGAGAGAGAGAGAGAGAGAGAGAGAGGGAGAGAGAGAAGAGAGAGAGGGAGAGGAAACAGAGAAACAGAGAGTCCTTTTAATCCCATGGACCCTAGTTTAAAAAAAGATTATGAAGAGGTAATGATTAGCCACAAGGCTAAAGTACAACAAAAGTAAGGATGATTGCCCAATGTGATAGAGAAGTATATTCCTGGATTTCTATCTAAAAACAAATTTAAATTTCTTGTCTTTTGTGAATTTGAAAAAGTCTTCCTATCACCAGGCCCAGTAATATATGGATTTAACTCAACTGTGTATTGCAGATAAAAGAAATGTGAAGATCTCCCTGAGCAGAGTATTATCTTTGAGGTAGGCCACCGTACCATATTCTTTTCCTACCTGTATGATTTGATGATATGAAGTACTAATCACACACTAATTATTTAATAAATCTCCAATACTTTATAAAGTAGAACTATTTACTTAGTGAACATTAAGGTATAAAGAACTTACTAACTTCTCTATTATCATTTTCCTAGAAAATCTGTTCTTCTTTCTTTTAACTAAATATCTTGTTGTAAACTATTTTTAAAATACAAATAGCAACAACAACAAAAAAGCTCTCATTTTGCACCCCCAAAATAACCACTCCTAAACTTTGAGTATTTAGCTTCCCAGTTGCTTTCTCCAAACCAAGAAATAGCATTTATGATCTAAATGATGTTTATAATTCATTTAAATATTCATATTGGTTAATTTTCTCAGAATCTATTATATAGTTCAATTAACAAACTTGCTGAAGATTATTCTGACAGATACTATAGGTTAACCTACTCAATGCCCATTTCAAGTATGTTCCTTGCTGTTGTTTTCTGCTGTAGGGATGGAAATGCACCAAACTTGATTTTCCAGCCTGCCTTGCAGTTAGAGATAGCTATGACCCCAAGTTCTGACTAATGAAATCTAAACAAAAATTTGCTGGTTATAGTTTGCTAAAAGCTTTTTCTTTGCCAATGAAAAGGAACATACAGGGTTATTATCGCTATTTTGTTGTACATCCTTTTCTATGTCTTAAAAACAGTTATGATGCCTGGATGTGCAGCCAGTATCACAGCAATCAGAAAGTAAGAAGCCAAGAACCTTTGCATGATAGAGCAGACATACAGAAAGAGCCAAAAGTGATGAATTATCACTGAATAGTTCAACTGCCTCCAGCAAAACTTTACCTCCATTCTTGTTACATGAGAAAAAAATAAACTCTTTTTTGTCCAAGGAACTCAATCAGATTTTCTATTACTTTTAGCCAAATACATTCCTAACTGGTAGAATTATTTACTCATCTTTATTCTCTCCATTTCCAAACATAATTCCCTGGGAACCTCTCTATTGCTCAGAAAACAAAGACATCTATTGAATATTTGTCCTAGTTAAAAGAGTAAAGAAGATTTATACAACTTTTTCTTGGGCCTAAAATTCCCCCAATTTAACCCTACTTCACTGTGATCATATGTTTAGTGATTTTTAAACTTAAATATGTTAATCTTCTTCCATTTGGGTCAAGAGAGGAAAACGAAAATAAAACTTCCTGAGGCAAAGTAAGTAACTTCAAATTTAAAATATTAAATGAAAATAGATAGCAAACATAAATACAAGGGTTTTTTTTTCCATTTTTTCATTCACTCATTTAGTCCGTCAATCAATATTTATTTGAAGGTCTATGACATTATACATACTGTATCTCAGGAAAGATGTGGTGAATAATATTTTTGTGTTATTTCCTTCCATCCTTTCTATTGATCTTAAACTATTATTCTAATAGCGGCTAAACTCTGACAGGCATTGTAAAAGCGGATCTAAACTGGATTATTGTTCTCTATTTTAGTAGGTACAAGAAAGTGTCTCAGCCTGCAAAGGACTGATCATCTGTATTCAGAAAAAAACATTAAGTGACTTTCTACCTATAGAGACCCCACAGAAAAAAATAATAAGAAGACGAAAAAGAGAGAGAGTATACTACATTTATTTAAACTGACTTGTGGAACCGTTTGTTATTTAGTTGCCTTTTCAGTCAATGGAATGTTCACAGGTATAGGAACGCATACTCACAATTTGAATAAGCAAATAAATGTAACAACAAAAAATGTAGTCAACTAATTTTCACTTAATAAGTAGATTAAACTCATATTTCAACATTAAAATAACAAATTGCTGTGGTTACAAAACACTAACTACAGATCTCAGTAGTTCTGCCTCTGTTTCTATTTCATGACAAGATCTCTTTATTCCTATTTATTTCTAGTGGAAAATGGAGTATAAACTGACCTTATACATAAACAACTTTATCTATATGAAAATCATCTCATGGAAATCTCTGGTAAATACTTATGTACAGGCCCATCTTTAAAAAACTACAAACCAAATATCAAATTTTAAATTCTTTCTTTTCTTTGTGCTATATTTGTACCATACTTTCAGCTCATTGTTACTCATTTTCCAGGGATTTGTGCAGTAAATCAAGACAAGGTTAAGAAAAATGTTATATAAGTGTCAATCTTTTTATCCTGATGGCTCAAATCAGTCCTCTCTTATTGCACCAATCTATTCAGGCTTTGCCAACTGCTTTTGAACTGGAGTTACAAAGTTTTTAAGCAAAAATCAAATAAAGTGAAAGCTAAACAGCTGGAATAAGTTGTATTTGTTGGTGGTAGTGAAATCTCTATAAAAGTCTAGATTTATTTTTTTTTAAACATGGAATCTCTGTAAATGATACTCACATGGAAATAATTCCTATTAACTTGGAATACTAGTATTTTACTTATCTCATTAAATTTAACTAAGTTTTGTATTACTCATCCTCAAATGGAGTCTGGAATTGGAGGAACTGGAGAACTATAAAATCTGACCATTCCTCGTATTAGTTGAGAGAATTTTAGGTAATAATAAAATTTCTGTAATCCACACTATGTATATGCATTTACATAAAAATTGTTCATTTTCTCACTAGTTAAGATTAACAATGCCTCACACTATTTTATGAAAACTAAAAGCCTTAAATACTCTTCTTCATGTCCCTGTAATATTTTAAAAAATTAATTTCCAACTATTTACTTCAAAATGATGATTTCTAAGTGAAAGAAACACCTGTCTTCAGAGAATCTTTCCTTTTCCTTTCTTCAGATTTCAAGTATGGGCATATTAATCAAAAGCATCCAATTACTTTATCTAAGAACATAAAGCTTTATAATCTAGGGCAGGATTGGTAAACTATGGCCTGTGGGCCAAATCCAGCCCAAATACCTGTTTTTGTAAATAAAGTTTTATTAGCACACAGCCATGCTCTTTCATTTATGTATTATCCAGGGTTGCTTTCCTGTTGCAAGGGCAGAGTTTAGTTGTCTGGCAGAGAATATATGGCCCACACAGCCATATACTTTATGACACTTACTGTCTGGCTGTTTATAGAAAAAAGTTAGATTGTAGGAGGATACATGAGCAGATCTGGAATCTACCTACATAGGAACTTCACATTTTTTATTTGGAATAAATATTAGAAACTATGCTGTTTATGTCATGAGAAAGCTTTGGTACAGTACAGAAAACTACAGTAATGGTCTAATTTCATCCAAATTTCTGGCCAGAATCAGAATGAGAACTAGGAGCTGAAGACCCTCAGTCTCATGTCCATCTACCACATTATACTCTCCTCTCTAGGAACACATACCTGATCTTATAATTTTTCTTCTTTAAATTTTGTTTGACACTATTATATCAAAAGATGGAATTATACAGAAAATAGCTTTGATATATCATGCAAAATTCTATAACTTAAAGATATTTTTTATTCTACATTTTTACAAACATATTAGCAAAAAAATTTAAATGCTTGAATTCTTTATTTAAATTATTTCTTAAGTATAACAATGTTTTATATCTTTATATATTTTAGTAAGTTATTATAAATGAAGAAAAGTGGTCTACTGTGAATGTGTTGTATTGCAAACCTTATTTGCCTAGGTATACATATCCTCTTTAAGAAGGCATTTAGTAAAGCATCACAAAAATTTAACTTACAAGTACATCCCTTGGCTTTCTATCATGTTCCATGTTCTGTTTCTGTGCCAGTACCATACTGTTTTGATTACTGTAGCTTTGTAGTATAGTCTGAAGTTAGGGAGCCTGATTCCTCCAGATCCATTTTTCTTTTTCAAGATTGTTTTGGCTATTTGGCGTTTTTTGTATTTCCATACAAATTGAAAATTTTTTTTTTGTTCTAGTTCTGTGAAAAATGACATTGGTAATTTGACAGGGATTGCACTGAATCTGTAGACTGCCTTGGGTATTATAGTCATTTTAACAATGTTAATTCTTCCAATCCAACAACATGGTACAGTAAGTCCCCTGCATATGAACGAGTTCCATTTTGAGAGCACTTTATAAGTCCAATTTGTTTGTAAGTCCAACAAAGTTAGCCTAGGTACCCAACTAACACAATTGGCTACATAGTACTGTACTGTAATACGTTTTTAATACTTTACACACAAATAATACATAAAAAACAAACAGACACAAAAAATAAAGTAAATCATTTCAATCTTACAGTACAGCACCTTGAAAAGTACAGTAGTACAGTACAACAGCTTGCATACAGGGGCTGGCACTGAGTGAACAGGTAAGAAGAGTTACTGACTGGAGGAGGGAGAGGAGGTGGGAGATGGTGGAGCTGAATGATCATCAGCAATAGGAGACGGAGGGCAAGCTGCAATTCCACTCATGCCTGACATTGATGGCACAGGTTCTGGTTCCTTGCTAGATTCAATTCTATCTACCCTCTCGAAAAAACAATTCAGTGATGTCTGGGTAGTAGCTCTTTTTTTCTTGCCATAGATGACATGGTAGCACTGGATTGCATTCTGAACAGCTGCTGCAACCTTTGTATACCTTTTATATTCGTGTTCTGTGCCTCAAAAACTAACAGTGCCTCTTCAAATAAAGAAAATCCCCTTGCCATTTTCTGCATTGTGAATCTCTTTGGTTTTTCAGTTACTTCTTCTTCCTTTTGTCTCTCTTCATCCTTTCTCTGGGCCTCCAATTCCATCAGGTCTTCATTAGGAAGCTCCTCCTGTCGCACAGCAACAGTACTGTACAGTAAAGTACACAAAAGCACAACCACTTGTAGAGGATGCACGCAGGTGACAATGTACGATACGTGAACTAATTTACGTGATTGGACATGTGAACGCACATTCACATCTTTGAAAGTTCGCAACTTGAAGGTTTGTATGCAGGGGACTTACTGTATATCTTTCCATCTGCTTGTGTTGTTTTCAACTTCTTTCATCAGCATCTTATAGCTTTCAGAGTACAGGTCTTTTGCCTCCTTAGGTAGGTTTACTCCTAGGTATTTTATTCTTTTTTGATGTGATGGTAAATGGGATTGTTTCCTTAATTTCACTTTATGATCTTTTGTTGTTAGTGTATAGAAATATAACATATTTCTGTGTATTAACTTTGTATCCTGCAACTTTACTGAATTCACTGATGAGCTCTAGTAGTTTTCTGGTACCATCTTTAGGATTTTCTATGTATAGTATCCTGTCATCTGCAAACAATGACCGTTTTACTTCTACTTTTCCAATTTGGACTCCTTTTATTTCTTTTTCTTCTCTGATTGCTGTGGCTAGGACTTCCAAAACTATGTTGAATAAAAGTGATGAGAGTGGGCATACTTGTCTTGTTCCTGATCTTAGAGGAAAACCTTTTAGCTTTTCACCATTAAGTATGATGTTAGCTGTGGGTCTGTCATATATGGCCTTTATTATGTTCTGTTCCCTCTATGTCCACTTTCTGAAGAGTTTTTATCATAAATAGGTGTTGAATTTTGTCATAAGTGTTTTCTGCATCTATTGAGATGGTCATATGGAACAGGATAGATAGCCCAGAAATAAACCCACACACCTATGGTCAATTAATCTACAACAAAGGAGAAAAGAATATGTAATGGAGAAAAGACTGGGCGTATAACCTGGGCGTATAACCAGAGAAAACTCTAATTTGAAAAGATACATGCATCCCGATTTTCACTGTAGCATTATTTACAATAGCAAAGACATGGAAGCAACCTAAGGTCGATTGATAGATGAATGGATAAAGAAGATGTGGTATAAATATAAAATGGAATATCACTCAGCCATAAAAAGGAATGAAATAATGCCATTTGCAGCAACAAAGATGGACCTAGAGATCATCATACTAAGTGAAGTTAGCCAGACAAAGACAAATATCATATGATATTGCTTATATATAGGAATCTTAAAAAAATCAGATACAAATTAACTTATTTACAAAACAGAAAGAAACTCACAGACATATAAAACTTATGGTTACCAAAGGGGAAAGGGGGGAAAGGATAAATTAGGGTGTTGGGATTAACATATATACACTACTTTATATGAAACAGATAACCAACAAAGACCTGCTGCCTACTGTATAGCACAGGGAACCATACTCATTATTTTGTAATAACCTGTAAGCAAAAAGACTCTGAAAAAGTCTATATATGTATGTGTATATATATACACACACATATATATAAAACTGAATCACTGTGCTGTACACCTGAAACTAACACACATTGTAAATCAATTATACTTCAATAAAAAAAAATTTAAAAATTGGAATAAATAAAATTTAAAAGTGCATTCCTTTATTCAAAATGTTTATGAATACTCCTAGGTGCTAGGCACTGTATTAGGCCCTGAGGATACAGTAATGAATTTGATTTATTTCTAACTACAAAGCAGGAACCATTTACACTTGCTGTGTCAATACCTTTAAACATTTGTTCTTTCAAACAATTTTGACATGTTTTATATTCTCCAGAAACATATGTTTAAGCCATGCTCATGATATAGGTATGGCCATTAATAAATATAAATTGACTCTGCTTAGCAATTAAGATCGCCTTTTAAAACAAAATGCTGATTACACAGAGTATTTTAATAATTGACTACAGTGAAAATATGAAAATAACAGATATTTGAACTGTAAATATTAGCTAGTTTTGCAATGGAATTTTATATCAATACTAACTCACATATTTATTTAGACTATCTAATTAGAAAATGGTTACTGAATTATTATGAAATTGTAACTTAAAAAAAAATTCACTTATTCAAATATTCTTCCATTTTGTGTTTCAGTATTCAATAAACATGTCCTGGGTGCCTAGTATGAACCAGGTTCTATTTTAGGCACAGAGAATATAGCAAATAAATATAGCAAATAAACATGACAGAGGTCCTTGCTTACATGAAGTTCATATTAAAGTTGGTGGGAGACAGAAAATAAACATTTGAGTAAAATGGAATATGGTGATAAGTGTCATGAAAAAAAAGAAGGCAGAGAATGTAGTCAGGAATGGTAGACGTGAAAAATTATAATTTTAACTAAAGTGGCCATACAAAGTTTCTGTGACCAAATGCCACTGGAGCAAAGACCTGAAGGAGGTAACAGAAAGGACAGAGGCCATGAGGCAGAAATGTGCCTGGGGTGTTTGGGCAACATCAAAAGAGACCACGATGGCTGGGTGGAGTGGCTGGAGTTTTATCAAATATGTTTCTTTTGGAATTGACAAAATACATATATCTGAAGAAGTGTACCAGAGAATAAATGCATTTGAACTCTTCCTTTATTAAATATATCATTTAATTTTGTTTTTTCTCTAAAATTTATTAAATGTGCCCTATTATAAACATGGATATTAATGAACAGCAAAAATACTTGTTTCAGGATTAAGAACAAACATTTTGAAAGATCTAAGAACATTTTCTATTTAAGGATAGAATTTAGGTATCCTGTGATTTATTGACTCTCATTTAGGCAAGACATTGTGGTGAGAGGCTAGCAAAGTTCATGTGCTCCAAGGACAGATCAAAAGCCTCCTGGAGGTTATACATTTACTGTGGTAGCTCATCATATTTCCTACAGAACCTGATAAAAAGCTACCTTAATCTTTGTATTTAATCTTTATTTTCTGAGGAAGATACGTTTCTGACTTGCAACAGGTAGAGAAGTGAAATGACTGATGTGAAAAAGTTACAACTGATAATTATTTTTGTAACTACTGCTGCTCTCTCCAGGCCCAGGTTTCAAAAGGCAATGTATCCTAATGGTTAAGAGCACACACTTCTGGACCCACAATACCTGACTACAAATACCTGACTACAAACTCTGGTTTGTCTATGTCTTAACTGGGTGAAGCTGACATTTTACTTAGTCTCTTTTTATGTCAGTTTCCTCAACTGGAAAATGTCTATAATGATAACTTACTGGGCTGGTTTTTATTATGATTTAATATAAATGCTAAGGACAGTGTCTGACACAGTAAGTGATTTTTAACTTTATCTCACTAAATGTAAGTTGAACTATATCTTTCCTAAGACCCATCTGAACTTCAAAGAACAGATTCTTTCTTGAAACATTTCCTCAAACAGTATTAAAAATCATTAAGTAGGAAATGACTTAAACAAGAAGCTGCTGTCTAATAAATATCTAAAGACAGTAAGGGCCATGGAGTGAAGGTACAGAAAAATAAATGAAGGACTAGTTAAGAATTTTGTGATTTATAGTATCTTTGGGTTTTTAAGGTCATATTCACTCTAGGTGCAGTTGTTCATTTTAGCGCTTCTGCCATGAGAAGAGTTGACAGGCATTATAATAACTGGTCTGCAGTGGAAGAGATATAGGTACCTGGGCCGCCTACTACCTCATCCACCATGTAGGTACCAAGATTCTGATGCATCCGTGAATTCACTTCCTGTTTTTAGACTAGCAAAGCTATTCTCAGAGGAAGTCTCCTTTTCATATACCTGCACGCATTTAACCAGATGCATAATAACCCTCACCCGCTTCCTCCCCCTTTTTTTTTTTTTACCTGAACTAATCATTATTTGTACATCTCTATTTTCTAATGTTTCCTATGGGTATTCTGTCACCATAAAACAAATCTTTATGATGCCCTTTCCAATCAACATCAGACTATTTGTTTCAAGATAGTAATTAACTTCCTGCTTAATCTGTCACACTCAATTTGAAACTAGGCATGCAAGGCTATTAAAACCTGTGGTTGTGGTGTTTGCCCCTGGCTGAGGCAGTAGCCACTGGCAGCCTTGATTTATCACTCTTCATTTAAATTCCTGTGCCAATGATTTTAGTTCCTAAGTGCTGTGACTGGCATTTTTGGATTTCAAAATCAAAGTGAAAATAAGCTACAGTTAAGAACTCAACAGCTCAGATCGATGAAAAACGGTTTTATAACTGAACACCCTGCAGTTAAATCCTAGGGGTTTGACCAAAAAGTGCTTAGTACTCAGAGATGTTGCTGTGGGAAGACAAGTATCCCACTCTAATGGCTGTTTATAAATCACTATCAAACCTGCACCTTGTAACAGTGCCATGTAAATTTGCTCCCAGATGGAAACTATTTTTTGCTACGCTTGCTTCCTTAAAAGAACAACCCCCCAGAAGCAAGCTTCTCCTTCTGGCAAATCTCATCTTTGATATTCTACTCTTTTTATCCAGCACTGCTCATGTTTGAGGAAGTAGATTATAACACAGCTACTAAGACCTACTCCATAATAGTGCATGCAAAATGCCTCCTAAATTGAATGAGCATGATTCTATAACTTTCTTATTAAAGACTGACTGTGGTGTAAATCTTGATTTATTGAAAACTTCTTCAGATATACACTTGAAGAATCAGGCTTTTCTACAACCCTGCCAGAAACAAATTGTGAAAATTTGTTCCTCCTGCATGGCTTCATAATCTCCAGGCTCAACACTTCTTACATGGCAAATCCAAATGATCTTCTTCCTTTTAGGGTAAAGCTCCTCCAGGAAGTATTCCAGCTCAGTTAAGCCTTCCTCCTCTGAACTAAAGCATTCACAATCTCATTCTTATAACTTAAACACTTAACTTAAAAATATGCTTCTTTTTATTTTTTGCTAGCCTTTTTCAGACTGCTAACCTTGTCTCCTCAATTAAAGTAAGGCATTTGAGAAAGCCACAATAACTTCTTCCTTTCTTATCAATACTATATGATGAGCCATAGTACTGATCATGCATTATGGCTTAATGAATGTTTGCTTGTTCATTTATTAAACAAGAATTTACTGAGCTTTATACCTAGTACTCTTCAATGCTCCAGGGATAGAGTGACCTGACTAATAAAATACAGTGGAAAAGTTCAGCCCTCATGGAGCTTAAATTCTATTGCTGAAAGACTAAATTATATTTGGAATTTATCATATCATGGAATTAAGTGACAGAATAAAGAACACATGCAAATCAGTTTGAAGAATGACTTAGATACAATCTTGAGAAATATATGATCAAAGCAAGTGGTAAACCAGAAAAACAAACAAAAAAGAAGTGGAAAATGACAGAGACCAGAGTGTGGGGGAAAAAAAGGAAAGAAAGGAGAGGAGGGGACGACATTTTTATTTTTATGCTTAAACCATGAAAATTTTATCTATTTACACTGTCAAGTTTCTAACGCAATACATATTTTTATTTTCCAAATAACAGATTTTTATTTCTTCTCTCTGAGACTAAAGTAATATGATCTTGCACATGGGATGAAATATTACTGAGATACTTCTTCTTTACCTCTAAAAACAACTGTACAACTTGAAGTCACCATGGCAAACTTCCAATAATACTGTAAAATATTACAGAACGAGACCTACAGCAAGAGCCGTATACATGGAAAGTTACAATGAGATTTTTAGGGAGGAGGTTTCTTTTTACTGGAGGTGTCAAATTCATAAACTGTGTTATTTTCTTATTTTTATTATGTCAAGTCTTTGGAATTATATAGAACACTGATTTTAAATATTAAAAGACTGTGCACATAGAATGTTCATCATGTTATTCAATGCAATTACTGAATATTAGAGTGCTCATCATGTTATCTAGTGCAATATACTTATTTTGCAGATGAAGAATCTGAGGTCCAGAAAGATTAAATAACTTACCTGAATTTACACTGCTGGATAGTAGCAGTTTAGGGACTAGAACTCAGAGCTGATCAGATTCTGACCAGCTGTTTCCTGTCTCTCTATATGACTAAACTACTGGACATTTCAAGAGAATAAAAAAATGACATTATGAGCTACAAATTCATGAGAATGCAGATGGTAAATAGCAGGCTAAACTATGTACAAAGGATATGAAATTTGGTTTTATGGAAAACCAAATAGACAATAATCTCTCCTGTATATTTTCAGGGCATTCTTGCTTAGGTTTACACAACTGAACACTATGCCTTCTGTAGGTCTGTTCCAGAATGATAAGCCTACGAATAGAATGCTTATTGTTGATGTCCTAAGTGAGCACTTTATGACTACGGGGCAAAAGTATCAGGGTATTAAAGCTTTAAAAGGTTCACTTTATGTATGGTAGAAATGTGTGTGTGTGTGTGTGTGTGTGTGTGTGCGCGCGCGCGCGCGTGTGTGTGTGTGCGCGTGTGTGTTTACATACCCATCCTCTTAATTCACTAATTTATTTAGTAAATATTTAATGTATAGTTTCATGTGAAATGTGTCATGTTAGACCTTGGGGATATGAACATTTATGACAAACCAACAGAAAAAATGGGCATGCAATTGAAATGCAGAGCATGGTAAGTACGGAGACCGGGTAAATATAAGGAGCTATAATAAGATAATCAGGGCCAGATCATGAAGGACCTTACAAGTCACTTTAGAGAACTAATCAATCATAAACCCACCACACAGAGAGAAACAGTGCCAACATTAGAAAATTTTGCTATTCATTTTCTTATGACTATATGTGTACATCAGTTGTTTACATAGTTGGGTGATGATGTATATAGTTTCCAATCCTGCAGTCCTTACAGTACTGTCAACATTATTCTCATTCATTAAACTAACATTCCATCTTACAGACATAATACATTTTACTCGCTATTTATTTCTCATCACTTAGGATATCTATACATTTCCTTATTATATATAATGCATGTTTGTGCACACATATAGTTCTTCTATATGTCATCTTTCCTAGATATTAAAATAGAGTAGTGGGTTTAAAGGATATAGTAATTTTAAGGCACTGGAAACACATTGCCATATAATTTTGTAGTTTTCCTGTAGTGACGTGGGAGTTCTGACCAAATCATACTCTAAGAATACATAAGCATTACCATTTACCAAAGAAAACCTCACAAAAAACAAAAACATGTCCAATTTGATTAGAAGAAAATTACCTATCATTTTAATTTTCATTTATTTGAACTTTAGCAAGAATGAAGTTCTTTTTTAATGCATATTAGGCAACTGTATCTCTTCTAAGAATTGACTGCTCATCCTTTGCCCATTTTACCATAGTCTATTCTTCACAAGTATTTTACCCAGCTTACTGCTTATTTTCATTTTATTTATAATGACTTTGATATGTGAAATTTCTATTAAACGCATCTGTCCTTTGCTTTGTAATTTATTTTTTATATGCTTCTCTACTTAGTCATATATTTACCTATATTTACTTTTTCTTAAGATGTTATGTTTAACATTTATCTGTTTAATAACTTGGGATTTCTTTCAGGTATTTTCTTGGTAAAGAATTAACTTAAAATGTTTTAAATAATAAGTTTCCCTCAATACATTTTATTCAGTGATGTATACTTTTCCCATTGATTTTATATGTGTTCTTTATCCTATATTAAATCTCTCCATATATTAAGAACTTTTTTCAAGGCTACCTCTTCTGTTCCTTTAATCAGAAACTGTTTCTATCTTCTCCTTAGAAATACAAATTAGTTCCTGAAATGTAAGCTAATTATTCATTCATTGATTTTGATTAAATATACTTTTCATGTTTTAAGGGATGTACTCAAATGAGAACTCATTTTTTAAAGAACCATGTACAAATGAAGCAGCACTACATTTTGCAATTATGTAACACCTTCACTGTCCTAGCAATAGATGATATTTTCAATATACAAGCACAATGCAGTGAACTTTTAGATAATATTATGGAAACCTGATGCCATATTTCCTAAGAAAACTTTTACAAAGAAAATTAAGCAAAATTTCAGTGAAAAAAATGGAATCACGAGGAAAGCAATTAGTTCTTGAAATATGAAAATATAAAAATCAAGTGATTTTTATGCAAAATCCAGTTCAGCAATACCATCTGTTTGCCATGTTTATGTGTTAAGTTCAGACAATGTATAATCTGAGTTTTTGCTTGGTTGTTATAAATCCCAAACATATATACTCTTCTAAGTTATCAAAAAATTAAGCAAAAATGATTTTAGCATCTTTTGACCCTAAAATTAGAGTTATGGGTTAATATCCAAAATACATAAACAGCTCACACAACTCAACATAAAAAAAAAAGATTAAAAAATGGGCAGAAGACCCGAAAGACATTTTTCTAAAGAGTACATGCAGGTGGCCAATGGGCAAATAAAAAGATGATCAACATCGCTAATCATCAGGGAAATGAGAATCAAAACCACAATGAGATATCACCTCACACCTGTCAGAATCACTCTCATCAAAAAGAACACAAATAACAAATATTGACGAGGATGTGGAGAAAAGGGAATCTTTGTACACTGTTGATGGGAATGTAAATTGGTGCACCCACTGTGGAAAACAATATGGAGGTTTCCCAAAAAACTAAAAATAGAACTACCATATGACCCAGCAATTCCAATTCTGAGTAAGAAAGAAACAAAAACACTAATTTGAAAAGATACATGCATCCCAATGTTCAGAGCAGTGTTATTTACAATTGCCAAGATACGGAAGCAACCTAAGTGTCCATCAACAGATGAATGGATAAAGAAGATGTGATATTGATATATATATATATATATATATATATATATACACACACAATGGAATACTACTCAGTCATAAAAAGAATGAAATTTTGCCATTTGCAACAACATGGATGGACATGGAGGATATTATGGTAAGTGAAATAAGTCAGACAGAGAAAGGTAAATACCGTATGATAACACTTATATGTAGAATCTAAAAAATACAACAAATTAATGAATATAACAAAGAGAAACAGACTTACAGATATAGAGAACAAATTAGTAGTTACCAGTTGGGAGAGAGAAGTGGAGAAGAGCAATATAGGGGTATGGAATTAAGAGGTACAAACTATTATGTATAAAATAAGCTACAAGGGTATATTATACAGCACAAGGAATACAGCCAAATTTTATCACAACTATAAACAGAGCATAATAACCTTTGAAAACTGTGAATCACTATATTGTATAACTGTAACTTATATAACATTGCACATCAACTATACTTTAATAAAGAATAAAATAATAGTTTTCCCTACAAAATCAAGTCCCTGTTGGCCAAATTTACATCAAACAAAGGGTAACTCTTCCCATACTCTGCTTATAGCACCTCTGATACCTCTGATACCATGACAAGCTACAATGGATTTAAAAGTCACATGAAGGCAAGTATGTGACTTCATTCCCTCCTCTGAGACTGTGAGCTACCACAAGGGAGAAAAGAAAAATTTATGGAAGTAGAAAATAAAATTCAAATTAATAAGGGAAATGAAAAGAATTGGGACATTTGTAGAGAAAAGCTTAGAGAAAGATATTTCTAGATCATAGTACAATAATGAGGAGTTTGGCCTTAAAAGGTCATAAAAACTTTATCTAATTCTTCAGGTGTAAAGAAAGTGGATATATCAAGGCTGTATCATAAAAAAAGGTCTATCAGAATTAATTGCAATTAGGTTACTTTTTGCATTTCACCTAACATTATGGATTCTTTCTTTTATTGAGAAAATTAGAATAAAAATTACATTATATTAAAATTTAAAAAAATTATTTCTAACAAATAAATAAGTAGAAGTAATCTTAATAGAATGTTCTACTGATGGTCTTCCCATCTACAAAGAGTGATGATTCAGAGAAAGAACTTCTAGCTCTTGAAGTGCAATTTGTTTTTTGTATTTTCTTCTTAAATAGGCTAATAGGCAGAAGGAAGATTTTAGACAAGATACATGGAAGACCACCCTAAAAGAGTCGGTTAAAATATACAAGAGAATTGGAGCTCTTTCTTAGAGATCTTTGAAATGGGATAAAATAACATTTATTTATAATATAAAATATATTTATCTATATAATGTTACTTATAACATTTATAAGAACATCTTGCCTGATGACTTGTAGCTGAAGTCTACATTCTCTTGAGGTCCTTTAAGGCATATGAAAATTGTCACCTTATAAGTATAAAACTAATATGAACTGGCAGCAGTTAGGTTAATAAAATTCAGATGTTGGAAAACAGTTTTTTTTAGGACATAATTTTCCATGTCAGTTATCTTTAAATTTAAATATATAATTAAGTAGAACTTCAAATAGAGTTTAATTGTTCTGCTCTTAATACAAGTATCTCACATTTTGGATAAAACAGCTAAATAAAGACAGCAGTTGAACATTTTAAATATTCAAAACTGTCAGCACATGAAATATTTATTCTCATAAAAATAGAATGAGGAACCTATTCTCAATTTCTAGAAATCTAAATGTGCAATTGATATCTACAACTAACCAACATTTATCTTTATAAAAAGTAATAAAAACATAAAATTATGAGATAGGACATAACTATCAAAAAAACTTATCAAAATATAATCTAAGGACTTCCCTGGTGGCACAGTGGTTAAGAATCTGCCTACCAATGCAGGGAATACGGATCGAGCCCTGGTCCGGGAAGATCCCAATGCCACGGAGCAAATAAGTCCATGTGCCACAACTACTGAGCCTGTGCTCTAGAGTCCGCGAGCCACAACTACTGAGCCTGCGTGACACAACAACTAAAGCCCATGCGCCTAGAGCTCGTGCTCCGCAACGAGAGAAGCCACCGCAATGAGAAGCCCGTGCACCACAACTGAAGAGTAGCCCCCATTCAACGCAACTAGAGAAAGCCCGCACACAGCAACGAAGACCCAAAGCAGCCAAAATAAATAAATAGACAAATAAAAATTTTTAAAAATATATATAATCTAAAACTCATAGAAAGTAGTCAATCATTCACTATTTATATAAAACAGCCTTGAAATAGGAAGTCAAAAACAGAGGACATCAATTCACACAGGCATTATAAAGTAAAAGGTAATCATATCTTAGAGATTTAGTGATTCAGCAAACGAGTAAAATAAGCTTTTTAAAGACAAAACAAAATGGAATGAAAAGTACATTTCTATTCATATATTATAGATATATTTATCACCCTTGGAATATTATTTATTTGCTTTAATGAGAGATTACTTAAGAAATATGTAAGCTGGATAACAATTTGAAAGGATGAATACAAATAATTCAATGAGTCATGTCATAATTATTTTGAGGAAAAAAACACTTTTATCTCAGGGTACACCTTGGAAATGACTCAATACAACAATATAGAGCAGAGAACAAAGGTATCAATAGCTATGAAATCTACCCTTAGGTCTATTAAAATTGCAAAATAATTAGAAGAGCATTAGGCAAATTATGAAACTACCTTTCATTTTATTTTGTTTTTAATCTTTTATTACTAAAAGCTTTGCTCACTGTATAACAGAATAAATACGTGGCCAAACAACTAGTCTCTCTTTCATAAAAACAGAAAAGTGAAATGTCAACATTCACCACCTGCCATATCACTATTTAATCATTTATTACTTTATACATATTTTAAGGACTTGTGTACTAAGTAATATTTCAGGCACTCATTTCTTGCAAATGCGTATTGAATCAGATATTATACGTTTAATTAGTCTTTCTTTATTTAGCTAAGTTCTAAAGAATCTTAAAGAATGAAAGACTGTTGACTGCTCTGTAGTAGACACCATGTCTCAAACACTCAAACATGCATCTATTTTTCACTACATGGCATACAGCACAGTACTTTGCACATCATAGTTACTGACTATAGTTGTTTGCTGACTAACACATAGAGGTAAATGGGAAAAACAACGACATCACTATTTTGTAAAACGTTTTCAGGACCGATTTCAAGAGTGTGTGCCTACCACAGTTGCATGGCTCCCTGAACCTGTTTAGGGTTTAATGATCATCTAATGCCATCTTGAAATTCTTTTTTTTTTTTTTTTGCGGTACACGGGCCTCTCACTGCTGTGGAGGCGCCTCCCCCATTGCGGAGCACAGGCTTCGGACGCGCAGGCCCAGCAGCCATGGCTCATGGGCCCAGCCGCTCCGCGGCATGCGGGATCTTCCCAGACCGGGGCACGAACCCGTGTCCCCTGCATCGGCAGGCGGACTCTCAACCACTGCGCCACCAGGGAAGCCCCATCTTGAAATTCTTAATAATTTTATCTTTAACTCATGTTTTGTAAGTGAAGTCTGATGGGACAATGGAGTGTGCATTGGGAGCTTGAAGCCCCGGCTCTAGGCAAGGTCCAGCTTCTGGCCACCCACCCTCCCCACATTCCTGGGGGTGTGTTTCCCTGTCTTCCCCCCTGCTCTCTGCCAAGCAGTCTTCCAATCCCTGCACTGCCCACGGATTGCTGCCATTCTCCACCTGGGTTAAGTGACTTTGTTAACTTCTGAGGAGGGAGGACCACATTTCTGGGTTGTCTCCTGTCTCTAGTGGGGATCTGGGCATGTGCACAAAAGGGTCTAGGTAGGGCTCTCTAGCACTGGAGAGTGGAGTGTAGAGGAGTGAGTGAGTGAGTGAGTGAGTGAGTGAGTGAGTGAGTGAGTGAGTGTGTGTGTGTGTGTGTGTGTGTGTGTGTGTGTGTGTGTGTGTTGGCTGTCTCTGTTCTGCAGAGGCCACATTTTAGTGGGGGCAAGCTTCTCATCCACTCCATGCAGGTAGCCAATAGTTTCTGGGAAGGAGATTCAAAGACCCTTAGGGTTTTCCCTTCCACTGTGGGTTTGGAAGCCCTGGGAACCTGGAGGTTTCCTCAATCACCCTACAAGTATCCCTGTGCAGAGGGAGGGCCTCTCGACTAGATCAGTGCCTGGGGACACCCTCTCTTCCTCTTTCCAAACTTTCTGAGTCTGTCTTACATTTGTCTGCTCTGGTCTGCTTGAGATAACCTTGGGTACTGGGGATAGGGAGTGGTGCAGGACTCTAGGAAAAGAACTGTGATTTCGATGATTTCACAAATGAGTTAAATGCTCTTATATTTACATTTAAAAGTAGCATTGAGCAATTAAAGAGGAATGGTAAAGTTTATGCTAATAATTTGAAATTTACTTTTACTTTACTTAGAAGGACATTAAATGGCAATTAAAAAAGCACCATGACAAGTTGAGAGGCAGAAATTGCAGAAGGAAAAGACTCTATATGTTAGTACCTTTAACGGCCCTTTTTTTTCTGTTTTTTGAACAAAGGGTCCTGCAGTTTCATTTTTCACTGGGTACCACAAATTATGTAGCTGGAACTGTTTTAGAATCCAAACCAAATAGAAAAGTGCTGAGGAATACATGGAAGGAAAAAAAGCTACTTAATCTAAAGATGCTATATGGAATTTCAGTCTGATTAAAAGGTCAGCAATTAGTTTTCAATCTTTACAAACTATTTATGAAGACATTTCACATTTTAAATAATAATTAGAATAATATATCAACCTTGAAAATCTTTTAGTTTTATTCTCACATTATTCAAAAAAAATCTTTATTAATATTTACTTTGAAGTAAAAGGGACTTTTAGAAAACATCCCCCCAAAATGAAAACCTAGTTTTTAAGAGCAACCACATTTGAATCCAATAATCCAGTTATCCAAATCAGTCAAGTTATGCAGGCAGAGTTTAGTTAAGGAAATTAAATTGGCGCCCATTTTCAAAACAAAGAATTGCATTGAAAATGAGCGATCAATGTGCTAGACAGACATAAAGTAGAACCTTACATCATGACAGTCATAGATTATGCAAAATGTGATCATATGCATTTATCTTCACTGCTAACCAGATTTATTTTTATAGGATTTAAAATATTTTACTAAACAATCTCTATTACTAATTTTTCAAGTTATATGGAGAAATGCCATTAAAATTGTTAATGTGGTAGTGGAGGCATCAAAATAGCAATAAGATCTTATTACTTTATGCTAAAGAAAACACTTTGTCACCTTTCCTGAAAAATGCACAAATGAGAATTTCTCAGAGAAACAGCTGATGACTCTAAAAGCCAACTGCTTAAAATCAAGTTTAGGATTAAACATATTTTTCTAGCAATGTACAATCACCAAAAAAATCCCCTTGATTGCTATTAAAGGATGGTTTAGTGTTGATTAAAATCTTTTATTAAAAATTCTATAAGAACAGCACCACAGGACTTAGTGAGCATGAAATTTAGTACATGCTAAAGAATACATGTGCAATAATACTTTCCAGTTAATTTCTAGACAAATTCCTGGTTAAATTTAAGGCTTTGCCCTTTTAATTCCCACTGCCTGGAATACTCTTTTATATATTCACAGGATTTTCTCTTCAATTCATGATCCGCTCAGGTGTTATATCAAAAGAGGTGTTTTTGGTTTTCCTATGCAAAATGCCCCTTCCCCACCACTTCCAAACCTCTTACTGTGTTTAGTTTTTCTTCATGGGACATATCACTTCTTGACACTAAAATATAATGTCCTGAACGAAGGGACACTATTAACGGTTTGTACTTCTTTATTGTTATATCTCTAGCACACTGAACAGTTTCTGTCAGATAGTAAACATTCAATAAATATTTTTGAATGAATGAAATAAATTAATGAATGAAAGATTAACTGAAACCATCTCCAATATCTGTTAATGCAGTTAACAGAGATTTATTAGGTTATAGTCAATGTAGGTTGAGGATATGTTCAGTCAAATAACACAACATCCTTGTTCTCAAGAAACTTTCACATTGGTCAGAAAAGCAACTATTAAAAATATGATTATGATCCAGTGAGAGAGAACCATGTAGGTTATTGTACACAAGTGATTGGGAACAGTTCAATTTCTACACTTCTTGACTAAGAGCTGAGCCATTTACCAACTTCAGGAAACTCATTGCTAAGGTCAAGAGCCTTTTCTATACCATTCGTTTACTCAAAAGTTGCATGCCACAAAAAGACACTAAACTTGGGAGTAATTTGATGTTTCCCAGGACTAAACACAAAGTTTACAATCATCCAGACTCTATCATAATTTAATATTTGGCTGGACCATAAAGTTATTTAGTTGTGATTAACTAGACTGACATTTCAATTATCTTCCCTACATAAAATATTCAGTGTACTTTTCAGAAGAAAAACACTTTTCCTAGAAGATAGGAAAATTTTATCCTTCAGTATAAAGTGTCTGTGGCTTTTGAATATATAATTTTCTTATGTTTAAGAAATATGTAAAATACAAACAGTATAGCATCACTCTTAGCTTCAATTACGGTTATTGCTTTTTTTCTTTAACTTATAATGCCACTGGCTTATATTCAGTATATTTTTAGTAAGCATTTAAAACTTTTATACTTTGAGTAGACTTGCACAGATTTTAGAAAAAAGAATATCCACTGTCAAGAATTTTCAAAACACTGTCAAGAATTTTCAAAACACAGTGAGGATTATGAGGAATATCCAGACATGAAATAAATTAAAATACAGATATAAAGATGAATGAATGTTTATAATGTCCCTAATTACCTACTCTAGTAACATGCAAAAGGTTGCTATTTGAAATAGACTGTATTTTCAGAATGCAGTGAACTGTAAATCAAATAGACATCTCAAGTTTATAAATATATGGAGACTTTTGTTGATTTAAATCTATTTTCAATGTCAGTTCAATTAATTATTGCTACCTGAGCAAATATATGAAATCTGCAATCAAAATGTAAGCCTAAAGCAAGACCTATACAGAATAGTCACCCATTGGCAGAGACAGGAGTGTTGAATATATATTTTAGGAAGCTGAAGGACTGGACAAACTGCTTCTGACAATAACTGCTTTAAAGACCCTTTAGTAAATATCAGCAGAATTGGTTTGTAACTTAGCATGTCTTTCACTTTGAACATGGTCCCTAAAGGTTTTTGCACATGTCAGGATATCTACAAACACAATTTGTTTCAGGCTATCCATGATTAACATTTTCCTTTCCTGTCTATGACCTGAATAATTCCTTTTACTAAACTACACAGCTTAGTTTTTCTATCATGCACTGAGGATTAAAATAAAATGTTTTCTAGGTGTTGCTTTCTTGTTTTGTTCTCTAAATGAACCACCTTTAAAGACCATTTAAATAAACTATCAAAATAGAAGGTTGCAAAAAAGCTTTTAGGGATTGCAGAAGTCAGTTAATTAAGGTTTATTGCAAAGATTTCTAATTATGAGAGTCAGTCTTAAATCTATAATCTTATTTATCCAACTAGAATCAGGATAATCAAGGAATGTTTTTCCTAACTACAGCTAAGTGGGTCTAAGTGATTTGGAAATTTCTTTTTTTTTTTTTCACATTTCTGTAATTGTAAGCAGACAGCAAACAATTAAGTCAAGGTTGTTTAATGGGGTTTCCTTAATATTTCTTAAGTATGAGAAAAGACATATACATATAATCAACTACATGAAAGAAAAGGTAATTTGACGCAAACTTCCTCTTTATCCTCACGTTCCACGCTGTGCACAGAATAGTAAAATCATAATTAATGCAACTGTCTATATTTTTCAGTCTCTATTATTTTATTTCCTATTTGTACGAGGTTGCCTCATGTACAATATTATTATTCTGCTGATTTTCTTTTTCCCTACCTCTGGCCCTGATGATATATCAGCATCTTCTGCTAAATGGTTGTTCCCCTAACTTGTCTTGGCTATTTTGCAGACACCAACTCATTTCTCCAAATGTTAGTTAAATCTTCAGGTCCTTCCCCAAATCCTGTTGTACCTCTGCAATATATCAACTTGTTAGATGTTCTTGGGTCCATTAGTCATCAGGGCCTAATCCCTCAGTTGCTCAACCTTTGCTTGGTTCTTTCTACTCAGCATTCTTTACCTTCTCCTGGCTTCACGTGGCCTACTCATATTCTACTCATCTCTCAGAACAGAACTTAATTTAATACTGCTTCCTCAGGAAAACCAGCCCTTATTCTCTAGACCTGAATAATACATGCTCTCAGAGCACCCTGAGCTTCTCCTTGGTGGGACTTATCACAGTACTAATTATGTATTTGTCAAATTATTTGTTATCTGCCTCCCCACCAGGGTGTAACATTCACAAAAGCTCGCTCACCACTATACATGTGTTGAATAAATTAAAGGCTTATTAATAGCTCATATCACTTTTCTATTTTAGTGTGAAAACAACGATATGTAACCTACAGATAATGAGACAAATAATTTACTGTGGTCCCCTCAGTCCAACAAAATTGTAATGTGTTACCCTGTAACTTTGGACAGTGCCTCTTGAGTCACTTCAAAGAGAATTTCCAAAGATACCCAAGTGGAATGATGGCAAATCCCTCCCTCTATCTGCAACAGTAACAGTGTTATCTTATTAAAGCTGGCACACAATGATGACAGCTCAAGTCTAGTTCTGGGACACTCCAGTTTCTATAAGCTCCTTTTACCCAACACTAGGATCTGACCCCTTCTGATATGAAGAGAGTAATGGATACATGCACAGATTGAATTATTTCATAATGTTACCCTTGACTGGAATATCTGCATTTTTAAAAGTATGATTTTCTAACATCAGAATTTCAGACACAAGAAGAGAAGACCTTCTTGGTGCCTCTCAAAATTATGACATGGAGATAAGTGGCTTAAACGTGTAAGACTGGTCATAATATTTTATAAAGCATATATGTGGCAATATTTTAGCTCAGTTTAGGACCTTGATGTACTTTTCAAACAAAATTTAAATATATTTTGATTTTTCATTATAATTTATAACTAAAACAAAGCTGAATTAAATGAACAATAATTGTTTCTCAATATTCTTCTCAAAAATAAATTTACTGGGGAGGATTATTTAATAATACTGTCCCCTACCAGAATGCATAGCCTCAATATATGGATATTGTATCTTGTTTCATGCTTTGTATAATTTCTGTCCTTATAACAATACACTTTTAATAAATTCTCTCATTTTCAAAGTGGGAAATAGTTCATATCCTGCCCTTCTGCTAAATTAGAAAAATAGCCTAAATGAACTCTCTTCTAATCTTGAAAGACTGCTATGTGTATAATGTATGAAATTATGAAACATATTTACATATATATTTTATTTAAAGTGATATATTGTTTTTATTCCCAAACTTAATTACTTATACCCTATAGTTAGAACAGTTGTACTGGATTATAGTTTTTTTAATCAAGTGGCAGAAAAAAGGCTTAGAAATAATCTGCTAATGCAGAGAGAAACAGAAGACCCTATCTGTTTTATGCTGAAGACACATCTGACAAGATTTTGTTGACACTATGGGAAAGAAGAAAAAAAAGAGAAAACAAGAATTACATTTTGAACAATCATAAAGCAAATTCTACGATGTGGAGCAGCTTGCTCGATGAAGAGGAATATTATATAGTAAATATAAAAATGGTGATTCTACAGTATTATTTGGCTTTGCTTTATTTATTAGATGCATTTCTGAAGATTATCAGCAAAGTGAACTTATATATATTATTTTGAATAAAATAGTCACATCCACTTCAAATATGTTTTTAGTAGAATATTTAAGTTTTCTTCCTGTATACTTTATAGGTTTAGCAGTGTTTTTTTTCACTTTTTATTTTGCAATAATTATAGATTCACAGATATTTGCAAAAAAAATGTATGGTAAGGTCCCATACACCCTTTACCCAGCCTCCCCCAATGCTAACTACTTGCAATAACTAAAGTGCAACATCAAAACCAGGAAACTGACGTTGAGAAAATCCATAGAGCTCGTGTGTGTGTGCATGCACACATGTCGTGCGTGTAGCTCTTTGCAATTTATCACATATCTAACTTCATGTAACTACCACCATAATCAAAATACATAACTATATTATTACTGCAAGGTTCCCTCCTGCTACCCCTTCATAGCCAATCCCTCTCTCCCTAAGCCCTAACCCTTGTCCACCAAGAATCTATTCTCCATCTCTACAATTATGTTATTTCAAGAATGTTATGTAAGTGAATTATACAGTATGTATCCTTCTGAGATTGGTTTTTGTCACTCAGCATAGTGCCCTTAAAGTTTATCCAAGTTGTGTGTATCACTAGTTTGTTCCTTTTTATTGCTGAATAGTATTCCAACATCTTATATATATTTCTACTTTAAATATCACCATAGCTGCCTTAATGCATGATATGGGCCGAACTGCATCCCCTAAAATCCATATGTTGAATTTAGCATGTGACTGGATTTGGAGATAGGTCCCTTAAAGATGAAATTAAGGTAAAATGAGGTCATATGGGTGGGATTTAATCTGTCATGATAGTATCCTTACAAGAAGAGATTATGACAGAGACATGCACATAGGAAAGAACATATGAAGACACAGGGAAAAATGGATATCTACAATCCAAGGAGAAAGGATTTAGAATGAAATCAACTCTGCTGATACCTTAATCTTGGACTTCTGGTCTCTAGAACAATAAGAAATTAAATTTCTGTTGTTTACACCACCTTGTCTGTGGCATTTGTTATAGCAGACCTAGCAAACGAATATAGTGTAAAAGAATAGTATAAAACATATAAAACAATACTTTCTTCTATAAGACAATCACTTCTGTATCAACATAATTTATGAATGCTTCTCAAAGGGAGTTTTTAAAATCTTTGAAGCTTTTCCTGTATCATGCTTTGTGATAAATTACATTATGGGGGGAATTAAAGAGAATATATATTTAAAAAAATCATAGGCCTATTCATGCCTAACTACATTGCAGTAAAAACCTGTAGTGTTAAAAGGGACCATTTAGCTGAAGGCAATTGGAGTTTTTAAAAAAGACAGTTTAACTATTTTTTACACAAAACTGCACCTAAACAGCAGCATTTAGACACATTTCTGGATATTTTTTGCTGTTTCTTTTAGGAGTGGATTATGGTTAGGCTTGCTGGCTGCATTGTTTTTACAATATAGATATGAATTATAATTAGCATAAATTCTTACTATTTGCTTATCTGACATGGAAAAGAGATGGCTGCATAAGTACGGCAACTGAATTTCAATTCATGTAGCAACATCTTATTTATGTCTGATGTTTGTTGGTAAGTAATATGGACTTGCTCTTAAGATATGTTAGTATAGGATTATATCAAAAACATAAATGCATAGATATTAAAGAAAAGCTTTATATCTAATTGACCATTACTACTAAGAAGTAATATCAAAAATATCTTTCTGCACCTTGGGAAACAATAAGAACAACAACCAGAAAATCACCCCTGTAATGTATAGAGTGTACAATTGCACCTCAGTGAATATAGGTCCACCAGGGATATTAAGCATCAAAAGGGAATTATAGATAAGTTTTGAGAGAACAACAGTGGAACTTACCATCTTGATTCGTGGTCACTGTAATAGCTGTGAATGGCTTGGGAGAAAAACTCAACTCAGAAACTCCATTCATGGCTTCTATTTCAAAGGTGTAATTCACGTGAGGCACAAAGTCAAGTACTATCACGGAATTGTTGATCAGGCCAGTATGTCTTGGGATGAAGCGGAGTCCTCCACCACAGTCCTCACACTGGCTGGTGTCTAAGCCACATTTCTTACAGATTACACTGTATGTGAGATCTTTTCTCCCTCCTGTGTCACTTGGTGGGCTCCATTCCAAAATAAGGGCCGTTTCATTGATGTTAAAAACCACATTCCTAGGAGCTGAAGGTGGCCCTAGAGAAAGCAATTAAAAAAACAAATGTACATGTATAGGACAATGAATTATGGTGCTAACTTGAAAATGTCATCAATAAACACTTGCTTGTCTTTTATATTAGTTTGAGCTCTTTCTTCTGATGGAAACCATAAAGAAATATGGTTAAAAATATCTGAGTTAGTCTAGTAAGAGTGGAGTCTTAGGGGTGAAGATGGTCTATATCTTAACTTTTGGTATATGAATTTCAATATTTAATATCAAAAGCCACAGATCTCCAAAAGATAGTAATTATACTTTTTAAATTTGTTGACTGAAAATATATAACAAAACATTATTTTAAATTATGTGATGGTTTTAAATACATCTTAATAATTACATCATCATTTTAAAATTTTGAAAAAATAGTAACATGCATATATAAAACATGCTGTGTTCAGTCTTTCAGTCCTCAAACTATGCTTGATGTATAAGTAAAACTCCCATTCATTTTTCTGGACAATCTCTCTAAGAATCTTTTTCTCACAGGCTGAGAATAAATGGCCATAAACTCAGGGTGGACAGACAGTTTGGAAGAAGGGGAAGAGGAAGGGAAACTGGAGGCAGCATAAAGGCTTTTACTAGGTCCTGCCAATTTCATGGGACAAAAGCATTATACGGAAGGGATAAAAGGGGGTATACATAAGAAATGGTACCTAGACTTTTATTTAGATTAACTTTACTAAACGTAAGTAAGTGTGTCCTTAGAAGCTTATAAAGAGACCCATACAATCCTCTTATTTGTCATCAAGAGTGCACAAACCATGTTTCTCATGGATGGTGGATGAGCATCTGCTCTCTTTTTTCTCATTATTTTTCCATACGGATCACACTGCATAGAGTATTTATACCCTTTAACTATTCCAGCCTTTTCTTAAAATTGTGTCAATAATCTTTTACACTTATCCAAGTCCTTCAAACCTCAGTTTCATATCTTTCACTGAACAAATATTAACCGAAGGTCTACTCGGTGCCTGGCACTGTGCTATGTACTATGTTGTGAAATACCACAGAATCCTTTCTGTAAGAGACTGTGCTTATGACAGATATTTTGAAAAATAACTTATTGTATAAATAACTAATTAACATTCCTACCACATTTTAAAAAGCTTAGTTTTAAGAAATCTAAACAGTTCTTTAAATTGCTGCTATCAAGAAAATTTGCTTAGAAGGAGGGAAAGAATTCTCTGTGACATTCTCTCCACAGAAAGAAATTCAATTTTTGATATAAGCTTCTTTTGGATTTCAAGATATGGTCATTCATTCATTAAATATATATATTTTTAGTGACTACTATGTGTGCCAGATATTCTGCTAGACCTTGGGCTTACAGCATGAATGTGATAAAAGTTATTTCTGCTTTCTTGTTATTAACATTTTAGCTGAATGGCTAGATAAACACAAATACACACACACAAACAGAAGAATAAAATTCAAATTATAGTAAGTGCAGTTACAGAAATCAAAAGGAAAGGAGCTGAAATAACCTGAGAAACATTCTGAGAAGGCCTAATATAGGTGATGTGGAAGATGTTCAGAGGGGTGGGAAGAATATTAGAGGTAGAAGATGTGTGGCTCTTTAGTCAAAAAAGATTTTAAAATAGTCATGGAACTGTCAGAAGATCACTGTGGCTAGAATGCGGAAGGAGGAAGCAAGAAGTGAGTTTTAAGGAACAGGAAGGGGTTGGATAATGCCAGACTGCTGGCTCATTGGAATGAGTCTGAATATGTTTCTATACTTAACAGGAAGAAACTAACAGATTCTATCTACAGAAGTGATGTGTTTCAAAAACAGCATTCTGGCTGCAGTGTGGGGAATGGTCTAAATGAGTACAGAGGACTCAGTAGCAAGATCTGTTATATACTGTTAGAGTAGCATAACATCACTCCTAAATCTATATGATTGTGTATTGGCTTTGAGATATTAAGAAGTGTTACATTTTCCTTTTTCATTTTGCTGGATCCTGATATCAGCAACCTAATGGGTAGGACTCAGACACCTATATGTACGTTTCATGTTCCAGAGAGTTAAGAAACGTCTACCTTCAGAAAGGAAAATATGGAAGGGATTAAAAACTAGAGCACAGGGATAGGCATAGTTCTTTACCTCCAACCTAGACTCATGGCTAGGAGATAAATATTCATTATCATTATCATAATAATGTCTTCCTACAGAATGACATATTCATATTGTTGTTCTTTTCTCTTATTTATAATGGAAAAACATGAATTATTATTCACTTACATTTCCAAGAACAGGAAGAATGTTATCACTTATCTTATGGGTGTCTGCAAGTATGTGACTGTCCGCCTAGAGATACTTAAATAAAAACGGCAGACACCCTTCTTCCTCAAGGGCTCTCAGACCAATTAGCATGACAATTAAATAGCTTTTTAATTGCTGTTAAATTATGCCAGCTAAACTGTGATTTCATGCAAATATTAAGCTGTAATGACATGCATGAATCATTTACTAAGATTTAGAACTTAGAACAAAGAGAGACAATTAATTCTAATCCTCAGATTCAACTAAATTATGTGTCACTAAGCTTTTATGAATGTGGCCTGACTGCTTTGTTATCATTTATAAATTATACAAAGATTATGTGACACCCAAGGAAAAAAAATCTTGGCAGCAATAACTCTTTTGGAGACATCTGTACTGAAAACTCTCAGGGATTTTCTTATGTTGATTTTTTTTTCTTTAAAGGAAACACGTACTTCACATAGAAAAAAGCTATCTCCACACTACACCCTCCAAACCAACCTCATAAGAAAAGGACAATTATCCTAATTTGCAGCTAGCTGTTTTTCTAGCCCATCATGTAATAAACTTAAATAAAAACTACAATTTTATTTCTATTAAAAAAACACACTTTCAATCTTCTTCTTCTTCTTCTTTTTTTTTTTTTTGGCTTCAATTTAGATTTCCCCTTTATACATTTAAAGAATAAAGAAATAGTGCTCTAATAGTAAACTTATGAGAAGCTTGTGGCAGTGCGGTCCTGTCCCTCCCCAGAAGAGCATCTGGCCATGCAGTCCCCATCTTCCTCTCAGAGTAGCAGAGGCCAGGTGAGCTACAATTTATTTTATTTTATTTTATTTTTTCTTTCGGTACGCGGGCCTCTCACTGTTGTGCCCTCTCCCGTTGCGGAGCAGAGGCTCCGGACACGCAGGCTCAGCAGCCATGGCTCACGGGCCCAGCCACTCCACGGCATGCGGGATCTTCCCGGACCAGGGCACGAACCCGTGTCCCCTGCATCGGCAGGCGGACTCCCAACCACTGCGCCACCAGGGAAGCCCCAATTTTTTTAATTTAATTTAAATTTTTTCTTTATGGAAAATGTTTTAAACAGAACTATATTTCCCAAAATACATCATACATAATATCTCTAGTCCCATGAGATACCACAAAAAAAATGAGTTCTGTGCTCAAATTAAGATTCCTCTGGCAGATTGACGCTGAAACAAAAGAAACACAATTTGCTTCACTTTGTTGAATCCAACATTTCCCAAACGTTTATTCATGGAATGTTATTTTCTAAGAAGCATATGAAGGAATACTAGCATTCTGCAGAACACCCTTTAAATAAAGGTTGACACTGAAGGAGAGCAAACTTAGGGGTCACATTTCAGTTACTACATACTTTGCTGTAGATTTCATATTTTATGCTTATAATTGCAGAAATATATTAACTCATAAATAAACAGGGGTCTTTTTCATATTAACTGAAGAGTGACTATTCATTCACCCATTAACTCTATAATTGTGGCTTACAGATGCATTTTTTAACCTTAAGAACGATGAAAATTTGATCCAAATAACTGAAAATCATTAAAGGCTATTGCCTATTAAACTTTATTAAACTATATTTTCCAGTTCTTAACTTACTACCTGGCAATAATTTAAGTGTGTTTGTTGGGGACTT
This sequence comes from Grampus griseus, assembly GCF_964374135.1. Classification (NCBI taxonomy): domain Eukaryota; kingdom Metazoa; phylum Chordata; class Mammalia; order Artiodactyla; family Delphinidae; genus Grampus; species Grampus griseus. Next base: position 98,835,498 of record NC_138998.1, read on the forward strand.
CCCTGGTGGTCGTGTGGCTAAGACTCCACGCTCCCAATGCAGTGGGCCCGGGTTTGATCCCTGGTCAGGGAACTAGATCCCACAAGCCACAACTAAGATTCAGCACAGCCAAATAAATAAATATTTTTTAAAAATGTGTTTGTTAATTTAATGACTACCAAGACTTTATAGTACAGTTTCCTAAGAAAAAGCATATTATTTACATTGAGTTTACAAATGAGAGAAAAATAGTTCTATGTTTACCTATGTCAAAGAGAACATCAGAATATATATATATAAAATCATCTAGAGATGTTTAGGCAAATATTTTGCAAAGGAGTAAATTACATGAATAAATGAAAAAGTACATCTCCAAACTTTAATAATGTACTAAAAATATCAGTTGTCAGATCTGCATATAGACATAATTTAAAACTCTAAAAGTCATTTCATTCTTTGCACTATCACTATCAATTTTAACTTTATCTATCTTTATCTAACTTTATCTAACTTTATCTATATTATTTATTAATCTAATATCCTTCCTATATAATCTTTGAAAAAGGTATTCAATAGGAGCCCTGTAAACAAAATTTTGTATTCATATCTAAACCACTATGTGCTCTATCAATGTTTTGTTCATAAAATGTTTGTGTATTTGGAAATGGATGATGAATAATCACAAAACTGGGGCTTCAAGCTCACCACAGGGAAGGAACTAAATCAATTTATTCAGATAAAGAAATGAGGCCCAGGAAAGTTTTGTAATTATGTCAAGGTCATGAAATGTATTAGTGGTAGGATGATACCTAGGTCTTTTTATGTTTAGATTTTTTTTTTCTATCACATTTTCTGTCACAATGTATTCATCCTATAAATAGGAAAATGTTTTATAGTGCTTTGCTTAGAGAGTACTGTCAAATGCAAATTTTCAAAACACACAAATTAGAGAGCAATTTATTGCCTTCCTACAACAGATTTCTTTTAATAATGTTACCTTAAAGCATTTAAAAATATTTACGGAAGAGTAACTAAAATTAAACCTTCAAGATAAATACTGCTGAAGATACAGAAACATGTGCACTTCAAATCCTTTGAATTCTACATATTCTCATCTATTTCAATATTATTGTACTTACTTCAGTAACTAAATTGATGTCTAAAATTAAGACTTGTCCATTAGTGTTTTCATAATACCGTGAATGAAGACTTAGATAATTCTTGCTACATTTTCCCTCATTTCTAAGACTCATAGTTAAAGGAAACAAAAATAAAAAAAGAAATCTAATAGACTAAATACCATTCACTTCCAGAATAAAATCTAAATCTCTCAACCTCGTCTACATTTGTCTTCATAACTAGGCCCATCCCTTACCCTCTTTCTCCCTTTTGCTGCATCTCAATGCCTTTGCACATACTGTTCCCTTACTTTTTTTTGCTCTGTGGAAAATTCCTACTCATCCTTCATGTTCTGATTTAGGTGTTTACCTCCTTTGTGACACCTTCCCATTGTCCTCAGGCAGAGCTGACTACTTTTATACATTGTAGGCATGTATTCAAAAATATATAACCAAAATTTTTTAGCACTTTTTTGTTCTAAGGAGTGTACTTAATATTTCACATGATTTATTTCATTCAATTATCACAATAAACCTGTAAGGTAGTTAATTATATCCCCGTTTTATAGAAAAGGTGACTGGTGCTTACCAAATGTACATATTGCACTGAAATATATGTATTCTTGTATACAGGTCTATTCTGGTCTAGCTTGATCCAAAGGTGGCATGTGCTTTAACTAAGATGAATAGAATGCATAGTTTTGTGCAACCCTACAAGAATTATTTGTCACATAGTGCAAATTTTGAAAAATATTGGAGAGCAGAGAGTTCAAGGTTATAATCTTTGCAAGAATCCAGTGTTATTGATTCAAGAGAGAACCATGTGACTTGAAAATCATGTAAGAAGTGGAAGGGGATGTTTATATTATGAAAACTGGTATTAACTAATAAAAACCCATAGCAAAATGGACAGCCACCCATATCTCATTGGGAAGGAATAAAAGCTTCTCAAAATACAGTTCCATAGACACTCAAAACTTGAAAAATAAGCATTTGTGGCTCCAAATTTCTATGCCATAGAGCGTGGACATAATTTTACCTTGGAAAAATTCAAAAAAACAGTTACCAACTATTTTCATCGATGCAGAAAAAATCTTCAATATAAACCCATAGAATAACTAATTCTAAAAACTACAGAAATATGCTATAATTTTGTAGGTCAAGAGTTAAACGGCAAAACCACATTCATAATAAAAGCACACTAAAACACAAATGAAATCATGAGCAGCCTGCGCTTGGGCGTCTTGAGTAAAAAATCATCCAATTTTGCTAAATATCACGAAGAAAAAAATCTTGCACACCTACATACAGCCCTTTCTGTGTCTGAGTCAGTTATTTTTAATTAAATACTCATTAGAAATAAGAGAAATATGATGAGACTAAGCACTGTCATATTTTGGGAGGGAAAAGCAAAGCAATAAATGAATAGATTAAAGCCAATTAATAAATCTTTCTCAAAAGGCATAGCACTGTAGGGATAATTATGAATGTTCTTTTTCCAATTATGGATTAGTCATGGTAAGTGGTCTGTTGTGTACAAGTAGATGATATTAAATGGGACAATTCTCTCTGAGTTCCAACTGTAGATGCCAAGAACAGATTTGCCCTGGTAGCAAGTGGTAATTCAATTCTTCAGCATCAGCAGAATAACCACTTAATATCGCTTCCTATGGAGGAAACTCTCCCAGGTAATTTGGTAAAAGAACCTTGCCTGAAATAAAAATTAAAGTATTTATGTTTAGGAAACTCCATGAAGCTCAAGTGACATCTTACATCAGTGATCTGTATTAGGGAAACTGGGATTCATTACATACAGGTATCTATCCTATAATATAAGGATCATTTTAATTTTAAAAATATACCACTGCCATACATAACGTAAATATTTAGAGTTATTTTCTATAATGAGAACAAGTCTAGAGTATAACACAGCCTGTTAAAGGTAATAAATCCATTTATGCAGTATCTCCCATTCTGGCTTCTGTAAAATTGTGGCTGCTACCTTGTGTTTACAATCAGTCACCTAAGCAATCAGCTGCGCTTTTGTGTTTTCAGTTGTGAGACAGAAAAGCAAGGAACCAGAATGTTTTTTTTTCCATGCACAAGAAGCTTAGGGGAGAGGGGGAGAGAGAGAGAGAGAGAGAGAGAGAGAGAGAGAGAGAGAGAGAGAGAGAGAGAGAAAGAGGAAGAGAAAGAGAAAGCGAAAGTGAAACGAAAGCGATGGGGCAAAAAAAGAAAAAATAGCAAGTAGAGCAGGGGTATCTGTATAGGAGCATCCTATACCCACCCAGAGTGGAGGACCTGAGTAGGGCAGATGAAACGGGGAAGAACACCTTTCCTGATGCATCTCAACACAATATTTGCTCTATTCAAAGTAAGAGTGAGAGAATAATGACTTTCTTAAATGGCCAATCATTCCAGAAATAAAGAAGCCATGTTTTACAATGTTAACCTTAGAGCAAAAATAAATTCAACTTTTACACTTTCATTCCAACCACTGTCACTGTATACCAGATATAAAGATAAAAAGACATGGTATTTGCCTATGTATTAAGAATGAAATTGGAAGAAACCGTTTTACTCAAGGTACTTGACTACATATTTAGATGACCAAGAAAAGTGAAATCCTTAATGATGTGCAAAGGTATTACCCATATATATGATTTGCATTTTATGTTTTGAACTTTTCTAAGTAGGCAGCACAAATGTTCGTTGAATGTGTTAATCTTCCAGCACCTGTTCAGTAACTAAAAAAAAATCCTCCTATTGATTTAAACACGAGAAACATCAAAGTGAAAATGCGATGACTGTGGAATTACATTTGTCTAACTTTTTATGCATCTGTATATTAGACCCTCACTTCATTTCTCTCAGTCCTTTCATGCTCTCTGCCTTTCTTGCTTGACAAGTACTTTCTTAGTAACTCCTATAGTCCTTTGTTTCTCCAACCTTAGTGAGCATTTTTCCCTTCTGGCCTAGAAAAGCCTTAGACAGTTATTTTGATAACAGACTTCTTGGCAGGCAGCAGAGTCTCCTGTGCTCTGAACTGCTCTCAGAGGCAGCCCTAATTGACCAAGAGATGATATTGTGGAGTGTCCTCCACGGCTCATCCTTTAAAGCACAGAACATACATTAATGAGTCACCTGAGAAATAAAATTAAGAGTTTATGAAGTAGATTAATAGAGAAAACACTTCAGCATTTTATTTTAAATTTCTTATTCTTAATTTCTTTAATATACTTTGCAGTTCATGTAAGAGAAGCACAATGAATGTTTTAAAAACATTCATTTTTGATTTTTAAAACAATGTTTTAAAAATCAAGACGATCCAAACTTACAAGTATGTTGCTGGTATAACTGGATATTAGGACTGTTTGAGAGATCCTAATATAGTTAAAATTAGAGATGGAGAAAGAGGCCAGGGCTGGACTTTGGATGTTCTTGGATTGACTCTTACAATTTTGGCAAATAGGTGTTGGGCTTTGAAAGATGTTATGCAGAAGAAGTGGTAATATGATCAAGGTTTTGTTTTCATTTAAAAATAATATTTTCTAATAGTTTGGAATATTTGGAGGGATGGAAGACTAAATGAAGGAGACTTGCCAAAATATCATTAAATTAGCCCAAGAAAGAGTTGAGGGCCTTAACAAAAAAGGAAAGGACCAGGAGTTGATATGAAGGAATGGACAGAAGGAATACTAAGAAGTAAAACTGACAAGTCTTGTGACTACTTGGACACGTCAAGGGTAGGGACAGGGGTAATGATTCTAAGCTTTCTTGCTTGGATGCATGGGTAGATGAGGATTCACCAGGATAAGGAAACAAGCTGGGATGGATGAGCAGGCTGAGGTAGGAAGTAATAAAATTGACTTTTGTAGGTGAGCTAAAATTATAAGTTTATTCATTCTGTGAATATTTATTTTGTGCCTAGTATTTGCCAGGTGCTATTATTAGTGCTGGAGACACAGTAAAGAAAGAACATTCATGATCCCCTTGTAATCTACTATGGGTAGAATGACAATAAACAAGGAAATGAGTGTAAAAATAAATCAGATATTTTCAAAGAGTGACATAATGCATAAAAAATAAAATATATGATACAAAAAAGAGTAACTGGGAGGGATTCTATTTTTGAACAGGTGATCAGGAAATGCCTGTCCTAAGAATTGACATTTGAGCCTGACTGCCAAAAAGAAAACAACCATAAGAGGACCTAAAGGGAGAGCACTTCAAGTAGAGGAAACTGCTGGCATTAAGGATGAGAACAAGTACAGCATCATGGAAGTTCATGAGTTTAGTAACCAAGGAGAGTATGGTATGATACAAGATTTGAGATGTGGGCAGGTTTCTGTGGGACACACAGGTTGTCAGATCCCGTAATGAGTTGGCTAGGTGACTTTGGACCTTAAGAGAGGAGATTGGGATATGGATAAAAATATAGGCATCATCTATTTACAGGTGCTAGTTGAAGCCATGAGATTAAGAACATGTGATGAGACAAGAAAGCTAAGAAAGAAGCATGAGAAAAATTAGTATTTAACAGGTGAGCAAAAGAAGAGAAATTATCCATGGTAACAAACACGATGTTCAGAAAATTAAGTGGGTAAAGGGGAGATTGCAAAGTCTCAGAATAAAAGAGAACAAATAGTTTCAAGAAAAAGGAAGAGATCAACAGAGTTAAATGTCATGAATAACAAGACAAAAATGTTTCTAACACAATACGGCAAATAAGATCATTGGTGAATTTTTCTTAAACAGTTTATTTTCTCACACAGTTCACACAAAGAAAAACATGATTGCAGAAGAGTGAAGAGCAAAAATCTGAATGTAGTAGAGTAAAAAGTAAATTAAAAGTGTGTGAAGAAGTAGCCATAGCCGATGAAGACTGCTTTTTCAAGGTACTTGTTTTGGGAGGAAAAACTATTGGACTGGGAACATTATTTAATGATAGAAGTTTGAGTACACTTATAGGTGGTGAGAAAGGAATAGTGGAAACAAAAAATCAAAAGAGGAAGTTAACAATAATAGCCCAGCCCAATAGATGGAAGGATTTGATCACCCCTCCACAGCCAATATTTCAGGGATGAGCTTTGATTATGAGACACCTTTTTTTTAAACCGTAGCCATTTGAAACAACTAAAAATCTTTATGTGTACACCTCATCAAAGAAGATATACTGATGGCAAATAAGCATATGAAAAGCATATGAAAAGATGTCCCGCATCACGCCATCAAGAAAATGCAAATTGAAACAACAATGATGTACCACTACACACCTATTAGAAACAACCAAAATCCAGAACACTGATAACATTAAATGCTGATGAGGATGTGTAGCAACAGGAACTCTCATTTACTGTAGGAATGCAGAATAGTACGGTTTGGTGGTTTCTTACAGAATTAAACATATTCTTACCATATGATTCAGCAATCACACTGCTAGGTATTTACTCAAAGGAGGTGAAAACTTACGGCCATCCAAAAACCTGCACATGCATGTTTATAGCAGTTTATTCATAATTGCTGAAACTGGAAAATAATCAAGCTGTCTTTTAATAGGTAAATGGATAAACAAACTGTGGTATATCCAGACAATAAAATATTATTCAGCACTAAAAATAGATGAGCTATCCAGCCTTGAAAAGACATGGAAGAATCCTAACTGCATATTACTAAGGGAAAGAAGCCAATCTGAAATCTTCTACTATATGATTCAAATTATATAACATATATATATATATATATATGGATACAGCACAAAAATAAGTGGTTGCCATGAGTTGGTAGGAGGAAAGGATGAATATAGGCCCAGAGGATTTTAGGACACTGAAAATCCTGTGTATGATACTATTATGATTGATACATGTCATGACACATTTGTCCAAACCCAAAGAATGTACAACACCAATAGTGAACCCTAGTGTAAACTATAGACTTTGGGTGACTATGATGTGTTAATACAGGTTCATCAAATATAATGTACAATTCTGGTGCAGGATGTTGATAATGGGAAGGCTATGCATGTCTGGGTTGGGAGGAGGGAGGTATATGGGAAATTTCTATACTTTCTCTTAATTTTGTTCTTAACCTAAAACTGCTCTAAAAATAAAATCTTAATGAAAATATTTATGTGATTATATCATGTATATTATATGTCTCAAGATTATGAAATTTAAAAAAACACCTATCTCTACAGTGAAAATGCGAAGAAATTATAAAACTCTTAATGGTGAAGTCACATGCTTTGTTGTACCAGAAACTTAAGGGTTGCTGCTGTTTTGATGACAGTGCTAAGGAGCAGGGAAAGATCTCTTGAGGTCCTAGAATCAAATCACTCATATGATTACATACAATACCTATCTAGGAGCTCTTTCCCTACTAGGCCATTTACTAGCCAAATGTCTTAGTTAGTCATTTTCAATATTTTGGTCCTCCATTTTCTTTTAAACCCAAACATTCAAAATCTCCCTGCCCCTGATACCAAGTTTAAAAAAAAAGCTTCCTTTTAAATGCCTGGAAGATTCTCTGAAAGCATAGCTTCAAATGCTAAGTCAAAAACAGCAGAAAGTGATGTGACTGTCTACCTGACACAAATTCTGACCTTTAGATAATATATTATTGGAATAAAGGTGATAAAGAATGGCTTATTCAGAGACACATGATCTAGAAGTTAAGGGAGCTTCCATCTATTAAAAATCTATTAGAATTTGGCTATTGTTTATGGTTAATGAAAAACAGAAAGGTTGACTGCTTATTTGATCCTTGGTCTCAAAAGTTCTGTATCTTGGTGAAGTTACCTTGGTCCTCTTAACTCCAACTGTTCAATGACCTCTTGGCTTGCCATTTTCCTGGTTTTTCTTCCCTAACAATCTAATCTTCCAATTTTTAGGAAGTATGATGCTTTGGAGTTTATGGTCCTTGCTTTTTCTGCATATATTATAATAATTGCTAGGGTCTCTCATCTAGTCAGAGTATAATTCAAAAAACTTTACTTAGGTATGCATAGAGGTAGAGGACTTAATATATTTTGTGAAAAGGTCTTACAAATTCAGTACATTATTTCTTTCAATTTGTAGGAATGTAGATGATGGAAGCTGTGAGTCCAGCATAATACTATCAACATAAAGTATTTAACAGCTTGAATACTAACTTATCAAATATTATTTCAAAATGAATTGTGAGAGAAGAGCTTTCTGTATCAACCAATTATATAGCAGCTGCTATGTGCCAGGTATTCTTCTTAGCTCTTTTCAAATACTAACTTATTTAATCATTATAAATAACAACAGAATGAGGTAGGTACTGTTATTAACACTAAGAATGGTGCAACAGAGGTTAAAGGGTTAAATAATTTGCCCAAGGCTACATAGCTAGTAAGTACCAAAGCCAAGGTTTACACTCAGATAATTTGACTCTAAAAGATGGTGAACTTACTAGCACACCATGCTAAGTTTTTGCTAAAACAAGGAAAAGAAGTCCTCAAGGAAGTAGCAGAGAGAAGCCTTGAGAGGGAATTTTCCTGTGGCTGGATGAGGGGAGATCTGACAAAAGTTTTCACCTTCCTTTGGAGTTCTCTCTTTTAATCCCTATGGCAATACAGCATGCTGTTCCCTGTCTAAAGCTCTGCTCAGCGATGACCAGAATTAAACCTCTCTGCTTCCACTTGGCACAGTTAAAGCAGGCTAGCATAACTGCAAACATAACTTACAATACCAAGCATAAAAAAGTTTTTTTTAAAGAGAGAAAATCCGAGAAACATAAAATGTTAAGCTAATAAGTACACATATCAGATTCAACAATGACTGAGGTTCATAGACCTTATTATATCCCATATTTATTTCCTTAATAGTTTCTCACTCCAAAGAACTAAACCTCATCAACTACCTACTCTGTCACCTCATTGAAGGGTTATATTGATGGGAAACAATTTATTCCTTCATTTTGTCAATCGTCTATTTATGGCCTTCTAAGAAAATAAAAAGAGCAGATTCTTCTCTATCACTCTCCTTGGAAGTCCATTTAGTTTCTGATGTAGGTTTTCAGGGATTCTTGCCTGGCACAACTGTAGCCATTGGAAACACTACCATCTACCTAAGCTGGAGCATGTTGTCCAAAATATAATATAATAATATACAGCAATTGTGCAAAAAGGATTACATATAAATAGTAATAGAAACCTTTTCCTGTTCAAAACTATTTCCACAATTAGGTGAGAAATTATATTTAGAATTTTGCTTTTCCTACTTATAAACTTAGAATACATTACTAGAAAAAAATAATATCCAGGTAGCAATTTCTCAGGCTACAATTTTTTGAAGAAAGTAGTCACTCAGCACTTAAGAGTCAGAAAGCAAAAATTACATCTACTAATGAATGTGTTGTATTTTTATTAAATGTATTCTATAAAATATTTTACATTTTATAAGTCTGTAGTAGTGTATACAAATCTATAAACTGCATCAGTTAAAATAAATGGAACACCTCCACTGTCTCTAAGGAATATGTGGCATTACATAATTTTCTATCCACTTTTGCCAGTATGGAATTACATAAGATAAGCAACATTTTGGCACCAAATCATCAACAAGAAGGCAAATTTTCACTGTATCTTATTGATGTACTTAACAAGACTTTTATAACTAAGAGGTGACACTTTACTTTTGCATACCTTAGCAATGCATTAATATATTCACTTTAATTTTTATAGTGTACAGATAATTTATGATACTTTAATAATAGGAGAATACAAATAATTTAAAATTCTTGGTGCATGCATTAAAATGACCTTCCCATTTAGATTTAATATTCTATTGGTTCCAACCCCAAAATTAGAAAGTGAGAGGTGAAATGTGGACAAAGTCAAAAATATCTTCCTTTAAAGACAAATGTCAAGGAAAACTCGAACTTTTCTATATAACGATAGCACAATGACTTTCAAAGTTCCATACTGAAGCTCCCACACACAGCAAACTTGATGGTCCTAAACTGATGTGCCTTCAAAAGTTCAAGGGTTGAAACAAAAAACAGAAGTTTTGCTTATAGAGCCTCAAAAAACCTTAAACTGCTTTAACCTCCTAAGGACAGATCATGCCTAGGAAAACTTTGCAGGGCCTCCAAATCAAGGTTGGTATATGCATGTCAGTGATCAATGTGATTTTTGAGGAATAAATACATTCTTTGCAAGCAGCTGAAAAGCAATTATGCTAAGAAAGACAGAAACTTTTTCCTTGACTATTATCAAAGACAAATAGCCTAGATGGCATAGGATTTTGTATAGTCTCTTTTTTTTGTTTTATTTTAGAATAAAAAGACCAAAAGGGTTGGAAACAGGATTTTCAAATGAAAAATGGACAGACTTACTGGTACATGCCATGGAAGGTGGGTCTTGTTCAGCTCGAAAGTAACCCTTTTCACACTGACAGACAGAAGTTGCTTCCATATAGGTTAAACTGTGTGGAGGACATTTAGAACATTTTGTGTTGCCAGCAAATGCTTTATAGAATCCTGGTCTGCAAGCTGCGAACATAGGAAAAACAATATTTTTTATTATCGCTTATTTTATTTGTATGTGTACAACATATTTTAACTTATACACACTTTGGATGTCAGAGTTCAGTTCACGCATACACAGAAAAGTCAATACATGCTAATATTAATGAATGAAATTAGTAATTCAAAATAAGTTACCCAATGGGGACCTCATATTTTAGCTGAGTTTGCTACTTTTAAAAGGCATACTTGAAACAAAACTATGCAAAATAACAGTGCTTACCAATGTATGGGAATGCCCACATTAAGGGAGACAATTGTGTAGCTCTGGGAGATGGCATTAAATAACATTGAATCACACCCTTTAAAATTGATTTCCATTCCATTTCTCCCTCAGCTCTTCTGAGTATTTAAGGAGAAAGTCCCAGGGTAGTGTGGGTATATCTTTAACATCTTCCTTACAGGCTAAATTTTTTTTTTTTTTTTGCGGTACGCGGGCCTCTCACTGTTGTGGCCTCTCCCGCCGCGGAGCACAGGCTCCGGACGCGCAGGCTCAGCGGCCATGGCTCACAGGCCCAGCCGCTCCGCGGCATGTGGGATCTTCCCGGACCGGGGCACGAACCCGTGTCCCCTGCATCGGCAGGCGGACTCTCAACCACTGCGCCACCAGGGAAGCCCCAGGCTAAATATTTTTTGAACAAAATGAGAGATGGCCTTAGACTCAGATTGTAGCAGGACATAGCTATAGTTTGATAACACTGCTTCATTTTTATCAAGATCATTTTTTATTTTTCTGTGGCAAACAATTTTCTATTTATTATATTGAAATAAATTCATTTAAAAATTTAATTTTAAAAGTGGGTAGACAAAATATCAAGTAAATAAGGTATATTTGTTATGCACATATGACAAAAATCATGAAAACTGTAGGCTAATGACTAAATTTTCACAAAACATAATGAAAATGAAATGTAAGTGACTAAAGTTATGCTATCAAATGTTTCACTGAACCTCATTTTCTATTCACTTAAATCCATGTTGTCATTTTCACTGAACATTTTCATAGGAATGGAAATCCTACAAAAAAGGATCCTACTATAAGCTACACATCCGGGGTCCTGAATGGTGGGGGGTTTAATTGTTTCTAGTCTCAAAGAAATGACTGCTGGCCACTTTCTAAATTAAAACTGTTATACAAAATAAAAGAAGTGTAATTTTCCAGTGACAAATATTATGTTAAAAAATATTTTAACAAGCTGTGTATTTTAACTCAACACATTTTCACAAAATGTTCTGTGTAAAAATAAACAAGAATCTTAATTTAACAATAATGCATCTATGAGTAAGGCTTCTGCTTATATATTCAGGAAGGAAAAAAAGTATTTGAAATCTGATACATATTTTATATTTAGAGCACATTCCAATTAAAACTAGCCACATTTCAAGCATGCAATAACCTCATGTGGCTGGCTAGTGGCTACTGTATTGGATAGTGCAGTTTTGAACACAGAAATCTGTTCATTACATCTCCTTGTATAAAAATCTTTGATGACTTCCCATCATCTTTACATTAAAGTTTAAAATATTTACCTTGGATTACAAGTTTACCCATAGCTTGCCTACAGTTCCCCCATGGCTTCACCCTGCCTACAGTTCCAACCACATCAGATAAAGCTGCTTCCCTCTCGAACTCCCTCTGTTAAGGCTTTGCCCTTCTGTCTATTCTCAACTCAGCAGGCAGTGATCTTAGAAAATACATCAGATCATTTTATCACTGGGCTCTGGGCCTTCCAATGGCTTCCCACTCTCCTAGAGTAAAGCCAGCTGCCCTATTAATTGCCTACCACGCATTGCATGATTTTGCTCCCCATCCATTCCCTGTGACCCTGCTTTGCATCTTCTACCTCTTTTTTTGTATCAAGCAGTCTGCTGCAGCCACACTGGCCTCCTTCAGAATCTTGGGCATCCAAAGCATTCTCCTGCCATTGGGCCTTATCCAGCTGTCTGTATGGTTTTCTCCCTCCCTTACATCAGGTCTTTATTCAAACATTACCGTATTAATAAAGCCTTCCCCGATTCCCCTTTTTATATTGCAACTCCTGCTACATCCTACCCGAGTAATCCATATTACTCTCCATTCTTATTCCTGTCTTCAAAGAACTTAACAACATCTGACACTCGATATGTTTAATTTTTTAAGCCATTTCCCCTTAAAATGTATGCTCTATGAGGGTAGAGATTTTTTTTTTTTTTTGGTCTGTTTTGTTTACTGAAGTGTTTCCAGGGCCTAGAACAGTATCAGGCATTACTTGGCCCTCAATGAGTATTTGGCAAATGAATGAATGAATGAATGAATGAATTGCTGAGGGACTCCGTTGATTTCTGAGTTTACTCTGCTCTTTGTTCTGCTTTGAGCCTTTTCCTCTGTTGAACAATCTCTTCTCTCTATCCCCACCCTACGACCCACTCATCTTGCTGACTCCTAGTCATCTTTCAAGTCTCACTTCTTTTAGAAAGCTCCGCCTGGGCTTCCCTTGTGGCGCAGTGGTTGGGAGTCCGCCTGCCGATGCAGGGGACGCGGGTTCGTGCCCCGGTCCGGGAGGATCCCACATGTTGCGGAGCGGCTGGGCCCATGAGCCATGGCCGCTGAGCCTACGCGTCCGGAGCCTGTGCTCCGCAACGGGAGAGACCACAACAGTGAGAGGCCCGCGTACCGCAAAAAAAAAAAAAAAAAAAAAAAAGAAAGCTCTACCTGACTCCTTAGACTAGTTTCTCTAAGCACCTGTGCCTTTTCCATGTTAGTAATCCCTTGACAGTTATTTGTTTAATGGCTGTAAGTGCCACAAGGACAGTTTGGCACAGTGCTTGTCATAAAGTCGGTGCTTGGTACTTATTTGTTTTATTGAATTGGACAGCATGTGAGTACTCTGCTAATTAAATTCCTGCAGAAGATAATGCGTGTCTACTCAGTGCATGTTCTGATCATGGCATAATTCATCTCACTACAAATTTATAGATTTTTTTTTGGCTTGTTGCATTACTGTAAGTAAGGGATGGAAGCAGGTAGTAAAAATCTTGAAACTGATTCAACTACAACTCAAGAATGATTATTTTAATATTCCAATTGAAACAAAATCTTTCCAATTAAAATTACTATCCATGTGAATTTTTTTTTTTGCCTACTGCAAAACTACAAATACAAATTGGATATTGTTGCAGCAACTCTCAAGTCTATCCCTGATTTCAAATGCTTGTTAACTCAAAATTGCCCTTGAAAACCTTAAAATTTTGAACTTATAAAATGTATTTGGATTCTTAAATTACTACCTTATTTTAATATTAGGGTTTAGTCTACAATTTCATTTAAACATTAATGATGATGCTGTTAAAATGTTAGAAAACCACTGTTGTAGGCAGTAACATTCTTCTTATATAGCACACACCAATGGTATACAGCATGCACTTCTGTTTTTAGCCTGAATCATATTATACAACTACTTGATCATGTTATCACCTCAACTTCTTGTAACTGCCACAAGCCAGACCCGGGCCTTACCATTCTTATATCTACAATGCTTTAGCATATTTTGAGTATACATTTAAGTTTTTATAAATGCCTGAAAAGTTGAATGAGTGAATAAACAAGTGATTAATTCACTAATGTCTAATATGAGATCACTATAATTCTGTAAATAGAATGAGCATGCTATATATCTTTTAGTTAGTACTTTTAGGTTTTGTTTGTATTTGTTAAAAATGGGATATCAGTCCCTACATCTTGAGAACTTTTAAATTACTTTCTTATTCACCCCTTCTTTCTCTACCACTTCCTTATTTCTCTGTTTATAGGGTATGTGAACTTCATTTCCAAAAAACAAACCACCAAAAATAAGAATGTTTCCCAACATATATCAATACTGCACATGGAAAGTAAAATATTATCTGATTCAGTGGTTTCTAATGTTTTCTTTTAGAAGGAGCTATTCAGATATCGACTTTCAGATTAAACCTTCATTTTAGTACCTCTCAATTTCTCTATATTTCTATATTCAAAACATTCATGACTATATATATATATATATATATATGAGATCATAACATGTATGTTCTTTTTGTATGAACATTTACTTTAAAATGTCATTTAGAAATCTGGCTTATTACCACCTTTTCTTCCTTCTTTCCTCTTCAAATATCATTTTCCTAAAATGTCGACACACTGCTGTGTAGATATATGTTTACATATTTATGAACAGAAGGATTTAGTGTTATTGATTTTTCAATATTGAGATAATATCAATAAATTTTAGATTGTTTTCATCAGTTATCAATTATAACATGGAAATCTCTCCAGGTCAATGGTTGTAGTTAAGTCACTGTGATATATTTGTAGTATATGTGTCAACAATCTCCCAGTTGGAAGAAATACTTTATAAACTATGCTGCAGTAAACATCCCCATGATGATACTTATATTTCAGTTCCCAAGAGTAGGCACTCTGGGCCAGGGTATGTTTATTATTTGTTTTAACACATATTTCCATGTTACATTCCTAAACATTTCTAAAACGCACAATAATGTAAGTGAGCACCCTAATCTTTCACCCTGCTAATCCCTATAATTAATGTTAGTCACTCTTTTACCTTTTGACAATATGTGGAGTTAAATATTATTACTTTAAATGAAGTTTCCTAATTGCCACTAATGCTCCACATTTTTTTTCATATTTTTATTGGTCATTTGTTTATACTTTTCTATGAATTGCCTTTTATATCCTTTTCTATTGGTTGCTTATCTTCTATTAATTTACTGGGTTGGCCAAAAAGTTCATTCAGGTTTTTCCATAACATCTTACAGAAAAACCTGAATGGCCTTTTTGGCCAACCCAATATAAGTGCTATTTATTAGCAATATTAATTTTATATTTGTCATTTTTGTTATATATATTTTTGTATCAATTTTCTAATGACATGCATAAAAGTCACATTCATAATAGCATAAAAAACAGTAAAATACTTAGGCATAAATTTAATCAAGGAAGTGAAAGACCTGTACAAAGAAAACTACAATATTTTGATAAAGAAATTGAAGAGAATACAAAACAATGGAAAGATACCCCATGTTCACGGATTGGAAGAATTAATATTGTTAAAATGTCCACACTATGCGAAAGCAACTAAAGATTCAATGCAATCCCTATCAAAATTCCAATGGCATTTTTCATAGAAATATAAAAAACAATCCTAAAATTTATGGAATCACAAAAGACCCCAATAGTCAAAGCAACTCTGAGAAAGAATAACAATGCTAGAGGCATCACACTTCCTGATTTCAAACTATACTACAAAGTTATATGAATGGAAACAGTATGGTACCAGCATAAAAATACACACATAGGCCACTAGAACAGAATAGAGGGCTCCAAAATAAACTCCTACATAAACAATCAAATATATAGGTCAAGGGAGCTAAAAATACTCAATGGCAAAATGATAGTCTCTTCAATAAATGATGTATAACAACATACAGAAAAGTGAACTTGGACTTGACCAGACACCACTCACAAAAATTAACTCAAGGGCTTCCCTGGTGGCGCAGTGGTTGAGAGTCCGCCTGCCGATACAGGGGACACGGGTTCGTGCCCCGGTCCGGGAAGATCCCACATGCCATGGAGCGGCTGGGCCCGTAAGCCATGGCTGCTGAGCCTGCGCGTCAGGAGCCTGTGCTCCGCAACGGGAGAAGCCATAACAGTGAGAGGCTCGCGTACCGCAAAAAAAAAAAAAAAAATTAACTCAAAATGAATTAGAAACTTAAACATAAAACCTGAAACTGTAAAACTTCTAGAAGAAAGCTACTTGATATAGGTCTTGGCAATGATTTTTTTAGAATATGACAGCAAAAGCACCAGCAACGAAAGCAAAAATAAACAGTGGGACTACATCAAACTAAAGAGCTTCAGCACAGCCAAAAAACAATAAAAATAATGAAAAGGCAACCTATAGAATGGGGCAAAATATTTGCAAACCATATACCTGATATATCTGATAAATATAAAATATATAAAGAACTCACACAACTCAATAACAACAACAGCAACAACAATCAAAAACATACAGTTAAATAAAAAATAGAGGAACCGAACAGACATTTCTTTAAAGAAGACATACAAATGTCCAACATGAATGCTCAATATCACTAGTCATCAGGGAAATGTAAATGAAAACCACAAGGATATATCACCTCACGAGTGTTAGAATGGCAGTTATCAAGAAGACAAGAGATACATGATGGCAAGGATGTAAAGAAAAGGGAACCCTTGTGTACTGCTGGTGGGAATGCAAGTTGGTGCAGCCAATATGGAAAACTGTATGGATGTTCCTCAGAAAATTAAAAATAGAGCTACCATGTGACCCAGCAATTTGTTTCTGGGTATTAGGAAATAAAAACAGGATATGAAAAAGTTATCTGCACTCCCATGTCCATTACAGCATTATTCTCAATAGCCAAGATATGGAAAAAATCTGTGTGCATCAACAGATGAATGGATAAAGAAGATCTACAGTGATTCTACATTTTAGTTGAAAGTGATGCTACCACTTTGGGGGACTATTTGGCAGTATCTCCTATAGAGGAACATACACATATCTTCTGACAATTCCATTCCTTGGCATTTACCCAACAGAACAGTACAAAGTGAAAGTAGCTTCTCTTCCTACAGGCAGTCATACCAAGTTCCATTGCTAAGTGACCCACTTCTTCATTTGATTTTCATTTTCTGCAATTTTGTTGACATGTTGACCTTTCTCACGTGATGTATTTTCTTCTCCCTTACTTTGCCCTTGTTAGTGTAAACCTTCTATATTCTCTTACTCATTTTGGTGAAGTTTCCTGAGGAAATGGAGTTAAATCTATATGTTCAATCAACTATGTTTAAAGAATTTTAGACTTTACTAACTTTCTAATCATATAATTGGAGTGAGTATATTTAATTGAGAATAAGGAAATTACAAACAAATTATTTATGATATATATGAAATGATTTTTAAATTTTCTGGTGTCATGTACTTATGATAAAAGTAGCAAGAATGCTAGAAAAATAAATACAGGGCTTCTCTGGTGGGGCAGTGGTTAAGAATCTGCCTGCCAATGCAGGGGACACAGGTTTGAGCCCTGGTCTGGGAAGATCCCACATGCCGCAGAGCAACTAAGCCCATGCACCCCAACTACTAAGCCTGTGCTCTAGAGTCCGCAAGCCACAACTACTGAAGCCCACATGCCTAGAGCCCGTGCTCCGCAACAAAAGAAGCCACCGCAATGAGAAGCCTGCGCACCACAATGAAGAGTAGCTCCCGCTTGCCACAACTAGAAGATGCCCGCATGCAGGAACGAAGACACAACGCAGCCAAAAATAATAAATAAATAAAATTAAATAAAAAGAAAAACAAATACAATGTAATTTGGTAGTGGGGATCTATAAAATGTAAAATATATAAATATTTTCATCAAATTACATAATAAATAATCTAAGTTAAAACACAGTTTTCTATTTCAAAAACTACATTTATGATTTGAGGAACTTTAAGTGGTTGCCTAAAATAATGATAAAAGATGGGTTATACATTAAAAAGTACAAAGTAGTTTTTATAGAAAAGCATGTATTAAAGGCACATACATGAGTATAGTTATTGAAATACCACAAATATTAATGAAGTACATATCTTGCCATATAATTTCCCCTATCAATGTTTGTAATTTCATTGTCCTCAGAAAATTAAAGTCTCTGGGTATTGACTGGAATATAGCTGGAAAGTATTTTTATATACACACACACACACAGATTTATGTCTGCTAAAACAAAATCAAGGAATGTGTGACCTGTTCTACACATACTTTATTTTAAAAATTGAATTGTTAGGCTATATACTGCTAGCAATGTTTTTTTTAGGTTTATCTTTATTATCAGAGAACTTTAAGACAAAGGACCATGATAAATCCCAGTTGGTATATCATGCTGTGCGGTTCTCATCAGCTGATGAAATACTGAACTGTGTGTTGTCTGACAGGAACTGATATTAATATAATTGACTGCTTTTCCCTCATAGATGCTCAATAGTCTGTAAGTTTAGATAAACCTGAATGACTTATCAGTAAAATATGTGATGTGCATCATTTCTCAAAACATTAGAACTCAGGAAATTTAATAAACTGGGATAGGCAGTATCATTACTATTTCCCTAGATATTGTTCTACAATTATAGAAATTAAAATGTGCTGTCATGTAAGTAGAGAAGGCAGAGAAGATTGGAGAATCAAAAAATAAAAAGGAAAAAACCCTAAAACTTAAGGGTAAATAAGTATAAATATTTTTTTTTGAGAATAACCTATTAATAACTTACCAAAGGAAAATCTCAAGGCCAAATACAAGTTTATTAATAATAAACTGTGGATTGTGCTTCAAAATATTCAACCTAATTTTCCTTGCAGGGAAGCTACTATGAAGTCCTCATGAAGGTAATGTATATAAAAGTGTCCTGTTATGAATTCTAATTTCTTACTTCCACCACACAAATGTTAAAGTAGACTTTCTCTTGAATAAGCAAATTCAAAAAAAAAATCAGGGCTTCCCTGGTGGCGCAGTGGTTGGGAGTCCGCCTGCCGATGCGGGGGACACGGGTTCGCACCCCGGTCCGGGAAGATCCCACATGCTGCGAAGCGGCTGGGCCCGTGAGCCATGGCCGCTCAGCCTGCGCATCCGGAGCCTGTGCTCCACGGCGGGAGGGACCACAGCAGTGAGAGGCCCGCGTGCCAAGAAAAAAAAAAGAAAAAAAAATCAGACCTACCTACAAAAATATACTGTAGGTTACATGACTTTCACCCTAAAGAATCAGAGGAAAGAACTCCGAAAAGTATGGAATACCACATCCTCTTTCACCTGTTTATCTGTTAACTCTGGGCACAATACCCCCTATCTGAGGACTCTGAAAAGTAAGTAGAAGAAGGCATACTGGAAAATACCAAAATTTGTAGTACTACCTAGCTGGCAACGAATTTGCCGTCCTTCCCTCCCTCCCTCTTTCCTCTTTTCCCCAGTGCTTGGGGCTGGAGCCTGGACTGAGTGGACTGGAAACCTGGAAATGGCCACCAGGTCACAGTCAGAGCTCTAGCTCACTTTAGCTCTGGAAGTGGGAAATGGAATTCCTAATGCTCAGGAGAGAATGTGGAAATCCCTTCCCTCTTTGTTTGTTTCTTTCTTTCTCTCTCTCTCTCTCTTTTTTTTTTCTCCTGTTCTCTCATGCCCAACCCTCAAGTAATCATGCGGTAGACTGGTGGTGGTGGTCAGTAATGGGAGCCCACAGGAGCCAAAACTCTCAAGAAAGAAAAAACTTCCTCTTCCTTCACTGCAGCTGTGGTTCTGAGAGGGTAGAGTCCCACTGCATTTCTTTTTCTCTGTCCTCCTCTCACTTGGTCCTGGATGTAGATCCAGTTGCAGAAGCGCACAGCAGAGTGGAACAAATAAAGCCCCAGCTGTCTTTCTACACAAAGGACCTTAAAGAGGAGTCATAGAGATTCGGAAAGTACTGGGAAGAACATGGAGAGACAGGAGCTCAGGAAAGCAATTCCACACGCTTGTTTATAAACTCCTGGGCTTGCTCCCAAACTGCACATCCTTGGAACTGATTCTATTTAACATATCAAAGACTTTGATAACTGAACCAAAAGACTACCACCCAGGTCTCAGACAAACAGTTTTAAATTTTTGGTTAGGTAAAAGAGAGGACACCAACCTAGAAGATATATACCGTTTTTTGTTTGTTTGTTTTCTTACTATGTGACACAAAAACTTATAAACAGGGATATATACTGGCAAATCCAAGTAAGTTGCCATTAACAAGCATAAAGTGGATCTATTAGATCTTAGTTTTACCTTCCACCATTTTTTCTCATTCACAGATTCATGATTTATACGTTAAAGATAATTTTCAAAAAGTGCTTTTATTTGAGAGATGGACAAGTGTCAACAACAGAGCATTACTTGGAATATAATGTCAGAAATACTTTAGGAGTCTGAGGCTGGTGACATGCAAAATTAAAATTCTAAAGGTGTCTCTAGTGTGAGAGTAAGGTCAGTGTTTTTATTCTGAGGTTAAGATAGGGTATGGAGACCAAAGGTTTATATTAGCAGTTTTTAGGATTAGACACCTTTTTCATTTTTATTACCAGTTTGAATACAATCTGGTAATAATAATGGCACAACATAAAAAGCTACCATATTTTTTTCTAAAAATACAGATCACTTTTTAACTGTTCTATCATTCATTTCCTAATGCTATTTTTATTAACTTTGGTGCTCCTAGGTATATTTTAGTCAACCAAACTTAAGCCTGCATTAATACTACTTCCTTCCTATTTAACAGTCCTTTTAAAAAGTGTGCTTGTTGAGTCTATCATATTTTCAGGTATTTTGAAATGAGATGCTATTTAACTTTTGAGGCCCTCATCGGAGATTCTTATTCCTATTTCACTATTTTTTCTAGACATCCAGTAATGACAGTTTCCAACTTTGTCTTTCATTATTCCTTTTTTGCATATTCCTTAAGTCAGCGTAAATTTACTTTTCCGAATAAGTAAAACCATTGCCAAAGAGAAAACACCCCTTGATTCACTGTACTATGTATTAGTAATAACACCTACAGCAAAACCATTTATAATCATTGAGCATTCGGAATGAGTCAGATGTTGTGCAAAGCACTTTCTCTACAGTTTTTTAGTTATTCTTACAAAAATTAGCTACAAAGGATATGGCCTTTGGAACTAGATTACATGGCTTTGAGTTCTGCTTCTGTATTTTACTAACCCTTCACTTCAGGCAACTTATTTTTCTGTGCATCATTTTTCTCATCTGTAAAATGGGGCACCTAACTGAGAGCTTGTTGTGAGGATTTAAT
This sequence comes from Grampus griseus, assembly GCF_964374135.1. Lineage (NCBI taxonomy): Eukaryota > Metazoa > Chordata > Mammalia > Artiodactyla > Delphinidae > Grampus > Grampus griseus. The sequence goes on from NC_138998.1 coordinate 98,857,027, forward strand.
TAATTAATTCATGTAAAGTGATCAGAAGCGTGCCTAGCATATTATCATGAAGATGAGGAAACTGAAGTTAAGCGATATAAAGTAAGTTTCTATGACAGATTGTGTTTTCCAAAAATGGCTCCAACAGTATTTCCCACCCTACACTGGCTTCTGACTATGTCTCATAGATACTCTTTCCCATAGAGAGCTCAGGTTTATATTCCCTCCTCTTAATCTGGGTGTGTTTGTAATTACAGTGAGTTCCTTTGGAATGGTTACTTTTAGAAGCTAGTCACCAGGCCAAGGGGAAGGTCAAGCAGCCATGAAGAGGCCCAGGTGGAGAACTTAGGCCTTTGGTGCATGGCTGTGGCTGAGCTCCCAGCTGACAGCCATCACCACCCTGTCAGCCAGGTAAGTGAGCTACCTGGGATGTAGATTCTCCAGGCCCTAGTGAAGCTGCCCCCAAGTTTGGGGGGCACTTTCTTATGTAGATCTGAGAACCTGGAACACTTGCTGAAGGTCATATGGTAGAAGAGCCAAAAATTAAGGCTTAGCTCCATTCCTATCCATAATCTGAGTTCTCACCATAGAGTAAGTTAGGTACCCATCGTATTTGGAACAGCATGCCTACTTTGTTATCTAGAGCAGTGAAGGATTGAACCACAACTTTTAAAGGACAACTGGTGATGGTATTTGGATTATAAATAACTGTTGTAATGAAAAAATACTCTTTTGTGGGATTTAACTGACAGAGATAGCTTTAACTGATAGTTTCTTGTTCTCTTAGAAACTCTTCTTTTGTGTAAGAAGCAAAATAAATATAATTTTATTCAGACCATTAGAAATAAAAATGTATTCCACAACACTTACTTCATAAAAAATGCTTTATGTATATATATCCCCTCATTTTATGGAAAAAGTAAGCAAGACATTTTATCTTCCAATGTAGAATTGAAGAATAGACTCATCATAAAATGGCTTGTGTGCATGATTTCAACATTTTGACCAAACTCACTCATCACTGCTCAAAGTCTCATATACTCTGACACCTCAGTAAAGTCTGACAACCATATCTTCTGCTGGCTTAGCAACAAACTTACAATCCATTCTTTAATCTGACAATTGTGAATGTCCTGCTGTCATGTATTCACGGGCCTAGCCGCTCCGCGGCATGTGGGATCTTCCCAGACCAGGGCACGAACCCGTGTCCCCTGCATCGGCAGGCGGACTCTCAACCACTGTGCCACCAGGGAAGCCCTGTAAAATTTTTAATCAAAGTATAGTTCACTTAAAACATATTAGTTTCAGGTTTACAACATGGTGATTAGATATTTTTATAGATTATACTCCATATAAAGTTAAATATTGGCCATATTGACTGTACTGTACATTACATCATTGTATTTTATTTATTTTATACCTAGAATTTTGTACCTCTTAATCCCCTTCCCTTACTTTTCCTGTTCTCCCTTTCCTCCCCCAACTGGTAACCATTAGTTTGTTCTCTGTATCTGTGAGTGTGTTTCTGTTTTGTTATATTCATTTATTGGTTTTATTTTTTAGATTCCACATATAAGTGAAAACATACAATATTTGTCTTTCAATCTCTGACTTCTTTCACTAAGCATAATACTTTCAAGGTCCATACATGTTGTTGCAAATGGCAAAATTTCATTCTTTTCAATGGCTGAGTAATATTCCAATATATATCGACCACATCTTCTTTATACACTCACCTATGGATGGGCACTTAGGTTGCTTCCATATCTTGGCAATCATAAATAATGTTGCTATGAATACTGGGGTACATATATCATTTCAAATTAATGTTTATATTTTCTTCAGATATATACCCAGGACTAGAATTGCTGGACCATATGGTAGTACTATTTTTAATTTTTGAGGAATTCCATAGTGTCTATGCCAATTTACATTTCCACAAACAATGTACTCCATACCCTTGCCAACACTTGTTATTTCTTGTCTTTTAGACAATAGCCATTCTCACAGGTGTAAGTTGATATCTCATTGTGATTTGATTTGCATTTCCCTAATGATTAATGATGTTGAGCATCTCTTCATGTGCCTGTTGGCCATCTGTATGCCTTCTTTGGAAAAATGTCTATTTAGGTCCTCTGCCTATTTTTCAACTGGGTTTTTGAGTAGTATGCATTTTGTATACATTTTGTATATTAACCCCTTAACAGACATATTTGCAAATATATTCTCTCATTCAGTATGTTGTCTTTTTATTTTGTTGATGGTTTCCTTCATTTTACAAAAGCTTCTTAGTTTGAATAGCAGAATAACTGAGGCAGAAGAATGGATAAGTGACCTGGAAGATAAAATAGTGGAAATAACTACTGCAGAGCAGAATAAAGAAAAAAGAATGAAAAGAATTGAGGACAGTCTCAGAGACCTCTGGGACAATATTAAACACACCAACATTCAAATTATAGGGGTTCCAGAGGAAGAAGAGAAAAAAGAAAGGGAATGAGAAAATATTTGAAGAGATTATAGTTGAAAACTTCCCTAATATGGGAAAGGAAAGAGTTAATCAAGTCCAGGAAGCACAGAGAGTCCCATACAGGATAAATCCAAGGATAAACACGCCAAGACACATATTAATCAAACTATCAAAAATTAAATACAAAGAAAAAATATTAAAAGCACTGAGGGAAAGACAACAAATAACATACAAGGGAATCCCCATAAGGTTAACAGCTGATCTTTCAGCAGAAACTCTGCAAGTCAGAACAGAGTAGCAGGACATATTTAAAGTGATGAAAGGGAAAAACCTACAACCAAGATTACTCTACCCAGCAAGGATCTCATTAAGGTTTGAAAGAGAAATAATAAACCTTTACAGACAAGCAAAAGCTAAGAGAATTCAGCACCACCAAACCAGCTTTAAAACAAGTACTAAAGGAACTTCTCTAGGCAGGAAACACAAGAGAAGGAAAAGAGCTACAAAAACAAACCCAAAACAATTAAGAAAATGGTAATAGGAACATACATATTGATAATTACCATAAATGTAAATGGAATAAATGCTCCAATCAAAAGACGTAGACTGGCTGAATGGATACAAAAACAAGACCCATATGTATGCTGTCTACAAGAGACCCACTTCAGACCTAGGGACACATACAGACTGAAAGTGAGGGAATGGAAAAAGATATCCCATGCAAATGGAAATGAAAAGAAAGCTCGAGTAGCAATTCTCATAACAGACAAAATAGACTTTAACAAAGACTATTATAAGAGACAAAGAAGGACACTACATAATGATCAAGGGATTAATCCAAGAAGAAGATGTAACAATTGTAAATATTTATGCACCCAACTTAGGAGCACCTCAATACATAAGGCAAATGTTAACAGCCATAACAAGGGAAATCGACAGTAACACAATCATAGTAGGGGACTTTAACACCCCACTTTCACCAATGGACAGATCATCCAAAATGAAAATAAATAAGGAAACACAAGCTTTAAATGATACATTAAACAAGATGGATTTAATTGATATTTATAGGACATTCCACCCAAAAACAATAGAATACAGTTTCTTCTCAACTGCTCATGGAACATTCTCCAGGATAGATCATATCTTGGGTCACAAATCAAGCCTTGGTAAATTTAAGAAAATTTAAGAAAAGTTGTATCAAGTATCTTTTCTGACCACAAAGCTTTGAGAATAGATATCAATTACAGGAAAAAATCTGTAAAAAATACAAACACATGGAGGCTAAACAATACACTACTTAATAACCAAGAGATCACTGAAGAAATCAAAGAGAAAATCAAAAAATACCTGAAACAAATGACAATGAAAACACAACGACCCAAAACCTATGGGTTGCAGCAAAAGCAGTTCCAAGAAGGAAGTTTATAGCAATACAATCCTACCCTTTGCTGACGACAAGATACTATACATAAAGAACCCTAAAGATGTTACCAGAAAGCTACTAGAGCTAATCAGTGAATTTGGTAAAGTAGCAGGATACAAAATCAATGCACAGAAATCTCTTGCATTCCTATACACTAATGATGAAAAATCTGAAAGTGAAATTAAGAAAACACTCCCATTTACCATTGCAACAAAAAGAATAAAATACCTAGGAATAAACCTACCTAAGGAGACAAAAGACCTGTGTGCAGAAAACTATAAGACACTGATGAAAGAAATTAAAGATGATACAAATAGATGGAGAGATATACCATGTTCTTGGATTGGAAGAATCGACATTGTGAAAATGATTATACTACTACACAAAGCAATCTACAGATTCAATGCAATCCCTATCAAACTACTACTGGCATTTTTCACAGAACTAGAACAAAAAATTTCACAATTTGTATGGAAACACAGAAGACCCCAAATAGCCAAAGCAATCTTGAGAAAGAAAAATGGAGTTGGAGGAATCAGGCTCCATGAATTCAGACCATACTACAAAGCTACAATAATCAAGACGGTATGGTACTGGCACAAAAACAGAAATATAGATCAATGGAACAGGATAGAAAGCCCAGAGATAAACCCACGCACCTATGGTCAAGTTATCTTTGATAAAGGAGGCAAGAATATACAATGGAGAAAAGACAGCTTCTTCAATAAGTGGTGCTGGGAAAACTGGACAGCTACATGTAAAAGAATGAAATTAGAACAGTCCCTAACACCATACACAAAAATAAACTCAAAATGGATTAAAGACCTAAATGTAAGACCAGACACTATAAAACTCTTAGAGGAAAACATAGGCAGAACACTCTATGACATAAATCACGGCAAGATCCTTTTTGACCCACCTCCTAGAGAAATGGAAATAAAAACGAAAATAAACAAATGGGATCTAATGAAACTTAAAGGCTTTTGCACAGCAAAGAAAAACATAAACAAGACCAAAAGACAACCCTCAGAATGGGAGAAAATACTTGCAAATGAAGCAACTGACAAAGGATTAATCTCCAAAATTTACAAGCAGCTCATGCAGCTCAATATCAAAAAACCAAATAGCCCAATCCAAAAATGGGCAGAAGACCTAAATAGACATTTCTCCAAAGAAGATATACAGATTTCCAACACATGAAAGAATGTTCAACATCATTAATCATTAGAGAAATGCAAATCAAAACTACAATGAGATATCATCTCACACCAATCAGAATGGCCATCATCAAAAATCTACAAACAATAAATGTTGGACAGGGTGTGGAGAAAAGCGAGCCCTCTTGCACTGTTGGTGGGAATGTAAATTGATACAGCCACTATGGCGAACAGTATGGATGTTCTTTAGAAAACTAAAAATAGAACTACCATATGACCCAGCAATCCCACTACTGAGCATATACCCTGAGAAAACCATAATTCAAAAAAAGTCATGTACCACAATGTTCATTGCAGCTCTACTTACAATAGCCAGGACATAGAAGCAACCTATGTGTCCAACGACAGATGAATGGATAAAGAAGATGTGGCACATATATACAATGGAATATTACTCAGCCATAAAAGGAAATGAAATTGAGTTATTTGTAGTGAGGTGGATGGACCTAGAGTCTGTCATACAGAGTGAAGTAAGACAGAAAGAGAAAAACAAATACCATATGCTAACACATATATATGGAGTCTAAAAAAAAAAAAAAAAAAGGTCATGAAGAACCTAGCGTCAAGACGGGAATAAAGATGCAGAGCTACTAGAGAATGGACTTGAGGACACGGGGAGGGGGAAGGGTAAGCTGGGATGAAGTGAGAGAGTGGCATGGACATATATACACTACCATATGTAAAATAGATAGCTAGTGGGAAGCAGCCGCATAGCACAGAGAGATCAGCTCAGTGCTTTGTAATCACCTAGAGGGGTGGGATAGGGAGAGTGGGAGGGAGGGAGATGCAAGAGGGAAGAGATATAGGGATATATGTATATGTATAGCTGATTCACTTTGTTATAAAGCAGAAACTAAAACACCATTGTAAAGCAATTATACTCCAGTAAAGATGACAAAGGAAAAAGAAAAAGCTTCCTAGTTTGATTAGGTCCCATTTGTTTATTTTTGCTTCTGTTTCTTTTGCCTAAGAAGACAGATCCAAGGAAAAAAAAATGTTGCTTAGACCAATGCCAAAGAGCATACTGCATGTGTTTTCTTTTAGGAGTTTTATGGCTTCAGTATCACATTCAGGTCTTTAATCCATTTTGAGTTTAATTTTGTATATGGTGTGAGAAAATGTTCTAATTTCATTCTTATACATGTAGCTATTCAGTTTTCCCAACATCACTTATTGAAAAGACTGTCTTTTCCCCCATTGTATATACTTGCCTCCATTGTCATAGATTAAATGACTATAGGTGCATGGGTTTATTTCTGGGCTCTCTATTCTGTTCCGTTGAGCTATGGGTCTGTTTCTCTGTTAGTACCATGTTGTTTTGACTACTGTAGCTTTGTCAGACAGTCTGAAATCTGGGTGGGTAATACCTCCAGTTTTGTTCTTTTTTTCTCAAGACTGCTTTGGCTATTTGGAGTCCTTTGCAGTTCTGTACAAACCTTAGCATTCTTTGTTCTAGTGGTCTGAAAAATGTCGTGGGTATTTTGATAAGAATTACATTAAATCTCTAGATTGCTTTAGGTGATATGGATATTTTAAGAATGTTAATTTTTCCAATCCACGAACATGGCATAACTTTCCATTTACTTGTATTGTCTTCAGTTTTCTTCATCAATGTCTTCTAGTTTTCAGAGTAAAGGTCTTTTACCTCCTTGGTTAAATTTATTCCTAGGTATTTTATTCTTTTTGATGAGTTGTAAATGGGATTGTTTTCTTGATTTCTCTTTTGAATAGTTCATTTTTAGTATGTAGAAATGCAACAGACTTCTATATATTAATTTTGTATGCTGCAACTTTACAGAATTCACTAATTAGTTCTAATAGTGTTTTGGTGGAGTCTTTAGAGTTTTCGATATATGGTATCATGTCATCCACAAATAGTGACAATTTTACTTCTTCCCTTCTAATTTGGATACCTTTTATTTCTTCTTTCTTTCTTTCTTTCTTTCTTTCTTTTTTCTTTCTTTCTTTCCTTTCTTTCTTTCTTTCCTTTCTTCCTTCCTTCCTCTATCTCTCTCTTTCTCTCTCTCTTTCTGATTGCTGTTGCTAAAATTTCAAACACCATGTTCAATAGAAATGGTGAGAGTGGGCATCCTTGGCTTGTTTGTGATCTTAGAGGAAAATCTTTCAGCTTTTCACTGTTTGGTATGATGTTAGCTGTAGGTTTTTCATAAATGGCCTTTATGATGTTCAGATATGTTACCTCTATACCAACTTTGTTGAGGATTTCTACCATGAATGGATACTGAATTTTATTAAATGATTTTTCTGCATCTATTGAGATGATCATGTGATTTTTACTCTTCATTCTGTTAATGTGGCATATCATGCTGATTTGTGTATATGGAACTATGCTTGCACCTCTGCAATAAATCCCACTTGATCATGGTGTATAATTCTTTTTATGTGTTATTGAATTCAGTTTGCTAATATTTTATTGAGGATTTTTGCATCTGTGTTCATCAAGGATAGTGGCCTGTAATTTTCTGTTTTTGAAGTGTATTTGTCTGGTTTTGGTATCAGGGTAGTGGTGGCCTTGTGAAATGACTTCAATATTTTGGAATATTTTGACAAGGATAGGTATTAACTGTTCTTTAAATAGTTTGTAGAACTCCCCTGTGAACTCATGAGGTCCTGGAATTTGTTTGTAGGGAGTTTTTTGATTACTGATTCACTTGCAATACTAGTAATCAATCTGTTCAAATTTTTATTTTTTTCTGATTCAGTCTTGGAAGACTGTATGTTTCTAGGAATTTATCCATTTCCTCTAGGTTGTCCAATTTTTTGGTGTATAACTGTTTGTAATACTCTTTTATAATTGTATTTCTGCAATATCGGTTGTAATTCCTCCTGTTTCATTTCTAACTTCCTATCTCTTTTTTTCCTTCATGATCCTGGATAAAGGTTTCTCAATTTTATTTATATTTTAAAACAAACAGTTTTTGGTTTCATTGATCTTCTCTACTGTGTGTTTTTTTTTTTTTTTTGTCTCTATTTTATTTATTTCCACTCAAAAAGTAAGTTCCACTCTGACCTTTACTATTTCCTTCCTTTTGCTGACTTTGGGCTTTGTTTGTTCTTTTTCTAATTCCTTTAGATAGTAATTTATGTTTTTCATTTGAGCTTTTTCTTATTTTTTGAGGTAGGCCTGTATCACTATAAACTTCCTTCTTAGAACTGCTTTTGCTGCATTCCATAGATTTTGGAAAGCTGCATTTTATTTTGATTTGTCTCAAGGTATCTTCTGATTTCCTCTTTGATTTTTTTGTTGACCCACTGTTCTTTTAGTAGCAAATTGTTTAGTCTCTACATGTTTCTGTTTTTTCTACTTGTAATTGATTTCTAGTTTCATACCTTTGAGGCCTGAAAAGATGCTTGATATATTTTCTATACTCTTAAATTTGTTGAGAATTGTTTTTTCACCTAGCATGTGATCTATCCTGGAAAATGTTCCATATTCACTGGAAAAGAATGTTTACTCTGCTATTTTTGGATGGAATGTCCTGTAGGTATCTACTAACCTAATGTGTCACTTAAGGTCACCATTTCCTTACTGATTCTCTGGATGATCTATCCATTGACATAAGTGGGGTGTTAAAGTTCCCTACTATTATTGTATTACTGTCAATTTCTCCCTCTATGTCTGCTAATATTTGCTTTCTATATTTAGGTGCTCATATATTAGGTACATATATGTTTAGAATATTATATCCTTTTATCATATTGACCCCTTTATCATTATATAGTGCTTTTTTTTGTCTTTTATTACAGAGTTTGTTTTAAAGTCTACTCTGTCAGATAAAGTATATTTTTATGTTTAACTTTTCCATTTTAATTATGATATGTTTTGCTGTGGGTCTCTTTGAATTCATCTTATTTGGGACTCTCTGTACTTCCTGTACCTGGATATCTGTTTCCTTCTTCAAGTTAGGGAAGTGTTCAGCCATGTTTTTTGTTTTTTTTTTTTAAATTTTATTTATTTATTTGTTTTTGCTGTGTTGGGTCTTCGTTTCTGTGCGCGGGCTTTCTCTAGTTGCGGGGGCCACTCTTCATCGCGGTGCGCGGGCCTCTCACTATCGCGGCCTCTCTAGTTGCGGAGCACAGGCTCCAGACGCGCAGGCTCAGTAGTTGTGGCTCACGGGCCTAGTTGCTCCGCAGCATGTGGGATCTTCCCAGACCAGGGCTCGAACCCGTGTCCCCTGCATTAGCAGGCAGATTCTCAACCACTGCACCACCAGGGAAGCCCTCAGCCATGTTTTTATCAAATACATTTTCTACCTTTTTCTCTCACTATTTTCCTTCTGGGACCCCTACACTGTGAATGTTAGTAAGCCTGACGTTGTCCCAGAGGCCCCTTAAGCTATCCTCATTTAATTTTTTTTTCTTTTTGCTGTTCTGATTGAGTGATTTCTACTATTCTATCTTCCAGATCACTTATGCCTTCTGTATCACCCAATATGCTGTTAATTCCTTCTAGTATATTTTTCATTTCACTTACTGTATTCTTTAGCCCTGACTGGTTCTTTTTTATATTTTCTAGTTCTTTGTTGAATGTATTAGTCTGTTCATCTAGTCTTTTCCCGAGTTCAGTTAGCATTTTCATTATTATTATTTCAAACTCTTTATCAGGTAAATTATTTATCTCTCTTCCATTAGGGCTTTTTCCTGGTGTTTTATCTTCTTTCGTTTGAAAAATATTTCTCTGTCTGTGTGTGCCCAGTGGCTTTGATAGAAGAGCTGCATCTGAAGTGAGCACAGGCTGAATTTTCTCCCAGAGTGCACTGGCAGCCACTGCCATGTTGAGAAGGGCTGGAGTCAGAGTGGCTAAAGCTGGGGCTAGTGCTAGACTGGGATTCTCCTAGGCTCAGTGGTGGTGGTTGCCCTATCAGGGGTGGGGCAGCGGGCCTGAGGGGCTGGAGCAGAAGTCCTGAAGAAGTTGGGCTTCTCCCCTAGGTGACAGCAGTCTCCACCTTGGTTGGGGGTGTGGTCAGTGCCTGAGGCTACACTTCTGAACTAGCTCAGCTCCTTCTGTGGTGTGTGCATATATATGGGCAATGGCAGTCGTTGCCTTAGGTGGGAGCAATGCTTTGGCAGAAGGGGCTGGATAAAGAGCTGGGGGGGCATGCTGGGGGTGGTCTTTGCAGGCTGGCCAGAACACCAGGCAGTTCTCAATTTGCTGCCTCTGTACTGGGACTGGGAGCAACGAAGCCTGTGCATGTGCTCTTCAAGAGCAGAGTCTTGGTTTCTTACTGCCCTCCAGTAAGCCCATTGGTTTTCAAACCAGCTAAGGGGACTTGAACCCCAGGGCTGGGGCCCCTAATGTGTGGCTAAAAACCCTTGCCCCCTAGGGAGGATGGATCCCTGAACCTGTGATATCCCCCTCCTCTTCTTGGTCACCCACTAGGGGTGCAGGCCTCCACTAGATGGTTTCCCAGTCCCTTCTACTAGACTCCGTGTGTTTGTTTTTTTTTTTCTTTACAGCCTTGGTTGTAGAAGAGCTGTTCTGCTAATCTTCAGGTTATTCTCAGTGAGAGTCATAAAACCATCGGTAATCCTTAGTTAAATGCATTTCACCTGTAACCCACTTCAGTAATCAAGCATTTTAATTGTTGCTACAAAAGATGTGCAAATCCTCCAAGTGACACAGCATAAATTATAAGATGTTTGCCTAAGTTGTTTTCCAGGAACTTGGAGTCCTCTGTGTCTAGTTCAGCCTGAGCTGGTTAAGACTGGATAGGACCACCAACCCTTCAACTGGGCATGCATGAGTATTCTGTTGAATATGCAGAGGCCTGTGGCTTAGCTATGCCTGCACAGAACAGTGATTATCACACTTTTTTTCAAACACCTTTCCCCACATTTCCCATGCCTCAGACCTCCTAGCTTCTTTATTCTTTTTTTTTTTAAGATTTTTTCTTAATGTGGACTTTTTTTTTTTTTTAAGTCTTTATTGAATTTGTTACAATATTGCTTCTGTCTATGTTTTGGTGTTTTGGTTTTTTGGTCGCGAGGCATGTGGGATCTTAGCTCCTGACCAGGGATCGAACCCACACCCCCGGTACTGGAAGGCAAAGTCTCAACCACTGGACCACCAGGGAAGTTCCGCTTCTTTATTCTTTATCCCATATACCTTGAGCCCCTTCCCTTCAGGAAGGTGGATTTGAGACCAGTTCTCCCATCTCCTCACTTGGCTGCCTTGCGAACAAACACTCTTTTTGGGGCAAACCTCATTGTCCCAGCATTTTGGCTTGCTGTGCACTGGTCAAAACGAACCTGGTTTGGTAATAGTTGCTCTATATATAGTTGTAGTTTTGATGTTTGTGGGGGGAGGTGAGCTCAGGTTCTTCCCACTCTGTGATCTTGATCTCTGCCTCTATTTCCATGTTTGTATGTTGAATAACAACCAATGATGTACTAAACAGTAGTTTATTTATCACCTTTCTATTAATATTTTAAAAGAACTTAGGAAAACCTTGGTTTACATTTCATTGAAATGTTCTGTACATACTGAATTGAATTACAATGAAACAGCATCTTCTGTCTAGTACAAGTGGAGTACCTACATTGATCCAGCATGGTTTGGATATGACAGATGCTTATGGATCACAACGGCACATTCAAGGGTGAAATGTTGTATGCAGCAACAGCAGACACTCAAGATTCATAGCGTCCAATGCAATGCTTGCAACAGCTCTATATGGCTGTGTGATCAGCAGAAACTAGGACGTGCAGGTTTTACAGATGTGATGTGTCTGATCAGAATATGGCCTCTTGATTTGGCTCATATCTAGTTCCACACATGTAGAACCATTCCATATATTAATGCTGTTGGCCAGAGCCTGAATTTCGCAATGACTATTTATACCCAGGCAGATCATCTGTAAACTGGTGCCTGGATAATCCAATTTTCATGACAAGCAGGAGTTCCTCTGTAAAACCAGTTATAGCATTTCATGAACCCCTAATAAGTGTTTCTATCGGAAAACCAGGAACCACACAGGCAATTTTCTATTACAGAGCTATAAATCCCAGTAATCAGAAGCTGTGTATCTACAAAATTTTGTGTAGTAGATTTGTATAAATCTTTTTGTGTAAATCTTCTGTATATGTATGTATAAATATTTTAAACACAGTGCAGCAATTCTTAGCAGACCTTCCTTTATGCAACTGCAAACTCTAATTAATCTACTTTATACATTTGCATATCAGATTTTCTTAAACTGGGATATTCTCTAGATACTAAGGTCAAAGGAGCTATTGTTGATTGCATTATCAACATACACCAATTTGTCTCTCCTCTCTTTTCCAAGTGCATATTGCACATGCCTCCATTATAGCAGGTATTTGATTGTTTTGCAGTGGTTTGATGATTCTATGACCAATTCAAAAATGTGTGAGTACTTGTGAGAAGAAAATATATCTGTTAAAATTCTCATCCTCTAATACAGTGCTTAGTACATATTAGGTGCTCAATAAATATTTGTTAAATAAACAACTGATTAAATCAGTGGCCTTTGATATTCTTTGACTTACAAAACCAAAATTTTAATATTCAGTTAATATTACTAAATTATAAGTATACTGATACAGCTTCTTTAAAGCGGCAGGAACACTTGCAAAAGATACCTGATATTAACATAATACTTTATTATATCTGTTTTCAAAGAAATAGCATATTTAGCACTAGTTAGAAAATTAATCCTAAATTTTAATATGTGCTTTTATTTTGAAACCTGTGATATTCAGCTTCCATGTTTGACTGAACATTTTAATTTGAATGTATATGTAATTTTCCTTTACAAACAGGAGAATTAATATAAAAATAACAGTGCTATTGCAAAAATCATTTAGCTGATACTGAATTTTCAAGTACAATCACCTTTGATTATTCTCAAGTGGAGCAACTCTGGTAAGTGAATAACTGACTACAGTTACTACTCACTCAGCATATAACAGAAAAGTCAGGAGTACAGGTTGTATAAAACCCAGTCTCTGAAGAGGTTATGAGTATACACTTCAAGTTATATGATAATATTAGACACTATGTGATTAAATATATCATGAATGGTACAGATAATAAATGCCTCGAGTTTCAAGAGGAAACACATTAATGTCAGGTGGAGTAGCTAAAACTGGCCTAGAGATGTGGCATTAAGGACTTTTTCTATGGAAAGGTAGACTAAGATGAAGAATGAAAGAAAAAAGATCTGGAAATGAAAATGAGTATCACAAGTTCCTAAATATGGAGAGGAAGCCAAATTGGATAAAATGAAGAATTGACAGTGGAAAGAAGAGAGATATAAAGTAGTTAATGGGGAATGGTTATCAAAAGTCTTACATGACAGTTTAAAGAAGTTTATATTAACACTAAAGGACACAGAAGTATTTGAACAAAGGAACACAAGTTTATTTAAACTGGAGTCTTCTGACAGTGCACCAAATGTATTAAAGCAATGTGAGACAGGAAGTGAGAGGACCAGGTGGGAGACTAAGAAATATTTAACTACTAAACATGGGTGGTAGCAGTGAAAAGAGGAAAGCGTGACATTGTGAAGAGAAATGATTTTAAAAATAGTGTGGGGCTTCCCTGGTGGGGCAGTGGTTGAGAGTCCGCCTGCCGATGCAGGGGACGCGGGTTCGTGCCCCGGTCCGGGAGGATCCCACATGCCGCGGAGCGGCTGGGCCCATGAGCCATGGCCGCTGAGCCTGCGCGTCTGGAGCCTGTGCTCCTCGGCGGGAGAGGCCACAACAGTGAGAGGCCTGCATACCGCAAAAAAAATAGTGTGGACAAAGAACAACGTAGAGATTAAGTACAATTTAAACATATTCATTAAATATATTTAATACACTTAATGATGTTGACTATCATTGTGGATAAAATTTGGGGCTTTTGCCATAGAAATCTTATATTCAAATCCTATTGCTTGAAATATATTGCCTTAGGTAAGTTATTTAACCATTGTAAGTCTGAATTTACTCATCTGTAAAACGGAGATGAGAACAGACCTAACTATTGGGATGGTGTGCAATATAATTTATATAATGTGTTTAGTTTTTTCCTACCTCATTATAAGCAATGGATAAAGACTAGATCCATAAGTTTTAAGGTCAGTCATTCCACAAAAATTTACAATGCCCAAGAAAGAAACTCCTATTCCCAAAATAGTCAGGAAATCAGCTGTAGTGGTTAAACCAAATATCCCAGTCATGTATATCATAAATGAATTGCCATTTTCCAACAAATAGAATTAAAAATGCATAGTACAATACTATAATTACACTTAATAAAATATATTCTTACATATCAAAAGCACTTGAAAATTTAACAAACATGTTTAAGTTTTGCAATGTCTGACTGTATCCAACTATTTATACTCAGTATTTTTTAACTTTTATGTTCCCTCATAATAAAGTGAAACAAATGAAACAACATTAAAGAAAAAAAAGGAGAAAGAAGTCTTTACACATTTTCTAACTCAGTGGAATAAAAGTTGTTGCTTGAGACAAGTGAATTTAATTTTGTTGTAACATTATTCATTGATTGATGTAAGTGCAAGATGTATAACAATTATATGTAACTGCCCAATTTTTATGTGTACTTTTAAGAAAAATCTAAGCCTGTTAGATAGATCTTTAACATATCCACCAAACATTTCTCCCTTTCTCTTCCTATCCTGTAGGAAGATCATATCTTCCAATCAGTTCATCTTAAAGATCAGTAGGGAAAACCTTCCTCTTGCAAGTGAATCCTCTTGAATCGTATTCCAGACTGGATTACCTCAACAAACATAAGATTGTTTATTCAGTTCATTCAATCAACTCTGCTGAGTGCACAAAAAGTCTTTGCTTTATAAATGGTTTTTATTTCTTCACAGTTCCTTCCTATGGGATTTGAGTGTCTTTTCTTTTTCTCATCATGATGGAGAATACTTTATCATAGGAATTCAGGAGTTATTTCTCTATGTTAAATTCTTAAAGAAAGAATAAAGGTCTTCCTTTACCATGCTGGGATATAATGCAGCATTTATGGGCAGAGATCCTAGTGTCAGATACCCTGGATTCAAATCTTGATCCATCCACTTATTAACTTTGTGACCTCAGAAAAGTTAGTTAATTTCTCTGTATCTCATTTTCTCATCTATGAAATAGTTGCAAAAACAGCACTTAGCTTGTAGAGGAATCTTGAGAATTAATTGAGTTACTATTTCTAAAGCACTTAGTATCTGGCCCATGGTAGGTAATGATTCCCTTAAACATGATATTATTCAAAATAAATAAAGTCAACTTTTCTTGGGGAAAAAAAAACATGATATTATCTAACTAAGTGATGTATCTTTACATTTTTGAAGCCTAAAACCTAAGAAATCGTACTATTTGGAGAATTATAGCTATCTAATACTTAGGCAAATATTTCATAATTTCAATATTTCTTAAATAAAACTGTATTACTTTTCATATGGATAAAATTTACTCTTTTCAACATTCTAGACTCTTTTCAAGGTTTAAAATATTCTGTCATTTAGTGAAAAAAATTTATAACACACAGTTGTATACACTTTTATCATGCCTCTCTCAAATCATTTTTCCAAAGCCAAACACTAGGAGAGATTATGAAATGTTTAAGGCGTTAGTGATTACAGAGATGATCCTTTTTTTTTTCCTGTAATTCAATTTTTTTTTTGCGGTACGCGGGCCTCTCACTGTTGTGGCCTCTCCCATTGCGGAGCACAGGCTCCGGACGCACAGGCTCAGCAGCCATGGCTCACGGGCCCAGCCGCTCCGTGGCATGTAGGATCCGCCCGGACCGGGGCACGAACCCGTGTCCCCTGCATCGGCAGGCGGACTCTCAACCACTGTGCCCCCAGGGAAGCCCAAAGAGTTTTTTTTAAAACAAATTTGTACAGAAAAAAAGAAAATCCCTGGATCACAATCTATGCCATACAATCACCCTGTCCAGTATGCAGGAAGCCATGGGAGCCCAAGCAGAAGGAGCCTGGGATGGGCAGCTGTGCTCTGCAGAAGTAAAATCTCCTCATAGATGACATGTGGTGTGGAAAAACCTTTAGCTCCCTTTGTTCTCCAGGGTATCTTAGTACAAAACAGTACATTTTTAAACAGCACTCCTCTTTTACAAAGGGGGAGACAGAACTTTAGAAAGATAAAGCTCATTCCTCAGAATTACACATTGGGGTAGTAAGAGAGCTGGACTTAGAATTCAAGCCTTCCAAATCCCTAGTTTGCCATTTTTCCTCCACAACACAATCATTCCTTAGATCTCTACCCCTTAAACATTTCACTAGCTTTTTCTGGACTTTAATCCCTTTCCTTCTCCTTGAAGTCTCATAATCAGAGCCACCTGTAGTATCCTGGAGCAGGGACACTATAGTTTTGTTCAAACTTGGGTACCATACTTTGTTTCATGGCAACTTCTCCAGTCTTACAAACAATCTGTATAAATGTCAAATGTCTTATGAGGTCTCCTAACTTTGCCTCCAGCAGGCAAATCACTTTATTCCTATGGCTCCAACTCCAAAATAGATGTTAAATATGTCCCTCTCCACTGCTAATACCCAGGTCCACATCACCATCATCTTTTGCTTGAGTTACTCCAATGACTCAACTTTTGCACGCACCACCTTACAACATAGTTTTGATCAGAGTGATCTTTAAAAAGCTAGGTCAGCATTTAAAAGCAGAGACTCTAAAGTATCTTTACTGCTTAACTTCTCTAATTGCTAGAATTATATTTTTAATAAAATCAAATTCCTTACAGAGCCTAAAGGGTGGTTGTGTAAGATCTGGCCCCTCCTACCCTTTTCAGTCCCTCTCTCCACCCTCATTTTTTTCCAGTCATACTAGCCTTGTTGCTTCTTCTGGAATGCGCCAAAGATATCTGTGCTTTAGGCCTGATCCTCTAACCAGTCTCTCTCTTACCACATGTTCTTATTTTCTTCATAATATTACTACAATTTGAATTTATTTTGCTCATTTATTAGTTTAATTTTTATTGCTATTATTGAGAGTAGGAAACATCATTCTTATTTATGACTTATCCCTTGCGCCTAGAATAGAACTCGGCAATAGGAGTTTACTCAAGTATTTGTTGAATGAGGAACTATGACTCTTATGGTCAATATATGTTCAACTATCTTTCAGCTCAATTATCAGTAAATTGTTATCACTATTCACTATAGAAGATATGTTCCTTAATATTCATTCTCCAATATACCCTCAAGATGCCCCTACTAGAGCTTGGACCTCAAACTTCTTCAGAGTTTTCCCAATTTCAACAGTTCTCTCTTAGTCCTATACCAAACATAATCTTTGTTCATAGAAAGAGAGACTATTTTTTGAATATTATAAAGGAATTTCTAGCATAAAGAGTATATAACAGTTCTATCTGAGGGGAAACATTCATTTATGTCTCTAGCCTTTCAGTTATTTTCCTTACTTCATAAAATGCAATTTTCTCTATTACTCTGTCATCTCCTTGAAGCTTTATCTTTTGCTCATGTGGAACCCTCAGATGTAAAAGCAACAACGTCAGCATGTTTGGTTATGTGTGTATGCATTAGAGTGCCTAGTTAGAGTACCTTGGCAACAATGAGCAATCAAAAATTATGAGCTAGTGATGAAGATTCTGGTCCTTATGTGCCTATGTGCCAGCATTAATTCAGGCAGTGAGGAATTTACGTCTTCACTGGGTATCAGTTATTGGGAAATGTAAGAGCTATGTGTTGCTGCTTATAACAGCACTTTCTTAATTAAGATTGGAAGCCAGATTTAACTCTCCTCAATATGTATTATTGCCTTACAGATGAGAACACTGAGACAGTGCAGTATGATGAAGGATGCAAGCAGTTTAATTACAATATCCTAGTGTTATATAGAGAAGATAAATCTGTTCCTTTAGAAAAAAAAGGTTATTAATCTACTAAAGAGAACTTAATATTCGCTTGCTGGGGGTTTTCCTTTCAAGTATATTACCTAATTAAATAACAATATTTTTAACATGTTTACTTTTCTTTAATAATAAATCATGCCACACTGGTTGTACATTTTATTTTCTCTAGAGGATAAGCTAATGTAAATCAGGTAACTTACATAAATTTTAGAGAGGATAAGAGTACCCCAATTAAGGATTCAACTTTTGTAAAAAGTATTAATAGATTTTAGGCTTCAGGTAACTTTCAATTTTCCTATATTGACTGTAAGTATGAAAAAGAATCTAAATATTTAATAAAATATTTAATACTGAAGAAATAAACAAGACCAATGCTAATAAAAAGATACCCCAAGACAATTTTTCAGTGTTGTCAGATTTATAGATGTATTTATTGAGTAAACTACTTCAGTGATTTAAGAGACTTTAGAAAAACTGACAAGGGTTACTGCTTGATAATTTATTGGAGGAAATGAAATTTTCATTTACCAAATTCCATAAAATACATCTTGATATCTTAGATACACTCAAGTTGAAATGCAGTACAATTGTCCAACTGATAAATTAGCTTTTGTTTGCTTGGTGATTGAAAACTAGCTAAAATCCACAAACTGAGCAATCAGAAATTAGAGGTTTTCTCTACTTCCTAAGATGCAATTTGATTATAATTCATGTGTAATTTCTGAACCAAAGTACCTTAGGCCTTTTTCAAAATGTTTCCAACTTAAACCAGCCACTATACTTCAGCCTAATTAAAAATAAACTGCACAGAACTGTCAGATTTTCACGTCTGCCCTATCTCTGCCTCTGGCATGCAATCAAAGCTATGTCCACACTAGCCTTGTATTCGATATTTATGAATATACCTATTTCAACCTTTGGATCACAGGCTCCTGAAGTGCAAAGAGTATGCCATATTCATCTTCGTATCCTCTTACACCTAACACAGGGCCTCCTACATGGTCTGCTGAGCACTGATATGCTTTCAGTAAATAGCTACTAAATTAAATTGGATGAGAGGACTGAAAAATTATACTAATGATCTGGGTAATTGAGACAGTCAGTGTGTAACTAGGCAGTACAGGTAAAAATGCTGAGTGTGCATGTTTGCATTGCTAGAGGACACACAGGTATAGAGGCTGCCAGATTGAAAGCACCATAGGACAGAAATTTATAACCTACTGAGCATATAACATGTACCAGGCATGTGGTGAAACATCATACATGCCCCATTTCAGTCAATCAATCACAGATAGAGAGGATTTATCTCATTAAAATGTACATGAGAAGCCTGAGGCAATATGGTGCTATGGTTAAGACCTCATGGATTCTGCTTACAGTTTGATTCCTGGTTTTGCCAATTAAAATCTCTCTGTAGCATGGACTCAGGTAGGAGACTAGAGGGCAACTGGGACATATTTCTCAAAATGTAAAACACAATATTTTTTGACATTGCTATCAAATTTCTATTAAGGAATTCCTCTTATACTTGAGTGAGCACCTGGTATTGAGACCCTTCACAGTCTGGTCCTGGGAAGGCTTCGTAACTTCTTACCTACTGTCAATCAACACAGCCACCCTAAACTATTTTTTTTCCCCCAAACATACTCTGTATTCTCCAGAGCCTTTGTAAATGCTGCTCCTTAGCCTAGAATACCCTTATTTGAGGTTGAGCTCATATCATAGTTTCTTAATGAGACTGAGATTTTTCTACACATAGCACAGGGAGATCAGTTTGGTGCTTTGTGACCACCTAGAGGGGTGGGACAGGGAGGGTGGGAGGGAGATGCAAGAGGGAGGAGATATGGGGATATATATATGTGTATAGCTGATTCACTTTGTTATAAAGCAGAAACTAACACACCATTGTAAAGTAATTATACTCCAATAAAGATTGTAAAAAAAAAAAGGCAAATGCTTGCTGCCATTGTTCTCCATGATTTGTGTTTATATCAATAAAGCTCTTTATTAAAGTTAACTTGTGGTCATCTCCAGCCCCTTGCACTAGCTAATGAATTCATTGAGGTCAGAGACAATGATCAGGTTCATATTTATATTCTTACATTTTAAAATATGTATCAATATCTGAAATTAAACATTAGTTGTTTGAAGAAGTCATATAATTCCACAGACGTTAAGTCTGACAAAGGTGGCAAAGCCAGGATTAGAACTCGGATTGTCTTGCTCTGAATCCAATCCTCTCACAGGTAGTTCTCAACCGTAGAGGCAGATTAAAATCACCTAAGGAACTCTGAAAACGACTGATGCCCTGGTCACACCCCAGGCCAATTAAATCAGAATCCTGGTGGTGGTGGTAGACGGGGTGTCTCCCCAATGTTCCCAAGGCTCTTCTAATGTACAGCCAGGCTGACAAGTGCCATGACATGAGATGTGTGCTCCCCATAAACCCATCTCTACATTTACGAATGCAAGTAAGAACGACAGCATCTAGATAACTGCCTTGCTTAGTTTCACCACCCCCACTCATGTCCCACTCTATGCAAAAGCAGCCATAGCCTTCAGTCATGGCTCAGGGATTTAACAATAATCAAAAAAAATCAAATTCATTACTGCACTATTCTTTTCAGACAAGATGCTTGTCACAGGCTAAGGTGAAAGGAGCTGGGAGAACTCTCTTCTCTAACTTTCTCCTTGTCTCATATCTGCCTGTACCAACAATCCCGGTACCTCAAAGACTGTGGGTGTTCTGCTTGGCCAGTGAACTCTGCTCAACTGTAATTAAGCAAACACCTTCAGGAAGCAAGAGCAGTAGACTTGCCTGACCAGCTGGAGAGAAAGCAGCAGTGAGAGCAGGCTGAATAAATGCCTGAACCTTCTGAATCACAGTCACCATTCAAGTGGGATAAAATTACATATATATATATAAATACCAACTTTCAAGCCAGTGAAAACTATCTTGTTTCCCTAATTTTGATTTCACTCCTATAAAACATGTTCAGATACTGTCACTTTCAATGTTAAGTACTTGCTTTAATGATTTTTTCATCATAAATAGCTTTGCTATTTCAAGAATTTCATGGGGCAAAGAAAATAAATAATGGTAAAAAAAAATCTCCATTCTATTAACTTTGCTTTTTATCCTTATGTAAACTTTGGTTTTGGTTCCTTCAGCCAAATGAATATCTCAAGAATTAAATGGGCCACAGCAAAGTGCTTACTAGTTTAACCCTATCCCCTTAGGTCTTCTTACATTGCTGCTGAGCAATCCAGAGTGCTATTTATGTCACATCCTGTGCAGACTTGGCAAAAGCGGAGCCAGGGCTAGGGAGTTCAGTAGTTATTGGGGTAGAATTCAGAAGCTGGAAGTTGGGATAGCAAGCAGATGAGAGCTAGCAGCTAAGCTGAATCCAGAATCAAAGGTATGTCAGATACAAATGATAGCACCAGTGGGATTTAAACAGTCACAGACAGATCTTTCTTTTGGTATGATTCCCTACAGCTTCAGCAATGTTTTCAGAAACTAGGATACCTTAAAGGTGTCTTTTAGCTGAAGAGTTCCTTTGTTTCCCTTTGGACTGCAATCAAATCCTTTAAAACTGTTTTAGAAAGCTGAATAAAGAATAAAGAAGGCAACGATAGTATCTTAATGTGGGTTCCTTGAGATACTGACTCTGAAACAAGAATTCTGTAAAAATTGTTTATTTGGAAAGGGAAGGAGGTCTGATGTAATATGGGGAAAAATGAAATAAGAGGTGAAGGCAGCACATAAAGATGTTTTAAGCCAGACACCAACCTGGGTGACTGGAGTTTAATCCAGCTGGGGAAAGCATGAAGGCCAGAATAGCAAACACACCTCAAAATTATCCCACCTAAGGAGAGTGGCGTAAGTTGGGGTATTAATATACCAATTTTCATCAGTCATTCATTGAGGCCTGCTCCTGGGCACATTAATTCCCCACAAAGTAAAATCTAGCCTCAAGGGGCCAGTGGATTCTAAAGTGGTAAAAGAGAAAAGACTGGGACAATATAGCATCTGCTACAAGTATAGATTTGGCTGTTATATACTGTTCCTTTCAGAATTGTATTTTGTCCTCACTTAGACTCTAGGGATATTCAAATTACTCAAACCCTCATAGGCAGTATCTACTGACCATGCCCATTACCTCTCCCAAGTATCAGCTTCTAGGTAGCTCTTGGGTCAACTTACGAGGGATTCTCGTACATCTATTCAGGTGTAATCAGGTCCTCATCCATTACACATACACTGTCACCAACAGTGAAGGAAGCTCTGCTAGAATGTGAAACCCTGAACTCTCAGAATAGCACATGAAATTTTCAGCAAATTCACTAGTATCTTTAAAATATTGGAGAGTTTTTGTACTGTAAGAGTAAAAATGGTTTATTTGATAGAAGCTAAAGTTTCTGAACTAAGTAGAGACCACACAATGGCCTAAAATTTGAAATGGAGAAAAATGGACCTATGATAGTTCGGAGCTTCTCTTGGTTGGAACTATAATAACTTCCGATCTCCAAATTGGAGAGGATATATAGGCTAAAAGTTAAGGATCTGTGATGAAAAGTAGGGAGAGAGATATAGAACATTTCTGAGGCTACATTCATCCTTCTAAAGAGACAGAATTCTATTCTACCTCACCTTACCCATTTCTGGCCTAAATCATGACATGGAAATGCTCAAAGCATTAAAAAAGCATTATAATTTTGTTTGGAGAAAATGACTTAAAAAACTACAGTAGGGGCTTCCCTGGTGGCACAGTTGTTGAGAGTCCGCCTGCCGATGCAGGGGACACGGGTTCGTGCCCTGGTCTGGGAAGACCCCACATGCCGCAGAACGGCTGGGCCCGTGAGCCATGGCCACTGCGCCTCCGCGTCCGGAGCCTGTGCTCTGGAACGGGAGAGGCCACAACAGTGAGAGGCCCGTGTACCACAAAAAAAAAAACAAAAAAAAACTACAGTAGGATTGTTTTTAATCTCACTGCTCCGCTGTCCTACATAAGTAACAATAATATTATTTTAGGCAACAACACTCGACCTGACCTAAATTTCCTAGGACCTGCTTGATTCTGCATTCTGAAAGCATGTTTTTGTTTCCTAAGGTGTAGTTCTTAAACAATTTAAAACAAGTATTTAAAAAGCACTTTGTGATACTGATGATCTTCAGTCATACCTGTTGGCACATCTCATACCACAGTGTCCATAAAGTCTGAAAACATAGAAATATTATTTATTTTTTACAGATAGAAGCTGTCCTTGATGGTGTTATATTTACATGTCTCCAGACTTTATAGACATCCTGTAGAACACTTTCCAGAATCATACTCAGCAAAATAGAATTGTAATAACGTCATGGTAGCAGGTAACTTCACCATGAAGTTTGTTTTCTTCCCCACAATAGTGTTCTTAAGAGTTATCCATGCTGATTTATGCAAATGTAGTTTATTCATTGCAAGTGATGTTTTGCATTCCATTATATGAAAATACTATAGTTTATCCATTTCAATATTGCTGGTTTCTATATTGCTGGTTCCGTATTGCTTTATTTCTATGTTAAGTTGCTTAAAACGATTTGTTTTTAAAAATAATTCCATGATAAACCTCTTTGCACATGCTATATCAGGTACACATCTAGGAAAATTTTTCTGGAAAAATGTGGAATTTCTGGATCATAGATTATATATTCTTCAGCTTTACTAGATGTTACCAAATTTTTCTCTAAAGTGATTAAATCAATTTATAGTTTCAACAGCAGTGAATGACAGTTCCTATTTTCCTATGTCTTCAAACATACTTGGCATAATCAACATTCTGAATTTTTTTCCAATCAGATGTGTGCAAAATGGTATCTCTCTCTTAATTTGCATTCTCTTGATATCTGGGGAGAGTGTAGATGATTGTGCAATTATTTCTAATCATTTACTGCCCATAAGAGGACTATAAGAGGATTGTACCTCCCCACCCTATCTACCCATTGACATTAGTCTTGATCCTGTGTCTTGCCAATATACTGAGGACAGAAAACATACGCCATTTCTAAGAAGAAGTTTCAAGAGCTGTCACCTCATTCTACAATTTCTCTTTTCCCTCTGCCTCACAACAACAAATCTTAGAAAAGGGCTGAAGCTTCAAGTTATGTTACAGAATGAAGAAGAAGCACAAGACTAAGTTCCACAGCTAACATATAATGTAAACAAGAGGTAAAACTATGTTGTTTTAAGCCACCACTGAGATTTTGGGTCATTTGTTATCACAATAAAATCTAGTTGAGGTAGAAGACTTATTACATAAATTGGCTATGAAAATACAGCATTGCCATAAAAAACAACAACAAGAAAACCCTAAAATATATGATATTATCTCCTAGGCCAGGTTAGAGAATAGTTGTTGAGCTAGAAAGATGGCAATCCATATTATACAGTGGTGAAACACTGGGTAAATTGATAACACACCAAAACAGCTTGTGGTTTAAGATAAAAAGACTGGGAAATTGAATGTTACTACTGTGTCGAATGCTATTGGCTATATTCGACAAAGTTACAAGAAGAGATGAGCTCATGCACACACACACACACACACACACACACACACACACAAACGGCTTTTTCGCAAAGAGAAATGAAAGTGAATACAGATATCCTCAAGATTGAGGTCTTGTAGGATTAAAGGAATCGACTGTTTCTCATCTCCACTCACGGAGAAATGTTTTGAGGGCAAAGGCTGATATACTAACTCAAGGGCTAGCTAGGCTACCACAAGCTTTATTAAAACTTTTGAATTGATTAATTTGGCAGCCAGTAAATCTTTTTAGTTGGATTTACATAATAAAGGCATGGCTCTCCCTGATTTAAAAAGAAAAGAAAAGCCTGATAAGGTCTAGATACTGGTAATTAAGTTGAGAGAAAGGCATTATCTCAACAAGATTTATGAGTTAGCACATGGAGCAGATTAGAGTTAAGGGATTAAAAAGACAACGAAGTTTTTGAAAGTTGTGAGCTGTACATGAAAGCTATTAGTCTGGATCAAAAGAGTTAAAAACTTAAAGACAACCATTGGACCCAAAATTACATAGATAGGAAACAGGCTGAGAGGTCTGCTTAGCTCCTGAGGAAGGCATATTTTTAAACACCTGCTTTTGGGTGGCTAAGGAACATCTTGGAAAAGGAAAACCCTCCCAGAGGGTGAAACCATGGGCCATGGAAACAGTAGACTGGGAAGTTATTTCCAGGGTATAGAACCTAAGAAGCAAAGACAGTCCCATAATTTTGAAAACATACCACATGGTATTAATTGCCATTGCTTGCTTTAAAATAAACCGTGATAATTTCTTCTTTTTTTTTTCTCCCTTAAGAATGATACTCTTAATCTCAGGATATTAAAAAAATATTAGGGGTGGTTTGTAAAATAAAATACCATGGCAAAGGCATATTTCTATATTCTAAAATAATGACACAGAAAATTACTTCAGGTATATATTTTTATAATTCTATCTATAAAACTATTGACCTACATATTATTTCTCTAATGATACTTTTAAAAATCTTCAAACAGTGAAGCCATTATATTATTTTGAGAAAAACAGTTGATTCAATTTAAACTGGAACATGGAAGTGAGAAAATCCTGTTACTAAACTGCTGCTGAAAGCATGTCAGCTGCTATAGAATCTATTGATCACCTTGGACATTGATTGGTTAATTTAATGAAAAAGGAAGGTTTGGAGTCTGAACAAATTTGCAATACTGACATGACAGAATCTTACCTGAAGTTATGGCCAGGCAAACACACAAGTCCATGTGTGTGCGCACACACACACACACACACCATATACACAATAAAAACTGTCAATAATGACTAACATCTTTAATACTATAAAGTGAGGCCATCACTTTAAATTTAATGAAAGAAGATAAAAGATATTGACAAAATAAAATCCTATCTAGAATAACTTACGTATTTTTACACGAATTTTTAAAGAATATTAACTTTTGTGATATTCCCTGACTTTAGCCTCAAAATGAGTATCTAAAAGATGCTGACTTAGGGTTATGAGACTATTCTAACTCATAAAATACAGTCAGCATACGAAATACAGCTGGAAAATAGCATAATTTAGTGTAATCTCATTTCTGTCTAATCTATTACAATGCTCGAATTGTAGAAGTCATACTAATTACTGATGTTGACTTTTATTCCTGTTCTACATATTCAGAAATGCTCTACAGCCATTAACTCATCATTCTTCACAGCATTCAAAGGAAATAGTAAATAAAAATAACTATATTTATAGATAAGTAAAATAATTAAAGTAAATTTTATGGTTGTAATACAAAGGAGATTCATGTTCACTGCAGAAAATGTATAGATAAGCAAAAAACTGTCCTCAGTCAGACTAGAGAAAATATCTGCTAGTATATGATATATATTCCTGAAATTTTTTTTCTATGGATATACAATTTTATTCGTGAATATATGTGTGCGTTTATACATATACATGTATATATATATACATATGTATATACACACATACTATACATATGGGTATGTGTGTATATACATATATACACACTCTATTAAAAATAATTATTTTCATTTAATAAAATATGAACATCTTTCCGGGTTCTTAAGTAGGTTTCTACATAATCATTTTAATAATTGCATAGCGTTTTAAATATATGATGTATAGTAATTTAATTAGCTATATTGTATTGTCTTACAGTTTTAACAAAAATAAATAATTTTGTTGGACAACAGCTAATGTTGATTCAGGATTATTTTCTCAGGATAAATTCCTAATGGGACTATTGAGTAATAGTAAGCAATTATATTGCTTTTCAAAATATTGCTAAATTGCTAGCAGAATGGTGTTACCGATTCTAATAGTTTTATATGAAAGGAATGATTTTCTTGCTGCTTACTATCCTTGAGTATTAATATTTTCATATTACTTAATAATTTATCAAAGTTGTATATCATTGTTTTAATTTGTGTTTAATTGATTTCTTGTGATAATATTTTTCCAAGTTATGGAATTGGATTTATTTATTTATTTAACTTTATTGAAGTACAGTTGAAAACAATGTTGTGTTAGTTTCTGGTATACAGCAAAGTGATTCAGCTATATATATATTTTTTTTTCATATTCCTTCCCATTATAATTTATTACAGGATATTGAATATAGTTCCCTGTGCTATGCAGTAGGACCTTGTTGTTTATCCATTCTACATATAGTAGTTTGTATCTGCTAATCCCAAACTCCTAATTTATCCCTCCCCCACCCCCTTTCCCCTTAGGTAACCATAAGTTTGTTCTCTATGTCTGTGAGTCTATTTCTGTTTCGTAAATGAGTTCATTTGTGTCATATTTTAGATTGCACATGTAAGTGGTATCATATGATTTGTCTTTGTCTGACTTTACTACACTTAATATGATAATCTCTAGGCCCATCCATGCTACTGCAAATGGCATTATTTCATTTTTTTTAGGAGTTTGGGATTAACATATACACATTACTATATAGAAAGTAGGTAAACAACAAGGACCTACTGTATTTCACAGGGAACTATACTGAATACCTTGTAATAACCTACAATGGAAAAGAATCAGAAAGAATATACATAATAATTGACCCAAGAAAACATTGCTATGATTTCTGTCAGAGAATTTTTGCCTATGTTCTCTTCTAGGAGTTTTATGGTACCATGTCTTAAATTTAAGTCTTTAAGCCATTTTGAATTTATCTTTGTGTATGGTGTGAGGGTGTGTTCTAATTTCACTGATTTACATGCAGCTGTCCAGCTTTCCCCACACCGCTTGCTGAATAGACTGTCTTTTCTCCATTGTATATTCTTGCCTTCTTTGTTGAAGATTAATTGACCATAGGTGTGTGGGTTTATTTCCTGGCTCTCCAATCTGTTCCACTGATCCATATGTCTGTTTTTGTGCCAATACCATGCTGTTTTGATTACTGTAGCTTTGTAGATTGTCTGATGTCTGGCAGGGTTATGCCTCCAGTATTGTTCTTTTTCCTTAGGATTGCTTTGGCAATTCTTGGTCTTTTATGGTTCCATATAAATTTTAGGTTTATTTGTTCTAGTTCTATGAAAAATGTCATGGATAATTTGACAGGGATCACATTAAAGCTGTAGATTGCCATTTTAACAATGTTAATTCTTCCAATCCAAAAGCATTGAATATATTTCCATTTCTTTGAATTATCTTCTGTTTCCTTTATCAATGTTTTATAGTTCCCAGCATATAAGTCTTTCACCTCCTTGGTCAGGTTTACGGAATTGGATTTAATTTTTATTTAAACCTGAGTCAGAGAGAGCAATGATTTTTGGAAACATTGACTTTGCTTGGTTACACCTTCTCATCTGAAAATGGGGATAACATACTACTCTGGTCACATGTGAAATTTAAAGAGGTATATATGTGAAAACGCTTTATGAATTTTGAGTGCAAAGTGCTACTAAATAAAATTAAGCTAACCAATTAAATGAGATGAACACTATCACTTTCTGTTGAGCCTTAAAAATAAGCATTTTCAAATAACATTGAAAATAATGTAAACCCCAAATGAAAAACATAAAATAGGTTTAAGATATACATATACTTCCCTCATAAGAAACAAAGGGGAAAATTAGCCATGTTTAAACATTTTTATTATAAATTTTCATCTTTATTTCCTCTGGCTATAGGGTCCCAGGCAGCCACTCACTTTTCAGCAAATCAAAGGCTGTAGCCTTATGTTTATCATTCACATAATTCATGCCTATTTATTTAAAAGAGAATGAATTATATCTACAGTCCTGTCTTTTATGTGGAAGTCACATTTTTTGAAAACATCAGTGAAGAAAATGCCAACTTTCAAAAAAGTACTTTCTTCTGGAAAAGACTTCCTGAAGCTACTTTCTTCTGCACAAAATCATCAGGGTTAGTTGAAACTAGACTGGTTTCTTGATGTTTCTGACAAGATTAAGGTGCTTTTAGCTCAACTTCATTAATTCCCCATAATGGCAAAGTGCTCCTTATGTCACAGTAGAGAAATCATGATAAGCTAACAGTAAAAAAATGTATAGCTTCTAAATAGCCAATTAGTAATAACCCATTTATAAAAACTGTCAATGCATGATTGACAATCCTGTGTATTTCTTAAATTTATTTCCAGTAATGTTCCTCTTTCGATAAGCAACTTTATAATGTAAAATTATAATGATACATTTGGGGAAGAAAGTCAATATTCTGAGGGAATTTCAGTGGGAAACAATTACTTGCCTCAGGACAATTTAAAATTGTTGCTTTATGAGAATATATTAGAAATATATATATAAAATAACATACGTGTTATTTATATATAACATATGTTATATATAAATAACACATATATACACATATATATAACACATATATATATAACACACATATATAGACACATATTATTTTAGTTGTCGGCAATCTAAGCCAAACTAGCAAAATGAAAGGAATAAACATGATGTGCAATTTTTTACAAAACCACTGGGACATCTTATCTAGCCTCCAGAAGTGTGGGAGCCAGGGCACACCCTGGGAACTTTTAAGGCAGAGGTGTGTGGGCCTTTTCTCTGGGTTACGGCCACCAGCATGACTTATCTTCCACAACTCTTGGCTGTCACATTTATCCACTCCAAGTTTCAGTTTAGAGATGTGTTCTAATAGGTCCAGCTGTACCTGATCCTTAATGAATCACTATGTTCAGAGGTCAGGGTCAAAAGCACAGTCAAGCCTCTGTGGTGGCCACTGTGCATTGGAGCCATCCAAATAGAGGTGACACTCAAGAGAGAAAGCTTTAGTTAGCTTAAACAGATTTGACGTCCATGCCAAAAATCCAATTTCCCCATTCCCATCAAACACTGTGTGTCTACTACTGGTACTTCAAAATAAGTTTACCACATATTCTAATAGACTACTTTAGATAACTTCAAATTTATAGATAGAATTTTAAAACAGCAATTATTGTACATGGTACTTGCATGATTTATTTTGCATACTAGGAATGCCTCCAACACAAAGGAAAGTAAAAGGCTTATAAAAGATACACATATTACGTGTTTTCATTTAAATGCATTATATGTGAATTTGGCAGGATGGTTAATAATTACAAACCTACAAATTTAGAAAAATAAACTTTTATTTTCACTTCTGTTTGAATTATAGACTATATTTACCTGAATAAGAAGTAGACTGATCATTTCATAATGATAAATATAAGAGGAAACTTGCTGGGAATACTTGCAGAATTGAGACTATAGCCAATGTTCTGTTTCCTGACACAATAGTAATTCAATTTGTTTTTCCAAAAATCATTCCACTCTGATATCCTGGTATATTGGAGTACTAGAATCCAAATTATCTGATTACAAGTCTAATCCTTCAATCACTACAATGCACTGGCCTCTTTGTTTGCTGTCCACAATGGATTTACTAGATATATATTTCATATTTTTCCACATTTGTCTGAAACTTAGGAAATTTTCTAGATGAACAGAAAAATCTACCAATACTTTAGCTCATTGTTATGGACTGAACTGTTTCCCCCCCAAATTCATGTTTTGAAGCCCTAACCCCCAGTATCTCAGAATGTAACTATATTTGGAAATAGGACCTTTAAAGAAATGATTAATTTAAAATGAGGTAGGCCCTAATCCATCTAATTGATGTCTTTATAAAGGGAGATTAAGACATACAGAGAGACACCAGGGCTGCACAGAGAAAAGGCCAAGTGAGGACACACGGAGGAGAGAGCCATCTGCAAGCCAAGGAGAGAGGTCACAGGAGAAACCAAACCTGCATACACCTTGATATCGGACTTCTAGCCTCCAGAACTGTGATTAGATAAATTTCTGTTGTATAAACCACCCAGTCTGTGGCACTTTGTTATGGCAGCCTGACCAAACTAATATGCTAATGTTTGTTTAAATACCTTGAAGATAATATTTTAAAACATTTAATATAAATCATATTTCTAGAATTTGCTAGCATGTCACTTTTGACATTTAAGTTTTAATACATTTCAAAAGTAGTTTACTGCATTTTACATTTACATTTATTACAACTAGCAAGTTATTTAACTTCTCAAAATTTAAGTCTAGGTCTAGTAAAAACTTCTAAGATATTTCAAAACAAGCTCAATATATTTATACAGTATATGGCATGAGAAGTAACAGAAAATGAAAAAATCTAGCAAGTCAGATTCAAAAATCATATCCTATGGAAATCTGTAGGCTTATGAAATAATTATGTTGTTGCTGATCATGAATCACTTTTCAGATAATCTGTTACCCAAGCTCAAAGTCATGAATAGCATGCTATTTGCTCAGTACAAATGTAAATGTTCTTGACTCCCTGAAACTACAACAGTTTGGTTGTACTATGTAACCAGTCATTTGAGCAATAGGGCAGTGGATTGATCATGCTATTATTCAAAGGAAGCCAGTTGAGCTATTGATAGTACAACATCTTTAAGTTTTAGAGCAATTCCTTTATTTTAGGACATCACACTTTCGGAATGCTATGATCAAAGCAGATGTATACAAATCTACAGAGATTCATATTCATGGCTAAGAAGCAATACTTAAAAATGAATCTAATTCAGTACAATAGTTTGGAAGAAAACTATTCGGCATTGTGTTTAACGATATGACTGATTTTTATTTGCTTAAAGTTGTGTCTCAGCAATTCATGTTTCCTCCATATATAAGTACTAGTCAGGGAGTTTAGAATGAATAAGAATCACAGTGCAATTAGATCTGCTTAAGCAATCCGTTCCTGAAACAGTTGCAAGGACACGGGTTTCAGGATTCTGGACAAGAAAGTAAATAGCTTTCCAGCTGGTTTTCTTGCTCATTTATTCATTAATTCAACAATTATTAAGAGACTTCCCTGTGCCAAGAACTGTGCAAAGCTCCCCAGGATATACAAAATAGCTAAGATGTAGTTCCTACTCCTGCATATTTCACATTTCTTGTACCTTATATCCCATTTAGCTCACTACACACTCGGTCAAACCACTGTCTCACAGCAAACTTTAAAACCAGCAATTTATCCATGCTGTGTTCACGCCAGCACCCACCTCCCTCTTAGTCCATTACAACCTGACTCCACTCCTACCATTTCAGGTTGCCAGTGAACAAGTCACCTGTTGCCTTTCTCAATTCTGCATCGCATTAGGCAATGTTGAAATGTGCTTCCTTCTTGATTTTCTGCTTTGATTTGTATAACAGTACAGCTGTCTTGTTCTTCTATAAACACTCCTTAATTTTAATCTGTACTACCCACCAAGGTTTTCTCATGTCCGTGTCCTACATTCTTTTTCCTCCAGAGTTGCTTCTTGGTAATTTCCATGGTTTTGGCCTTTCAGATTACACAACCCTGTTACAAATCATCTTCTAGCCATCTTACTTGACGGATATTTAAACTCATTATGTCCCAAACTGAACTGATCATTTTTCCTCCCTCATTAACTACGTGCCTGTCTAGCTAAATCTGTTCCTTCTCTAGTTTGCCATAGTTATAATAACAGAGCTACCATTCTCACTGTCACTAATGCTTGGATCTTGGAGTTAGCTATGGTTCTAAATTCACCCACACATCATATCAAACCAGTTCAAAGACCTATTGGCTCTATTGTTATAATATCTTCTTCATGTCTGTCTTCCTTTCCATTCCTGTTTTTTCTACCTTCATTATCTCTTACTTCTTACAAACATGGCTGCCTGGATTCCTGGCCACCTTTTTCTCTCCCAGATTCTACGCACTGATAATCACTCTCCTACACATTAATCTTCCTAGGTATTGCTTCCATGATTGAAAAACAATCAAGCTTTACCTACTTCTCTCATTTTTCGTTCCTCGGATAGTAGATAATTTACCTCTATGGCTTTGGAATGAATGTCTGCACTTAATTTTTTGACATTCATGCATTTATTCATGCAACAGATGTTTTTCAAATGTTAAAACATTTAACATTTTTTTTTGTCTCCATACCGCGTGAAATCAATGCCTTCTATCTCTTATAAACCTGCAGCTGGAACTAACTTCCTGTGTTCTAGTATCTTTTCCTCTACCTAAGACAGAATTCTTTCCTGGTTAGTTTCTATACCTAATAGTGAGTTTATTACTACTTTTTGTACTATTCTCAAGAAAAAAAAAAAAAGGGCTCTCAGGCCCTCGAATCAGCAATATGCAGAGTGCCTAGGTGTCATTCCTTGGAATTTATTTCTCCACCTGCTTTCAGACCTGGTCCAATTTCTCCTACTCTCTTTTCAGCACAAACTTTTATGTTAGCAACTTTATGATTATAGCTTCACTTAGGGCTTATTTGTGCCGATTACATCTGAGGTGTTAAAGAAGCTTTATAAGAGTGGCCCCTCAGCCTACATAATTTGACTTTCTCGATTCAACTGTGAGTACAAAAGAAGTTGCATTAATGATAACTACTTTCACTTGCTCACTGCCTTCAGCAATAAAACTGTTCCCCTCCCCAGTTCCATCCCACATAGGCTCTCTCACTTATTTTGACTTTGCTGAGGGTATTCAGCAAGTGCTTACAAGGAACGCCTGCCTTCATTTTTCTTCAACCTTGGGTCTTTTACAGCCTCCCCATTCATGTCTACACTCTGCACTTTAGGTAAATACGCATAGAGTTAAAATCTCTACAAACTTTACTTTTAGTAGGGGAAAGTCAATTCACTTATTCAAATTAAAGGTCTAAGGTGAGGTTAAATGAGGGAAAGCATGAAGATAAGAGAATTAATTGAGATTAAGATAATTAAATGGTTGCATTTTATGAAGCTCTAGCGTCTAATATGTATCTGTGCACTTATATTAATTGGACACTGATCCTATACACCTGAAAATGAAATGGGAAGATGTGTCAGAGAATGAGTCTTTCAGAGAGGCCATAATAACCATCTAAAGATGTATACAACAGAATCACATTATACATACAAGATACTAATGATATTTAAACTAGATGGGGAGGGGAAGAGAGGTAGGAAGAGAAAGTGAGGAAAGAAGAGAAGGCAGATTATGTAAACATTGAAGGTGATTCTACTAGCCAATGTACTAAATGAATGAGTATTCTAGTTTGAACATGAAATAGAAGAGAACCTGCTATTGCATCCGTGTGTCTTATTAGCTAAGCTACCACGTATCTCTCATACATCTAGCCTTAGAAAATGTAATTCCACACTGAATGTTATTTGAGCGCTCGAAGGTGTGCATATTTCACCCCATGTTGGCCACTAAACATCAGCAAACAACTTCATCTGGAGCTCAAATGAAGAAATAACAACCTGTTTCAATGCTGGAGGAAAACCTGAATGTAGGACATTTTTAGAGAGTGTAAAGCAGTATCCTATTTGGCACATAAATGCTGCTATATATAATATGCTGACACCAATGTAAGATGTCACCCCATGTACATTAGAGAAAAGGAGTGCTTTAGAATAAAGAACAGTGGAGTTAAAATCTTTGATTAAAAATGAAAAGGTAGGGCTTCCCTGGTGGCACAGTGGTTGAGAATCTGCCTACCAGTGCAGCGGACACGGGTTCGAGCCCTGATCTGGGAAGATCCCACATGCCAAGGAGCAACCAAGGCTGAGCTCCACAACTACTGAGCCTGTGCTCTAGAGCCCACCAGCCACAACTACTGAAGCCCACACACCACAACTACTGAAGCCCGGGCACCTAGAGCCCATGCTCTGTAACAAAAGAAGCCACTGAAATGAGAAGCCCGTGCACCGCAATGAAGAGTAGCCCCTGCTCACTGCAACTAAAAAGAAAGCCTGCATGCAGCAATGAAGACCCAATGCAGCCAAAAACAAATAAATAAATAAATTTATTTAAAAAAATATATAAAATATATTAAAAAAGAAAATGAAAAGGTAGATGTCAGGATTTACAAACACAGTATTTTGGGTCATAATAAAAATAATATAATATATATCTCATGGTAGCTTTATATCAATTGATATTTCAAATTCCGTAGCAACACTACAAATAGAACTGATTATTTTAAGGACAATGTCATCATGTGAAAAAGATGGCATTAATAGACTTGACTTTAAAAATAAAATCTAAATTGGATTTTCATGACTAAGTCCATCCAAAACAGAATTCTATTATAACCTCCAACTATTATTTAAATATTGCTATTTCTGAAATCAAGGAGAGAGAAAAAGTCTAAAAATCTTAATTTGTGTAGTAAAGAAATAAGTAATTAAAGCTTCACTGCATTGGAATTGATGCTATGGAACTAATAATGAAAGTTATGAGCTATGTCTTTCTTAAGGAGCCTTCTGGCCTCAATATATGATAGATTTTGAAACTTACTATCCATTAGAATTAATTATTAATGAATAATACTGTTGACTTTAAACAGATTATATACTAAAATGACTTGTATAAATTAGGCTGTTCAGGAAAAGCATCTTAATGAACACTATTCTTTAAAGTCTAATAACATAAAAAAGAACAAAAGTAGTCATTTATGACACCTTGTAACTTAAAGCAGAGAGAGTTAGCTGGCTAGCTTCATTATTAATATTCAGGGTTTTGAACTTCAAAATTAATGATATGTCTAAGTCAATTCTCTAGTTAATTTGGATAAATATTATTTTTAAATAAAATTTTAAAATCTGAATATCCATATCTCAAAACATAGCAAATTTTTAAAGAAATTTAACTAAAATGAATGTATAGGGAGAATCCAAACATAAAAATTCAGAGTCTAAGTGAAACAGAATTCATAGAGGCTTCATTATTCATTCATATGAATGTTGCCTCTGGTAGATTATATTACTGTTCTCCAAAATTCCCTGCCCTATCTTGTGACAAGATTATACATCTATGGCTTGGTGACCTGTGGTCATTTAAATTACTTTGTCCAAAAAAATATAAGCCAAAATTCCTATATTATTTCTGGGTGGAAGTCTTAGAGCCTGGGTGTGCTTCACTATGCTTTCCTCCCTTTCATTATAACTAGAAATTCATAATAGAAGATGTATCTTCAGCCTAGGACCTGCATGAAGATGACATGCAGCAGAAGAGCAGCTGATCAGCAGTGGTCACATAACATGAACAAGAAAAAACAACTTTTTATGATAATCTGCTCTGATTTAGAGGCCATTGTTATGTCAAAATTACAAAGGTATTATGGAGCCCATGGAATTATGCAGCCTGCAGCCTGAACAACTGTGCATGGCAGCCCTAACACTGCGTTCTAATTCAATATTCTTCCAGTTATTCTTTAAAAACAATGATTCTAAAATATCTGCCAAATGTGAACAAATACGGATTTTTAGATTATAAGAAAACACTTTTAATTTGTATTCTAATTTGACTTGCCAAACCTAACATGATAATGTACTCAGGATATAAAAGAAGACAGGCAGAGTTTGTCCACCCACAGAAACCAATATCCACCAGTTTGACTCTTTGATGAAAAGGAAAAAGATAATTAAATCACTATATGACTAATAACAAAAAAAAAGGAAAAAAGTACATGCTTTCCTATTCTAACTACAAAGAGTGAAAGGATAGATGTTTTGTTAATTATTATCATATTTCTTTTTTATTATAAAGGTTTTTTAAAAGTAAAACTAATAATTTAGAGTGTAATTGTTCAAGACTAAGAGCCACATCTAGTGTCCTTCATAGCAGCACTTATATATTTGCACATAATAACAACAGATGGTATTACTAAATGCTTGTTCCATTAAATTAAGAACTTCCTTTGGGAGAGTAATTGCTTTCTATAACAAAACAATCACCCAAATTCAATATTAAAGAAACACAGAGGTCCTGTAGAAGACAAGCCTAATCTAAATAGAAGAGATAATTCCTCATATTTTCATAGGTGTGCAGAAATCTAGTCACGTGCTTGTCTTTTAAATCGAAACCAAGTGTATTTGTCAGACTGCCTTGCAAGCTAGCTTTGTATAGACAGACACTGCAATTTGTGTTGAATCGTTAAAAATACACTTTCAAAGAAATCATTAATCACCAAAAGATAATACCATTTCAACTTCTGATATGAAGTTCTTTTACCTACTACTTTCTAGCTAATTTGTTTCATACAATGGTGCTCATTGATGCTAGTGAAAGCTTCGTTCCCTTCTGCAGAAAACTTAACTGGTAGAGTCATAATGATCCCAGGCAATAACAATCACTTTTAGTCTTTTTTACTTCAGTCCACACACTCCTCATTATCAGCCTCAGACATTTTCCATTCCTCCTTAAAGCCAGCCAGACACTGTAAATTTATTTGCTCTGATTTCCATTGCCTGTTATCGTTATGAAACCTGTAACTCACCAAACACCTATATGAATGAATAAAATTTAAGAAATGCTTATTAAATACCCTGTAAGTTTAAAGCAATATGTATACCCTGCAGAGGGTATGTAATTGGGGAGAATTTATTAAAATATAATCTGATGTTGAAAATATAATACACTATAAATTCCTGAAGTAGAATTTAGGAAAACTCCTGCAAGATTTCAGAGGAATCTCTATGTTGTTGGGGAGTCAGGAGACATTTGAGGCGATCTTGGTGTATGGATGGTATCTCCAAGGAAGACATTATGGGTCAGGATTAAGAAAAGGACAGCCAGTAATAACAGCACAAGCAAAGAGATGAAAATACAAAAATAAAGACACTGTTTAACAATAAAATGGCCAGTTTTACCCTAACTCTGTACATGTAGGACAGCAGTTAACAAATATGTTTGAGGAGGTGGGCTGAGGCAGTAATGTGGAGAATCCTACATGTTAAGCTGTGGATTTCACATTCAACTGAGCCGGCAGTGGTGAGAAAGATTATAGCTAAGAGTTCTGCTCTTGAAAGATTAAACTGGCCTCAGAGGGAATTGGAGGCAGAAGTGATTAAAGAAAGGAAGATTCATTAAATAAAAGTTCCAGAAAGAGTTAACAGGACCCTTGAATAGGATGATGGTGGTAGCAGGAATAAAGATAGGTGAATGGCATCATGAAAGCAGAGCCAATAGAATCTGACAACTAATTGGTTGTGAGAGGAAAGTAGAGGTAGAGTTAATTACTTAATCATGAGGAAAAGACTGTCTCCCAAAATAGCATTTGACTGCCGGGAACCATAAACGTCATATGAATACAATATATCCTCAGATAACACCAAATAGTATTTCCAATTCTTAATTTTAAACAATATTTAAACCAAGCCTGTAATTGTTTTGTAATTATAAAGGAAACAATACCACTTAAAAAGTACAGAGTAGAAAAAAATAAGCAACACAAGAAAAGTAGTTTAAACTTACAGAAGTCTAACAGTCTGCACCAAACATATAAAAAAGAAAACCATCCAAAATAATGATCAACAATGATAATATTTATATAGATTTCTTACATAATTTCTATTAACGTGTGTAGAATGACCCTGGTCAACGGTGTGACAGAATGTGGTTGATACAGACAGAACAGTAATTTATTGAAAGAATATTGGGTAACTCAGAGAATCTTTGGGAGAGCTAGAGAACTGGATTCAGAGTTACATCCAAAACCATGGCACTCTCTTCCAACTTTCCAACTAGATCTGGACACTAGATGCCTTAGTGTTAACCACCAGCTGAGTCAGTGGAATCTGCCAATAGAACTGCTGCTTCTGCTCTCTCTGGAAATCAGATACAGTTGCCATAGTTGCCACAACTTATCAGCAAAAAGAATAGTTCCGACTGGTGAATTATTTTCATACTACATCATGCCATGCCCTAGCCGAAAGGGAGCCTTGAAAAGCAATAGCCAGGCATTTTCAACGTCCATATGGAAATGGGCTCTACCATATAAGAAGATGCCTCAGATGCTCGTAGGACCAAAAGAATGCTAGACAACGTATTTAATAGACACATTTCAATGCTTAAAAAGAAGTGTATAAAGTTACATTATTCTCATTAATGTGCTAAGCAGCAAAATTCAGATTGAATGGTAAATACTTTAACTAGTGCAAGCATATTTACTAGCTTACTAATATAAAAACAACTGTATGGGGGGATTTCAGTGATGTTTGGTCAAAAGAGACATTTGACTTGACATGTTATATATCAGTGTCAGGTCAAGGTTGTCTTGAAAATGAGGCATACTAGGCTAAAAAACTTTTAACAGAAACACGATAAATTTAGAAATAGGCGATTGGAATGTTAGAGTGAATACATTTAAGACCTACTCACCCATACTGGGAGGGTCTAGAAATACACCTTTCATCATGACCACAAGAAGTAAATTTGTGGGGGGGAGATCCCCAACATCCTTTGAAACGTTCTGTGATCCCCCTGCTCTACAGACAAGCCGTACAGTGGATACTGCAGTCACCGAATTAGGAAATACAAATGCAATGGAAGTAACTGGATCTTGCCGCGGCAGGGGCCAAGGAGACGCACTCAAATGCCAAGGCAAGGTGGGAGTAGTTACCATAATGAACAGCACCGTCAAAGCAGTAATTAGAACAGTGTGATTCCCACTGGCCTATGGTGTTGGCTAGTTTGATTATGGTGTTTATAGTAGGGAAACAGATAGGAAGCCCACTAAATTCTTATTTGATCTGCATAAGCAGAAAAGTTCTAGGTCAAAAGAACAAGAGTCTAGCCTGAACCATAAAAAGAGGCCCCTCAATCAATTCCTAGACATGAGCCAGTTTACAACCCAGAAGTCCTAGAATGAAGGGGCAGCCAGGGTCCACTGAGGAAGAACCCAGGTACACTGCCAACAATTTACATTATTACTCTTTCTCCCAGACTTTCTCAAAGGGATCTACTGGCTTTTATTAGGATAAATGTGCAGTGGGGGAATGGAAATAATCAGACCATTGGGAATCTACTGGACAGTGGATATAATCTGACATTAATTCCAGGAGAACCAAAATGTCACTGTGGTTCATACATCAGAGTAGGGTCTTATGGAGGTCAGGAGATCGATGAAGTTTTAGCTCAGGTCCATCTCACCGTGGGCTCAGTGGGCACCCATACACATCCTGTGGTTATCTCCCCAGTTCTGGAATGCATAATTGGAACAGATATATTCAGCAACTGGCAGAATCCCCGCAATTGTTCTCTGAGCTGTGGAGCAAAGGATATTATGCTGAGAAGCCACCATAATAAGCCACTAGAACTGCCTCTACCAAGGAAGATGACACTTTATCTCCTCTTCTGGGGAAGGGGTTTTATTGAGTATTCAGAGATTAAGTATAGTTTAAGGAAATGCGTGTAGGTGCCAGCTTCAAAAGAGGTGTACTTGTGATAGTTAATTTTATGTTTCAACCTGCCTGCGTTATGAGGTGCCAAGTCATCTGGCCAAATATTATTCTTGGTGTGCTTGTGAGGGTGTTTCTGGATGAGTTAAGATTTGAATCAATAAAATGAATACAGCAGGTTGCCTTTTCTAATATGAGTAGGCCTCATCCAATTTATTGAAGATGTGAATAGAACAAAAAGGCTGACGAATAGGGAACTCCCCTTCCCTGGCTGCTTCAACTGGGGCACTGGTCTTTTCTAGCCTCAGACTCAGGCTGAAACACTGGCTCTTCTTGGGTCTTGAGCCTGGTGGTATTTGGACTGTAATTTATACCACTGGCACTCTTGGTTCTCAGGCCTTTGAACTAAGACACCATACCATTGGCTGTCCTGTGTCTCTATCTCACCAACCGCAGATCTTGGGACTTCCTAGACCCATAAGCACATGAGCCTTTCCCTTATAATAAATCTCTCTGTATCCCTGTTTCTGTTTTTCCTCTGTCTCTTTCTCCATACATACACACACACACACACACACACACACACACACACACACACACATACACACATACATAAACACACACATACATCCTACTGGTTCTGTTTCTCTGGAGAACCCTAACACAGAAGGTATATTAAGCATGAATTTAGGAAACCCAGGAATTGAAAAGCATAGCTGAACATTTATGTATATTTCTCAAAAGAAATGTTATTTGAAGTGTACATGGACACTTTAAAGAAACTATACCAAAAGAAAGCAACAATCACAGAAACAACCTCTGGAAATTCACTCTATACCCATAGTGCTTAAAATAGACATTATCTGCAAGCAATAAAATTTATAATTTCCCAACATTTGGAAACTTTAGTAAGAATGTATGTTATTCTATAAAGACTAATGTTCACTGTGATAATAAGACAAAATTTCTTATCTTCATGGTGATATGTTTGTGAAAATATAAAGTTACACTGACTGAATAAGCTTTAATGAACACTCTAAAACTTAATCTTTTCTCTATAAATTATAAGGTTACATCATGAATGCTGAGACGTTCAGATCCATTGCAACAGAGATATAACTTTTTATACTTCAAAAATAAGTTCTGCTTTTCCTCAATAGGAAACTGCTCTTCTTAAACAAGAATAGTGATAACTTTCAAGGTTGCTGTGCTAAATATTAAGCACAGTTAGGAATTTTCTTACTAATTTGTTCATTTAATGTAAGCTCTTCACCTTTAACAAAAGAAGGTACATTTCAAATGTATGTGAGAATAGGGCTGTATTTTTGTAATTAATTAATTTATTTATTTTTGGCTGTGTTAGGTTGTAATTGCTGCGTGCAGGCTTTCTCTAGTTGTGGTGAGCGGGGGCTACTCTTCATTGCAGTGCGTGGGCTTCTCATTGTGGTGACTTCTTGTTGCAGAGCACAGGCTCTAGGCACACAGGTTTCAGTAGTTGTGGCACACAGGCTCAGTAGTTGTGGCGCATGGGCTTAGTTGCTCCGCGGCATGTGGGATCTTCCCGGACCAGGGCTTGAAACCATGCACCCTGCATTGGCAGGTGGATTCTTAACCACTGCACCACCAGGGAAGTCCCTAGGACTGTATTTTATTTAATTAATTAATTTATTTATTTATTTTAAATTTTTTTAAACATCTTTATTGGAGTATAATTGCTTTACAATGGTGTGTTAATTTCTGCTTTATAACAAAGTGAATCAGCTATACATATACATATATCCACATATCTCCTCCCTCTTGCGTCTCCCTCCCACCCTCCCTATCCCACCCCTCTAGGTGGTCACAAAGCACTGAGCTGATCTCCTTGTGCTATGCGGCTGCTTCCCACCAGCTATCTACTTTACATTTGGTAGTGTATATATGTCCATGCCACTCTCTCACTTCATTCCATCTTATCCTTCCCCCTCCCCGTGTCCTCAAGTCCATTCTCTACGTCTACATCTTTATTCCTGCCTAGGACTATATTTTAAAACATGAAATAGCAACATGGAAATGGACCTGCTTAACTCCTTACTCAAATAAAAAAGTACTAAACTGACATTTAAAAATAGGTAAGAGTAAAACAAGCAATGTTCTTAAATTGTAAGATGTGCAGATGATCTTTTCCCTATTAAAACTTAGAATATGAAGAATAAAGCATTTATGTTAATGCCAGAGTAACTAAAACTATATGGAAGCAAATTTATCTGTATATATGCAAATTTGCCTGCATACAAATGTATACGTGTAGTTTTAGCTATGACATACATTGGTTAATAACTAAATTTTATTAACATTTTCATTTCATTATACCTTGGATACTCAGTTCCAACATTCTCGACTTTACATTAATCAAGGTTGTTCTAAATTGGAATCATTAGCTCTGTTAATCAAAGTAAATAATAGTAGGCAATACATGATATGTTCATATCCATTTGCTTAATTAACATTAGTTTTGTTAAATTATATTTTGGGGGAGTTTTTGTTAAGTCTATTTATTTATATCTAAAGTGTTAAGAATTAATCTTCTATATGGAATCTGCTTTAGCAGTGGCCATTTACCCCGCAAGTCTCCTTTCCTTCCAGTCTGATCTGATTTTTTTATCAAATTCATGTCCAATTAAAAGATGTCACTCCTGTCTTAACATTAATACTCCCTTGACTCTGATGAATATTATTTAAATTTCCAAGCTCATTCTCCTATTTCCATCCACAGAACTAATTTTATAACTTCACATTTGTATTACAGTATGTGGTAGGCAGAATAATGGCATCCCAAAGATGTTAATGCCCTAATTCTTGAAACCTGTCAGTATGTTACCTTACATGGTATAGGGACTTTGCAGGTATACTTAAGTCTACAGACCTTAAAATAAGGAGATTGTCCTGGATTATCCATTCATTTGGATGGGCCTAATATAATCACACGAGCTCTTAAAAGTAGAGAATTTTCCTGAATGGAAGCATAAGAGGGATGGAAATGGAAAAGGTGCAAGAGAATGGTGGCAAAAAGGGGCAGTCAGTAATCTTCCAAGCATAAGGAGGATTTGACATGCTGTTGCTGGCTCTGAGATGTGGGAACCTGTATGCAAGGACCTGAGAGTCCTCTATGAACTAAGGGGAGTTCCCACCTGACAGCAGGCAGGTTAATGGGACCTCAGTCCTACAACCACAGGAACTAGATTCTGCCTACAACCTGAATGAGCATTGAATCATTATAGTTCTTCCCAGAGCTTCCCAATAAGACCCAAGCCAGCCAACACACTGGTTTCAGCCTAATGAAATGAAGAGCAGAGAAACCAGCTGAATCAACCTGGACTTCTGATGTAAAAAGACTAGGGAATAAAAAATTTGTGTTGTTTTAAGCTGATAATTTTGTTATGGCAGCAAGAGAAAACTAATACACAGTATTACAGTATTTTTGTATTCAGCAATTCTCATATTTGTTATAAAGTTTATTTAATATAATTATTCAGGTATTTGGGAATGGCATTATTATGCACCCTTTTCAATGAGTAAAATGGGTCTCAGAGAAACCAAATGACTTCTGGAAGATTCTGTACAGCATACTGCAGAGGATCAGAGCCCCACCCAGGTCTTTTAGGTTCTGGTTTAAGGTCTTGCATTATAACAAAAAAAGAGAACCTGACAGTATTTTAAGTGCAGAGCAACATTAGAGTTGGACGTTTCTTTTCTTTCTCAATACTGCCTTTCTTGACATTTTTAAGGAATCTTTACTTAATGTTTACTTATTTTTAAGATAAGAAAAAATTTAACCTTCTAATTTTCGCTCAGTTATTATAAAAAGCTAACCATAATAGTAAAGCCTCAAAGTGTTGAAATTCCGAAGAAAATGTGTAGAACAATGCAGTACAACATAATACCTATTTCACTTACATCATAGATAGAATGAGATCGGTTTCCTTGTATTGCCATCAATTTACATATTCAAATGGGGTATAATAATGTGAATAAATTAAGTATATTTTAGTTCAATTGCCTGAACCTGTGGCATCTTTCATTGCACGTGATATCAGGACTTCATCTCTTGAACTGCTGATCTACATGGCACCCAATAGATTGTTTTTGAAGGTATAACCAGCCTCTCAACAATAGCAAAAGGTAGAGTGAGTTAAACGTTCATAAAATTTGATCACGTGGGTGCATAGTAACAGGCAATGTATTGCTGTAAATGTTATCGGTTTATTTTACAAGAAATAAGGGTACAAAATATACCTAGAAAAAGAAAATGAAAATAAAAACTTCATTTACTATTGTATAGGGAAAAAGATTGAACCTATTTTCCCAATATGTGATAATTTAGATGTAACACTGTTCTGATAGTTTCCATCAAAGCCTGAATAATTTTTTATGATATATTGGTATGTTTCACTTTAACTACAGCTTGATCAATTTAATGAAATAATGAATATCCTAAACTGAAAAATATTCCCTGTTCGAAATGTATATTGTTCTAAAAACAAAGAAATAAAATATCTGTAGGAGAATACAGCCATTATGCTTTTAATATTTTCACAACAAAATACTCCAATTACATTTCAGTCTTTTTATGTGTTTGCTAACTGAAGTAAATAAG
Source organism: Grampus griseus (assembly GCF_964374135.1). NCBI lineage: Eukaryota > Metazoa > Chordata > Mammalia > Artiodactyla > Delphinidae > Grampus > Grampus griseus. The sequence continues at coordinate 98,901,920 of NC_138998.1, forward strand.
TTTAAATCATGGTTTTATATAATTTTTCATTCTGTGTATAAGTTAATTTTATAAGTTCTATTAGAAGAAAAATCAACTATATAACTTTCTGAGACATCATATCAAAATTCACTAGGTTAAGTTTGCAAACATTTTTAGAGACTGTCAGTGTTCACCAGAAATGACCATATTGGAATTTCTGATGTGGCCAGAAGTAGAAGTTTAATTCTAATCATATGCAGCATGGCTTTCAGGACTGGAGCTGTTCTCATTGTTGGAAGAGTCCATACAATCTGATGAAATTCTACATGGCACAATTAATCAAAGTTTAGGTATAAATAAATATTACTAGCATTTTATTAGATATCAATTCTTCCCAGGAATTTTAAGGAAAAATGTTCTTTAGGTAACTATTTTTTCCCCTTTGAACTTTATTACTAAGATTTGTATTCAACAAATACTCATCAAGTACCAATTATGCTTGAAAGTTGGGTCATATCTAGGTTACTTATTTAAAATGTTCATTTTATAGCCTTTCTGAAAGTGATTCATGTTGTGTTCACAAAACTTTTCAAAGGCACCACTTTGCTTTTATATTAACAATAGCCATTTTGAAAATACAAGGTTGAATGATGACAAGGAGTAATTTCATTGCACTGAGTGAAATGGAAAAAATGGATTATTTTATTTTTGTGGTTAACTATTCATGCAATCATAATTTGATTGTCCAGAATTATATTTCTGATCAGTCATTTAATTCCTGTCAAGCACTTTGAGGAAAAACTACGATACATGAAAGCTACATGTGGATTCTGATCTTATCAGAAATTACATGCATTCACTCTTTGTGGAGAAAAGTGTACACAATGGTTTTAAAGAGAGCTATCAAATTGGCAGGGTTGTATCTATACAATATATTAACTAACTTCAATCTTTCTCTTTGTATTCTAGAGCTCATTAGTTTTAAAAAAAATTTTTTTTAACTAGGTAAATGACAGAGATGCCTCTCTGTTAACCTGCACCTATTTTTCTTAGAATGATCAATACGTGATAATTAGTGTTATTACTAGTACTGTCTCTAAACATCTTGGTAGCATCATGCAATACAAAGCAGGTGAAGTCATAATGGAAGAGAATTCATAGGAGACATTGAAGATAATGCTGCCCAAGCATGGTTTTTGGATCTGAATCCTAGTATGCCCTTCCCTCGTCTCACTTTGAGAAGAAAAAGGTATTGAGTCAGCTTCCCTTCTTATTGCCCTCTTATTGTAGAGGGACAGAAATGGGCAATGAAGTAATTATACAGGTAGAAAAAAACTAATCATTAAAACAATTCTCCTGTTAACTTTAAGAAACCATTAGTTGTGAGGCCAAACAAAAGTAAAGGATAACAAGTATTGAGTAAATGCTGAATCACTAATCAAGGCAATATGAAAAGTCTAATTTTACATATTGGTTAACATACATAGTCTTTTTCTTTCTTTTTTTTTTTTTTTGCGGTACGCAGGCCTCTCACTGTTGTGGCCTCCTGTTGCAGAGCACAGGCTCCGGACACGCAGGCTCAGCGGCCATGGCTCACGGGCCCAGCTGCTCCGCGGCATGTGGGATCTTCCCAGACCAGGGCACCAACCCGTGTCCTCTGCATTGGCAGGCAGACTCTCAACCACTGCACCACCAGGGAAGCCCCATACATAGTCTTTTTAAAGTCAAAATCAGAGACTTTTAAAGTCAAAATCAGAGATGGCAACAATATTTCAATTTTGCTTCTCTATACATTTTAATGCTAGTCCTGTAATTTTTGACTTTCTGTTCAAGTACTCAAAACTACTCATACAAAATATTTTATATATATTGTTCTTCAAGAATGAATTAATTAACACTAGCTTATGATATGGGGAAATGGCTTTACTGTAATCAATTATTTCACCTAATTCAATTTATTAAAAATGATAAAGAGATGGAGCTATTACAGTATTGAATTTTATCTTCACCTGCTAATATAAACTCTTATTATTTTTCTTCCCTAGTTGTAAAACTATTGGGAGAAATCACCGTAAACAATCCATTAGTACAACTCTGCTTCTCTTGTCAAGGATTACACTTAGTGAAACACAACCCTTGTAAAGGAGTATAATCCCCAAATAAAACTTGATTCTTCATACCTTGTTTCTCAACCATTATGGCCATATAATCTTCAAGGTTACTTATATACCCAGGCAAGTTACTTAGTATTTCTAGATTTTAATTTCTCTTCCTTCATTACATATAGAAATAATAATAGACTCTACCTATTGGAGTTAATGTATGCAAAGCATTTAACATAATGTTTAACATAGCAAGGACTAAATAAATTTTATTTATTAATAATAAAAATACTAAAAGAGGGCTTCCCTCGTGGCGCAGTGGTTGAGAGTCCGCCTGCCGATGCAGGGGACACGGGTTTGTGCCCTGGTCCAGGAAGATTCCACATGCCGTGGAGCGGCTGGGCCCATGAGCCATGGCCGCTGAGCCTGCGCGTCCAGAGCCTGTGCTCCGCAATGGGAGAGGCCACAACAGTGAGAGGCCCACATACCGAAAAAAAAAACAAAAAACTAAAAGATTCGATAATATAAAAGTATTTTATAATTATATTATATCAACTTAATATAGATTAATAATTGATGTAATATAATAATACATTAATGTTAATTATAGACTATTAATATAAATTATAGTAATTTTAATAATGATGCCACCGAGCTATGTTTATTATATTGATTAAAATGGAAATAATTTGATTGTTTCATTTTTAGCATGACATCTTTCATGCAATGACTGTCTAGATTTACGTTTCAGGTCTTTATTACTTGTCAGGAACTTTGAAACTTCTCAGTAAGGCACATAATCTAATTACAATATTTATTCAGTTATTAAAAATAAGGCCATTTAGGTTGCTTCCATGTCTGCACAGGGAACTCTGCTCAATAACATGTAACAAGCTGAATGGGAAAAGAATTTGAAAAACAACAGATCCATGTATGTGTATAACTGAATCATTTGGCTGTACACCTGAAACTAACACAATATTGTTAATCAACTATACTCTGAGATAAAATAAAAAGTTAAAAAAAAATAAGGCCAATAGACAGTGCTAAATTCAAACAAGCAGTCCTATGCTTGTGTGTGCTGGTACTCCTATGGCCAGGTCTGATGGAAGAAAATGAATCTATCAAATGCAGTTGACTGGCAGATGATGACAGTTAAAGAAAATGTTTGACTTGGCTTGCGAGGCTTTGGGTGTTTCTCACATCTGTATTTAGCTTCTTAGTCATTTCAATTTTACTGAATACCTACTAAGCATGAGGCACTATAAGACATAAAAGACATGTAATATATTTCATATTTCCTCAAGTAGCCATCATCTGGTATAAGATAAAGGAATGGATTTAATGAGTACAGTATAAAGGAGTGTCACATGAAAGGAGACAAATGAAAAGATCACTTCTAAGTGGACTTAAAAGGGAAACATTTATAAAGAAATTGTTATTAAAAAAGATTGTAGAGCACAGACTGGTTCTTAATAGGTGGAGATCAGAAGCACAGTATTTTAGGTATTGGGATGAACAAAAGCATAGGGTTAGAAAATAATAGGACCTATTGTGGGACTCAATCTTGGTTCCTAATGCATAGATTCTTTGAAGAGAATAGTGTAAAATAAGACAAGGAAGGTACATTAAGCCAATACCGAAGCATTCCAATTTAAAGCACTGCACTTGTCCTTGGGCTTATGGGGACCAGTTGTATGATTCTCTTGTCTATTATTTACCTTAGGTGCCTAAAACGTAGGTAGTAAATGCTTTAAATTTTTTGATAAATGAATGATTTAGTGAATTAATTAAAGTTTGTACTTTAATAATAAGAAATGGGTAGCCATGACATTTGGGTCAAGAGTGGACATTAGAAAGAATGATCAGACAGTGTTAGATTATGATAATTAAAGGGGTTAGAAATTAAAGGGGGAGAAAGTAAAAGGAAACACATTTTATGAATGAGGGAAGAGGAAGTGAGTGTCAACAACTATGAAGGGGCTGAGATTTATCCTAGTTGCAAGCTTACATATTAGGCTGCCACAGTTTCGTGAATGTTGGCAGAGGACAAGAGACTCCTGGATCAGAGACAAAGGACTTTATTACTCACAGGTAAAAAGGTTACCAGATATCAGCATTTGTGTTGGTTCCTCAAGCCTCAATTCCCACAGAGACAGGTGACACATTCATACTCAGTGGGCTACATTACTGGAGAGGAAACTGAACCCTTGTATAAAGCAGTAAGGTAATCAAAACTTTGTCCCAGAGAGAGACATTAAATTTATTATACTGGACAGTAAATCAACCTGTTCTTTGTTCCAGAGACAGACACTATCTCTTTCATCTAAGGCTGTTAACTATAAGCATCCTTGAAAAGATAGTCTAAAACAAAGGTAGCTTACAAGATGTGCAGAAACATGAAAGACCCATAGAGAATTGTCTCCCAATAGTGAAGACCTGAATTAGGAGGTGGCAGTGAAAATTCCATTCACATAATCACCATATGCATGAAAGTTTCTATGGTTTTTATTTAGCCTGAAGATCAAATTTTTAACAAGGGCAAGAGAATTTTTTTGTATTTTTTTCTCAAACTAGTAGAAAAGATAATTACTTTATTGCTTCTATACCAATGTTCATCATAGGAGTGAAATGTTGACTTCTTACAAGAATAAATTATCAGTCAGAATTTAACACTTCTGTACTTTTCTTGAAGATGGAAGATAAATTCGCAGAACTCAGTAAGGCTATTCAAAACCTAAGGACAGTTTCTACCATCTTGACAAAACCCAGTAGTAGTATATAAATAAACTCCATGAATTAGAATTTAAAACATTTATGTATTAAGAAGAATGATCAATCAATTATGCAGATAAACTAAAATATCACAGTCAATACACTTTGTTCTGAGCTGTGAATATAGCAATGGCTTTTAAAAAGCAAGGCAGAAGCAACAGGGCCACACACTTACTAGGTCCTGTGGTAAAGAATTAAACCTTACCCCAAAATGAGATCTGGCCTTTACCCTCAATTTCTGAGAGGTAATCTCTAAACCCTTGTAACGTCATACTTGACAGGATTATCTTTACTTGGTCTGGGCGGGTGGGTGGGTTCTGAGTCGTGCCAACAATTTAATTTAGGGTGGCCTTTGGGTCACCTGGTATCAGTTGACACCTGGAGGGGGTGGAGATTGAGATCAGTCACATGGGAAATCAATCATGCCTATGTGATAGAGTCCCAGTTAAAACTCTGAACACTGCAACGTGGGTGAGTCAATGCTCGGTTGGGAAAACTCTGTCTCTACTGTCGGCAGTTGGGGTGGGGAGGTAATATTTTGACTGCACAGGGAGAGGACAAGTGGAAGCACTACGATTAGAACTCTCTTGATCTCTACTACGCTCTTCTTCTCTTGTCTGATTTTTAACCTGTATCCTTTAGCTATAATAAATTGTGACCATAAATATAGCAGCTTTGGGTTCTGTGAATCCTTTCAGTGAATGTTTGAACCTGACAGTGGTTTTGGGAATCTCCAAACTTGCAACTGTTATCAGAAGTAAGGGTGGTCTTGTGTGGGCTGTGTTCTCACTTTGCATAAGTCCCAATTCTAAAAAAATTATATTCAGGAGACAATATTTCATCTTTTTGTGGAAAAAATTTTATATTTTTCTAATTTCAAATTTTTGGTTTGCGTATTTCAATATGTAAAGGACAACATTCCATTTTATTTTTAATAATATACATTTAATTATATATACATGAACGTGTGTATGTAATTTCATGAACTTCTAGAATCTGTTTTCCAAATGCATTTTTTAAACTTTTTAAAAAAATCAACAAGATTGACTATATTTCAGTTGAAAACAAAGCATATTCATCTTAAATACATATTATTCTTATGGACCAAATGCTCAAAAAATGAGGTGTATCTTACCTAAAAATAAGTATGTATTTAAAAATGATAACAAATTTGACCATTTTGTAATCATTCGAAGCTAATTCTTCCTCATTTCTATTCTAAGTAGTTTTCTCTTACATATTTCTTCAAATTTATTGTAAACTTAAGGAATTTCACATTTTGAAGTCTTTTCATAGGCAATTGTTGAGCTTCCCAATTAGAAATGTTATTAGCATAGCCCTAAAGATCCTCATTAGTGGAAATGTAATCCCAGCTGCCTACCAAATGAGTTGGAGACACCTTTGTCTCCAACAAAGGTAGAAAATGAGAACGTCAAATTCACCACACTGATTTCATTCTTTCTTTTAAAGAATACATTAGCTACACTAGAAACAGACAAACTGACCAATTATAGACTCTTGCTGGTACAATGGTGTGAAAAGCAAATTTACACACCATTATCATTAATAAATGCTTATTATATACCTACTGTGTGTAACCTGTACAGAGAGGATGGTCAAGCCTCTTTCTTAGTAATGTGGTTTTGAATCTAGCCACAGCAATTTTTAGCCTTAGAGTTTCAGATTGACTTGGGAGGGCCATGTGCATCAAAGTCCTCTAGGTAGCCTGCATGAGAAAATATGTTCTCATTACTTCCCCTTAGCCCTGTAACCTGGTGACAGTTCTTCTTTTAGTCATGGGCCAGAGGAAGCAAGACAAAAACCCCTGTCATCTTCTAAATTCACAGCATGAGACTATAACATTTCTTTAACTCTTCTTCTTTTATTTCTGTCTCCCACTGCCAGTCTGACTGTCAAAGTCACAGCAGGAAATAAAAATGAAAAGAACCATAAAAGAAACCCATATGCAGAACTTCCCTACAGGAATTCAGCAAGAGGGGTAAAAATAAATGAAAGTGGCTACATTGACATTTGCCCTCCAGCAAAACATTAATAAAAAGGAAAAAACAAATGTATGCCTGCCCACCCCTCAAATATGTCCCCTGATATCAGAAAAGGGAATGTTTCACTTTTGTAATAGATGAAAAGACCAACTACTTAAACATATTTTGCTGTGAGGAGTTTTAAAAATATAAAAATTGAAAATGATTCATACTATTCAGGTAGACAAAAGTCAGTATAAATTTCCATTGGTTTCAAGGTCAGAGTTTTACACAAAAATTCCGATAAAAACATGTAAAAAACAATGCCTTCAAATTTTGATATGAAACAGACCATTAACACTATCGTGTATAAGCATAAAAGCAGTTAGAGCACCTCAATTTAACATCAATCTAATAGTAAATAGTATATAATAAAAGAAATTTTACATTTTTAACAATTATAAGTTTCCACTGAATTTTTGAAAAAGATTATTTGTTTTTAAAATTCAAAGTATGCTTTTATTACAAGAGTTCTCTGAGTGCACATAGTATTTAGAAAATCTGTGTATTGTATTATGTTAACAATTAAGTCATTTCTTAAGTCATAATTGCATTTTTGAAAATGAACTTTTATTTTGAGGTAATTTTAGATTTGCAGAAAAATTGCAAAAACAGTACAGAGCCTTAGTTCTCACGTACTCCTCACCCAGTTTCCACACTGTTAACATTTTATATTACCAAAGTATATTTGTCAAAACTAATAACCTGATATTAGCACATTACTATTAACTAAATCCCAGACTTTATTTGGATTCTACAAGTTTTCCAGTTTCTTTTCCAATCTTGGGTGTCACATTGCATTTGATTGTTACGTCACCCTGGTCTGTGACAGTTTCTCTTTTCCTCAATTTCCACGTCCTTCACAGACTTAGGAAATGCTGGTCAGATATCCAGTAGAATGTCCCCAATCTGGGCTTGCATAATTGCTCTTAAGCCTATCGATTTGATCCATGTTTGCATAGCTTTGCCCATGTATAACTACTAAATAAATAAATAAGTGAATTTGTTTCAATATTAAAAAGGAGGATGCTGACCAGAAAGATTTGGTAAAATTTTCTCTACTAGTTGAAGTGCTTTATAGCAAGAAAAATAATAAGTATGAGATTTACTCATTAAATTGATAAACATTTATTGAATGCTTACTTTGTGCCTGATATTGTGCACTGCAGAGGGAACACAGAAACGAAAGATGCAATTTCTTTACCCACAAAGGACACAGTCAAGAAAAGGAAAAGTTCAAGTAAATATAAAATTATCAGAGAAAGTGTGGTGGACTGGGTGGGAGTTAATTTCAAAGACCATAATGCCCACAGAGCCAGATATACATGACTGTAAAATAACTGAATGTGTTCAAATACATCTTGTTAGCTTTATAGATAATACCTGCACTTCACTCTATTAGAAAGAGATGTGAAATATATCTGCTCAGGCAGAAGAGGTAACATCCAAGGTAAATTTTATAGAACGAGCTGAGTTTCACCAGGGGAAGAAGTGGGCAAAAGGAGATGTAGACAAAGGAAGCAAATGCTTTTGTGTGTCTGGAGCCTATGATGCCAGCATGCTTTGAAAATGTCTTTTGGATTTTATTGAAATGAGGATCAGAAGTTAAGAGAGGATTATTCTCCCTATTTATTTTAAGTAAGAGCATGACAAACGAGATTTGCATTTTTAAATATATTGAATTACTTATAATAAAAGAGCAACCTATATCACTCAACATATTGCAAATGTTTTTCATTTCCTTTTAAAACTTCCTTGCATTTTAGAAAGAATATTCTGGCAGCAGTGTGGAGAGTGAACTGGAGGGAGAAAGAACTAGAAGCAGGAAATAATTAAACAGAAACCTGTTAGTAAAATCAAGACAGAGATTGGTTCAAGATGGCGGAGTAGAAAGAAGTGTGCTCACTCCCTCTTGTGAGAGCACCAGAATCACAGCTAACTGCTGAAGAATCATCGACAGGAAGACACTGAAACTTAAAAAAAAAGATACCCCACATGCAAAGACAAAGGAGAAGCCACAATGAGATGGTAGAAGGATGCAATCACAATAAAATCAAATCCCGTAACTGCTGGGTGGGTGACTCACAAACTGGAGAACACTTATACCACAGAAGTCCACCCACTGGAGTGAAGGTTCTGAGCCCCACGTCAGGCTTCCCAACCTGGGGGTCCGGAAATAGGAGAAGGAATTCCTAGAGAATCAGACTGTGAAGGCGAGTGGTATTTGATTGCAGGCCTTCAACAGGACTGGGGGAAACACAGACTCCACTATTGGAGGGCACACACAAAGTGGTGTGCACATCAGGACCCAGGGGAAGGAGCAGTGACCCCAAGGGAGACTGAACCAGACCTACCTGCTAGTGTTGGAGGGTCTCCTGCAGAGGCAGGGGATGGCTGTGGCTCACCGTGAGGACAAGGACACTGGCAGCAGAAGTTCTGGGAAGTACTCCTTGGTATGAGCCCTCTCAAAGTCTGCCATTAGCCTCATAAAAGAGGCAGGTAGGCTCCAGTGTCAGATTGCCTCAGGCCAAACAACCAAGGGAGGGAACTCAGCCCCACCCATCAGCAGACAAGCGGGATTAAAGTTTTACTGAGCTCTGCCCGCCAGAGCAACACCCAGCTCTACCCACCACCGGTCCCTCCCATTAGGAAACTTGCACAAGCCTCATCCACCAGAGGGCAGACAGCAGAAGCAAGAAGAACTACAATCCTGCAGCCTGTGGAACAAAAACCACACTCACAGAAAGATAGACAAGATGAAAAGGCAGAGGGCTATGTACCAGATGAAGGAACAAGATAAAACCCCAGAAAAACAACTAAATGAAATGGAGATAGGCAACCTTCCAGAAGAATAATTCAGAATAATGATAGTGAAGATGATCCAGGACCTCGGAAAAAGAATGGAGGCAAAGATAGAGAAGATGCAAGAAATGTTTAAAAAAGACCTAGAAGAATTAAAGAGCAAACACCTAGAAGAATTACAGAACAAAGAAACAGAGATGAACAATATAATAACTGAAATGAAAAATACACTAGAAGGAATCAATAGCAGAATAACCGAGGCAGAAGAATGGATAAGTGACCTGGAAGACAGAATGGTGAAATTCACTGCCACGGAACAGAATAAAGAAAAAAGAAAGAAAAGAAATGAAGACAGCCTAAGAGACCTCTGGGACAACATTCAACCAACAACATTCACAGTATAGGGGTCCAAGAAGGAGAAGAGAGAGAGAAAGGACCTGAGAAAATATTTGAAGAGATTATAGTCGAAAACTTCCCTAACATGGGAAAGAAAATAGCCACCCAAGTCCAGGAAGTGCAGAGAGTCCTAGGCAGGATAAACCCAAGGAGAAACACGCTTAGACACACAGTAATCAAATTGACAAAAATTAAAGACAAAGAAAAATTATTGAAAGCAACAAGGGAAAAACAACAAATAACATACAAGGGAATTACCATAAGGTTAACAGCTGATTTATCAGCAGAAACTCTACAAGCCAGAAGGGAGTGGCATGATATATTTAAAGTGATGAAAGGGAAGAACCTACAACCAAGGTTACTCTACCCAGCAAGGATCTCATTCAGATTCGACGGAGAAATCAGAATTTTTATAGACAAGCAAAAGCTAACAGAATTCAGCACCACCAAACCAGCTCTACAGCAAATGCTAAAGGAACTTCTCTAAGTGGGAAGAGAAGAAAAGGACCCACAGAAACAAACCCATAACAATTAAGAAAATAGTACGAACATGCATATCGATACTTACCTTAAATATGAATGGATTAAATGCTCCGACCAAAAGAGATAGGCTTGCTGAATGAATACAAAAACAAGACCCATATATATGCTGTCTATAAGAGACCCAATTCTGACTTAGGAACACATACAGACTGAAAGTAAGGGATGGAAAAAGATATTCCATGCAAATGGAAATCAAAATAAAGCTGGAGTAGCAATACTCATATCAGATAAAACAGACTTTAAAAAAAAGAATGTTACAAGAGACAAGGAAGGACACTACATAATGATCAAGGGATCAATCCAAGAAGAAGATATAATGATTATAAATATATATGTACCCAGCATAGGAGCACCCCAATACATAAGGAAACTGCTAACAGTTATAAAAGAGGAAATCAACAGTAACACAATAATAGTGGGGGAATTTAACACCTCACTTACACCAATGGACAGATCATCCAGACAGAAAATTAACAAGGAAATACAAGCTTTAAATGACACAATAGACCAGAGAGATTTAATTGATATTTATAGGACAGTCCATTGGAAAACAGCCGATTACAGTTTCTTCTCAAGTGCACACTGAACATTCTCCAGAATAGATGACATCTTGGGTCACAAATCCAGCCTCAGTAAATTTACAAAAATTGAAATCATGTCAAGCCTCTTATCTGACCACAACACTATGAGATTAGAAATCAATTACAGGGAAAACAACGTAAAAAACACAAACACAGGGTGGCTAAACAATACATTACTAAATAACCAAGAGATCACTGAAGAAATCAAAGAGGAAATCAAAAAATACCTAGAGACAAATGACAATGAAAACACGATGATCTAAAACCTATGGGATGCAGCAAAAGCAGTTCTAAGAGGGAAGTATACAGCAATACAAGCTTACCTTAAGAAACAAGAAAAATCTGAAATAAACAATCTAACCTCACACCTAAAGAAACTAGAGAAAGAAGAACAAACAAAATCCAAATTAGTAGAAGGAAAGAAATCATGAAGATCAGAGCAGAGATAAATGACATAGAAACAAAGAAAACAATAGCAAACATCAATAAAACTAAAAGCTGGGTCTTTGAGAAGATAAACAAAATTGATAAACCTTTAGCCAGACTCATCAAAAAAAAGAGGGAAAGGACTCAAATCAATAAAATTAGAAATGAAAAAGGAGAAGTTACAACAGACACCACAGAAATACAAAGAATCCTGAGACAACTACAATCAACTCTATGCCAATAAAGTAGACAACCTGGAAGAAATGGACAAATTCTTAGAAAGCTATAACCTTCCAAGAGTGAACCAGGAAGAAACAGAAAATATGAGCAGACCAATCACAAGTAATGAAATTGAAAATGTGATTAAAAATATTCCAACAAACAAAAGTCTAGGACCAGATGGCTTCACAAGTGAATTCTATCAAACATTTTGAGAAGAGCTAACAGACATTCTTCTCAAACTCTTCCAAAAAAGTGCAGAGGCAGAAACCCTCCCAAACTCATTGTATGAGGCCACCATCACCCTGATAACAAAACCAGACAGAGATACTACAAAAAAAGAAAATTACAGACCAATATCACTGATGAATATAGATGCAAAAATCCTCAACAAAATACTAGCAAACACAATCCAACAACACATTAAAAGGATCATACACCATGATCAAGTGGGATTTATCTGCAAGGATTCTTCAATGTACGCAAATCAATCAGTGTGATACACCATATTAACAAATTGAAGAATAAAAACCATATGATCATCTCAATAGATGCAGAAAAAGCTTTTGACAAAATTCAACACCCATTTATGATAAATACCCTCCAGAGAATGGGCATAGAGGGAACCTACCTCTACATAATAAAGGCCATATACGACAAACCCACAGCAAACATCATTCTCAGTGGTGAAAAATTGAAACCATTTCCTCTAAGATCAGGAACAAGACAAGCATGTCCACTCTCGCCCCTACTATTCAACATAGTTTTGGAAGTCCTAGCCACGGAAATCAGAGAAGAAAAAGAAAAGGAATACAAACTGGAAAAGAAGAAGTAAAACTGTCACTGTTTGCAGATGACATGATACTACACATAGAGAATGCGAAAGACTCAACCAGAAAAGTACAAGACCTAATCAATGAATTTCATAAAGTTGCAGGATACAAAATTAATGCACAGAAATCTCTTGCATTCCTATACACTAATGATGAAAAATCTGAAAGAGAAATTAATAAAAAACTCCCATTTACCATTGAAACAAAAATAAAATACCTAGGAGTAAACCTACCTAGGTAGACAAAAGACTTTTATGCAGAAAACAATAAGACACTGATGAAAGAAATTAAAGATGATACAGATGGAGGGATATACCATGTTCTTGGATTGGAAGAATCAATATTGTGAAAATGACTATACTACTCAAGGCAATCTACAAATTCAGTGCAGTCCCTATCAAAATACCAATGGCACTTTTTAATAGAACTAGAACAAAAAATCTTAAAATCTGTATGGAGACACGAAAGACCCGAATAGCCTAAGCAGTCTTGAGGGAAAAAAACGGAGCTGGAGAAATCAGACTCCCTGACTTCAGACTATATTACAAAGCTACAGTAATCAAGACAATATGGTACTGGCACAAAAACAGAAATATAGATCAATGGAGCCGGATAGAAAGCCCAGAGATAAACCCATGCAACTATGGTCAACTAATCTATGACAAAGGAGACAAGGATATACAGTGGAGAAAAGACAGTCTCTTCAATAAGTGGTGATTGGAAAACTGGACAGCTACATGTAAAAGAATGAAATTAGAACATTCCCTAACATCATACACAAAAATAAACTCAAAATGGATTAGAGACCTAATGTAAGGCTGGACACTATAAAACTCTTAGAGGAAAACATCGGAAGAACACTCTTTGACATAAATCACAGCAAGATCTTTTTTGGTCCACCTCCTAGAGTAATAGAAATAAAAACAAACAAATGGGACTTAATGAAACTTAACAGCTTTTGCAAAGCAAAGGAAACTACAAAGAAGACAAAAAGACAACCCTCAGAATAGGAGAAAATATTTGCAAACGAACCAAAGGACAAAGGATTAATCTCCAAAATATATAAACAGCTTATGCAGCTCAATATTAAAAAAACAAACAACCCAATCAAAAAATGGGCAGAAGACCTAAATAGACATTTCTCTAAACAAGACATACAGACAGCCTAGAGGCACATGAAAAGCTGCTCAACATCAGTAATTATTAGAGAAATGCAAATCAAAACTACAATGAGATATCACCTCACACCAGTTAGAATGGGCATCATCAGAAAATCACAAACAACAGATGCTGGAGAGGGTGTGGAGTAAAGGGAACCCTCTTGCACTGTTGGTGGGAATGTAAATTGATACAGCCACTATGGAGAACAGTATGGAGGTTCCTTAAAAAGCTAAAAATAGAATTACCATATGACCCAGCAATCCCACTACTGGGCATATACCCAGAGCAAACCATAATTTAAAAAGACACATGCACCCCAATGTTCATTGCAGCGCTATTTACAATAGCCTGGACATGGAAGCAACCTAAATGCTCATCAACAGCCGAGTGGATAAAGAAGATGTGGTTCATATATACAATGGAATATTACTCAGACGTGAAAAGGAACAAAATTGGGTTATTTTTAGAGATGTGGATGGATCTAGAGACTGTCATACAGAGTGAAGTAAGTCAGAAAGAGAAAAAAATATATATATTAACACATAAAAGTTGAACCTAGAAAAATGGTAGAGATGAATGGGTCTGCTGGGCAGAAATAAGAGACACAGATGCAGAGAACAAATGTATGGGCACCAAGGGGGGAAAGTGGCAGGGGGTGGTGGTGGTGGTGTGATGAATTGGCAGATTGGGATTAACATGTATACACTGATGTGTATAAAACAGATAACTAATAAGAACCTGCTGTATAAAAAATAAATTAAATACAATTCAAAAAAAAAAAAAAGATCCGTGCACCCCTATGTTCATAGCAGCACTATTCACAGTAGCCAAGACATGGAAACAACCTAAATGTCCATTACAGATGAATGGATAAAGAAGATGTGGTACATATATACAATGGAATATTACTCAGCCATAAAAAATATGAAATAATGCCACTTGCAGCAACATGGATGAAACCAGAGATTATCATACTAAGTGAAGTAAGTCAGACAGAGAAAGAAAAATACCATATGATGTCATTTATATGTGGAATGTAAAATATGATACAAATGAACTTATCTACGAAACAGAAACAGGCTCACAGACATAGAGAACAGACTGCTGGTTTCCAGTTGTGGGGTGGGGATGGGAGGGATGGATTGGGAGTTTGGGCTTAGTAGATGCAAAGTATTATATATATAGGATGGATAAACACCAAGGTCCTACTATATAGCATAGGAAACTATATTCAGTATCCTGTGATAAACCATAACAAAAAAGAATATGAAAAAGATTGTATATATATGTATAACTGAATCCCTTTGCTGTACAGCAGAAATTGACACAACATTGTAAATCAACTTTTCAATAGAAAAGCGAGTCTTTAAAAAAAAAAAGACAAAATAATGAGGTTATGAACTAGAAATGGAGAAGAGTTTTTAAAGAGAGAATCTACAGGACATGCATACAATGGAATATGGAAAATAAGAGAATAAAAGGAGAGGAGATTATCACTGTATTTCTACTTAGTTGATAAGGTACCGACTGGTGTGAGTTACCTGCCACAGGGAATATTAGAGGCAAAGAGTGAGGGGGTAGGCAGATGTGAGAATATTTCAGTTTTGAACAGACTGGGTCTAAGACGCCTGAGTTTGAGGACATTACATAGAGATGCCCAATAGGCTGGTGATTATTGGAAATGGAGCTAAGGAGAGAGATGGGCTGAGAACACATTTTGGGAGACATTACCATATAGATAGTATTGGAAATAATAAAAGTAGATGATATCCTCCAGCAGCATACAGAATGAGAAAAGAAGGCTGTTGTGGAACTCTCAGGAAGCACCTCCATTTAATGCATGTGTGGTGATAGACTAGCCAGCAAAGGATATGGAGAAAGAACGGCAAGCAAAAGTAGAGTAAAACCAAGAAAACTTTACCACAGAAACCAGGATGGAGGTTTAATATTCAAGGACAGAGTTTCAAAAAGCAGAGAAAGGTCAATGGTGCCAAAGCTACAGATAGGTGAGTTAATATAGATTATTTTATAATGAATAAGAGGAGTAATCAAAGGATCTATTAAACATATTTTAAAATAAAAGTTTTGGTACAAATTTGCTAACATATGAAAATGAATCAATTTAAAAACTTTTACGAAGTGAAGCATACACTTGTGGAAAAAACTAATACTAGGTAATTTTTGAGACTTCACCATTTTAACACTATGTTCTACTATGTACTCCACAGCAATGTTTCAAATAACCAAAGTGAAAAAGGTTCCATTAAAGGTAGATCACAGTGCTTAAAAATTCACCAAAGCGTACTGGAAATCCTTCCACTTGGTATAAGCAGGTAAGAATTTTACAACCAACACATTCCTGGAATTGTTGGAAAGTGCTCAACTCTTCAAATGATTCATTTTGCTATTTTCTTTTAAACTACAGTTTGCTCCCAAAACACTGCTTTGTAAAAATACAAAATCACTTTTCAGGATTTATTTCAGCTAACAAAAAACATTCCTCACATTTAAAAAACGAACTCTTGGGGCTTCCCTGGTGGCGCAGTGGTTGAGAGTCCGCCTGCCGATGCAGGGGACACGGGTCCGTGCCCCGGTACGGGAAGATCCCACATGCCGCGGAGCGGCTGGGCCCGTGAGCCATGGCCACTGAGCCTGTGCGTCCGGAGCCTGTGCTCCGCAACGGGAGAGGCCACAACAGTGAAAGGCTCGCGAACCTCCCCCCACCCAAAAAACAAAAACAAAAAAACCAAAAACGAACCCTTAAATAAATGTGGTTTGACACAAAATAAAACACCTATATAGTAGAGTTCCAAGACTGATTGGAAATAGCCAAATTCTTTCAATTACAAATGATTTTTTAAAAATTTCCCTTTTAAAAAATATCAAGTGGTAGTATAACAACAACACAGGACACTAGTACAGTGCATTAAAATGTTTTCTTTACTGTTGTCATTTCCTAAATCTAAATAAGCTATCTTAAAATTAAAATTAGGAAAATCAAGAGAAATAAAAATAGATAAGAAAAACCCATATGCAAGGAAAAAAAGTCAACCAAAAAGTCTAAATAACATTTTGAATAATGAAAATATTCCTGTTTAAAAAGCCAAAAAATAAAACCCATTTGGAACAAGTAGAAAATCAAATCCGTAAATACAGAATATCTAGAAAGTACTGACTGTGATAATTTTATGTGAGAGCTTCTACACAATGGCCTAGTATAAAGATATAGTTAAATGAGGGTTATATTTTATATACTGATAAAGATCTCCAAGATATATTTAGTGGGAGAAAACAGATGCAAAAAAATAGATTGTTTCCTCAAGTATTAAAAATTTAGAGTGGGAGTCACATTTCATTATAATGTGTATTGTTTGATTTTATTTATCATATACAATAATACATTTTCAAAGTAAAATAAAATTTAAGGAAAAATAAGCTTAATATGAAGTTAAAAGAATATTTTTTAAATTCCCTAGTCAATTCAGAATTCTGTGTATACACAGACACTATATGCAAAGACTCTAAACATTTATGGTTTTTACCCGTTTCCTCAAGAGTTCAAGAAGCTTTGAGAAGATTAGTCCATAAAAGCAGAAGAGCATTAACATGGGAAAATTAAAACATAAGGTCTAAAAACAGGGAATTCAGCAGATGAACAAGGCAAAGAACTTCAAAAATGAGCAAGAGGAAGACTTAGGACAACAACTGGGCAGCAGACATTTTAAAAAAAGCAAAAACAAATGGGACCTGCTGAAGAAAAGTTTACAGGGGAAAAAGGAAGAGAAACAATATATGAGCTACTTAACTGTATGAAAAATTTTATTAAACTATAGAATATAAGATATATAGGTAAACTTACTTTTATGTCTAAAGAAAACTGTGCACACTAAAGATCTGTGGAGATTATTAATTCCAGAACAAAAAATGGTGTAGAAGAAAAGAAAATTTTATGTCCTTGTACATTATATGGCCCAGCAGTGAACAATATTTACAGAATCATAACAAAATATTGAATATGGATTTAGTAACATTTCAGAAGAAAAAGAAAGTTAGCTAAAAATGTTAACTTACCATAATAGATAAAATCTAAAATTGAGAATGAAATATATGCATTTTATTTAGATATATGCAGATAAAAACCTGTAAATAATAGCTAAAAAAGAGAAAACTGTTGCCTCTGGTTAGTGGGATAAGAGAGGAGATGGGTGTGCATAGTGACTAGTTTCTTTTTTTTATAAACCTCATCTATCTATACGATTTTAAAGCTTTGGCATATAAATTTTTTTTTTTTTTTTTGCGATACGGGGGCCTCTCACTGCTGTGGCCTCTCCCGTTGCGGAGCACAGGCTCCGGACGCGCAGGCTCAGCGGCCATGGCTCACCGGCCCAGCTGCTCCGCGGCATGTGGTATCCTCCTGGACCGGGGCACGAACCCGTGTCCCCTGCATCGGCAGGCGGACTCTCAACCACTGCGCCACCAGGGAAGCCCTTTACCTAGTCTTTTTTTTTTTTTTTTTTATAAATAATTTTAAATGTGTAAAGTATATTAATTAAAAATATAAAGGAAAAACAATTTCAAAAAGGAGAAGATAACTTAAACTCGTTGGTAAGAGAAATTTAAATTAACGCAAAAATAAGACTACCTATACCCACCCTGCTGACAAAAATGGGAAGTTCTCTAACACTTATTGCTGGTGGGGATACCAGTAAAGGATACCCTAGCATCACACAAAGTAAATAATCGACTTAACCATGGAGAACAACAATATTATAATATTATAATACTTCTGGATCATACCATTTTTTGGTAAATTTGCACTGTTCAAAGAATAACTGCTATCTAATATTTGGCAGGCTTTTGAGGTGGCTGTATGAGTAAGTGGTCTTAGTACGTTCTCCAGGAGGTATATCAGAATTGGAGCAAAACAATGAAAACCTCCACCTTCTGTTATATCACCATAAGATACTATGGTTTATAGTGCAATCTGTAAACTACTTTACTCAGTATTTTAAAATTTATTTTGTAACTATTTCATATTTTTTTAGGAATTATTATTTAATTACTGATAAGTGTTAAAGCATAAGAATGCAGGTAGTTTTTTTATTACTCGTAAAGATGTAGATGGAAAAATAAAGATAGTAAGTAAAACAAGGTTCTAGACCAATTTCTACTACTGGCACTTGGAAAATTATTATATATATATATATATATATATATATATATATATATATATATATATATATATATATATATATATATATTGCTGTACGCGGGCCTCTCACGGTTGTGGCCTCTCCCGTTGCGGAGCACAGGCTCCGGACGCGCAGGCTCAGTGGCCATGGCTCACGGGCCCAGCCGCTCCGCGGCATGTGGGATCTTCCCGGATCAGGGCACGAACCCGTGTCCCCTGCATCGGCAGGTGGACTCTCAACCACTGCGCCACCAGGGAAGCCCCGTGACAAATTATTTAATTCCTTTTTTAGCAATAAGTCCCAGTATAGCTTTATAAAGATTTTGCTAAATTTCTACGTATTAAAGGCATTGAAATATTACATGATGACTTATAGAAAACAATAGCAAGCACTTATATTCCAGGCACTGTTCTGGGCATGTATTACTTCACTTAACCCTCAAAACAACTTCAACTTTGTAGGGTCAATTACTATCTCCATTTTCCAGTTGCATAAACTGAAATAAAGGGAGAATAAGTTGTCCAAGTACAAAGGTTAGGTCAAGATTTGAATTCAAGAGGTCTCCTAGCCTCTGTTCTTGGCAAGTGAAAGCCAACTCTACAGAAGGTAGAATAAACAACCAGAGGTCAGAAAAACTATAAGAAATAGGAATCTAAGGCCCCAAAGAAAACTAGGCTTGCCTACATGATACAGCACTGGTATCAGCTTTGACCTCAGGGCAACCCTCTTTTATGCTCACCATTCACAGCTTCCTGCTGCAGTTTCAGCTTGCTGGGGTATGTGTATGTTTCAAGGTTTATTTTACTTTGCAGCAAACCCAGAAATGCAATCAAACTTATTTTTGTATTTAATCCAGGATCCAGTTGAATTTTGTCCAAAAATTCCCTCAAATTGTCCACTTATCCATACAGCCAAGTGTGAGTCCTTTTACATCTTGCTACTCAAGATAACATACAAGAATCAAGAACACTGGCAACAATCGGGGGCTTGCTAGCAGCTCTCAGGTTGCAGTTGAGACACACAATTAGAATCTGCATTTTTAACAAGATTCCTCAGTGACTTGAATGCACTTTAAAGTTTGATAGACATGGTTCTGACAGACCCTTAAAATGAGTAAGCGTAAAGATTTTAAGAATTAATGAAAAAAATTAAAGTTGGGGTGGGCTTTCTCCAACATATTTTTAGTAATTAGCGTCGACTTTCAACACCCTAACTTATTTGTGTGTCAGCAAAAAGTTTTGAAATAGAAACATTTTTCAAATTTTCAGATGGAGATGGTTCAAAGAGAAAAGACAGGGGTTGAGTGTTGGGGTATAATCAATAAGGTTTGGGGCTCTAGGATTAGAAAGCTCACCTGGGTCTGAAATTTACAGCCTTGTATAAATTGATTTGTCTCAACTTCATGCAGCTCATTACTAAAAAAAACAAGTTTTGAATACAGGTGTCCTTTGAAAGTCAGCGTCATGCTACCATGTTAAACCCTCTTGGGTGCTAGGCATAGGCCAAAAACTCAAATATGTGTCTTTTCAAGTTTTTAACTGTCATCTGGGTATTACCTTGCACTCTCTTCTTATTTTAGGAAAATAACAGAGGTACTTGTTTTACACCCAATTTCTTACAAAAAACAAAGTCAAAATTTATTTTTTCCCATTTCTTTTTTTTTGTATACAGTTTAAAAATGTATTTTTGGACAAACTAAACTTAACCCACATGAGACTAAAATGAATTAGTCATTTGTATTTTGGAAACATAAATCTAAAGCTATAAAGACTGACATACATATTTCTATCTCAAACACAATGCTATAATGATAAGTTCTGTGAAAAGTCAGTAACATCATTCCCAATTTTTTTTCTTAAATGTTCGGTTAAACATTATAAAATTGGTATTTTATAAAATAATAAACCCAAATATTTAAAATTTTCATTCATATGCTCAGTTATATTGAAAACTCTATAAGGTATATATTTCTAAATTCAAATAAATGAGCCATTATTATTTATTCAGTACTATTTTTTTAATTTGAATTTTATTTTATTTTTTTATACAGCAGGTTATTAGTTATCTATTTTATATATATTCATGTATATATGTCAAGCCATATCTCCCCATTCATCCCACCACTACCCCCGCTTCCCCCCTTGGTGTCCATACGTTTGTTCTCTACATCTGTGTCTCAATTTCTGCCCTGCAAACTGGTTCATCTGTACCATTTTTCTATATTCTACATATATGGGTTAAGACACGATATTTGTTTTTCTATTTCTGACTTACTTCACTCTGTAAGACAGTTTCAAGGTCCATTCACGTCTCTACAAATGACCCAATTTTATTCCTTTGTATGGCAGAGTAATATTCCATTGCATATATGTTCCACATCTTCTTTATCCATTCATCTGTCCATGGGCATTTAGGTTGCTTCCATATCCTGGCTATTGTAAATAGTGCTGCAATGAACATTGAGGTGTATGTGTCTTTTTGAATTATTGTTTTCTCTGGGTATATGCCCAGTAGTGGGATTGCTGGGTCATATGGTAATTCTATTTTTGGATTTTTAAGGAACCTCCATACTGTTCCCGATAGCAGCTGTATCAATTTACATTCCCACCAACAGTGCAAGAGGGTTCCCTTTTTTCCACACCCTCTCCAGAATTTGCTGTTTGTAGATTTTCTGACGATGCCCATTTTCACTGGTGTGAGGTGATACCTCACTGTAGTTTTGATTTGCATTTCTCTAATAATTAGTGATGTTGAGCAGCTTTTCATGTGCTTCTTGGCCATCTGTATGTCTTCTTTGGAGAAACATCTATTTAGATCTTCTGCCCATTTTTTGATTAGGTTGTTTGTTTTTTTAATATTGAGCTGCATGAGCTGTTTATATATTTTGGAGATTAATCCTTTGTCCATTGATTCATTGGCAAATATTTTCTCCCATTCTGAGGATTGTCTTTCCGTTTTGTTTAGTTTCCCTTGCTGTGCAAAAGCTTTTAAATTTCATTAAGTTCCATTTGTTTATTTTTGTTTTTATTTCCATTACTCTAGGAGGTGGGTCACAAAAGGATCTTGCTGTGATTTATGTCAAAGGTGTTCTTCCGATGTTTTGCTCTAAGAGGTTTATAGTGTCCGGTCTTACATTTAGGTCTCTAATCCATTTTTAGTTTATTTTTGTGTATGGTGTTAGGAAGTATTCTATTTCATTCTTTTACAGGTAGCTGTCCAGTTTTCCCAGCACCACTTATTGAAGAGGCTGTCTTTTCTCCACTGTATATTCCTGCCTCCTTTATCATAGATTAGTTGACCATAGGTGGCGTGGGTTTATCTCTGGGCTTTCTATCCTGTTCCATTGATCTATATTTCTGTTTTTGTGCCAGCACCATATTGTCTTGATTACTGTAGCTTTGTAGTATAGGCTGAAGTCAGGGAGTCTGATTCCTCCAGCTGTTTTTTTCCCTCAAGACTGCTTTGGCTATTCGGGTCTTTTGTGTCTCCGTATAAATTTTAAGATTTTTTGTTCTAGTTCTGTAAAAAGTACCATTGGTAATTTGATAGGAATTGCATTGAATCTGTAGATGGCTTTGGGTAGTATAGTCATTTTCACAATACTGATTCTTCCAAGCCAAGAATATGGTATATCTCTCCATCTGTTTGTGTCATTTTTGATTCTTTTCATCAGTGTCTTATAGTTCTCTGAGTACATGTCTTTTACCTCGTTAGGTAGGTTTATTCCTAGGTATTTTACTCTTTGCAATGGTGAATGGGATTGATTCATTAATTTCTCTTTCTGATCTTTTGTTGTTAGTGTATAGCAATGCAAGAGATTTCTGTGCATTAATTCTGTAACCTGCAACTTTACCAAATTCATCAATTAGCTCTAGTAGTTTTCTGGTGGCATCTTTAGGACTATTTATGTATACTACCATGTCATCTGCAAACAGTGACATCTTTACTTCTTCTTTTCCAATTTGTATTCCTTTTATTTCTTTTTCTTCTCTGATTGCCATGGCTCGGAATTCCAAAACTATGTTGAATAATAGTGGCAAGAGTGGACATCCTTGTCTTGTTCCTTACCTTACAGGAAATGCTTTCAGTTTTTCACCATTGAAAATGATGTTGGCTGTTGGTTTGTCATATATGGCCTTTACTATGTTGAGGTAGATTCCCTCTATGCCCACTTTCTGGAGAGTTTTTATCATAAATGGGTGTTGAATTTTGTTAAAAGCTTTTCTGCATCTACTGAGATGATCATATGGTTTTTATTCTTCAATGTGTTAATATGGTGTATCACATTGATTTGTGTATCCTTGCATCCCTGGGATAAATCTTACTTGATCATGGTGTATGATCTTTTTAACGTGTTGTTGGATTCTGTTTGCTAGTATTTTGTTGAGGAATTTTGCATCTATACTCATCAGTGATATTGGTCTGTAATTTTCTTTTTTTGTAGTTCTGCTATCAGGGTGATGGTGGCCTTGTAGAATCAGTTTGGGACTGCTCCCTCATCTGCAATTTTTTGGAAGAGTTTGAGAAGGATGTGTGTTAGCTCTTTAAATGTTTGATAGAACTCATCTGTGAAGCCATCTGGTCCTGGACTTTTGTTTGTTGGAAGATTTTTAATCACACTTTCAATTTCGTCACGTGTGATTGTTCTGTTCATATTTTCTATTTCTTCCTGGCTTAGTCTTGGAAGGTTATAGCTTTCTAAGAATTCTTCCATTTCTTCCAGGTTGTCTATTTTATTGGCATAGAGTTGCTTGCAGTAGTCTCTCATGATGCTTTGTATTTCTGCTGTGTCCTTTTTAACTTCTTTCTTAATTCTAATTTTATTGAATCCTCTCCCTCTTTTTCTTGAGGAGTCTGGCTAATGGTTTATCAATTTTGTTTATCTTCTCAAAGAACCAGCTTTTCGTTTTATTGATGTTTGCTATTGTTTTCTTTGTTTTGATTTATCTCTGCTCTGATCTTTAGGATTTCTTTCCTTCTACTAATTTGGGCTTTGTTTGTTCTTCTTTCTCTAGTTTCTTTAGGTGTAAGTTAGATTTTTTATTACAGATTTGTCTTGTTTCTTGAGGTATGCTTGTATAGCTATAAATTTCCCTCTTAGAACTGCTTTTGCTGCATCCCACAGGTTTTGGATCATCATGTTTTCATTGTCACTTTTCTCTAGATATTTTTTTAGTTCTTCTTTGATTTCTTCAGTGATCTCTTGGTTATTTAGTAACGTATTGTTTAGCCTCCATGTGTTTGTGTTATTTACGTTTTTTTCCCCTGTAATTTATTTCTAATCTCACAGCGCTGTGGTCGGAAAAGATGCTTGATATGATTTCAATTTTCATAAATTTACTGAGGCTAGATTTGTGACCCAAGATGTGATCTATCCTGGAGAATGTTCAGTGTGCACTTGAGAAGAAACTGTAATCGGCTGTTTTCCAATGGACTGTCCTATAAATATCAATTAAATCTACCTGGTCTATTGTATCATTTAAAGCTTGTGTTTCCTTATTAATTTTCTGTCTGGATGATCTGTCCATTGGTGTAAGTGAGGTGTTAAATTCCCCCACTATTATTGTGTTAGTGTTGATTTCCTCTTTTATAGCTGTTAGCTTTTGTCTTATGTATTGAGTTGTTCCTATGTTGGGTGCATATATATTTATAATTGCTATATCTTCTTCCTGTATTGATCCCTTGATCATTATGTAGTGTCCTTCCTTGTATCTTGTAACATTCTTTATTTTAAAGTCTATTTTATCTGATATAAGTATTGCTACTCCAGCTTTCTTTTGATTTCCGTTTGCATAGAATATCTTTTTCCCATCTCCTCACTTTCAGTCTGTGTGTGTCCCTAGGTCTGAAGTGGGTTTCTTGTAGACAGCATATATATGGGTCTTGTTTTTGTATCCACTCAGCAAGCCTGTGTCTTTTGGTTGGAGCATCTAGTCCATTCACATTTAAGGTAATTATCGATATGTTTGTTCCTATTACCATTTTCTTAATTGTTACGGGTTTGTTTTTGTAGGTCCTTTTCTTCTCTTGTGTTTCCTAGTTAGAGAAGTTCCTTTAGCATTTGTTGTAGAGCTGGATTGGTGGTGCTGAATTCTCTTAGCTTTTGCTTGTCTGTAAAGCTTCTCATTTCTCTGTCAAATCTGAAAGATCCTTGCCGGGCAGAATAATCTTGGTTGTAGGTTCTTCCCTTTCATCACTTTAAATATATCATGCCACTCCCATCTGGCTTGTAGAGTTTATGCTGAGAAATCAGCTGTTAACCTTATGGGAGTTCCCTCCTATGTTGTCATTCTTCCCTTGTTGCTTTTAATAATTTCTCATTGTCTTGAATTTCTGTCAATTTGATTACTATGTGTCTTGGCGTGTTTCTCCCTGGGTTTCTCCTGTATGGGACTCTGCGTTTCCTAGACTTGGGTGGCTATTTCCTTTCCCATGTTAGGGAAGTTTTCAACTATAACTTCCTCAAATATTTTCTCGGGTCCTTTCTCTCTCTCTTCTCCTTCTGGGACCCCTATAACGTGAATGTTGTTGCATTTAATGTTGTCCCATAGGTCTCTTAGGCTCTCTTCATTTCTTTTCATTCTTTTTTCCTTATTCTCTTCTGTGGCAGTGATTTCCACCAATCTGTCTTCCAGGTCACTTATCTGTTCTTCTGCCTCTCTTCTAGTGTATTTTTCATTTCAGTTATTGTATTGTTCATCTCTGTTTCTTTGTTCTGTAATTCTTCTAGGTCTTTGTTAAACATTTCTTGCATCTTCTCGATCTTTGCCTCCATTCTTTTTCCAAGGTCCTGGATCATCTTCACTATCATTATTCTGAATTCTTTTTCAGGAAGGTTGCCTATCTCCACTTCATTTAGTCATTTTTTCTAGGGCTTTATCTTGTTCCTTCATGTGGTACATAGTCCTCTGCCTTTTAATTTTATCTATCCTTCTGTGAATGTGGTTTTTGTTCCGCTGGCTGCAGGATTGTAGTTCTTCTTGCTTCTGCTGTCTGTCCTCTGGTGGATGAGGCTATCTAAGAGGCTTGTGCAAGTTTCCTGATGGGAGGAACTGGCAGTGGGTAGAGCTGGTTTTTGCTCTGGTGAGCAGAGCTCAGTAAATCTTTAATCTGCCTGTCTGCTAATGGGTGGGGTTGAGTTGTTTGGCCTGTTGGTTGTTTGGTCTGAGGGAACCCAGCACTGGAGCCTACAGGCTCTTTGGTGGGGCTAATGGTGGACTCCGGGAGGGCTCATGCCAAGGAGTACTTCCCAGAACTTTTGCTGCCAGTGTCCTTGTCCTCACGGTGAGCCACAGCCACCCCACCCCACCCCCACCTCTGCAGGAGACCCTCCAACACTAGCAGGTAGGTGTGGTTCAGTCTCCTATGGGGTCACTGCTCCTTCCCCTGGGTCCTGATGTACACACTACTTTGTTTGTGCCCTCCAAGAGTGGAGTCTGTGTTTCCCCCAGTCCTGTTGAAGTCCTGCAATCAAATTCCGCTAGCCTTCAAAGTCTGATTCTCTAGGGATTCCTCCTCCCATTGCCGGAACCGCAGGTTAGGAAGCCTGATGTGGGGCTCAGAACCTTCACTCCAGTGGGTGGACCTCTGTGGTATAATTGTTCTCCAGTTTGTGAGTCACCCACCCAGAGGTTATGGGATTTGATTTTTTTGTGATTGCGCCCCTCCTACCATCTCATTGTGGCTTCTCCTTTGTCTTTGCATGTGGGGTGTCTTTTTTTGTGAGTTCCTGCGTCTTCCTGTCGATGATTGTTCAGCAATTAGTTGTGATTCAGGTGCTCTCGCAAGAGGGAGTCAGTGCACTTCCTTCTACTCCACCATCTTGAACCAATCTCTTATTTTTCAGTACTATTATTTGAAGTTTCTTTCTTCATTTATTCTGGTTGTAGTCTACTTCTTGATTTTTTTAATTTAATTAAATATATGGAAAAATCAGTAAATATAAAATTTTATTTTACTTTTTCATTATATTAATACATTTTTATAATGCAGTGATTTTTGCCTCACTTGAGATATATTTATGATTCTTTAGTTTTTAATCATAAAATACATGCATAAAAGTATTATTAATAGGAAGCATTTTAATAATATATAATTTTATTGGTTAATTGCTTTGAAATAAAATCCAGTATTAAGGTTTTGGAAATACCGTCTCGTATTTCAGAATAGATGATATGTGATTTCTCTCAACTGTTCAAAATCCTGTCACTACTCACGAATCACCTGGGTAGATTTGCAAATATATTAGTGCCCAAGACACTCACAAAATCACTTACCTCAGAATCTCTTTGGTGTTGGACATAGATATCAGTATTTTTTAAAGGTTCCCTGTATGATTCTAAAATTTATCTAGAGTTAGGAACCACTGATCTATCTTCCTCATTAATGCTTCAAATAACAATTCTGTTTGAAAAAATATCAAAGAAACAGCTTCAGAAATAGTGTACTGAAAGAGCTGCTATTTGCTTATGTTGATAAATCACCTTAACCAGTGGGAAATCCTTGGATAACTATAATGCATATGAAATATAAACCTTACATTAAATCACTCTTCATTTGTTTTTAACTGAAATCTGGCTGTAGTCATCTTCTGCATTGTGTTATATTTACATTTTTTTTTTAATTTCATGAAAACAAAGGCAAAAGCGATTTTCTTCAGGTCAAATATATGGCTGGTTTTCTAAAATCACCCTCTGAGCTGCTAATAGAATTTTATATAACATACTCAGTATCATTATCTACTGTACAGCTTGGGTTATGTTGATATGTTTAAAAGGATAAAATTTAGAATTCCCTCTTGGGAACAAATTAAACTCATTATTAGAGAAGACACTTTTGACCTCCTTGACCTCCTAGGTGGTACAGGTATTCATATGGCACGTCATCACTTTTATACTGTTAAAATATCAATTATTAATATTAAAATTTTAATACAAGTTCACAAAGGAAACACTATTAAGCCAGTCCAAGAATAAAAATCATCAACAATATAATTTCTGATTTCCTGGTCTGTACATTCAGACATATTTTACAAAATACATCATGATTTTATGTTTGCAACTTAGCATTTGACATAGGGATATTTCCTGATAATCTTAACTCTACCCCTTAACACTTGAATGTAAGTATTTATAGTCTTCAGAGTCATTCTGAATGTTTTACCCATTATATATTCTTTCTAATAAATATTTAATAAGGCTTCTGATAAATTAATATTTCCTAGTAAAACAGAAGACAAAATGGATATGAACAAATAACAGTTGAAAAATCTAGTCAAAACTACCTTATGCCTATTTTCCCATTCAGTTTGAAAATGCTTTAAATATCTGAAAGAAACTTGACACTTAAGATCTGAGAAACTTTGCTTGTCAAAAGTTGACTGCTACAAATATACATGCCTTAATCCAGTATTCTAGGCCCAACATAAATCACTTTCCTACTTTATCCACCTCTCTATTTCAGTCACAGTAAGGTGGCTGTTCACTCCCACTCAATGTCCTGCCTTTACAATCTATGTCTACTATCTTTTAAGATAAATCTCAACCTATACCAATCACTGGAAGCCTTTAAGAACATGAGTTACCTTCTCTTCACTATTCCATTGCTACTTATGGACTCATCATTTAATATTCTATTTTAAAATTGCATACATGTGTATGCCATTTTATAATGCTACAATGCTAAAACAAGAGGAAAAACTGTTGCCTCGAGTGGCCAAATAGTAATATTTTTGCCCTCAAGGGTAAAAAATATTTTCTCTGTTTTATTTATTTATATCTATTGAATTTAGCAGCAAGCTTAGCCTTGGGAGAAAGCATACATTAACTACTCTTGGTAAATTTACTTTGGGTACCCATTTACTCCTCTTCATGTCTTTGTTCTGCTCAGGCCCACGCCCTCCAGGTGATGTTCCAAATTCTGTAATTGCCCCTTTGCTTAACTGTGTATTCTCACCCGGCTAAGAGTAATCTGATAAACCAACATCTTAGGGATTGTAGAATAAAACTTACAACAGATGAATGTGTTAAGTCCTACAAGGTGTGTGTGATTTTGGAGGATATATCTTCATTATGGCATTTTAGGCCGGGAAATAAGCAGGTAAAAAATAGTTCTGTGCAAGAAAACTGGTATATTTTCTTATTAGTAACTCCTTAACTATCATCATGAAAAGAACGATCTACCTTGCCAAATCATGGTTTTTTAATACAGGGTTAGAGTAAGATATTAAGAAAGATAATAGGTTGAGAGAATCATTTAACAGTTTTCCACCGCCCATAATTTGGGATTTCCCCAAAATCATATAATCAAAATATGAAAAGAACTTTAAACATAGCATTTGATATACGGCACTTTAATAAATCTTAAGCACCTCTCTTGGAAAGTACTGTATGTGTATCTCAAGACCCGGAAACAGTCCCTGAGTTGTAGCAAGTGCTCATCAATTATTTGTTTTATGAATTAATAAATAAATGCATTTATTTCAAAGTGGATAACTGCTCTGTAACACAAAGGCTCTGATTATGCAGTGAAACCTATACCTAATTAAAATGTATTTATATATATTTGCTTTCATTATCAAACTAATAATTTGAGGGCTAGCTTCTTCGAATGCTACAATAGCATTCACAAATTTACCACACATGGGTAATATTACATTGTTTTACTGTCACATATCTTAGGGGTTTTATACACTTTAATTTTGCATAATCCTTTTTTTTTTAATCTTTGGTGGAAGACATACCAGTTTAGTTTTAACATGTTAGGTCACTTAGATTATGATTGAAACAATCAGATGTTTTTTGCCTCCAGAGGCTTATTTGCTGACACACAGCCTGTATACTAATATATAAACAGCCACACACTTTGACCAAGATAGCATCTTTCTTGCTTATTATTTTTAGCAATAACAGCTCAATAAGAGGACAGTGTTCATTACTCCACATGCTTTGACAAGTGAGAACTTTTCTGATTCATTACCTGTTTGCTGCCACTATCCTAGCAGTTTCTTACATAATGCACCAAGCATCTGGTCGGGTCATTTTTAGCTTTCCATTTGCAAATAAGGTTATGTGTACATAATTGTTCTCTCTTGATAGAAGGAAGGGACCAAGTTTCTGTAATAAATATTGTCCAAAAAATATATATATAATGAAAATGCACAGGTATTTTCCCAATTTTTCATCTTCATTTGATTATCATATTATTATGGAATTTGGCATCAAAAATTTAGTATCACTGCTATTTTATATTTAATATTGCTGTAGTTCAATTTAATCATTATTATGACTACGAAATATTCTAAGCATGCTTGATCAATTACTATTTCTTATACAGTTCTTTGGGGATACTGACAAGTGTGTATTATCTACCTTTCTTCTCTAATTCACCTATCTATCCATTTCTATATAAACCTATGTGTATATTACTATTTTCATTTATATTTAAAAATCTGCATACTATTATTACATTTATATACTAGAGACTTCTGTATATTTTACTTTATACATGTCTAAAAATAAGCAAAGCACACACTAAGGAATTAATTTACATACTACTACTTGTCTAAATACTAGATCTTTTTCTCCTCTGCTATGGTAACTTTAATCTGCCATTGCAGTAGCAGGGTTTTCACAGGTATAAATCAACTGCACTATTGATTTTTCCCCATGAAATGATGGAAGAATTAACTACTGAATGATTAAAGATCACTTTGTGTAAATTAAGTGGCATAGGATTGGATAGAGTAAAATAATCGTAGTAACAATAAACTTCTGCAGCAACATTTCCTCTCAGAGAAAAATTTAGCCCTTCTCACTAGGAAAAAGATCGTTTGGCTGTAACCAGGGAAAATTACAGGGAAAATAAATGAAATACTTCTCAATTTTAACAGATCTAGGAACATACACATTGTCTAGAACAGACATACTTTTATTAGAAACTTTACACAGTCATAGCATTATTAATATCTATACTTCTTAATATCCCCTAATGTCAGATACATATGTATATTAACAGGAGAATAAAGATTTTGTCAAATTGAAATGATATAGCAATACAAAAAGAAACTGATAAATTAGAGTGCGTATGAGTGGAAATTCTGTAAATCATATTGTAAAGTCTGTTTAAGGTAATGAGTATATTTTAACTGATATAGAAAGATGACAAAAATGGCTTTCAAGATAGAGTCAGAAAATTTGAGTCAATTAGAAATACCTGTATAATCAAAAAGGGCATAGATGTTAACAAAAGAGTTAACGGGATTCTATGAAAATTATATGTGAATTATGGCCGAACCAATTTACAATGAAAGCAAATTGGATATAACTTCTCATATGTAGAAGGATAGTGGATCCGTCTGACAGATGGTAACTGGAGAACAAAGGAAGGAAAAGAGAAAAAAACTCGAGATGTTAAGAGAATGTACGACGGGTACACAGAATACTGCAGACATATGTATAACCGGAGAGGGGAAACTAACAGAGGTTGGTTCAGGAAATCAGTGACAGTTTCTGTGTATCACCACCACCACTACCACAACTACCACCAACCAAGAAAAAGAGAAATGATTTCACTAGTAAATTCCAGTTCAACAGACACCAAATAATATTTAGTTTGATCAAGGACAGACCTTGAAGTTCCATTACAGTTTTACTGCACACAACACATAATTTACCACTGTACCACACAATAGACACTCAGGAAGTGATTTGTGAATGATTATACCTAGGTGATTCCAATGGGGACATAAATTCTGGTAGGAGAAGAAAGGAAAATGTGAAAATATCTAAATAAAAATACACATTTTTCATTGTTTGGGGTTTAGGCTGTATCTGTTGATACATCCAACAAGCTAATTATCAAGGAGTGTAACCCAACAAACAGTGGCATAGAAGCAGATTAACTTATAGAATGTAATATCCCTTTCATCAAGATCATTATAGAATGGTACTTTACCTCATTATTATTTTATGCTTACCATTGTTTTAGTTGTTTTATTCTTTGTTTTCCAATTAGATCTAAACATTTTGTTGCTTTTTCCTGTGTTTCCTCCCATTGGCCCATCCTCTTCTCTATCCTCTTATTGAAATGATTTTCAATAAACTAATATTGATTACTGAAACATCAGCAGAACTGAATTTATAAACTAGTTTCAGTTCTCGAGGAGTTAATTTATTATCCTGAATCACTACAAATACTTTTTTGACACAAGTGAGGGCTCTGAATGTCCACTGTTCCTGAGTACAGCTTACAAAGCAAAACAGATGTAACATGTGTAAGAACCTAGTACCAGTTAGTTGAGTGTAATGGAAAGTAATCTGCCACCTTTTGGTGTGGCCTATTTGCAAAGACTCTCCGCTTCACCAAACTCTACTCAGGCTTCTCTGAACTCTCTTCTCAATGAGGCCTTTTGGGCTTCCTTTGTCATCTCTGCATTGTCCAGTTTTAGCCAGAATCCTGCTAAGTCAGTTCAACAAGAATCCCGCAATATCCAATCATCTTCAATATCTGATTGTGTGCCTTATCCTCCACCATCCCCCAGGTGACATCTGATCACCTTGACCTGCCTTCACAAGAATCCTATTAGGTCAGTTTAGCTAGAATCCTCCCTGACGTATCCTCCTCTTTATAATTTCCATCCACTGAACTGCTCACCCTGCTCCTGGGCTATAAATTTCCCCGTTTTCTTTGTTGTATTTGGAGTTGAGCCTGATTTCTCTCCCCTACTGTAAAACCCCATTGTAGTAACTGTCGGTATACCTATCATGATAGTCCTCCTTAAACAAAGTCTGACATCATCTTTAATAAGTGTTATGAATAATTTTTTTCTTTAACAATATCTAAATTCCCAGGAGAAAGCTGTTTAGCAGTGATGCAGTAATAAATTATCTCTTACTCTGCCTCTTTACATAATTATTTGGTGGTAGTTTTGTAGAGCTGTACTGTCATTTGTGCTAAATGCCCAAAATAAAGCAATCTTGGATGCATCTTATATTTTTATTTTGCTTGTTTTCAGACTGAAACAGCTGTTCAGAAAAGGAGGAAAATTACTGTTTTCGTCTGCACTCAGGGAATGCCAACTGAAGCCTCACACCTGGAGTTAGAATTTCTGGGCTGTGCTCCAAACTGCCAGTGCTGTGTCGTGGATTCAGAGACAACAGAACTACAATCCCCTGGCCACTAGAATCAGGTGGGGGTAATAACTTGTTAATGTGGCCACCAGGCCTAAATCAAAAAATCTCAAGCCTGGGTCAAGGAAAGAAACTGCAGTGCCTTTTCAAAAGTTTAAGAGACCAGCAGTGCTGGCTAAAAAAAAGTTGTCTTCTAAAGTAGTAGGAAATCCCATACCTGCACCAAGATAGGCTTTTGTGATATAATCATAGCCTTAGGATGCAAGCCTGCTTGCCTTTTGATCTTGAATAAGTCTCATTTTGTAATCCATTCACTAAACCAAAGCACAGTAGGATGCGTGACTCTGACTGAAGCAGTTTCTCAGTCTTCTACAAAGATGAACTACATCAATGGCCTTTACTTATGTCCTTATTACAACTGAAATGAATACTCTAAAACAATCTGAAGGCATTTATAACTGGGTTTGAAATTCAGTGAAAGAGGTGGGGGGAGGGGCTATCTCCCGGGCTACTTGATCAGCAGCCTGTGATTCCATTAATAATTAAAACTTAACCACTTATGTATTTAAGTAATACTGTATGAAAACATCTATTTCACTTTATTCATGTATTTATTTAGCCATATAATTATAAGGGCTTTACGGTCATTTTTCTATTTCTCTTGAAAGAAGAAAAGAATAATCTGGTAAGTTAAATTCTTATGCACAAATCTGAAGACAAATTATGTAGCTTCATGTTGCCTTCCAATGAATATCTGCCCATATTCTTGCATTAATGGGAAAAAGTACCCAAAATATAATGATAACAGATGTGGTCTTAAATATTCTAGAAATATTTCTACTTATTTATATTGTAGTAGAGCATTTCAATTTCATATGAGTATAACTGAAAAAAAAAGTCTTATTGAATTGAGTCAGCTTCTCTAGGAATCCTTCCATGTTCTATACTTTATGCAGTATGTGAAAGCAGTCAATAGAAACATGTTTCAATATATATTCAAACTAAATATTTTCTTAGCTAAAGGTTAACACTTGCTCTACAACATCATTAGACTTTAAGTCCAAAGGGAAGAACAGTGGTGTCCTCTCGTGGCATTTTCTAAATAAACACAAAACAAACAGGACACTGGTTTCTTCTATCTTTAAATCTGATAGCCCAAAGGCATGTCCTTTTCCAAGAGTCCTTTATGACATCCTACATTTCTCTAAGCAATACAGCTGGACTTCTTCTAATGAAGTAAAATCCTTTCTTGGGCACTTTGGTGGGGGGGCTGGGGGAGTCAAGCTCCTCCCAATTAAGATTTGTAAAGCCTTAAAAAAGTAGGTCAGTCACTGAGTTTTAATAAAGATGCTTCCAGCAGTTCAAAAGATAGATCTGAAACTGTTCATGCCCCTGCCGGCATTTGATACCTAATCTTAAAATTTCTGAGGTCAATAAAGATAGCCTGAAGCAGGACCTGCAG
The DNA here is from genome assembly GCF_964374135.1 of Grampus griseus. Taxonomy (NCBI): domain Eukaryota; kingdom Metazoa; phylum Chordata; class Mammalia; order Artiodactyla; family Delphinidae; genus Grampus; species Grampus griseus. The sequence continues at coordinate 98,936,544 of NC_138998.1, forward strand.
TGGTTACTGAGCTTTAGTAACTCCTAGAATTAAGCACATATTTTTGGACATGTCTTGCTAAGATCAGTAGAATTGTCTCACGATCACTGAATTTTTCACTTTATCTCTATCCAGCTGCTCGGCTGGGGTAGGATGGAACAGGGAGAAGGGAGAGTGGTGACCTCCCCTCAAAATAATGTCCAAGAATTAGTCTTTTTAAGGTAATTTTTGACAAGGTAATTATTAACCTTACTTTAAAAGATATTAGAGGAAAGTCAAAGCAAGGCTAGGAAAAATTACCATAAAGACAATCCAGGTGAGCGGCCTTATTTTTCTTTTTTAATCAGGTTAATTCTCCTACAAATCAATTCCAACTTCTCCTTATGCCTGTGATAGTAGAAATCAGCCACAGCTCTGTATTAAAGAAACACAGAGTCTTTAATAAAATATTCAAATATTTTTAAGATACTATATTTATTCTCTTTATTCCTTCCTCTCTAAATTTCCTCTTGGTGATGATCAGACTAACGCTGAAATACATATGACAAAATGTCTCACTATGGTGCCAACATAGTTGTCATTCCATGTTGGGACTGAATCTGAATTATATGGGGTCAATAAAGAAGCACAGAGACTAAAACATGTGTACATGTAAGACATTTCACATGAATATGATAAATTACCATCCTCAGTTTCCTTATCTTCTACTGGCATTGATTGGAATTGTGGCAATTAGTTAATTATTTGGGATGCTCCTTTTTTTAAGGCTATCTTGGGCGAGATGTGCGTATTTTTGTTTTTGTTTTGTTTTTTGGTGGGAATAAGTAAAGTAGCATAATATAAATGTGAGGTTTATTAGAAGGCTATGAAAGCATTTCACAGAAATAAAGCCAGGATTTAGAGCTGGAATTGGCAATGTGTCAGTGATCTAGAGAACTACACTCCTATCTCTCTGTCTCTCTGGCAGTGTAGGCAGCTAAACATATAACCACCAGCTCTCAGGGACAGGAAAGGTCTGATTTGGATTGTTTGCCACGTTCCACTGTGCTAAATGCACCACCATAGATTTCAAACTACCAGCTGAAGCCAACCAGTCTGTAAAAATTCCCCTAAATTTAGCAAAAGGTTCCTATGAAATGGAATAAGCTGACTTCAGTACACTACTGCTCTCAGCCACAATGTCTATTGACCTTTTCTCTGCATGTTCAATCCATCCTTCTGATTCTCTTTGAAGACTGCATTCTATACTGACTTTACCATTATGCACATGCTTGAAAATGGCTGTCCCAGCCCCATCTGGATTAACGTTTCAATGACTATGCTTCTAATTTTAATTTTTCAAGGGGTATTTTATTGTCTTAGCCTATACTTCATGTGTTGCTAAATTTAAGGGAAGAAGAGGTGTTGATGGCAATAGGCCTGAACATTACATAGCCAAAACCTGAATGCCGCTTAAAGCAGACTGAACTCCTTTTTTGGAATACTATTACACAAGGAGAAAAAAGAAGACGAGAAATCACAGTATCATATACATGGATTATTAGCCATGGAAATATATTATGGCAGCACACGTGAATTTTTTAAGTGCATTACAGAACTTTTAAAGAGAAGAATACTTCCAGTGCAATCCAAGTATTAGCACAACTGATGGTACCAGCTATTTATGCTATTATTTTACGTTTTTAAACTATCAAAAATATTGTGAATTTGTATGTAATTTGTGATTTTCATTTGCCCTTGGATAAGTAATGAAATGATAATCACATACATGAGCATTCTTTTTGATATCAAACTTAAAAGCAGAATAGGTTACAGTTATTTCTAAATCCGACAAAAGAAAAATGTTCTGGGAAAAATCTACATATATACAAAGAACAATGGCTTACATACACAGAGATATAAATAAGATAGTATTATATTTTTCAAGTACTACAAACATCAAATAACATTATCATCCCTTTTATTTTTACACACAGCAGCATTTCCTTTATCAATATATTACATATATATACTTTATACATATATATTCATATTTTTATTTAAACCATATGATTTTATTATAAACTTTCCACTTTCTCAGGCTTGTATGTAAAGAATTTCGTACAATTAATACTGCTAATAAATGGCTTTTAAGGCTGTTGGTGACAAAAACACATATCCTCTATCTGAATGATACAATCTCCTACAATAATCTTTCACCTTTTTATCGTTTCTAGGTATCCAGCAATGATATGTTATATACAAGATAATAATGAATCATTCAATTTCTCTGATGCCAGGAGAATCTGATGCCAGGCTGAATTTCGTTGGCCTAAAGATATCTGTACTGTTTTCCTCCCATTGAAATACATTTTGTTTGATAAAAGGACTAACCACTCAGTAGAAAATTGGAACACATAAAATCAATAGATTTCCTTGCTTACCAAACCAACATGATGTATAACAGCAAGTAATTCTGAAATCCATTTAAACCATCCGATTTTTTAAAAAATAGGTGTAAATTCAATTGAAGGATATAGACATTTTATTTTATGACTATGTGTCAGAGAGATGATACTGTTAACTGTAGAGTCACATGAAATTCAAGCTGATCCCTTCAGCAAGGACAGAACTTGGTGGAACAGAGAAACATTTGAGGATAGTTCACATGAAAGAGGATCAAAGTGAAGTTCCTACTTGTTTTTTTTTCAATGAGATATCATGGCTCATGTAAATTTTATAGTAATTTCTAGATTATATAACCTAAGTCTAGTATTATCAAATATGCTAATTATCCCACTTGTTATTGATGACACATCTGTAAGCAGGTTTAGTTCGTGGCACAAAATATGTCCTCATTAAACAAATAGTTAACAAAGAAATATACAACATCTACAAGCGTCAAGTGGTTATAAACTCCCCCAAAAATGTATAGAAAATATTTAATGTATGTATGGGCCAGACCAATATACCTAAGCATCCAGAGAGTTTGAAAAGCGGATAGGCTGATGAATTTCTGTCCTTTAATAACTCATCAGCCTATCTACTGGACATTATTTTAGAGCTGGAACAGATTACTCTGCTTTAGGGAAAGTAAAGAAATGGGCACTGGCTGCAACAGTTAACCTTTATCTTCTGTTCTGGATTGAAGCCCTATCCTAGCGTAATCCTTTCAGCAAAAGGGAATCTTGCTGTTAACTGGATCCAACGTCTTGAGAAGGCATTTATAGAGCATTCTATTGCTACCTGAGCCTCTGCCTTTGAGCAAGGTCTCTATGATATTGTCACAAGGCCTTCCAGACAAGAGGACAAGCGGAGGTGGACAATCAGTTTGTATTTGGATTCCTGAAGCTGTCCAACATGTCCAACTGCATCCAGCTAGAAGCAGAAATGTGCACCTAAGCGCCATGTGGGCTAGAGGCGGCCCAAATCTTTAAGTTCACCTCTTCTTACAAAAATAATCCTTCCAGTTACATACAAGATAATCCCTAAGAAGAATTTTGTAAATCAATCTTCATCTCAACATGTTCCTAGTGGCATTTTAGTGCTACTCTTAGATTAGCACCTTGGATAACTGCTCAGCAGGCCACTACTTAAAACCAGCTCTTGAATGTGCATTTGTGAATTTTTCTTGGAGAAAAGGTACACAGCTTTTTATCAGATTCTCTAAGGTGTTAATATCTGAAAATAATTGGAAACTACTTCCTTAGGGTATTGTGAGGTTGAGTGATATCATCAGGTCTCACTCTTTAAAGTGGTAGGAAGGAAATGGGTATATCTTCTATTTGAAGTGGTTTATTAAAAAGAATATGGACTTTGGTTTAACTTCCTTTTCTCTCAATAGTTATGTGATCATGGAAGGACATAATATTTATGAATCTATTTTGTCATTTAAAAATTTCTAAACTAATAAACATTTTTTAGAAAGTATTTATCACCCCAATTTAGATTAATTCTTTTATATACTAAATATTATTTAGAAGCTAGCATTTATTTTTATTTACACTATAAAATTATTTAGGTCCAGTACAATATGTTTACTTTTTAATACACTATGAATGCTGAAAACTCTGGTTTTTGAAAATCACTAACAGTTATAAAATTATTATAATTTTATATAATTTATAACTAAAATTAATATAATTTATAACTAATGATTATATCTGTATATCTCACCATACCATAGAGACATGCAGTGATCTAGGAAATAGCATTCTTTTAAACACATTTGAATTTTTTAGGTTAGTTTAAGGTTAAGTTACAGTGAGAAGACTTAAGACCTAGGAATTATTTCCTAAGATAAACATGGCAACAAATAATACTTGTTTAGTAAAACATGACCATGGTTTATAAGTAAGATATTTCACTTTTTAAACTCATTCCTCATGTTAGCAGTTGCTTGGCAGATTTTTAGCTCATTATCATTTTGTCTTTCTCAATTACTTGGGCAGTTACTGTATTTTATGCTTCTGCACTTTCTTAATCATGCAAAGTTGAGTGACTGAACAGTGCAAGCAATATCCACACAGTTTTACAAAACTTTTTACAGAAACATATAACATTTGCACATCAAGTTTGTAAAACTCATCTGTACCCAGTTTCTAAGAAGAATTACTAGGAAAACAAACTAGGAAAAGAACTAGGAACTATGTTATGATTTATTGTAAAAATATACAAATTATAAGCTATTAAAAACAAGATGTCTACTTCACACAAGCACTTTTATGAAATGCAAAAGAATTTAAATATCTAAATTCATATTTTGTTTATCAATAGAAAGAATAATTTTTGAACCAAAAAGCAGTATCAGATATATTGACAAAAAATAATTTGAACTTCAAAAGGTAAGGGATCTTAAGCACATATCTAACTATTCTAATTTAGTTCAAGTTTTCTTACCCAGACTAAATATATCCCAGTGTTACAAGGACACTTGCATGTGAGTCAATGATTTTACCAATGACCTTTGGGAAACAGTGACATTGGGACAACAAGGCTGCAACACTGAAAGTGCATAAATGGGCCTCAGACTTCAAAAGAGAGAAAAGGATTCATTTATTAAAATGGCTTTATGTTTAACCTGAATGAAATTACATACTACAAATGGAATGGGTAAGAGCTTCTTCAGAGAAAGGGTGGCAAACAAAGAACCAATATAGCCTACCAAAAACCATTTGACAGATTAAATACTCTCCCCTCAAAAGTAGAGTTAATAACTAAAATAATACAAAACTATGGGAAATTGTAAATATGTTCATTTTTCTTCTCTTTTCACAAGTTCAGACAACTCCACTTGCATAGGCAAAGCAAAAACATTTCCTTTCCTCCATTCACAATGATCACTCAGAACCCTCCTGTTTTTCTCTCCCAATCCTCTCCCATTCCATTTCATTTCTTTGCAGCTACTGGATTTTACTCTGGATTTTAGCCCTGCTCTTGCAGTTGGTACATTGTTTCTGTGGCTTTGACTTTTGATATCTCATACAAACTCTGGTCTGGGCACAGCTTGCTCTTGTGTCTGTTCCTGGTCTCCTTGGAGACTGCCACCTACTACTAGCCCACTAGTTAATGGCCCTGCTGACATTTGCCCAGAGGAATGAACAGGTATAATCATTCTATGTATTTTAGCAAGGCATTTGCTACTTTTCCCTCATGATAACTTTGTAGGCAACATGCAGCTAGAGAAAATGCATTGGACGTTGGTAAGCTAAGATGGATTGGAAGTGGGTGCAAGAACGAGAGGTGCAGAGTAGTGGATCAGTGTACAGTTCCCTAGCAGCCTGGCTTGAGTCTGCCCCTCTCCTAGTTTCAGTGTTTTATCACTGATTCAGAAAGAAAATGATCAAATTCACAAAAGACAAATTTGGGAACCTAGCCAACACATTGGGTAACTGAATAAAATTTTAAAAGATTGCTTAACAAGTTGGAGCCACAGGCAGATTCTAACATGAAGCATTAATATCATGGAAATGTGAAAAAGGGAAAAAAGGTATATATATGAGGGTTATATGAAGGCTAGCAGCTCTTATACAAAAATTACTTAAAATTTTCCTTGCCAGTTCCTTCTGAGTAAATAGCACAGTAACACTTCCAAAAGCTAATGCAATTTTTGTATTAATCAGTAGTACCTAGACTACTTGAGGTGATAGTATTGATCTCCCAGTAACTATAAGAAGTCAGATAAGGAAATGGAAATGTATTAAACTACTGGGGTATTGTGTGGGAATATTTTAGACACTTTTTAATTTAATTCGCACGACAACCTCTATGAGAATTTATTGCTATCACACTTTACAGATGACAAAATAGAATGTTAGAAAAGTTAAGCAATCTTCCCAAGATCATAGGTACTAAAGTTAGGAAATAGTATTTTAAGCCATGGCTGTGTGATTCTAAAACATACAGGTTTTATGTCATAGAAATGGATCCAGATATTCGAACTAAAATGAATGTGGTGAGGAAACTGAAAGCTACTTTCCCCTTTCCCCCCAAAACAGAAAAGGCACTACTGTGTTAAGACTAGGCAAGGGAAGATATATGTTAGACAAAATCTTTGTACTGAGATGCTTCAAAGGATAGGGAATTACCAGTCTCTGGGAGGTTTAGCACAGGCTGAATGAGCATTTGTCAAGTGTTCTGTACACATTAGGCAGTTGATTGGACTATGCAGTTTTTAAGGAATTTTTCAACTGAAAGAATCTCTGATTCTAGAATATTTATGATTGATGGGGTTCAAGAAGTGAACCAGAAAGCTTAAGTATGAGAAAAGAGAACAACGATATTCCAGTGCATGTCTTAGTAATATGCACACTGAAGCTTTACAGCATTCTGAATCAGAAGCTGTCAGGTACTCTGATATAGGTTTGAAAGAACCAGAAGACTTTGAAAGAATCCTTTGTATATATAATTGCTCTGTATCAGTAACTTCAAATTAAATCTTAATCCAGTATAATCATTTAATGATTTTATTCAAATTAATGAATTTGAACTCTTAGCATCCTAAATTTTAAACATTCACCGTGTTCTAACATTGTGCCAAACACTAAAGGAGATGAACATAACATTAAATAATACATACTTCTTGGTATATGAAGTAACTACCAAAGATAGAGAATATATTTTCATGTCTTTTTTAAGAATAAAATAATTATGCTGTACCATTTATCTAACACTTGGTTTCTCCTTGTAAAAACATTAATTTCCAGCATAAGACATCTTGTGAGATTTACACGTGTAATGTGCAGTTGATTACAAATGAACATAGCCAAGCTTGCAACCTTGATTTAAAAAGCATGATCCTCTAATCTAAAGTAAAACATTTAAAATTAGCTAGCATTTTAAAATTGGATACATGCGAATAATTAGCCTCCTAGTTTTTTTTTCCCTTTCTTTCTATATGCACTTGCTGCAGAAGAACATCTTCATAGGTATGAAAGGAAATAAAGAAGAAAAGTTCCAGTGCTGACTCATCGTCTGTTTGCCTTTGGGCCTAAACTCAAAAACTCTTTATATAACCGATCGTCTTTTGAAACTAGACCATTTGGTACTGGATTCTTTTTTTAGGGAATTACGTAATGGGTGATGCTGTTCAAAAGTGCCTTTTATATGCAATTATTCGATATGTTTAGATAAAATATAAGGGTGGTGCCTCTAAAATATAGTTAACTCCAGCATCCTAAAAAACCTTTCATTAAATAACAAAATGAGAAAGTATGTAGGGTATAACGTTAAATGAGTGTATACAATGATTGCAACTATATAAAGGGACATGTGCCCACAAATAATACGATATGAGTCCGCAACTCTTTTTTCTCTTTATTCTCATTCTCTCTCTTTTCATCTTTCCCTCACCTCCCCACCTTCTCTCAGCATTATCATTCATTCCAATGATTTCAGTCGCTGCATATACAATGATGCTGAGTTACAGATGCAAATTCCCAAATTCCTGTAGAACAAACAGATCTGGTTGTGCTAATGTCACATGGAAAGTGACACTATTTTAAAAGTGAATTAATATTTCCTGCCACTTCAGTTCCTTCTCCCCAATAACTTATATTAATTACTCTATCACCATTCACCCAGTCATTCAAGATAGAAACTAGTAATTCTCCACCTCTCTTTTCCTACATTTTCTTTATCTGCCTAGCAAAATATAGCTGTTAGTTTTCTTTGCCTTCATTCATAGTTCAGCAGTGTCATTCCTGGAGTATTTAAATTGCATCCTGTTTAGGCTTTCGCTAATATTCTGTTCTAAATATACAACCCAAACTTCCTTTCTGAAATAAAGATATATCATTCCCTTTCTCAAAACAACACAAAACAAAACAAACAAATCTTTAAGTAGCTCTCCATTAAATACAAGGTAAATTTATTTTAAAGCCCTTTAATAACTGACTTTAATTTCAGTACTGTCATGTTCTACTATCCATCATATAGCCTATTTTCCAACTATATCGGAAGTATTTTTTCACACACACTGGTGATGCCGATCAGAAGTGAGGTTTATCTTTCAAGGATCAGCTCAATTATGACCTCCTTCATTCACTTTATTTTTCAATAACTCTTCTGTCAAGAATTTGTTCTGTTTTCAGTGCTCCCAATAGCACTGTTCACAGTACCAGAGAGCATTTATCCAATTGTCAGATAAGCTTATATATATCTTCCACCACACTTGTGAGGATTCTGAGAGAAAATAACACATCTTATTTGTCTTTGAATCCCCTATGTATACAAAACGAGCTCCAAAATGGTTTTTGAATGAATGAGTGGAATCACAGCTAAAAAATATTTTTTCCTTCTATATGATCTTAATCAATATCATTCTTAATCAATGAAGGAAATTACAAGGTATACAGTTATAAGAATATGAAATATATCTTAAATGGGAAGATATAGTGGGCTAGTGATTATCATTTATTTATATTTACTGAGAGAAAAAACAATTTGAAAATTAAATGATATCAAATCTAGAATCATCAAAGTAAAATTCTGAAATTGTAAAATAATAAAGGAGCATTGATAATGATCTAAGCAGGTGCTCTTATATGTGGTAAGATTTTGTTGTGGTGTAAAAAGGAGAAGAGACTTTTGAAATTAATCCAGTAGTTCTAACATATAACTCAGTCATATTTGCTGGTGAAATCAAAAATTTTTTAATATAAGGACTTGCCCCCATACCAATTTATAAAACAGTCACTTGATATTACTGGAAGATCTGTATCAAAATTTTCAGATTCCTTTTGATGTAAACTAAGCTTAATCATTATAAAAAGTGGTTGGTGCAGCAAGCTCTCCTAAATGTGGTTCAGGTTTATAGAGCGTCTGATTGGAGGTATAAGGGGCCTTGCTCATCAGGGAGCTCCTCTGTGGTAATACTGCTTTTGCTACATTCAATTTTTACTTCTAAGTTTTGAATGAATAGCACAATAGCAGTAGATGTTATGTTAGAGGTAGTAATCACCTCTTCATGGTAATCAGGAACAGGCTGTATGTCCCAAGACATCCAAGCAAAACCAGTAATATTTCTGTAGTAGTCTAGGACAGAGAATGCCTAGACTTAATCTAGAAATGAAATAAAAAGTTATTAAAATCTCTCATCATATCTCTCATGATTCTAGATATGCGTAAAATATTATCTTTGTTTTACTTTTCTTTGTAGGTGAATTATGAAGAAGAAGTCTACGGGACATTTTTTTCCACTAGATATGCTTCAAAAAGATTTAACTCTGTGTGCCTGACAGTAAGAAATACAATTAGAATAGCCTCTACCTTTAAAGTACCCACACCTCATGGTTATGAATCTAACTCATACACACTAGAAAAAAAAAAGACAATATGCAGTAAATGTCACAACAGAGATACAGATGAAATGCTGTGTGGGTTAGGGAGGGTAGGGGGATTCAGGGAGAGAGAGAGAAGGACAGGGAAGGAGGGAGAGAGGGAAGGGGGGAGGGAGGGAATGAATATGAATGAATGAATGTGAGAGAGATATTAACAGGTATTACTGCTGGGTGGAAAAAGGAAAAAAGCTATGGAAGATGTTTTCTGTAGGTACTATAGTATGTCACTCAGATCCCCTTCTGTGGACCGAGGCCTCCATTATGTCAGCTTTGCTGCTCACACAAGGTGGGGCCTACAGCTTACACAGATGACTTGTAGATGAGGGGGCCAAGGGATCTCCTTGCCTCCATTAAAGAAATCTCTGAATAGCCATTTTAGCTTCAGAGCAACCTGTGAGGTTGAGGGAGTCCTCGTCTGCAACTACATCTCAATTCAACTTCTCCATCTGCCCATCACAATTCCCTCTAGTTCCCTAGAGGACTCCCCAGTAAATCTCCTGAATGCAAATACTGCTTCAGGATCTTTTTTACAGGAAATCTGACCTAAGATAGGATAAACAGAAATCAAAACAATGGTTATACAGGTAATTTTCAGAGTACACTAACTCAGAAATATATCCATTCTGGACAATCCTTATCTATAGGACACTGCTGAGCCCGAGGGAAGGAGGCGTAGCCAAAATTAGGGCCTGACACATAGTGGAGACTCCAACTAATAACTGTTTTTGCAGTGAGTAACTAAAAACAAGTCAAATATGTTACAAGCATAAGAACAGTAAGCTAGAAAAATCAAGGTGTTGACCTCTGAGGTTCACTAACATGACTGCGTAAAGAGAAGAAAAATGATTCTCATGTAAATCATGAAAGAAACATGAATGCTGTCAGTTATTGATTACGGCAATTGGGAGCACATACTGGTATTAACTCTACAGTACAAACTTCAAGAGAAGGGAAAAAACTGAAAGGGGCCTGCATTAAGAAGCCCATATAAAAGAGGTACAGTTCCATATCTGAATCCTCTGAACAAAGACCTATGAAATATTGCTTGGGCAAAAAAAGTTACAAAATGTATATTAAAGCATCCGAGGAGTCTAGAAGAAGCTCCCTCATGGTGTATTGTTTCAGCCAGAAAGTTAGAGTATGCTGATTAAGCTTCACATAAAAAGTTAACTTCTTCATACACTTAGAGGACAACAGAAACTATTATCATCTTTGGACCAACACAATTTTCAAATCCTAAATAAACTCTGGAGAAATAGCACTTAGCTTTTCTTCCCCTTTCTAATGTCCCTAAATGTGATTTTTGTCCCAATGTAATTAATCTGATAGGCCTACATATTGTAGAAAAGATCACCAGAGATAACAGACTTATTTTTCTAATGCTCTTTTAATTGCAAATGACATCATCCAAGTCCAAAGTTTTACTCAGAGTATCAAAGAACTCATGAATAGTTGTTCTGTCCCAGGCTAACCTTTTGGAATTTTCAAAATAAAGACATGCCAGAACATAAAATACCAAAATATTACTTACACACAAGCAAATTAAGAGTCAGAAAAGATAGAAATTAAAATGTTTTCTTTGTTTGCTATTCATGCAAATCATCAAATGAATACCACATCTTTACAAACCACACACTAAAAAATGAAATACGGTGAGGGAATTTTAAGTTTCAGGCAGCAACACTGAAACATGATTTCAAAATATAGTCAAGGCATTCTTATGCCTTCTTGGAGATACGTAAACGTATTACAATTTATGATAAAATATAAAGTTAAAAAATAGCAATAAGTAATAAATAAATGATATTTCATATTTTACTTTGAGTTAAAATACAGCATATTTAAACTCCCCAGCCTGGTACTGTAACCTTTGCTCAATCACGGTGACCGTAAGAACCTTCCTTAAGTGGCAGTCTACTTACAGCTTCAATTCCCTTGCTTGCCAATCAGATGACTGTGGAAGAGTAAGGTCTCACAAGGCTGTGTTCTGAGCAATTCTGTCCTTCAGGGATACATTTACACAAATATCATGGAGCTTTACTAAGAAATAAGTGCATATTGCTTGAACGGAGAAGAGTAACAAAAATGAGAAAAAAATACAAAGGATCTTGGGAAAGTTGTAAATTGAGAGAACGTATGTTACAATAATATAAATAAGGCCTTCCAGTGTGCATCTAACCAGAAAAGCCGTTACATTTTTGTTTCTAGGGAAAAATATAATTTTAACGATTCATTTAAATGATGGTGACCTGCCCACCCAGAAGCTATTTTTCCTTCCTTCCAATTTATTTGTCGATGAAAATATGCATTACATATTGCCACACAGCTGTCACTCTCTACTTGGCAGCAAAATTGAAGCTGTGATAGCACATGTTGCTTATTATGTTAAAAGCTGAAAACAAGTACTTAACTAGGTACATGTCAAATACAATTTAAAAACAAATTCACTCACAACAAACGAACACCACAATAATAGATCTTAAAAACTCAATTCAAATGATATTTCTTATGACATGCAAAGAAGAAATTCATGAAGAAAAATCAAATTTTTTCACATGAAAATTCTACAGTTGTAAATGGATTATTGTTGTTGCTGAACATACCCTCTAAGGCTGTTCATGATGAAAACCTCTAGGTGTATAACTCAGAGCCTTTAATCCCTGGCTGAGTTTGGAGAAGTTTTCACTAAGAGTTAGAAGCTCACCAGCGGCTATCACTTTATATGTAAAGCTCTCCCTAAACGCTTTACTAAAGATCTCCAATAATAAAATTTACAGGAAAAATACTGCCTTCTTACTAGCATGCAAATTATTGTTTCAATATAAATATACATAACAATCATATATTTTGCAGTGCTTCCTGTAACTTATGACAATTCTGGTCTAATCTTAGTAAGATTCTGAACAAGTCATAGTATCTCTCTGAATTCCAGTTTCCTCTTCTGTAAAATGAAGGGCTTACATTGGTATGTAACATTTCGGAGTTCTTAAATCAAATCAACAACAATTATAATAATAAATGAAACATGTAACAGTGTGGTTTAACATGGAAAATACTTTTTGAAAATAAAGTGAATCAGATGTAATAGTCAAATGGAGTTGAGTTTGATTTCTGACTGCCATTTAGCTGTGAAACTATGGGCAGTTACCTGAATTTTCTCTGAGAAGAGTTGTGTAAGTAGCAAATTACCATCATGGAGATACTACCATGACCACGTCTAAGTAATCTGTGACCATCACCCAACCCCACCTGCCAATATTTTAGTCACTTTAATCCCTACGAATGATGATAATTTCATCTTTTTCACTGAATGGTGTTAACTTAAAATACAGTGACTATGTTAAGTAGTCCATTAATTAAAGATTAAAATAAAAAGCTAGTTTACCCTTTCATATCTCCAAAAAGTAAGAAATGTAATAAAGAGATATTTCAATACTCCTTAATTGCTCCTAGAATTTCATTTTCTGTTGATCTAAAATATGTTTCTTGACATGATGCCTACCTTACACTCCAGCCCTTACAGTGCCAATGATTACTTTGGTTGAAATTGTTAGGTTAGTATATGATTACTTCTGTAGTTATCACAACTATCATTAATGATTTGAATAATTAAAACTTTTTGTCTGTCCTCTACTAGCCCACATAAACTTCATAAGGTCAGGAGCATTTATCCATCCAGTTTACTGCTGTCAGCATCTGTCACAGTGCCTTGACCTTGCTCAATAAATATTCTGCAGTTAATGAGTAAATGATGCTACACATCTTCTTCACATCTCCCTCTCCAAGGTCGCTGCTTCTCGCAGTTTTGCTCCTTGCTTCTTCTGAACTCACACAAAAAACCTCTGTATTTTATAAAATCTGAAAAAGTAGAAGCTTTTAGCATCTTCACTTTTTCACTGCAAATAGTGGAGTTATTGACAGCAATTTTTCCAAGTCTCTTTAAAATTTAACTTTAAAATGTTCATGAAGCTGTATATTTGAGGCCCTAACACTGCTCTCCCTTCCCTGCAAGATTAGAAGTTTTATTCTGTTAAGCTCCACTGGGATGAAGTAGGCCCATGGGAGATAGTTTTGTTTTACACAAAACTTACTTTATAAATCTATCTCAGATTCTACCTTAAGCCCAAACAGACTTCACCCTAAATTTCAGCCACACATGTCTATAAAGAGCTAGACTGCAAATGGTCTATTTATATGTTTGACCAAGCAGGCTTCCCTTGGGGCGGTGGGGGGAAACACTCACCCAAAGAAAAGTGAATATTGCATAATTTTGGTTGAGGACAGAAGCTTAGAGTTGCTCATTTAATTAATAAATATTTGTGATCTAAATCAAATAAATTCTAGATTTTGCTCTCAATCATCTTATACTCTAATAGGAAAAGTTGACAATAAATTAATAGTTACTTCTTTGTAACTAATGTACCAAGTACAATAGAATAAAGATGTGGTTATGAGTATGGTCTGTCATCTGTCACTCTGGTTGCCCTATGCTCATTCCCAGAAATGTTACAATTGCCACTGGAATTGCTTCCACATTTGATATCTGCCAGAGCCTTCGACATCAACACTGGAAGCCACAGCAAGGAAGGAGAATGTTGACTGCAATACTGCAGAAACAAAAAACAGTCCTCAGAACACATTCATGTTAACCCTTGGAAATTTCCACAAATAATTAGGGGTATTTGGAGACACTGAGGTCCCAAAGAGGGTGAAAACAGCACCGGAAACTCACTAGTTGTTAATGTTTGCCTTATCCACTCATTCTTGGGACAGCTTGGGGAATACAGATTATAGAACAAAACTAGTCAGAAATGAAATAGGCTACCTTATAAGATGGTAAATTCTCTGCCTATAGCCTCTAAAATGGTGGCTTTTGTCAGAGGTATATGGGATGGGAGGGTAGGCTTATTGAACAATACTCCCTTTAGCTCTTAGATCTCATGAGTCTATAAGATCATATAATGGAGCATTACACATGTATTTTGAGCCACCCATTGTGTCCTTTTCCTGTACTGTCTTTCTTTCTTGGCAATGTAGTCATATTTTGAAGAAACAAGTATAAGGGTCTATACATGAAATAAAGTTTGTACCATTTCCTGAAGCCCCTTCAGCATCATTCCCTGTCCAATCCTATACCAGAGTTAGTATGAACAAAATTTGCAAATATCATTGGTTCATGCTGATTATGCTATTTTGGCATCCATTGATTGTTTTTAATGGGAACACTTGCTATCCAGTTGGTTTTAACTATTGATAATAACCAGCATATTGTTTTCATGTGTTCCTTTTCCTACTGAGCGCTACACTACGTTTCCACTAACACTCCTTTCCTGCTACTTCCTATGGTGGGTAATACCATGGCAGCTCTTACCTAGCATGCAATTTACCTAGGTTTGCACCACATGATATGGGAAGTACCAGTTAGAATTACAAAGGTTTCAGAGACAAGAAAAGGTATCCTGCTATGTTTTGAATGAGTCCAAACTTAGTGAAGGAAACTTAGGTCTCTTATGTACAATAATAGTCTGGTGCTTAGAAAAGTATCATGTAGTTTTATTTGAAAACCTAGAATATAAGCTTTAAAATAAAAATGTTTAAAATATACAACACATAATTTCACTTTAAAAGGAATGACCTGCTAAGCAACTAAAATGAGATCCCTAGGCTGAAAGACTTATGGTCTATTTGAGGAAATAAAATAGAGAAAAACAATGAGGAATACCAAAAGATAATACTCATTAAATGATAAATAATGTAGTATATACTTTATTTACTCTTTACAGATTCAGCCTTCCTAGTCTGTCAGAATCAAGGAAATCCTCATGGAAGACAATGGGCATGAAAGGGACTCTGAGTAAGAATGGAAATGTGCATTCCAGAACAGAAACAGCATAACTGAAAACATACAAACACGGGTTAGAACAATTTATATAGGGAACAGACATGAGGTTCAGCCAATCATAAAGAATTATCCTCACAGGAGCTGGAAAAAGAAAATAGGCTCAGCTTATGGAAGGCCTTTTAGTAAAAGTAGGGAAGTATAGATCTGATTCAGTAGGCAACAGGAAAGCAACACACAGTCGTTCTTGATCAAAGGAGTCCAATGAGGAAAGTGGTATATAAACAGACAGTGTCATCCAAGATGAATTGATTATAGAAGGGAATAGGAATGGAAGCAGGAACCCTGGCTCAAAAAATATTTTGAGGTCAGATGAAACTGTGCAAGCAGCTATTCTCATTACTATTTTATTTACAATACTTCTTAGATCTTCAGGCAAATTTTCCCCCAATATAAAATACATGTCAATAAAAATGTCACTTAATTGTCAATATTCACATATATAAACATATGGTATTAATATATACAGAAGCCTGAAAAATAGTATGGTATGAGACTAGTTTATTCATCCATCCATTCATTCAACCTTTGAGTACCTAGGATGAGCAAGGCATTTGGTAGATTTGAAGATACTAGGATAGTAAATTTTCTATACCTATTTTCTTTGGTAACCCCACCCTTATTCATCTAGTCAAACTGAAATACTCTTCCATCACAACTTTGGTGAGTATCAAGTCTTCTTCCACTGAAATGTCCAAATCTAACTGTGCATCCCTTTTGCATTCTCATGATCAGACCCTCATCCTTTCTCCTCAGGGCATAAGGCATTATCTTCCTCTATGGTCTCCATTCCTTTAATCTCACCTCTTTCCAATCTATTATTCATACTATCACAAAAAGATTCCTAAAACAAACATTTAATTCCTTCTTAAAACTACCCATGACTCCTTATTTCAAACAAAATGAAGCTTTAATTCCTCAGCAAAGTACACAAGGCCCTTCGCAATCTAGCTTCCATTGACCACTGTGGCCTTATCCACCATCCCTCTCCCTAGCCACCTGCTTGCACTGCAATCCCACAAAGGTACTCTTTTTTTTCTTTATGACCTTACCTTGAATTCACACACTGTTGCTCAACACCTGGAAAAATTCTCCTAATGCTTTAAGGAAAGTTAAAATGTTAGCTCCTTTTATGAAGCCTTCCCCAGATTCCCCAGGAAGTTTTGCTAACTCTCTGCTTTCAAGTATTGTGTATGTTCCTTTATATAGAACTTTTCATGTAGCTTTTTATTATGTTTTCCTCCTTATTTCCCTTTCAGGACAGATACTATGTCTCAGTTATTCTGTATTCTAAGTGATTAACACAGCGCTTAGAGGCCCTAAAATACTGTTTGAATGAGTAAATGACTTTATCCTGTAAACAATGTGGAAGTTATAAATTTATTTTTAACAGCTTTATTGACATATAATTTACACACCATTATAGTTCACCCAATTACCTGTGTAATTCAATATTTAATGGTTTTTAATATATTTACAAAGTTGTGGAACGATCACTACAACCCAATTCTAGAACATCATCATCATCCAAAAAGAAATTTCATATCCACTAACAATTACTCCCTATTTCCCTCTCCTTCCAGCCCTAAACAAACACTAATCTACTTTCTGTGTCTATAGATTCAACTATTCTGGACATTTAGTATAAATGGGTCTTTTATGATGGGCTTCTTTCACTAAGCATATTAATTTTGAGGTTCATAATGTTTTTGCATATATCAGTTCTTCATTCTTTTTTTACTGAATAATATGCCATAGTATGGACATACCACATTGTGTTTATCCATTCATCAGTTGATGTGCATTTCAGCTCTTTGGCTATTACAGATTATGTTGCTATAAACATTTGTATACAAGTTTGTGTGTGGATATATGTTTTAATTTCTCTTGGGGTAGATACCTAGGAGGGAAGCTGCTAGGTCACTTGGTAACCCTATTTTGACAAACTATCAATACCAAACTGTTTCTTAATTTATTTTTTGAATAAGAAATAAATTCATATGATTTAAAATTCAAAAGGAATTAAAGAATCTGTAGTGAAATCTCATCCATGCTTGTTTGCCACTCAATTCTTCTTCCATGGGCCAACCAATCCTTATGGATATTTTTTATGGTTATAAAAGTATATTACATGGAAATTCTTTTAACTCATTTTCAACAGAAATTTTAGAAGTCTACGTACTATTATGTTTCTTACATTTCTGTATATAATATATATTAGAAATTGTTACATATTAGGGCACATAATCTTTCTCATTTTTATAGTCGTGTTTTATTTATTGTATGGATGCACTAATTCCCAAAGATGAAGATATAGCCTTATTTTGCAATATTTTGGTGTTATAAACAATGTTGTAATTAATAACCTTGTGCATGTGTTAGTTCATATTTGCATGAGTAAATATAAGGAATAATTTCCTGGGAGTGGAATTGCTTTATATAAAAAAATTTACTTCTTATTTCAAAATATATTGCCAAATGGCCCTCACTAAAGCTATACCCCTTTTGCCCCCTCTAACAATGTGGGATGGTACCAGTTTCTTTGCATTCCTGTAAACCCAGTGTGCTAACAAACATTTTTTTTTCTAACAAAATAATAAAAATTATAATTTAATATATATTTTATGCATATATTTACCCCATTGTGAACAATTTTGTCTGTCTTTAATAGGCAATTGTATTTCATTTCCTATGTTATCTGTTCATATTTTCTGCCTATTTTTCAATTGGATTTCCAATGCTTTCCTTATTGATTTACAGAAACTGTGTGTATTTGGAAAATTGGTTTTCTGTTTCTGAAATGAGATTCAGACATTTTCCCAGTTTTTTGCTTGCTTTTGCTTTGTTTTAGACTTACAGATTTTGCATGTCATCAAATTTATCTTCTGTTTTATAGCTTCTGGTTATTACATCAATGTCAGAAAGCTTTCCACAATCTGAGATTTCTGAAAAACAAACTTTTCCCTTTATATCTTCTATTTATTTCGTGATTTAATTTTTTATATTTATTTACTTTTATTTTACTATTTATTCCATCTGGAATTCTCTCTAATGTAAGGTGTGATATGCAAATAGAACTTTATTTTTAGGTGGTTACCTAGTAGTCTCTAACAATTCACTGAAAAATTCACCTTTTCCTTACCTTATGAAATGCTGCCCTTTTCATATAATAAATTCACATGCACGTGTAAAGTTTTGAATAGAAAATTTATGTACTGTTTTAGCAAAATGAATCTGCTCAAAGACTTCAGAGGGGACAAAAGACAGGCAAACATGTGCAGTTACCTAGGTATTTTACCTGGAAGAAGCTGTTTTCTTAGTAGCAGTTATATTTTGAATGTGATAAAATTATAGAATAAGGAGAGAGAATTACAAATAATAATATCTAAAATGTATAGATATTTCAATACAAATAGAAAAGTGGAAAATAATAAGTGATACTTGGCATATCATCTTGAGAATGTTAAGAATAAAAACTCACGATTTCTTGAAAATATTTAAAACACGTCCCTTTGATCTTCCTTGGTTCCTTCTTACTAACTCCTCTGTGTCTCACAGCACAATGAAAAATTTGCTGTATCTAGAATAGGTGGAGCCTGGGGGTAAGTCTCAGCTTTATCACACAAGAGCTATGTAATCTGAGCAAGTTAACTAGCCTCTCTGGTTTTGTTTTCCGTCACTAAAATCAGTTGTGGGCATTAAATAAGACAATGTATATAATAGGGTTCCAGAGAGCAGAATAACTGTTACCATTATTGCTTATCTTTGGTATTTTGGGGAGATAATCAGAAAGAAATCTATTATATCCCATAAAATACTGATCTCTTTTCTTTTGCCTGTGTTCATCAAAATTGCTTAGCAAACGTTAAGCTCCTCTGTGCTACTGATTTTATATATAAAATCTATCTATCTACTATGTGCTTTGATCACTAGATGACTGTTTGCATCTTTTATGCTATTATAACTAGAGGTACAATACTGAATTTGAAATGAAAACAGTTTCTGTTTATTGGCCTTTTGTTTTGCCAGTTCTTACTGTATTCATAGTACAGTTGCTTTAACCAATATGATAGTGTCACCATAAACTATGCCATCCTATAGTGAATTTTAACTTGTCACCTAAAAATATATGCATAGACTCCTTTGTTCTTAATTTTCTCCAACTTCCAATATGTTGCTAATCTCAGATATATTAGACCAACAGCTGCAGCAAAGCACCCCCAAATTTCATTTGCTTAATACAGGTTTACTAACTCACTCATTTTATTATCACTCACTTTATAGTTGAATGTAGTCAGTAGAGAGACTGAGTTACATATATGGTCATTCTAGGATCTAGGATACCTCCATTTTATCTCCATACCCTAGAAGCATTGAAGTTTTCCACTGGATTTTCATCATTAGGATGTGAGAAGAAAGATGGGAGAGGGCTTGGCAGATACGGAAGGCCATTTAATTGGTGGAAGAGACATGTATCACTTTAATCTACATTCTTAGTGGCCAGAACTAAGTCACATAACCCTATCCAGCCACAAGGTATGCTGGCAAATTTCATCCAGATGGGTGACAAAGAGTTATCAAAAGGGAGATCTGATGAACACATACTACTGTCTCTGGCACAATACACTATCTAATTAGTAAGAGAT
The DNA here is from genome assembly GCF_964374135.1 of Grampus griseus. Lineage (NCBI taxonomy): Eukaryota > Metazoa > Chordata > Mammalia > Artiodactyla > Delphinidae > Grampus > Grampus griseus. Next base: position 98,956,886 of record NC_138998.1, read on the forward strand.
ACTTACTAAGAAATCTGTAATGCTTTAACAAATGAACATGCTGACAGCAAAAAAAATTGTGAACATATTTGTAATACCAAAACACAAATTATATGCAATATTAAACAGATTTCTGACAAAAAATCTATTCTTATTTTAAAGACAAACAAGTGCTTATGATTTTAAATGATCTAAAAAGCATTTCCTAGTTAGAAATTAGAAAGCTGACAGGAAAGAATATTTACATTTTATGGTTGGCAAAGCATGATGGGAAAGTTTGGATCAGTCTGCTGAAAATAGATATCCCAACTGTGACTAACAATAAGGAAGTTTAAACTAAATTAATGAATATACATGTTTACTTTCAGCTTCAATTCACTGTAATAATTACTTTACATTAACATATCAACAAGCCGGCAATCAACAGTCTAAAGTTTCAGGTCACTGACTACTTCTACAAATATTTTACTTTTAATTTTTATTCTTATACAGCCTTTTGCAAAATTTCTGTCCATATTGTTACATGGTTAATTGCACAGAATCTCATAAATTCTCACTGAAACTGTTTCTTAATGTTAATTTTATCATTATGTTAATGAGAATATAATAGAACTGCACTCTGATAGTAATGCTGACAGCAGAAGACACCAATTTGTTAGGAATCATCAAACAGCAGTAAACACATTCGTCAATGGTGGACGGAACAACGTAACAATTGTATCTCTATTTTCCTGATAGATATAGTAGATTGTACAGTTATAAACTATGGTGTTCCATATATCCTCTTTCTTTCGTAGATTCATAACAAAAAGTATTATCTTTTCCCACTTTACTGATTTCTTTATGATAAGCGTCCTAGAAACAGTGTTAGAGGCCCAACTACTTTTTCATAATAACTTAGGCAGATATTTCACATAATAGACCATAACCATATGACATCAACTGATTCACATTTAAAATCTACTCAGACCCCTCTATTTTAATTTATCTTTCCATACCCTTCCTGGGTTCTTTTTTTTTTTTTTCCTCCCATAAATTGCAATGCCTGCCCAGATCTAATGCTTAAGAAAGGTAAGGTAAAAAAGCAAGAAAATTAAAGTACTCCTACAAATCAAAAGTTAACTCCCACAGGTCCTAGACATTGAATAAAATTCAAATAACTTGTAATATTAAATATAAAAAATAAAATGAATTGTTCAGATGTTTGAGAGGTATTGAATAAGGCCTGATTAGAGCATGTACCCAGGAATCAGATTTGATTCAATCCTTGGCTCTACCACTTGGTAGTTCTTCAGTAGCCGTAACTACAAAATGAGGACAGTAATTATTCCATCTTAAAAGGTTTCTGTGAGAAGTATGTTAGTTTCTATATATGAAGAACTTAGAAAATTGCTGAATATATTGTAAATAATATATATTAGTGGCATTATTATTCTCCCCTAATTTCATAGCTTGAGTTATCTAAATTCAAATTCCTAAACTTAAGATTTATTTTACACTGTTATTGCAAAATTCTGATTTGACAGAAAGGGAAATGTGACATTTTCAATGGTATTACTCATATCTGCATCATTATTCATATCCACAAATGTTATTTAATAACCACTTCCTACTTTGAATTTTCTTTTTAGATATACAGCTGCATTCATTCTTCTGATTTATCTGCTATGTGATTAAAATACTGGGCAGAATTTCTTAGCATAAACTTTGATAATTCATTAATTACTAAAAAACATTTATTTTAATTATTATAGACAGCGGTTTGACATATGACATTTGTGACACAAAATACAGGATATATTTTGGTACTCAGGATCTTCTAATCTGGCAGTGAAGATACAAATTTTAATCAAATAACTATTACATAAACTAATATATTAAAAGTATCACATGATAATTTCATTATAAAAAAGGAACCAATGTGATCTTATCTTCACTGAGATGGTCATTCAGCTACAAGTAACATTTTAACATCCACAATATTTTTTTTTCTGTTTTTCAAATTCAATGCTTTTAATTCAAAGGTTTTTTTGTTTTGTTTTGTTTAATAGCTGGTACATCTCCTTCCTTCAGAAAAAGGTAATAATAATTATGCAACTGGTTATCATTTTGTTCCCTTTGACTACCGGGAAATAAAATATAGCAATGATGTCAATCTTGATGGCTCAGTCATTTAAACTGTTCTTTATACCATTTTTGAAAAGCTTGTATTTTTCTTTATATTTTTCCTTTAATGTCTTTATTTCTCTTTTATTACTGATTTATTTGTATGCTATCTTTGTAAATCACCTAATACCTTCTATGTAACATGTTTGTAATTTTCAATACTTATATTTAAAAAAATTCTTGTAGTTTCTTAAAGTGTACTTTCTCTTTGCTCTCATAATATGAAAATATAACTGCTTTAATGAGAAACATTAGTGAAATGTCTGAAAATTGGATTTTTTTCTACTGGAATTTGAATTTTCATTTAAATGATTATTTATGACCAAACATATTCTCAGGGAACTATAATGAAGGAAAATGTTAGGAGATAGGGGAATTTAACCTTGAGCTACCTATGATTTAAAAAGTTGTTTAATGGATGATAAAGGCTTTATTTGATTTGTTTTTTTTTTTTCAATATAGTTCTAAATTTGAATACGAAAGCCAAAGCTTATCCTATAGCCCTTTTAAATTAAGTACTAACTTTCGGCTTTCAATTTTCAAGTCTTTTATCATTAAAACCATTCCTGATTATTCAAACCTTAAAAAACTCAAAAATTGTATTAAAAAGGCCAGAGTTTACCAATGATTTTAGCTTTCAATAAAAATACCTGAATATACTGACTATTCTTACATGTCTCACTGAGAATTTAAATGCCTTGGTCAGCATAACCCATGGCAGGTTATATTCTCCTTCTGAGTTATATTCAGTAGTTTAGAAAAATCATAAAGCATGAGGACGAAGGCCAAGCACTCTCAACACTTATGAAGTCAGTAAATCTCATTATCAATCCTTATCCTTGAACATGTTTAAGTACTGCTATAAAATGCTCATAGATTTAAAATGTATGTATACAATAACATGCTTTTAAAACTACTCTAAATATAGCTTTGCTATAAAAACTCAGTACTCAAGTATAGGATATGTTTATATCTCCTTAGGTTAAACATACACATACAAACACACATTTTACAAATATATTTCCTCCATATAGTCAGATACATATAAAATCACATAAAAAAGAAATAACAGGAATTAAGGCAAAATCCATTCCTCCAGCTCAAAAATGTCTTAATCCTAAATAACGAATTTCATATAAGTTGCTCAGTTCTCAGTTTTTGATCAGGTGTTAGGCTTAAAACTCTGTGATGTACACAGGTTTGGGTGAAAGACTACTACAGGGCGCTGTCAGAAACTAGGAGTAGGAAAATTGGGACAGTGATGCTCTAATTATATCCGATACATTTTATTACTAAGAATTAGGTTTGGCTGAATTTTATAGAAAATACAATTAATAGGACTTGTATACTTTAAAAGCTTATTTCTCTCTCACAGAAAAATATAGATGTAGACAGTTCATAGCTGATATAGTAGCTCTACAGTATCCTGCAGGCAGGCTTCCAACTTTCTTACCTGTGTTCCTAGGATAGGACCCTCAAGTTTATGGCTCCAGAATCAGCACCAGCCATCACATTCACATTCTGAGTATTAAAGATAAAAGGAAAACAAGGCAGAGGTTCTCAAAGTGTAGCCCTCAGACTAGCAGATCAGTGTCACCTAGAAACTTGTTAGAAATGCACATTTTCAAGCCCCTCTCCAGACTTACTGAATCTGTAACTCTGGGATGGCGCCCAGCTAACTGTTTTTTAACAAGCCCTTTAAGTGATGCTAATACAAGCTAAAGTTTGAAGACTACTGCTCTAAGGATGTATACCAGAAGTTACACCTATCACTTCTCCTCACATTCTTTTGGCCAGAACTTAGTCATATGGCCACAAAGAGATGAAAAGGAGGCAAGGAAAAGCATTAGTTATTTTAAATAGTCACAAGCCTAGCTAAAAATCAGGGATTTCGTTGGTCTAAAGGGAGATGGAATAATGGCAAACACTATCAGCCCGTGTCACATAATTTTATAAAGAAGGTGGGGGGACCACAACTATAGAAAACAGGAATTTTTTTCCCATTATAAGCTCTACTTTTGTTAAGGAAAAAAATACTTTTTAAAAATTGGAGTATAAGTTGCTTTACAATCTTGTGTTAGTTTATACTGTAAAGCAAAGTGAATCAGCTATACATATACATATATCCCATTTTTTTGGATTTCCTTTCCATTTAGGTCACCACAGAGCATTGAGTAGAGTTCCCTGTGCTATACAGTAGGTTCTCATTAGTTATGTATTTTATACATAGTATCAATAGTGTATATATGTCAGTCCCAATCTCCCAATTCATCCCACACCCCTTCCCCCCTTGGTATCCATATGTTTGTTCTCTACGTCTGTGTCTCTATTTCTGCTTTGTAAATAAGATCGTCTACACCAATATTTTCAGATCCCACATATACGCATTAATATACGACGCTTGTTTTTCTCTTTCTGACTTACTTCACTCTGTATGACAGTCTCTAGGTCCATCCATGCCCCTACAAATGACCCAATTTCGTTCCTTTTTATGGCTGAGTAATATTCCATTGTATAATATTTTTGATTAAAAAGAGAATGCTATTTTTCTGGGTCTTTATTTATTTTAATAGCAGTCCTTTCTCTTACCTATTCAATTTTTAAATCATATACTAATCATAGGGGATGAGGATCATTTTTGTCCCCATTTCAAAGATAAGAAAACTGAGATTCCCGAATTACAGATTTTTTTACTGAAGATCTCACACCTGGCTGGTTGGAGTCAGACCTAGAAATCAGGTTCATTTACCTAAAGTCCTTTACACTTTACATTATTTCACATTTATTTAATGAGGGCTACACTCTTTATCCTTAATCTTTCACACCTTAGCTTTCCACTTTTCTTTCATCCCAAACATTTTTTTTCCTGCAAATCTTCCCCATGAAAATGTTGAAGACTTTTTAAATGTGAAGGCTAAAATAATAGTTTATGTAGCAAGACTAAAAGAACTTTACAATTATACTAGTAATCAGAATGAGATACACTTGACATTTTCCTCTATTTGTTGTTTATATTTCAATCATTGAAATATGAAAGAAGTAACCAGATTTTAATAACTGAGAAATGTTAATAACTCAAGATAAATTGCTACCTAGCACTAATATTTCTAAACTTTGATTTGAAGTTAAACTAATGTGACAATGCAATCTTTAAGAGGCTGGGACAATTGACATTAAATTGTTGCTTGATTGTTCTTCCGTTTAAAAAACAGAAAATAGTTGTTATTACAGGAACTATAATGAGAACGGAAAGTGATTAAAAGCTCCTGTTTACTTTTGATATCATGATCAGAATATTCAACTCCAAGTCACTGATTCTCTTCTGTATTATTCTGGAAATACTTATTGCCAGAGTTCTCATAACTGAAACTATCTGATGATTTGCTCTTGCATTTTAGAAAACAACAACAAAAAATGTTATGTAATTTACAAATATGAAGATAAATGCAACATTATCAACAGTGCACATCCTTAACAGTAAGCATCTGTTTTAGAATACAGAATGAAAGAAACATTACTGAAAGGCCAAATCAGTTTACACACAGAAGTCTCTATATTCTGACTGGCATAGGTTTTCTAATGCAGAATCAGCAGTATGGAAGGTGATCTGGCCATGACATAGGCAAGACCAGAGGGAACTCCTTTGCTCATAACATGCCCTGTCTGAAGCTGCATAGTTACTGACCAAAAAGAGCATTTCAATCTCAGAAATTTCCTTGACAGAGCCCGTAACTATAAAAATGAAGCATTTGATATCTATACCCCTATAGGAAAGAACACTCATAAAATAAGGGCGTAAGCAAATAATTTGTAATTTATGAGATTTAATCACCATTCATGATAAGACAGAAATATTACATCACACTACTAAAGAGAAGTAGGAGTAGGTGATCATCTTACATACATGAAGTACAGAACATGTGATGATGATGATTACAGCATGCCTGTAATATTTTGTTTGACTATATGTCAAATGCATTATGTACATTATCTCATTTACTCTTCATTACCTGTATTTCAGGAGTATTATTCCCTTTTTTCAGTCAGGAATCAGAATTATAGAAATTTATTTTCTAAAGTCATATAGGTAGTTTGGTAACACGGCTAGAGAGCCACCAAAAATGTTTGGTACCCCCTTTTTCTAAATTAGAGTTGCAGTTGGGAAGTAGTTATACAAGCAGGGATTATATTTCTCAGCCTCCCTTTTTTATGTAGGTAGATCTGTTGGCTAATTCTTGTCAATGAATAAAGATGACTGTGTCACTTCTAGGTCAAGATATTTAATATCTCTTACCCTGTCATCAACTACATGAGGAAGACAGTGAGGTCTTATAAGGAGGGTGGAGCCATGAGATGGCAGAGGCCCAGGTCCCTGAATCATTTTGTGGAGGACAGCTGCATTACATTTCCATAGCGTTAAGCCACAGACATTTGGGGATTATTTATTTATTTATTTATTTGCCATAGTATAACTCTTAATATAGCCAGTAAGTAGTGAAACAGGAAATGAACCTAAGTGTGTCTGATTCTAAGACCCGTGTCCACCCTTATATGTCCTCCTGATGTTCCTAGACAGGTCTGAATAGAACTGCTCAATATTACAATATGGTTTCTTCCATCAATGAGTCACACTTTAAATTGTATAGAGTACCAATAACATTGGTAACCAACTTTTTATATCTCCTGAGAAGATAATGTTTGTAACTCATCAAAGTAATAATGGTGATAGTGGTGATGACAATCATCATCATCATCACCATGCTGAGTAACTGACTCAGAAAGCTTTGTAGATATATTTTTGTCTACCAAATTCAGTGAAAAATATAAAAAACAGGCCGTAAAATCTGTATTCAAGGAGAGTCTCAAACACATCATTTTTGCTTAGGTCTAAGCTTTGTCCTCCAAGACGATTTATAGAAGTTGTGCATTTGGAAGTCAGGGAGTGCTATCCATATACTAATGAAGCCTAAACTGTGATCTCCATTTGAATATTAATATTTTCTCTATAACTTTATCTGCTGTCATTACTCCCATTACAGCAGTGATATTCACATTACTTAGCATATGACCAGCACAGAATAAGGTAAGAGTTTACACACACATTGTTAAATTAAAGAAAAAATAAATGTGGTAAGAATTCGTAAAATCAAAGCTCTGCCTTTCCAGGGGAAAACATCTATTTATTATTTAGTTACATGTGGTGGTGACTATATGTTAAATTTTAAAAAAGAAACCTTGTTAACCAAATAATACATTAAAAAGAAAAAACCTTTTTTTTTTTGTTTGTTTGTTTTTTAAAAACCTTGTTAATTGAGAATATTCTTTATCATTCTCAACCCATCAGAATCAACTGGGCCTTTTTTGTCTCTCCAAGCACACCACATAACTAAGAAGCTACAGAGATGGAACCTGAGCACTTCTTTTTTAAAGGTTCACATTTCTTTTTTTAAAGTACCACAAGTGATGTTAAGACAACCATACTGAAAGCCATCTTAACAGAAACAATAATATATAGCCCATACCATTGAAATATTTATGTAATAATAAGTAGCTAACATTCAATGAGTATGTAGTCTGTCCACACTAAGCAGACTATGGCCAATTTTTTCCATAATCTTCACAATAATTATTTAACAAAAATATTAGGCCTAATCTTATAGAATGAAAAATTGAAGTTTAGAGCGAGTGAGTATATTTCCCAAGGTCATAAAGTCAATAAATGTTGACTTCTAGATTCTTTTTTTTTTTCTCTTGGATACAGATACTATGAATGCTTTTAAACCTCTGTATGGACTTCCTATGCAACAGAACACAAATAGTTGTATTCTTGCTCTGCATAATCTAACTTGCTTAGACTTTTAGAGCAACATTAGCTCTGACTGGGCCTTTCCTAAAAATCATGACCCAATGCACACAGATTTCCATTGATGATTTTTGGTCTGTTTTTAAGGTTACTGATACTCTGATCCATAGTAGAATAGATCTTAATAATGTTGGTTTCAGTTAGTTTGGGTAGCTCCTTTTGGAAACAACATACAGAGTGGAAAATGACAAAGAGTTCTGAGACTATGTTCCACATTTTGTGGGAAACATCTAGGGAAAACCTATTTTGTAAATCACTCTATTGTCTGAAAATTGGTCAGGATAGGAAACCATACAAGTCAATTTTTTGGGGACAGTGTTGTTTATGCCACTGTCCCAATAAAATGGGGGGGATGAGTAATATTTTAATTACAGGGCTGTTGTAAAGATTAAATATAATAATACACAAAGTTTTTGGCAAATGGCTGTACCTGCTAAGTACACGATGAATGTTAGAGATTGTTATAACTCTTAATGGCTATAGCCAGGTGTTATAAACCTAGAGCTCTCTTATTCTCTACAACATATAATTTTAGATTTTTCTTGGTTCTAGAAGTATAATCTTTATAACTTCCCTGAGTTCTATTCCCCATACTATGTAACAAAGAAATTTAAAAAATAAATCACAAGTCTTTAAGTTTCTAGAAATTGTTTTTACTTGCTGTAATTTTATTTAGCCAATGAGTCCATCATGAATCCCAATTTCAGGTGCAGAATGTTTAAAATGGAGGTAATGACTCCATTATCCAAGCTGAAACACAATATTTCAGCTTTATATGTACCATATCAAAGAGAATATGGTAAATAGGTGTTTCCCTTGCAAAATGTAAACAAATTAAACTTGCATCATATGAGGCAATAAATTACAATTTGTTTCATAGTTACTTTTTCCCTTTCATTTTTTGAATTTTCAAATCTTATTTGTGTTGTAATTTACACATTTACTGAGCTGAATATATCGGCACACATTATAAACTGAGAGTAAAAAAAAAAAAAATCACAATGTCTAACCACCCCTTTCTCTATAGAGTAATGCCCGACAGGAGAAAAAAAATGTGAATTTATAGTGTGATCTACAAGTAAACAATGTTCAAAGTCATAATTCACATAAAAAGAATCCACACTATTTCTATTTTTTTAATTTCAAAGGGTTTCACAGCATTTGTTATAAAATATTCTGGTCAAAGAAAAAGAATTAGTAACATTTCATTTTGAAATAAATGAAGTAGCAAATAGCTTATTTCAACTAAACTAAGATAAATTCCCCATTCTGTTTTCTAGCATGAGAAGAATATAATAATTTTGTGCAAAAGCCCCTTGGTGTCTCTCTATTAGGACATAAGATATGAATAGCAATTATAATAATTGAATATAATCACATTAAAATAATTAGTACTTAAACTATCAATTGCAGTGCTCTACTCAGCAATGAAACACACACACAAGATTTCAATATAATTTATAATGCTCTGTTCCTTACTCAGGAAGTGGTGAAAATAATCTTCCTGTGTGTTTTCAATTAAATCTGCATTGCATCAGTTTTATATCAATTTTTGAAGTTAGATATGTCATAAAACTTATGAACTGCTCAGCTTTCTAAGTGGTTATAGTTTGATGGGTTTCCAAAAGCTCTGAAAAAGTCATTTTTCCACTTCCAGAGATTCCTAAGGTGGAAGCGGGCCCTGCTGTGCAGCCTGTAAATAATGACAGATTTTAATACTATTTACATATCATAGGGTTCAAGCTACTGATACTCAGATTCATAGAATAGGTCTAGAGAGTTCAATTTCAAATTGTTTAGGGAGCTCCCTTTGTTTAGGGGGCTCCATTTATACAGAAAGAAAAAATGACAGACTTCCAAGACCCTGTAATTCTCTCCATTTTGTGGAGAATATCAAGGGGAAACCTATTTTGCATGAGTTTCAGATTGCTCACATTCCATCAGTAGAAGCATCAGTGGATAAAAATTATCAGAGAGGGCTTCTCTGGTGGCGCAGTGGTTGAGAGTCCGCCTGCTAATGCAGGGGACGCGGGTTCGTGCCCCGGTCCGGGAAGATCCCACATGCCGCGGAGTGGCTGGGCCCGTGAGCCATGGCCGCTGAGCCTGCGCATCCGGAGCCTGTGCTCCGCAACGCGAGAGGCCACAACAGTGAGAGGCCCGTGTACCGCAAAAAAAAAAAAAAATTATCAGAGAAAAATAAGCACATAGACCACTGACTCAGATACTATTTTAATTTGTAAAAAGTATGTCATCAATAGTTAGAAAAGTGGACTGTGAAAAGATCATGTAATATTCAGCATCTCGTTAAGAGGTTTGATATTTATTTATTTATTTGGAGTATAGTTGATTTACAGTGTTGTATTACTTTCTGCTGTACAGCAAAGTGAATCAGTTATACATATGTATGTATTCACTCTTTTTAGATTCTTTCCCCATATAGGTCATTACAGAGTATTGAGTAGAGTTCCCTGAGCTATACAGCTGGTCCTTATTAGTTATCTATTTTATATATAGTAGTGTGTATATGTCAATCGCAATCTCCCAATTTATCCCTCCCCTACTTTTCCCCCTGATAACCATAAGACTGTTTTCTATATCTGTGACTCTATTGTTTCTTTTTCAGACATGTAAGAGTCAGAGCTTATATTCAGCCAGCACTCACTGGTACAACCCTACAGGTTGCCAAAGTATGAAATACTTCTCTACCAATTGGTAAATACATGGTATCCAAACTTCTTGAGTAGCTACTCTGCCACACTAGTCTCTAACCTGATTTCCTTTATCCGATCCTCTCCAAGATCTGGCAAGTAACCTTGGCATAAAAGAAGGTGCCAAGGATTTTGCTCTTGTCCAGTATCTATTCAATGTCTTATTGGTTATAAAACACATTGAATGTGCCTTTAGAAAGACTGTGCTACACCATCAGAATTCCTTTTCCCAAACTTCCTTAGTGTCTGGAGTGTCACATCTAGAGGTTGCTTTTATCTAGGATCTTTTCCATATGGAATGTTAAACACGCCACGTTTTGGTGGATTGAGCTGGTGTTTAGCATTTGGGGGAATCCAGGGACACAGATACTGGGAGAAGATGTTAGGGGCTGACAATCAAAACAAAACGGGATGGGTCAAACGCAGTCCCTTCCAAGGCAGGCACTGAGATCTAAGGTGGGAAACAATTCAGAAGACTAAGAACACAAGAAACTGGAAGCAAAGTAGGGGCAGAGGGAATAAAAACATAAAAAACAAAGCATGTTCCAGGAAATCTGTGTCATCAGATAGGTAAATGCAAGAAAAAATACTGACAGAAATGAAGCACTGAGAGCACATATTAGCCACATAGCAGAAGTTCAAGCATGTTTCCCCAGAGACCTGACAGAGGTGGAAGATAGTACAGCTCATGGTACCTAACGGAGATGGAGTGAGTCCCAGGGAAGGCCCAGTGACCTTTTCACATGGATAATTCTTGGTATTTGCCAAAATCAATTGTCCAGCAAGTTATAATGACTGAAATTCCAGTATGGACTTTAGAATAACATAAACTTCAATTTAAATCCTGGGCCTTCCACTTACCAATGCTGTGACCTTAGCATGTGATTTATAGCCTCTGAATATTTCCTCAACTGAAAAATGTTTTCATGGGAAATAAGAGCACAAATATTTTGAAATTGCTCTGGACTGTCAGCACTCAATAAATAAAACCTGTGCTGATAATGATTGCATTGAATAGTAAAGAGACTTCATCAGCAGAGTCCTTAACACCTTGCCAGTTAAAACTCCCCTTCCATGAAGGGAACGAACATTGGTGAGCGGCTATTCACTACTACTTATTGTCTGAGATGAAGCAATACCTGAGAATGCAGTTAACATGTTCCACTTTAACATGCAAATCCTTGCAATGAGTATCATTTGCTCCACGTTAGGTGAAAATTACCTTATACCTTTTATCTTCCATTTTCTAAATCAATTAAAAAGGGCCTAGATGGCAGGCCCTTTTCCCTCTGTTTAGGTCATAAAGTATCTCTGGCTTTTTACACAGTACAGAAATCTTGGGAAAAGAGATGAGTTTTCAGTTCAACTGATATTCTCATCCAAGTCTCCTGGGTCTGATCATCAAGCCCGTTCCTCATGCTAAATATAGGCGATGTGCCCTTGTTGTTATTCCCAAGCTACTGTACTTGAGGTTCAGTCTTCAGAAATACACCTCTATGAGAAATATCTCCACCAAGCAGCTCCAGTGCTCGCTGCAGTGTGGGAGAATGGAGGATATTCCATGCACAGAGGCTGCTACTGTCCTTCTCAATTTCCAAGAACCGACCTCACCTAGAGCCAGAAAAATTCCTGCTCTTTTAAACATCTGGGTCTTTTTCTTCCCGTAGGTTAGGCATTCCCAAAAACAGTCATTAAACTTTTCTCTAGCAAAGGGTGGTGCCTGGACAGAAGGCAAGGCTTCTTTGTGATGTGCCTACATCATGAAACATAAGTCTGTTTTCCTACTGAACTATATATTCAGCATGTTCTGCAGGGATCCCAAAAGCTTTGAGTCCTATTTCTACAGTAATAATCCCAAAATATTTAATTGCTCTTAAAATAATTTTGATAATATGCAATTTGATGATAGGTTAAAATTGAGACTTTTTAAAATGCCATGAATTATAGATTAGTATATTTTTAGATATTAAAATTAGTAATTTATTAAAATTTATTCATCACAAGAATAAGAAATTCTTCATGTACAAAATCTTTTGATTTTTCTCTCTGGTATAAATTTATTGAATCATTATTATTTAAGTAGATATTTAAATCTTTAAGATGTTTGAAATATTAAATAATAAAATATAACCAATGAATGTTAAAAAATAATTGCCAATATGTGTCTGTCTGTCTGTCCTCCTGTAAGTATATATATTTATATTTCCTGGTAAGCCTTGTAATTTAATACACTTCCCATTTTCTAAGTGTATCACTGTAGACAGTAGGACAATAATAAATTTAATATTGTAAAACTAGTACATTAAACACTAAACTACATACAAAATATTTAATATTTGTGTTGCTTTAAAATTTGATATTTTAAAAGAATCAGTACATTTCAAAATTGTTTTTTAGTAAGTACAATACAAGTAAACTAAGAAATTGGCTTGGCAGATACAGGCATATCAGAGATATTCCAGGTTTGGTTCCAAAGCACAGCAGTAAAGCAAGTCACACATATACTCTGGTTTCCCAGTGCATATAAAAGTTGTGTTTACACTACATTGTACTCTATTAAGTTTGCAATAGCATTATGTTTAACAAAACAATATATATACCTTAATTAAAACACAGTTTATTGCAAAAATGCTAACCATAAAATCTGAGCCTTCGATGAGTTGTAATGTTTTTGCAATAGTAACACCGAAGATCGCTAATCACAGATCACTATAACAAATGTAATAATGAAAAAGTTTGAAATATTCTGAGAATTATCAAAATGCAACAGAGACATGGAGTGAGCAAATTCTGTTGGAAAAATGGGATGGATAGACTTGTTCGATATAGGGTTGCTACAAACTTTCAATTCATAAAAAAATGCAGTATCTGTGAAGCACAGCAAAGCCAAGTGCAATAAAGTGAGATATGCCTGTGTCTAAATTATAGTTGAATACAAATACTAAAGGAGATGAGGCCTTTGTTACACACAAAATTTTTAAATTTCAGCATGAAGAAGACATTATAGCTCAAGACTTTAAGACTGTAATTACATATTGATTTTGTATTAACCTGATAATTTCCAGAGAATATTAAAATAATTTTAAGTTATGTTGTCATTATATAAATAAATAGCTCTCAAATGGGAATTTTAAATTTTATCTCATCAATTTCAAAGAGAGGACTTCTTGATTTATTTTATTGGTATGAAAGAAATATACTCAAACTAAAAAAAAGATGAAAAGTATTTTAAGAAGTAAAAATAAAAGTTGAATAAAAGCTCGATTTTGTTTCTGAGGCCTATAATAAATAGTAAAGTGTAAATTAAATGGAAATAACAAATCCAATTATACAGTAACATTTCACTCATACTATAACTCTATTTTATCTGTCTTTGTATAGTAAATTATTTTTGATAACATTTTTTATGGTCTATAAATGAAATGTGAACCTGTGAAATGTATTATATTAGGCCATAAACAAGCTGCTTTGATGTCTGACTCATATAAAGCATGTATCACCGAGAACTAGATACTCTTCAGTACCCCCAAAGCGACTTGCTTAAGACCATGTCCAGCCATTTTATCAAAGAATCACTGTACATGAACATGCCGACCATGTGCTATGTCACTTATGTTTATAGCAGCATTACTTCAAGTTTGATATAAATTTTGACTCAGTTTGTCAAAGTTCTTTAACTCCATCACTCAAACTATGATTTTATGAGAGCAAAAGGGAGCGTTGGCAAGTAGAGGACATACAGTTCCTAAGGTTGAGTTCGTGGCATGATGTTTAAAAACAGAATGAAGCTTCCATATTCTGACCATACATACAACTCATATAAATTGCTTTTTGGTGAAAGTATTTCTTTATAAAATTTTTACTTACTTGATCATATTAAGCTAAGTATAGGAACCATTTATAAATTGTTACTGGAAGTCATTTTGAAGTGGAATATTTTGAAGTAATCATACATGTTGTGGTTTTAAAATATTTTAATGCTCAACTGGTATCATTCATAGAACTTTGAAGTGCTGAAACTATTTCTATGGTATTATTCAAACCATGAAATATATTATTTTGCTAATGAAGTCTAAGATCTTTCTTAAAAATTATCTTTCGATTTATAAGTGATCTTTGTAATATTTAGATAAATAAAGTTTTAAAATAATGATAGGCAAGGAAGTGTGATGTATAAATTATTTTCACATTTCACATATTTATCCTGAGGTCACAGAGTACACAAAACTCTGTCAGACACTAAAGGGTTATTGTCTTCTACGTCACAAAGTCCATGTCCTAGAGCTTTGTATAAACTAACTAATTTTTAAAAAATCCTATAATCAACATTATCTATAAATACAGCAATTACATAAATATATTCAAACAGAAATTGAGAGGAATTCCAGACAGCAAGAAGGGTGGCTGCAAAGAACATAGGCTGCCTGCATGAATTTAAAGTCATGCCTGTAGTTGGATTAGACTCAGTAAGAAAAGGACTTTGTGCATCATGCAAAAGGCAGAGAATACAGAATAATATTTCTAGTATAATAATGAAGAAAAGCTGGAGGAGTTTGTGTTATTACAGGGTAGTAGAATTCTCTAAATGTACATGTGTGAGCGCACGCAGGGGCACACACGTGTGTGTGATGTATAAGCACTTTACAGGGAAAGATAGAGTAGGAAAAATCAAGGATATTGGCCTCTATCTGCCATTTTTGTCATGAATGATGCAAATACCTTTAACAATTGGTGTTTTGCAAGGGATGAAAACTATAATAAAATTGCTTCCATATAGGAACATTATAAATAAAATTGACAGAAAAAGAGAGTGAGTTTACTAAAATGAATTGTTTAATTTTTTTCTCAGTACTATAAATATAATAGGGTCTCTTCTGTGTATGTGTGTGTGTATAAAGCTTTAAGAAATAAAAAGCATTGTTTCTACCTAAACCCTTGAAGGAGCATTTTAACAGGCTGACCTACATCTATCAGACGCTTTATACGCATTAATAACCACTTGCAAACACATAACACGCACATACAATCTCTATTTTAAACTAAAATGGATTCATATAGTTATATTAGTTGTTTTTTTCACTTTGCCCCATATCACAGACAGCTTTCAACCTCAGACTTACCTTATTCTTTTCACTGGCTAAATAGAATTCAAGGTATGTATATACAATAATCTAATTTACTCATTTTTCTATTGGGGAATACTTAGATTTTTTCATTATTTAATATTACAAATAATGTTTCAGTGATTATCTTTGTGTATTTAAGTTTGCAAATTTGTGTGAATATGACTATTGAATAAATTTCTAAAAGTGGAAATATGTATTTGAAAGAAAGGTATACAGTGATAGTAAACATTCATTTGTGGGTAGTACTAAGTATAAGAAGTATAGATATTAATTGAAGGAACAAGTTTAGGAATAGAAAAAAGACCTGTTAATTATGAATATAACAGCTTGATAAAAGCACTACAGAGAAAAGTGGTAGGTAAAAATAAAAAGGTAAGAAGCTCAGGACAAATCTTGTTATGCCGTATACCAGAAGTTTTGTAGAAACAGTGAAAATGATGAACACAATAAGCATGTGACATGGAAAAGAGATACCTCCAAACAGTCAAAATTAACAACTGGCTAATTAACTTATTAAATTAACTTATTAAATTAACTGGCTAATACTTATTAAAAGTTAATACTCTTCATTTTTAAAAACAAAGGGGGGGGATACTGAAATTAGCTGTGAGATCACTGTCACTAAAGCTTGAATCTATAAAACACTCATGATTAAGATATAAATTGGAAATGGCCAGGTAAAGATAAGGAAATGGAAGTTTTAAAAACGTTTCCAAAAATGTATGGTAATGGTAAGGAAAGTGGCTTTGAGGCAGCATCTATCTTCATAAAACACATTTGTTGAAATAATCTGAAGGAGGTTAAGCACAAAATAATTTTTAATTCTTATGACAAATGAATTAGCCGAGGTTAAAATGGTTTGCTCTTATGTGATAGATCTGAATTATAGAATGAAATATTAAATTAGAATGGACAAACTTGGGGATTAGAATATATTTTATTATATATCATAAAGCCAAAGCACTCTCTAATTTAAATATTTTTAACACAAGAAGAAATGTGAAGCTATAAGAAATACTGAAGGCCGTTAAATTTTACCAGACTGCTCTCAACATACAGTTATAGGAGTCCATGAACTTTAATACATTACGTTTAAAAATGTGTGAAAACAAGTTGTCAGTCAATACTGAGTAAATTTAATGGTATGTAGTGGCAGCTTTGACAGAATATTAAAGAACAAAAAAATATGCTGATCGTGTCCCAGGCCAAAGATAAGAGTAAGTTTTCATGAGCATTTTTACTTTACATGTGCTATAGGCAATTAGCAGATCTGGAACAAAATCTACAGCATAAATAGTAGAATTTTATACTACAAAGCAATATTTGCACTGAAACTAAATACAGGTTCTCTAAATGCAAGTTAAAAAAAATGGTATCCATGGCCAATATCCTAACAACATAGGACATTGATAAAGCAAGGGAAAAAATTGAACACAGCTGATGCTGAAAACAGTTTAAAAATGGTAAAAAGTGATTTACATTTAGTGAATATTTTTATCCTCATAGTAGATACTTATGAAAACAAATGTTATATAAAATACATAATTGACTTAAGGATTAAATGAAATAAATGACAGGCTATTTTGCACATTTTCTGCTTTCTACATGTATAAATTCTATATCTAATTCATAAATGTTTTATAATAGTGTATTTGTATTTTTCAAATATTAAAAGTAATATGCGCTCATTTTTGAAAATTGGAAATAATGTGTAATGTCAAATAAATCACATACAACCCAATACACAAAGATAAACACCTAATAATTTAATAAATTTTGTTTTAGAACTTTTGATGCAGATGTTTAAATATTGTTCTAGGTTGATATATAAATTTGTTCCCTAAAATTTTCTTTCATCAAGATGTGGTCAGCATTATCTCCTATCATTAATTTAAAAATACAACTTAATGGATGCATGAATATTTCATTGCCATTATATTGATAAACAATTGATTTTATTTGGATATTTGGATTTTTTCTTTTTAAATAATACTAGAGTAAACATAAGTTCTAATCTCCATGTGTTCAAGTATCTTTAGAAGCGAAATCACATTGTCAAAGTATATGAAGGTCTCTTGCTATACTGGCAAAGGACATGACTATCCTGTACTGAAATGATTATTTTACTGTATATTCACATCAAAAGTGTATAAGTGTGTCATTTCAATCTACTCTGGACAGGAAAAAAAGTATAAACTTTTAAAGAATATGCATTCATTTGACAGGAAGAAACACTTATCTCACTGAGTATTAGTTTATATTTAATAACAGTAAGTTTGAACATTTTTATTATACATATTAGCTTTTTCATATATTTGTTTGAACTGCCTGTTTTTGTCCTTTGATTTTTGATTGGGACTGTACTGTTTTTAAAATAATTTTTAAAAGCTCTTTACATTTCCACACACCTACCGTCAATTCAATCTTTGACAAAGGAGGCAAGAATATACAATGGAGAAAAGACAGTCTCTTTAGCAAGTGGTGTTGGGGAAGCTGGACAGCTGCATGTAAATCAGTGAAATTAGAACTCTCCTTCACACCGTATACAAAAATAAACTAGAAATGGTTCAAAGACCTAAATACAAGACATGACACCATAAAACTTGTAGAAGAGAACATAGGCCAAACATTCTCTGACATAAATCATAGCAATATTTTCTTAGATCAGTCTCCCAAGACAAAAAAATTAAAAGCAAAAATAAACAAACGGAACGTAATCAAACTTAACAGCTTGTGCACAGCAAAGGAAACCATCAACAAAACAAAAAGACAACCTATGGAATGAGAGACAATATTTGCAAAGAATGTGACCAGCAAGGGGTTATGATCCAAAATATACAAACAGCTTATACAACTCAGTATCAAAAAACAAATACCCCAATCAAAAATTGGGCAGTAGACCTAAAAAGACATTTCTCCAAAGAAGACATACAGATGGCTGATAGGCACATGAAAAGATGCTCAACTTCGCTAATTAGAGAAATGCAAATCAAAACCACAATGAAGTATCACCTCACACTGGTCAGAATAGCTATCATCAAAAAGCCTACAAATAACAAATGCTGGAGAAGGTGTGGAGAAAAGGGAACCCTCCTACACTACTGTTGGGCATATTAATTGGTACAACCACTATGGAAAACAGTATGGAGATTCCTTACGAAACTAAGAATAGAGCTACCGTACGATCCAGCAATCCCACTCCTGGGCATATAACCAGAAAAGATGAAAACTCTACATCAAAAAGATACATGCATTCCAATGTTCATTGCAGCGCTATTTACAATAGCCAAGACATGGAAACAAGTGCGCATCAACAGATAATTGGTTTAAGAATATGTGGCATATACACACACATGCACACACGTAGACACACAATGGAATATTACCCAGACATAAAAAAGAATGAAATACTGCCATTTGCAGCAACATTGATGGACCTAGAGTATACCATACTAAATAAGGTAAGTCAGGCAGAGAAAGACATATTATATGATATCACCTATGTATGGAATGTAAAAAATAATACACATGACTCTGTATACAAAATAGAAACAGAATCAGAGACATAGAAAACAAACTTATGGTAACCAAAGGGGAAAGGGAGTGAGTGGGGGAATAATAAATTAGGAGTATGAGGACACAGGGAGGGGGAAGGGTAAGCTGGGACAAAGTGAGAGAGTGGCATGGACATATATACACTGCCAAATATAAAACCAATAGCTAGTGGGAAGCAGCTACATAGCACAGGGAGCTCAGCTCGGTGCTTTGTGACCGCCTAGAGGGGTGGGATAGGGAGGGTGGGAGGGAGGGAGATGCAAGAGGGAAGAGATATGGGGATATATGTATATGTATAGCTGATTGACTTTGTTATAAAGCAGAAACTAACACACCATTGTAAAGCAATGATACTCTAAGAAAGATGCTAAAAAAAAAATTGGGAGTATGGGATTAACAGATACAAACTACTATACATAAAATAGATAAGCAACAAAGATTTACTGTATAACACAGGGAGCTATAGTCAGTACCTTGTAATAACCTATAATGGAAAATAATCTGAAAACAAAAATATATATACATATAACTGAATCACTTTGCTCTATACCTGAAACTAATACAATACTGTAAATCAACTATACTTCAATTAAAAAAAGCTCTTTATATTTTAAAATATTTACCCCTTCATCTTTAAAGTTATAATTTGTTTTAAATTTTTCTTATTATTTTGGGGGATATTTTAAATTTTTTATCAGTTTGTGCCTTATTTAATAGACTCACTCATCCTACATTAATATCTCTGTTAAAAGTGCTGATTAGACCAAGAGAATTCTGAATTCTGCTTCTTATGTCTTCTCTCTAGTATTAATTTGACAGAAATTTTTTTCTTTATTAGTATTATATATGATACTGACATTTTACTGAGGAAAACAAAACTACAGCAAAACACCTTCACTTTTAATAAAAATAGTAGGCACAAAACTAGAGCAAATCTCCTTCAGTCTTTAAAAAAGAGTATGTAATTATTTTTGCAACTGTTTCTCACCTTAGAGTATAAATGTAACTATGAAACTATATAGTGTATAGGCCTATTCATTTTTGTCACATATGCTCAAATTAATAAATATATATACATGTATACTTTATATATAAGCATACTATATCTCTTAAATTAACAGTTTAGGAAAATGCTCATTTCTCAGTGTCAGCTACTTTTTTGTGTTCAATTTGTGAAATACCAAGAAGTCATCACCTGTATTCTATAGACCTAGTGATTTCTATTTCTTTTTTCATTTGATGCAAAAAGTATTATTTAAATCCACTTTGTTATTTACTTTTCCCTTTTTTTAACACCTTTATTGGAGTATAATTGCTTTACAATGGTGTGTTAGTTTCTGCTTTATAACAAAGTGAATCAGCTATAAACATACATATATCCCCATATCTCCTCCCTCTTGCATCTCCTTCCCACTTTCCATTTCCCACCTGTCTAGGTGTTCACAAACCACCGAGCTAATCTCCCTGTGCTATGTGGCTGTTTCCCACTAGGTATCTATTTTACATTTGGTAGTGTATATATATCCATGCCACTCTCTCACTTTGTCCCAGATTACCCTTCCCCATTCTCGTGTCCTCAAGTCCATTCTCTACGTCTGCATCTTTATTGCTGTCCTGCCCTAGATTCTTCAGAACCACTTTTTTTTTTTTTTTAAGATCCCATATGTATGTGTTAGCCTACGGTATTTGTTTTTCTCTTCCTTAGTTACTTCACTCTGAATGACAGATTCTAGGTCCACCCACCTCACTACAAATAATTCAATTTTGTTTCTTTTTATGGCTAATATTCCATTGAATATATGTGCCACATCTTCTTTATCCATTCACTTGTCGATGGACACTTAGGTTGAATCCATGTCCTGGCTATTGTAAATAGAGCAGCAAGGAACATTGTGGTACATGACTCTTTGAATTATGGTTTTCTCAGGGTATATGCCCAGTAGTAGGATTGCGATGCTGTATGGTAGTTCTATATTCAGTTTTTTAAGGAACCTGCATATTGTTCTCCCTAGTGGCTGTAACAATTTACATTCCCACCAACAGTGCAAGAGTGTTCCCTTTTCTCCACACCCTGTCCAGCATTTATTGTTTGTAGATTTTTTGATGATGGCCATTCTAACTGGTGTGAGGTGATAACTCACTGTAGTTTGGATTTGCATTTCTCTAATGATTAGTGATGTTGAGCATCCTTTCATGTGTTTGTTGTCACTCTGTATATCTTCTTTGGAGAAATGTCTATTTAGGTCTTCTGCCCATTTTTGGATTGGGTTGTTTGTTTTTCCGATATTGAGCTTTATGAGCTGCTTGTAAATTTTGGAGATTAATCTTTTGTCACTTGCTTCATTTACAAATATTTTTTCTCATTCTGAGCGGTATCTTTTCATCTTCAGCCTCTTCAGTAAGTGGTGCTGGGAAAACTAGACAGCTACATATAAAAGAATGAAAAGGCTTTTTCACAGCAACCCTCGTCTTCTTTATGGTTTCCTTTGCTGTGAAAAAGCTTTTAAGTTTCATTAGGACTCATTTGTTTATTTTTGTTTTTATTTCCATTTCTCTAGGAGGTGGGTGAAAAAGGATCTTGCTGTGATTTATGTCATAGAGGGTCCTGCCTATGTTTTCCTCTAAGAGTTTTACAGTGTCTGACCTTACACTTAGGTCTTTAATCCATTTGGAGTTTATTTTTGTGTATGGTGTTAGGAAGTGTTCTAATTTCATTCTTTTATATGTAGCTGTCCAGTTTTCCCAGCACCACTTATTGAAGAGGCTGTCTTTTCTCTATTGTATATTCTTGCATCATTTATCAAAAATGAGGTGACCATAGGTGTGTGGGTTTATCTCTGGGCTTTCTATCCTGTTCCATTGATCTATATTTCTGTTTTTGTGCCAGTACCATATTGTCTTGATTACTGTAGCTTTGTAGTATAGTCTGAATTCCTGAAGCCTGATTCCTCTAGTTCCATTTTTCTTTCTGAAGATTGCTTTTGTTATTCGGGCTCTTTTGTGTTTCCATATAAACTGTGAAATTTTTGTTCTAGTTCTGTGAAAAATGCCATTGGTAGTGTGATAGGGATTGCCTTGAATTTGTAGACTACTTTGCGTAGTACAGTCATTTTCACAATGTTGATTCTTCCAATCCAAGAACATGGTATGTCTCTCTATCTGTTTGTATCATCTTTAATTTCTTTCCTTGCCTTATAGTTTTCTGCATACAGGTCTTTTGTCTCCTTAGGTAGGTTTATTCCTATGTATTTTATTCTTTTTTTGCAGTGGCAAATGGGAGTGTTTCCTTAATTTCTTTTAGATTTTTCATCTTTAGTGCATAGGAGTGAAAGAGATTTCTGTGCACTAATTTTGTATCCTGCTACTTTACCAAATTCATTGATTAGTTCTAGTAGTTTGCTGGTAGCATTTTTAGGATTCTCTATGTATATTATCATGTCATCTGCAAACAGTGACAGTTTTACTTCTTCTTTTCTGATTTGTATTCCTTTTATTTCCTTTTCTTCTCTGATTTCTGTGGCTAAAACTTCCAAAACTATGTTTAATAATAGTGGTGAGAGTGGACAACGTTGTCTTATTCATGATCTTAGAGGAAATGGTTTCAGTTTTTCACCATTGAGAACGATGTTAGCTGTGGGTTTGTCATTAATGGCCTTTATTATGTTGAGGTAAGTTCCCTCTTTGCCTACTTTCTGGAGGTATTTTTTCATAAATGGGTGTCGAATTTTGTTGAAAGCTTTTTCTGCATCTACTGAGATGATCATATGGTTTTTCTCCTTTAATTTGTTAATATGGTGTGTCACATTGATTGATTTGCATATATTGAAGAATCCTTGCATTCCTGGTATAAATCCCACTTGATCATGGTATATGATCCTTTTTTGTTTTGTTTTTTTGTTTTGTTTTTGATGTTGGAGGTAGAAGTTTATTAATTTATTTATTTATTTTTGCTGTGTTGGGTCTTCATTTCTGTGCAAGGGCTTTCTCTAGTTGTGGCAAGTGGGGGCCACTCTTCATCATGGTGCACGGGTCTCTCACTATCGTGGCCTCTTTTGTTGCGGAGCACAGGCTCCAGATGCGCAGGCTCAGTAGTTGTGGCTCACGGGCCTAGTTGCTCCGCGGCATGTAGGATCCTCCGAGACCAGGGCGTGAACCCATGTCCCCTGCATTAGCAGGCAGATTATCAACCACTGTGCCACCAGGGAAGCCCTATAATCCTTTTAATGTGCTGTTGGATTCTGTTTGCTAGTATTTTGTTGAGGATTTTTGCATCTATGTTCATCAGTGATATTGGCCTGTAGTCTTCTTTCTTTGTGACATCTTTCTCTGGTTTTGGTATGAGGGTGATTGTGGCCTTGTACAATGAGTTTGGGAGTGTTCCTCCCTCTGCTATATTTTGGAAGAGTTTGAGAAGGATAGGTGTTAGCTATTCTCTAAATGTTTGATAGAATTCGCCTGTGAAGCCATCTGGTCCTGGGCTTTTGCTTATTGGAAGATTTTTTTTTTTTTTGCGGTACGCGGGCCTCTCACCACTGTGGCCTCTCCCGTTTCGGAGCACAGGCTCCGGATGCACAGGCCCAGCGGCCATGGCTCACGGGCCCAGCCGCTCCGCGGCATGTGGGATCTTCCTGGGTGAGGGCACGAACCCGTGTCCCCTGCATCGGCAGGCGGACTCTCAACCACTGTGCCACCAGGGAAGCCATTACTGGAAGATTTTTAATCACAGTCCCAATTTCAATGCTTGTGATTGGTCTGCTTATATTTTCTATTTCTTCCTGGATCAGTCTAATAATAATTTGGATCAGTCTAATAATAATTTCTAATAATTTGTCCATATCTTCCAGGTTGTCCTTCTGATTGGCATATAGTTGCTTGTAGTAATCTCTCATGATCCTTTGTATTTCTGCAGTGTCAGTTGTTACTTCTCCTTTTTCACTTCTAATTCTATTGATCTGAGTCTTCTCCCTTTTTTTCTTGATGAGTCTGGCTAATGGTTTATCAATTTTGTTTATCTTCTCCAAGAACCAGCTTTTACTTTTATTGATCTTTGCTATTGTTTACTTCATTTCTTTTTCATTTATTTCTGATCTGACCTTCATGATTTCCTTCCTTCTGCTAATTTTGGGTTTTTTTTTTTCCTTCTTTTTCTAATTGCTTTAGCTGTAAGGTTAGGTTGTTTATTTGAGATGTTTCTTGTTTCTTGAGGTAGGATTGTATTGCTATAAATTTCCCTCTTAGAACTGCTTTTGATGCATCCCATAGCTTTTGGGTCATCGTGTTTTCATTGTCATTTGTTCCTAGGTATTTTTTTATTTCCTCTTTGATTTCTTCAGTGATCTCTTGATTATTTAGTAGTGTATTGTTTAGCCTTCATGTGCTTGTATTTTTTACAGATTTTTTCCTGTAATTGATACATAGTCTCATAGCATTGTGATCGGAAAAGATATTTGATATGATTTCAATTTTCTTAAATTTACCAAGGCTTGATTTGTGACCAAGATATAATCTATCCTGGAGAATGGCCCTTGAGCACTTGAGAAGAAAGTGTATTCTGGTTTTTTTGGATGGAATGTCCTATAAATATCAATTAAGTCCATCTTATTTAATGTGTCATTTAAAGCTTGTGTTTCCTTATTTATTTTCATTTTGGATGATCTGTGCATTGGTGAAAGTGGGGTATTAAAGTCCCCTACTATGATTGTGTTACTGTCGATTTCCCCTTTTATAGCTGTTACCATTTGCCTTATGTACTGAGGTGCTCCTATGTTGGGTGCATAAATAGTTACAATTGTTATATATTCTTCTTGGATTGATCCCTTGATCATTATGTAGTGTCCTCACTGTCTCTTGTAATAGTGTTTATTTTAAAGTTTATTTTGTCTGATATGAGAATTGCTATTCCAGCTTTCTTTTGATTTCCATTTGCATGGAATATCAATTTCCATCCCCTCACTTTCAGTCTGTATGTGTCCCTAAGTCTGAAGTGGGTCTCTTGTAGACAGCATATATATGGGTCTTGTTTTTGTATCCATTCAGCCAGTCTATGTCTTTTGGTTGGAGCATTTAATCCATTCACTTACATTTAAGGTAATTATCGATATGTATGCTCCTATCACCATTTTCTTAACTGGTTTGGGTTTGTTTTTGTAGGTCTTTTCCTTCTCTTCTGTTTCCTGCCTAGAGAAGTTGCTTTAGCATTTGTTGTAAAGCTGGTTTGGTGGTGCTGAATACTCTGAGCTTTTTCCTGTCTGTAAAAGTTTTAATTTCTCCGTCGAATCTGAATGAGATCCTTGCTGGGTAGCATAATCTTGGTTGTAGTCTTTTCCCTTTCATCACTTTAAATATGTCCTTGCACTCCCTTCTTGCTTGCAGAGCTTCTGATGAAAGATCAGCTATTAACATGCAAGAATTCCCTTGTATGTTATTTGTTTTTCCCTTGCTGCTTTTAATATTTTTCTTTGTTTTTAATTTTTGATAGTTTGTTTAATATGTGTCTTGGCATCTTTCTCCTTGTATTTATCCTGTATGGGATCTCTGTGCTTCCTGGACTTGATTATTTCCTTTCCCATGTTAGGGAAGTTTTTAACTGTACTTTCTTCAAATATTTTCTCAGTCCCTTTCTTCTTCTTCTGGGACCCCTATAATTCGAATGTTGGTGCATTTAACGTTGTCCCAGAATTCTCTGAGACTGTCCTCAATTCTTTTCATTATTTTTTCTTTATTCTGCTGTGCAGTACTTATTTCCACTATTTTATCTTTCAGGTCACTTATCCGTTCTTCTGCCTCAGTTATTCTGCTATTTTCCTTCTAGAGAATTTTTAATTTCATTTATTGTGTTGTTCATCATTGTTTGTTTGCTATTTACCTCTTCTAGGTCCTTATTAAATATTTCTTGTATTTTCTCCATTCTATTTCCAAGATTTTGGATCATCTTTACTACCATTACTCTGAATTCTTTTTCAGGTAGACCGCCTATTTCCTCTTCATGTGTTTGGTCTGGTGGATTTTTACCTTGCTCCTTCATCTGCTGCATATTTCTCTGTCTTCCCGTTTTCCTTAATTACTGTGTTTGGGGTCTCCTTTTCACAGGCTGCAGGTTTGTAGTTCCTGTTGTTTTTGGTGTCTGCCCCCAGTGGCTAAGGTTGGTTCAGTGGGCTGTGTAGGCTTCCTGGTGGAGGGGACCAGTGCTTGTGTTCTGGCGGATGAAGCGGGATCTTGTCTTTCTGGTGGGCAGGACCACGTCTGGTGGTGTGTTTTGGGATGTCTGTGGACTTATTATGATTTTAGGCAGCCTCTCTGCTAAGGGTGAAGTTATGTTCCTGTCTTGCTAGTTGTTTGGCATAGGGTTTCTAGCACTGTAGATTCCTGGCTGTTGAGTGGAGCTGGGTCTTAGTGTTGGGATGGAGATCTCTGGGAGAGTTTTTGCTGTTTCATATTACTTGGAGCCAGGAGGTCTCTGATGGACCAATGTCTGAACTCGGCTCTCCCAGGTCAGAGACACAGGCCTGACATGTGGCCAGAGCACCAAAACCCTGTTAGCCACACGGATCAGAAGAAAAGGGAGAAGAAAGAAAGGAAGGAAGGAAGGAACGAACGAAGAATAAAATAAAATAAAGTTACTGTAATAAAATATTTTTTAAAATTTATTAAAAATTAAAAAATCAAAAAGTAATAAAAACAAAGAAAAAAGAAGAAAGCAACCAAACCGAAAAACAAATCCACCAATGATAACAAGCACTAAAAACTATACTAGAAAAAGAAAATAACAGGCAGAACCTTAGGACAAACGGTAAAAGCAAAGCTATACAGACAAAATCACACAAAGAGGCATACACATATACACTCACAAAAAGAAAAAGGAAAAATATATACATATCTATATATTAAAAAAAAAGGAAGAGAGCAATGAAAGCAATAAACAAATCTACCAATGATAATAAACTCAATACTAAGATAAACATAAAACCAGAAACAAATTAGATGCAGAAAGCAAACCCCAAGTCTACAGTTGCTCTCAAAGGCCACCTCCTCAATTTGGGATGATTCGTTGTCTATTCAGGTATTCCACAGATGGAGGGTACATGAAGTTGATTGTGGAGATTTAATCTGCTGCTCCTGAGGCTGCTGGGAGAGATTTCCCTTTCTCTTCTTTGTTCACACAGCTCCTGGGGTTTAGCTTTGGATTTGGCCCTGCCTGTGTGTGTAGGTCGCCTGAGGGCATCTGCTCTTAGCTCAGACAGGACGGGGTTAAAGGAGCAGCTTATTAGGGGGCTCTGGCTCACTCAGGCCGGGGGGAGTGAGGGGTCTGGATGCGGGGCGAGCCTGCGGCGGCAGAGGCCGGCATGATGTTGCACCAGCCTGAGGTGTGCCATGTGTTCTCCCAGGGAAGTTGTCCCTGGATCACATGACCCTGGCAGTGGCGGGTTGCACAGGCTCCTGGGAGGGGAGGTGGGGATAGTGACCTGTGCTCTCACACAGGCTTCTTGGTGGTGGCAGCAGCAGTCTTAGTGTCCCATGCCCGTCTCTGGGGTCCACGCTGATAGCCGCAGCTCGCGCCCGTCTCTGGAGCTCCTTTAAGCAGCGCTCTTAATCCCCTCTCCTCACGCACCAGGAAACAAAGAGGGAAGAAAAGTCTCTTGCCTCTTCGGCAGGTCCAGACTTTTCCCCGGACTCCCTCCCGGCTAGCCGTGGTGCACTAACCCCCTGCAGGCTGTGTTCACGCCGCCAATACCAGTTTTCTCCCGCTGCTCCGACCAAAGCCGGTGCCTCAACTCCCAGCCCCGCCTGCCCCGGCAGGGGAGCAGACAAGCCTCTCGGCCTGGTGAGTGCTGGTCAGCACTGATCCTCTCTACGGGAATCTCTCCGCTTTGCCCTCCACACCCCTGTTGCTGTGCTCTCCCCCGCGGCTCCGAAGCTTTCCCCCTCCGCCACCCGCAGTCTCTGCCCGCGAAGGGGCCTCCTAGCATGTGGAAACCTTTCCTCCTTCACAGTTCCCTCCCACTGGTGCAGGTCCCGTCCCTATCCTTTTGTCTCTGTTTATTCTTTTTTCTTTTGCGCTACCCAGGTACTTGGGGAGTTTCTTGCTTTTTGGGAAGTCTGAGGTCTTCTGCCAGCGTTCAGTAGGTGTTCTGTACGAGTTGTTCCACATGTAGATGTATTTTTGATTGATTTGTGGGGAGGAAGGCGATCTCCACGTCTTACTCTTCCACCATCTTGAAGGTCTCCAGACTTAGTAATTTCCATTCTTATTACTATTCCATATTTTATACAATCTTGAGTTTAAGTTCATTATACACTCTCTTTAAATATTCTCTTCATGATGCCTTTTGTATAAACAGTGATAGAGGCAATTTTGGAGAGTTCTCTGACTTTAGATGAGGAAAACTACTTCTGAGGTCAGTTTTGTTTGAAAAACAGACTAATTACAAAGAACACACCACTAAATGAAACGACTTCCATATCCTGCCACTGATTTCCCTCCACTCTCCAGATACACACACACACACACACACACACACACACACACACAGAGACACACACACACTGAGCTGTGGCAGCTTGAGGTGCAAAGTTATCACTTCCAGTACCACAGAGTTTAGAAGATTACATTATTTCATTAATTGCAATGTTAACATGGATACACACTGAAGATGGTATTATCTTTAAAATATGGCATATAATGAGCACTGGTAAATTAATTAATTTACCAACTGTAATAAAAGGGGAGAAATACAATTTGCTATCCATTATACATGGTCTCATGTAAAGTATGTTTTTCACAGTAATAAAATATTAAACTGAAAAATCGTTTTCATTCAGTCAAGAATGAAAATGTTAAAGTGCCATAGATTTTCTAAAGCTAAGCATATCACTATTGCCTTTAAAAGTGTAGCATGATACTTCAAAGCTCCATAGAAGTTTAAATTATTGCAGTAAGTAAAAACATGATGGGGCTTCCTTGGTGGCGCAGTGGTTGAGAGTCTGCCTGCCAATGCAGGGGACACAGGTTCGTACCCCAGTCCGGGAGGATCCCACATGCCGCGGAGCGGCTGGGCCTGTGAGCCATGGCCACTGAGCCCGCATGTCCAGAACCTGTGCTCCGCAATGGGAAAGGCCACAACAGTGAGAGGCCCAAGTACCGCAAAAAAAAAAAAAAAAACATGATGAACAAAAGTCAAAGTTTAAATGGAAAATTAGAAAAAATTATTTGGAACATGTGATATCTAATTACTCAGTTTTCCTAACATGCATATCAATATAAATATTATCTTTATCTTTTAATGAACAAAAAATTCAAACTGGCAAACAAAAACAAACCTAGATGTAAAACATCACGTGTCATACTCCATCTATTAATTCTCTTTTGCCCTTTTGATTCTGTATAATTTAAGCCTCTGAGAATTGCTTTTATTTCCCCCTCTCTATACTAACTAATGCAATTCCTATGCTTTGCCCTGAAGCTGCAGGCTGTCCTAATTGGTGGAGAAAAAAATACCAAAAAATTAAGAAATAAAGTTCCTTTCCCCACCGCCTTCAGCTGCAGAAAAGTAGACACTACTCTACATCATAAAACACTTTCTGATAACATGGTATATTGAGAACTCTCTCAAAAGTATCAACTATACTCTCTAATCCACTATGGGAACCTGCATGAGAATGTATAACCTGTTCTGTTACCAATTACTAAAGAGTATTCGGAAGCTTTGTTTGAACTGAGGAGACTTTTCAGATAAGCAGAGTTAAGAGAATGATGCTATGAGCTGTGAAATGCAAAGAATAATTTCTGAAAGTTTGCAAATCTGCTTTATTGTTTTCCATTTCTGTTGATACCAGTAATCATACCTACCTCTGTTTCCTTAAAAGTATATAAAAGAAATGAAAGTTTGGGGATTTTCTTGTTTTTTGCATAAAATTAAAATAAATCCTGTGACTCTACTGGATTCGTTATTCAAATGAGGAGCTAGAGGTTCTTTGTTTCCTTGAAATTAACAACAAAAAAATAACAAAAAAACCCTTAATATCATTCTTACTTCTACTTTAAAAAGTGCAAACACTGATAATTAAACCATTATTTTAAATTAACAAATTACCCGAAATTAAAGTATTTCCTAGTATTTAAGTGTTGCTTAAGGTATGAGAGAACAAACACTCTCCTACACTGTTCTTAAGATTGTAAATTGCTGTCACATTTTTAAAGAGCAAACTGGAAATATCTATCAATATCTGAAATACATGTGCCCATTGACATGCCAATTACAATTTTATTAATATTATATACATGTAATCAAGTGCACAAATGCAACATGTGTTGTTTTTTATTTGCCATAGGAAAAAAAAGGAAACAATCTAAATGCCCATCAAGAGGGAGGCTGGCAAAATAAATGATAGTAACTTCATAAAATGCAACATGGTATATGATGTACATACATGGAAAGGGATCCAAGTTTAAATGTATGTATTTGTAATATGCTCAATTTGCATAAAAAGCATATATCTTTGAAATATCAAAAAAACTTTAATCAGTAATAGGCAGATGAATAAAGGGCATGAATAGGTAATTCATAGAAGAAAAAGTATAAATGGCCAATAAACATTTTGAAAAATATACAATTTTGCTAGGACTGAAATAAATGTAAATTAATTCAATAGGTAGATACTGATTTTTCTTTCTGAATTTGGTATATATTTTGTTTTAAAATAATAATTTACACTTCTAACAAAGGGGAGGCAAGCATGCTTATCCATAAGTGGATTATAAATAGCAATAATCTCTCATATACAAATTTATATGTGCATAGACTATTTTCCAAAAAATATTCAAGAAAATCTTAGCAATTTTTATCTCTGTGAGAGAGATTTATGGTCATATGAAGATGGGAGAAAAACTTTTTGTTTTATAATAAACCCTTCTGAATTGTTTGGGTTTTGTTTTATAAAGAGGGCACATTACTAACCTTTTTACAACTGCTTTTAAAATGTTAACTGATTGCCAAGATATTAACAGAAATTGACACAGCTTCCCCTGTGCAAAATAAAGTATCACCTTTCTAACACAATAAGATGAGTTGTGTAAATGTTCTTAAAGCAAAATCTGAAGCTTCTTTTCAGGAATAAGAAGAGGATACTGTCTGGTTCCTTTGCTGTCTTAGTCATTTTGGGCTGTTATAACAGAATAACATAGACTGGGTAGCTTAAACAACAACACTTATTTCTCGTAGTTTTGGAGGCTGAAAGTCTGAGATCAAGGTACCAGCATGGTTGGGGTTATTGGTGAAGGCCCTCTTTCTGGTTTCCGAACAGCCACCTTTCTGCTGTAGTCTTACAAAGTGGAAAGAGACATCATCTCTCTCCCACCTCTTCTTATAAGGGCACCAATCCCATTCATGAGGGCTCTGCCCTCTATACCTAATTACATTCCAAAGGCCTCACCCCCAAATGCTCTCACACTGGGGATTAGGACTTCAGCATATGAACTTTGAGGAGACACATACATTCAGGTCATAGCACTTGTCTTAGACTAGATTTAATCCCGGTTGCCAATCTAATAACAAAGTGAGTCAACCAAACTGAATAATAAAACTGGTAAATTAATTTTGCTCCTGCCTGGTATCACCTCTTCTTGGGTCTCCCTCAAGTAGAACTTGCCTTCAAGAGAAGATATAATTCTAACAGTTGGAAATTCCAGATTGAGTGGAAGAGATGTTTGGGTTAGTCTTGGTTTGGGGAAATAATTGTGTATTACTTTCTTTAAACCTCTTTTGCTTAACAGTTATTTTAATGTTCAGACCAAAAAAAGAGAAAGAACAGGCAATATTTGAAGGAGTAAGATTAGAAGAGAAGTTATATAGCACTGCTTTAATATAGAAATTCTCTTCACTTCATATGGCATTGATCAAAATGAAACAGAATAGAGTGAATGAATGAGTTTGATGAAAGGTGTACAATCTGGCTATGAAGGATTCCCTGTTCTGATTGGGGGAAAGGGCAATCTCATACAGCAGATGTAACAGTATACATCTATTATTTCTTATTTTGAATCATATGTGGTGTGGAGCGCCATATGTAAAAGAGAAAGCAGCCTCTCCTCATAAAAAAATGATAACAGAAAATAGGATAAAAAGAAGAGGGCACTTTGCTCACTACGCTGCAAGCAGTAACAGAGCTTCTGATGTCAAAGTTAATCTGAAGCCTGGAGTAGAAGACCCACATGCTGTGAGCAAAACACACATCACAGTAGGCTCCTGAACCTGAGAAAAAAATTCATGATTAATTTAAGTGCCGACTGGTACCATGCCCAATGGGAAAAAATCTAAGGTTAGATTAAGTAGTCTTATTTTTTTTTTGCGGTATGCGGGCCTCTTGCTGTTGGGGCCTCTCCCGTTGCGGAGCACAGGCTCCGGACACGCAGGCTCAGCGGCCATGGCTCACGGGCCCAGCCACTCCGCGGCATCTGGACCGGGGCAAGAACCCGTGTCCCCTGCATCGGCAGGCGGACTCCCAACCACTGCACCACCAGGGAAGCCCAGATTAAGTAGTCTTTGATAAGAATTGACACTCCAGCAACAAGTTGCAACTGATAGTGAGCAAATTATATTTCCTGAAATTCTTTTCAACACTGTCTACAGTAATTTATATAAAACTGAAGTATTTGTAAATTACTTTAATATATAATTTTCTATTTAAAGCCCTAATAATTAACTGAATATTTTTAAGTTATACCAATCAGTTACTATCATCTAATCCATGATTCTCAATTACTTTTTGTCCCTTTGTTAATTTCCTCAGGCTGCCATTACAAAGTATCATAAACTGGGTAGTTTAAAAAACAAAAATGTATTGTCTCACACTTCTGTAGACTGGAAGTCCAAAATTAAGGTGTCTGCAGGGTTGGTTCCTTCTAAGGGCTATGAGGGAAAATCTGTTCCATGCATCCCTCCTAGTTCCTTGTCTTATAAATGGTATTATCCTTGTATCTTCACATCATCTTCCCTCAATGTGTGTCTGTCTCTGTGTCCAAATCCCTTTTTTATAAAGATACCAGTCATATTGCATTTGGGCCACCCTAATGACCTCATCTTGACTTGATTATGTGAAAAAGACACTATTTCCAAATAAGATCACCTTCACAGGTACTGGGGGTTAGTACTTTACCATCTTTACAGGGGACACAATCCAACCCATAAAAGTTCCTAAATGCTGGAGGGAAAAGACAAACTCTTATAAATAACATTGCTTACACTTCAATTATTTTCATCAAAGGAGTAAAGAATGGTAGGGTGTAAAAAAAGGAGCAAGCTGAAGAAGGAATAGTGGTGTGTATATAAAGTGTGGAAAGAATGGTGCAGGTTATTATAAACCACAATATCTACTCAGGAAAGTCTCCCCACCTTGTTGGAATCACTGATAAACAGCGGATCTGATCCCATTTTCATACCAGGAGTTGTCCAAATTAATGATGGGGTACTTTGGGGAAAATAATCACCATAATTACCCTTTAAAGTTCTAGATTATCAAAGTTAGTTCTATCAATTAGTAGCCAACATGTCACAAGGACTTGGTATGCCGGTTAAATCATACCATTTATCTATTTTATTAATTAATTATATTATTTGACAGACAACTTTGAACTCATAGTCCGTGTGTATCACGCACCGTGAACACAAAGACACATTGATCGCCTTCTCTCCCCTCAATGAAATTGCAGCTTAGGTTATTCAGCCTACCCAGAACACCTGTTTTCCTACAAAATTAACTTTGAGTAGTAGCTCCCAAACTATTTTCTACTTTGGCACACAGGCAAGCGGTTCGTAACATGCACAAAAATACCCATGGATATTTACAAATTATTTTCAAAATGCCAAAACAATTATTTTAGGGTAAAAACACTACAGTAATTCAAACTCATCACCATATTAACATTTCCTGGTAAATAGTCAATGATATTATACCGATTATTTGTAATGCCTTTTATTCTTCCACATAGGAATACTCCTGAGTGACATTACAGAGATGATGTTGTTAGGTCTACAGCATTTTATAAGAAAATTATTATCATAGAGCTTAATAATTTATTAGTAGTACTACATTGCTTTTCATGTGCCTCACAACTGATGTAGACAAACCAGTGTATCAAGAGGTCAGGTTGACCTCCTCTGGTTCAGAACAGGAGTGCTATTAATGGCCCCCCATCGCCTTCCATCTCCGATTCCCTCAACTCCAAGTCCTATTCCCTGACATAGCAGCCTTGTTTTAGGGAAATGTGCGCTACAAATGCGTTTAGCCAAACACACTGCCAATTATAAAATACAGAATACATATGTTGTTTAACTTTGCTCATTCATTTTTAAGCAATATTTTCTTTAGTGATGACTATGTTCCAGGCACTCAGTAGCTGCCCTCATAGAATTATACAGTAATCAAGAGATATACACAATAAACCGACAAGCAAATGGACAATAAAGATAACCTCAGTTCTGAAGGAAATCAAAAGATCCGATAGAGTAATCTGAGTAGTGAGGTGGGAGGGAAGCGCTTTTAGATCATATAGCCAAGGAAGGTTTTCCTGATGTGTGCTTTGAGGCAATAATGAGAGTCAGTCAAGCCACATCCATGGCAGGGCATCCCAGTAAGAGGATGAGCAAGACCACACAGTGTAAAAGAGCTAGGGATGCTGGAGAAACAGAAGGCCATACTCATTAGAAACACTGTTATTATTATTACATCTAGAAAATACATTATTAGTATACACTTTCTTTTCTATTTTTTCTATTATTTAATCACATTTTCAATTTTAATATTTAATAATCATAAAGTACATCCTATTAGCAACTATTTTATTGTAAAATATTCAAACTCTAAGAATGAGCAATTTAAAAAGCATATTTTAAAACTATATTGTAATATATTTAATTCAAAATAGATGTTTACTTTGCCAGAAACACTTTAACACGTTTACAGCTGCACCATTAGACTACCAAATAGATACTATTTGGGGAAATCCTTAAGTGGATTATTTCCTAATGAACAGTTAGAACTCCTTTCCTAAGCAAGGTGGCAAACTTTCTAGAATTTCTCCTAACTTTAGAAAAGCTCTCACTTTTTCTGACTTTTAATGACATTGAAATAATTCCATGGAAATACCTGCCTTAGAGTTTCAGTAAAGACCATCTCTCTCTCTCTTTATACACACACATACACACACACACATTATATATACATGTATATTTATGTGTGTGTGCATACATATATATACACATATGCATGTGTAAATAATGTATGTATATAGATATACACACATACATATATGCCTGAAAACTTATTTCTTTATTTTTAGACGAGTACTATTTCTTTTTACATGAAAACTATTAATAGTGGGAATGCATATATCCAAGCCCTTCTGGTAAAGGTGTTTCTCATAAAGGCATTTCTATTCACCTTTAGCTAGCTGACAGTTGGATTCCAAACCATTAGCTCCTTTCTGTAAGCCTCTATCATCATCGTCCTACTCCCTGGCATGTCACAGACCTCCTTTAGTTTGCCTCCCTTTACCTCTATAGTTATCCAAAACATCATACCTTCAAAGCTTCCTCCTGTCTCAGAGGAAGAGGTGCTTAAACTTCCTTTCACATTGAACACCTCTGCTTATACTCTGGATCCTGTTCCAAAGCTATCCTGTATCTTGTTCTATCCTCTTCTTTTAGGGTTTTAAATTTCTCTTTTTCCTTTGGCTTTTGCCCATTCCCATCCCCCTCCCCCCAAAAAAATACTTGAGTATAATTTTCCTACCATTAAACAAGTTTTCTTTATCCGTGACTCCTTGTTGAGCTAGTGCCACTTAACCTTCTTGACACATTTCAGAAATCAGCTATCTTGACTCCCACAACCCATTCCCCTTCCTATAGAAATGGTTCTCTCAAAGATTAATTGGCCTAAATTGCCAATGGCTTATTCTCTGTCCTCAGTGTACTTTATCACTCAGCAACAATTGAGAATGTCAGTCCTCCCGCTTCTTGAAAATCTCTGCCTGGATAGTGTCCTACGACATACTCTCCCTTCTTCATTTGCTTATGCCACTTGGTTGTGTTCTCTTATATTCTTTCTTTGGCTCTCTTTTCTCTCCCACAATTGCTTCTCTTCTATATATATTTCCTGGGCAATTTCAGTCTTAATCATTTCTTCAATTACTTTGATCTTACTGACTTCAAACTTTATGCTTTGTTTACAGACTTCTCTTTTTAGCATCAGATCCAACTGTCCAGCTCTCATTTATTAATTATAAGCTTTGTATCTGTCATTTTGAAATTAAAATGTATAAGATGGAAACCATTAGTTCCCCCCTCCTGAATCTGAAGCTCCTTAGACCATGAACTGTGTCTTATTCATATTTGTATTTCTGATGGAACACAATATTACCTAGTACATGAGAAACACTGAATAAATATTTGAACAAATCTAATATTCAAGGGACTATATGATGTAAATGTATGATGTAAAGTATGCTATTTAGATGTTTAAGTAAGATGGATACTGGTAGTCAGCATAAACTAAACAATAAACACTTTTGAAATTTATCATTGTTTACTGAAAGTAACTGAGGAGAAAAGGAAAAGAATTCCAAAATGGAAGATGTACTATGAAGAGGAAAATGTTTTTAGTCGGAAAACTGTATAGTGCTAAGTACCATTCTGAGATACCCTGGTACAAAAAAATAAAAGCAAACTTTCCCTCTTGGCCTATTAAATTGCTAAACTAGGTCTCTGCTCCTTATTCTGTCTGCCCTTTTGAATCAGTCTGTGTTATCTGGTGATGATTCTTTTCTTTTTAATCCCTGGATGAGTCCTGCCTGCTCCTGCACTGATTTGGATATACTTTGGGAAACATTTGGAGCTCAGACATGTAAAAACTTGATTTCTGAATTAGTTTTATTAAAACAAAAAATGAAAACACATACTGTAATTAGTCTATATCCTGAAATCTCTACAGTCTCTAAATAGCTGACTGGATATTTGATGTGCTAAGAAGGCCCTGATGAGGCAGCTTACTGCAAAATGTAGGGGAAGGTAACAGCCACAGACTTCTGTTTTGATAAGATAAACATATCTCCTTCTCTTGTGTCTTATCAACAGAAACTCATCCCATTTGGAACACTAGTATGCCTTCCGTAGGACTCTGGAAATACTTTATGAAATCCTCTGTTCCCTGAGATTTCTAAAACCTAGAAATCCTGAGACAAGTAGTCTGTTTTATAACTGAAGTCAACAGTATAAATGAATTTTTGATATTAAAATATATTAAAAAGTACATTTAATTCATATGTTGAGCAATCCCTACATCTATTTTTCATTATAGAACTTTGCACTTTTGGGATTACATTGTGTTGATAAATGTCATGTTTTCTCAAGTCTTTCTTCTGTGTAGGTTCTATAAGGAGATCCCATCAATAGAACAAATGGCATAGAAGTTCCTGGAAAATGAGGCATTTTGACCATGGTAGATAAAGAAACACTCCTGATTAAAAACAAATTACAAAGAATTAACTAGAGAAATGCATACACTCTCTGTACTCCCTCCCTGATTCTATTTATTAGAACAATAAAGTTCTAAAAAGACACATTCATTTACTCATTTATTCAACGAATTTTTATTGAACATCTACTATAAGAGATTTTAGGGTTATTTCTCAAATATCAGTCCTAGAGAAGCATTTTATGGTTATGAATACCTGTGTTCCATATGTATTAGTATCTATATATGATTTTTTTTAAAAAAGGCAAGTTGCTTTAACAAACTTAGATTTATTTAAAAAGTAAATCTTATGTAGTTACCAAAAAAACAAACAACTAGTATCATATTCTCTGAGTAGAGTGGAAGGCAGGCACACAAAATTAAAAATGGAACACAATTATAAAATATTCACCCACGTACCATATAAACTCAATTAATAGACAATATGGATAGACATACCACACCTCAAGAAATTTGGCCTTGGGAAATAGTACTGGTATGTAACACTGCTTTGAAATAGTGTTTTTTCCCCATATTAGCCATCAGAGTCTAATTGTCTTGACATCAGAAACTGAGTTTGATAGCTTTTAAACTTACATCCTCACAAACAGTGGACACACAGTAAACACTGCATAAGCCCCTTCAGTTCCACACACCCAAATTTTCTTTGAAGAGTAAATGCATCTCACTCTTAAGAGATTATTTTATTTCTAAACAAAATACATCCAACATTTTATCTAAATAAAAATCATGTATTCAGAAGAAAGTCCCTTTGCCTTGATTTAGTAACATTCATATTTCATGGATTCTACTTAAACATTTAACAAGATTTGATGTGATTATTTCAGTAACAATTCAATTTGAAATGTCAACTATGTTCAACATTTAAAAATTAATAGCTAAATCTCTTTAAAGATCAGAAAAAATTTGTTCAGGCTTAGAATAATTTACAGCTTTATGAATCTCCTTGTGCATTGTTTGCATATTTTAAACTATTCTGAATAATGCGCTCCCTGTAAAGGCCCATTAGTTCAAAGAATTTTGACAGTCACAGCTCAAGGTATTAATTTTCATACCAGATATGTATTTTTGACTGGCAGCAAATTTTACAGACTCAAATACACTTTACCTAAATTGTGAGTATGTACATTTTGAATAGGTTAGAGTGCTAAACAACCATGAAAAAAAAATGAGAATTTAATCAAGTCTTTTCTCCTTTTATTTATTTGCTTTCTAGGGAAAGAACAGTCATTAATTAAAGGAGGAATACTGAAGCAGCAATCATGGTGAAACAAATGTGAAGGATGGGGAGCTGTGCAGTTCTGAAGCTTCCCTGAGAGTAGAGATCATAGCAACTCTGAGAATGAGAAGGGGAAATAAAATCGCTTGATATGTATTTTAAATACATATCAATATAATAATTTTAAATTATACATTTTATTTTAAATTTTAAAAAATACAATAAATTTAAAAACCTTGACCAGCATCACTTGTTGGTATTAGAAGAAGCAATCCACAATTAAATGAGACTAATGAAGATATCATTATCTCTGAATGGCACTGAGAAGAATAGACAGAAACTTTTCTGGGCTATCAAGACCATCCTGGCAAAATCTAAAATGATTTGTTCAGCTATTCATTCAAGAAACATTGATTGTTGATGTCATACTATGCGCTGGCTACTGTACAAGGTACTCAAGAGAACCAAAACAGTCTCTGTCCTCTTGAAGCTTACAGTTTAGTGGGGAATACAGGCTTAATCAAATACTGAGCATTAATATATAATTACAAATTAAGATAAATACTATGAAGGAAAGGAAGCTAGCTCTTTGAGAGCAATGTGCAAGAAAAGAATCTGTCTAGGATTGCTGGGTAAAGGTGAATTTCTCTGAAAATTTGACAGGAGCACACCTTTAATCACTGCTCATTTTATTTACACATTTGACTCAAGTATGGTAAAATCTGATATTCATATTATGCCACATATGATTCTAATAAATAGAGGATTTTAGACGACTTCACAGTCTAAAGTGGTGGTTTCAGCTCTAGAGGTGGTGGTTACTCCTTACATCAAATACAACTTTGTTATTTACAGTTCTCTTTACTTCTTACTAGACAATCCCTAGTTATTCAAATCCTGTTATAGTTAATAATTCTTCATATCAAATTTTTCCTGTCCAATTTACTATGTGATTTCTCTCTCCTGATTGGACCGGACCCTGACTGATACGTCCATCAGTGCCGTATTTCCAATTCTTAAACATACTAGGCTACATCACAACTACAAAATGTTTTATGTATCACTCTGTCTTCCTGGAATACTCATCCTCTATTATATATCTGTGTAATTCCCATTCAACCTTCAAGACACAACCAAGAATACATTCTCTAGGAATCTTCACCTCCTTTCTCCTCTCCATTCCCCAAGGACTAAGCCTGAAATAGTATCCTTCCTTTCTTTACCCATTCATCCTATGACTACCTCTTTGTGGTTCTTACTGCACCTCCATGTAATTTCTGCTATACTTCTCTACCTCCTCAACTAGATCAAGAGCCTCTTGAGTTTATAATGTACCTTTTCATGTCTGTATTTCCAGCACCCAGCACAGTACATAGCAATATCGTAGGCATTAAAAATGTTGTTAAATGAATAAATGAATGATTACTTTTTTCCTTCTTACTTCCTGTCTAACCTTGGCTCCTTCCCGGGGAGTATTATTTAACTGACTTCCAGGGATGGGCTATCTAAATCCCAGTCTTATTTCCTTTTACCTTCTCATCTCCCTGTACTTTCCCCATCTCCACTTACCACAAACATATAGTGTTAGAGTTATTTCCATTTTAAACTGATCATATATTTTTCTTTGGGTGTGCTTTCCAACTCAGTCAGCATCCAGAAACAAAAGGATGGCTCCTTTCTCAGACTGTTGAGCATGCGGGGTTTCTTCGAGTGAAAGAATAAAAGGAAAGAGCCTCTGGGCCCAAAGCACAGATTCTGTTTTTTGCATCCTTGGATATGACCATGTATTGTGGCAGTGTCAATTTCATCTAGCTCTCCAGTTCAATGTTGTTCCTTTTCCCCATTCTGAATCTCGTTTTCAACTATATTTTGATCTTAGTAGTATTGCTGAAAAGGACATGGTTTCCACCGTGTCCAATTCCTGCTTCACATCCAATTTTTGTCCACCCCCAGGTCTACCTCCAACTGTTCTGGAATCCACATTCCACATCCAACTCCTGTCACCCCATTTCTTGGTATTTGGGTTCTAGAAGAAAACCTTTAGCTACTTCTTCTTCACTTAATTTTCTAAAGTCTATTACCAAGATTCTGCAGTCTTCATTCCAATGGAATCTTTAACCCACCCAAGCCACCATTATCTGCTTCTCTACTCCAGGGTTTCTGTTCTTGGGTCTACTAGCAAGGTTCTTGAGTTGAGTGTTAACTGACTTTCTTCAATAATCCAGAATGTTAATTAATTAATCATTTTGAATGTGTAATCCTTTGTTAAGAGAAAATTTGTGAACAAAAGAAGAAATTCCCTGGACTTTTTTCACCTGATATCTTGGTCGTCCAAATCATTCACAAAATAGCTTTACTTAATTCTAGAAGGCCAGCACAATTGTTGTTAATCAAGCATAAGCTCTTGTTATAAAATGTATGCTCATCTGATGAAATTACCTTATGTTCTGTATGTATACTCTGTAATACATTAGTTTCCCCAAATTATAAGCCACAGAGTATAATAAGGTGCTTAAGATAATTGTTTTAGGTATTACTCTTGATTCCATACTGGCTATTTAACCTCAGTTTTCTCATCTATAATAAGAGAATAACATTTAATAGAGGATCAGATAATATATGAAAGTATTGGATTTAACATTTTGAACACAAGAAGTAGTCAATAAATATTAGCTCTTATTTTACTATGGGTATGTTCAACATGTTTGTCTATTTTATGGTCTTAAGAAATGAATTTTAATAATTATGAATAGTTATTAGTTACAATCCAATTATTCTATTAATTATTTTTAGTTACATCTGTAATGAACCTGGTGCTAAATTACTGATCAGGAATAAAACTTTCAACAATCAACTGTTAGAGTGAAAATATGAGTTGATTTCTGATGACCTAATTTACTTCATAGTTTTCAAAAATGTATTTAGGTGAAAAGTGAGACCCTCCTGTGTTCCCAAATAACAACACCCTTGATGAGAATATATCTGAAATGATTTATTAATTTTAATGACTGAAAAGATAAAACCTACACTAGGGAAACATCTTACAGCAACTGCAATGTGTGTTACACTTATCAAATCCTAAAATGATTATCTTCCCCAAGAAGCAGGATTGCCCTCAGGTGTCTGAGGTTTGCTTTCAAATGAAACTATTTGGAATGCAAGAGAAAGAAATGTGTTTTCCTCCAAGACAGCTGGTTTTATTTTGCGTAGCTATTATTATAAAGAAAAGCCATTTGAGAGGAAAATTTTGATTCTCAGATATCAGGTTCAATGACTCTGAAAATCAGATACATAGGGGTGTTTATTTGCTTGCTTCTCTTCTGGGGCCCCTCTCTTTTCTCCTACAGCCATGAAAACAATGGCTTACTTATTCTCCACTAGCTTCACTTTTGTATATTTTACTCAAGCCTTGTCTGTTTCCTTTATCTCCTATACTAAGTGTTTGATCTAAAGACTCCACTGCTCAAGCAGAGATAATTGCCCCTCGCCAGTCATAGAATGAAAAACTCAAGCTCTTGAGGTTAGTTTTCAGTTAAGATCAGAAAGACATTTTCTCTCCAGCACTACTCTCAGGCTTTAGTGGTTTTGAGAAATCATTTCAAATATGAAAATATAAAAACAATCTTACTGATGTTAAGTCACTAAGAAGACTTGCTCAAGCTACCTCTATTAGTTCACTCTTTACATCAGTAGAATTGATTCACAGATCTTTAAATGATTTTTTGAGTCCAGCTGCAGGCTAAAAATGATTAAGAAGAAATTCACTATATTTGTTTGCTCCATCATATAAGAAAAATTAAGCTATTGATTTAATTAAGGATTTAATGACTCCTTGTTCATTTGAATACTTATATTAAAAATAATGATAAAGGGCTTCCCTGGTGGCACAGTGGTTAAGAATCCACACGGGTTCGAGCCCTGGTCCGGGAAGATCCCACATGCCGTGGAACAACTAAGCCTGTGAGCCACAACTACTGAGCCTGCACTCTAGAGCCCGCAAGCCACAACTACCGAGCCCACATGCCACAACTACTGAAGCCCGTGCACCTAGAGTCTGTGCTCCGCAACAAGAGAAGCCACCAAAATAAGCCGGCGCCACAACAAAGAGTAGCCCCTGCTCACCACAACTAGTGAAAGGCTGTGTGCGGCAACGAACACCTGATGCAGCCAAAATAAATAAATAAGTTTATAAAAAAACAAAAAACAATGATAAAAGGACTTGGTAAAATTTTCCTACTCAAGCACATTATACTAGATACTTTATGTTCCAAGTAAAAACCATATGTGAGTTTATATTCATATACTATACTGTTCATAAACATACCTACCTTTGTAGACATTTATGGTAATGTTTTTAAGAACAAATACAGATTATTAAATTTTAGAATGATAGTTAAAATCATTACCAATTTTTGTGCTGCAATGCATTTTAATGCTATAAATTATCCTAATTTTCTTACAACTAAAAATGTGGTAAGAATATTGTTTAAATTAAAATAGGAAATCCATAAAAAAGTCAATATCATTATTTAGGAAAACATGAGAGTACAACAAATTATAAGCACAAGAACAGAATAAAACTAGATAATTCATCTTGCTTTTTCTACAGAGATAGAAACATTGGCACTAACCAATGATAAAGGATTAGGGTCTAAATTAAGGCTGCATTACAATAGTGCTCAATTTACCCTTCCATTCTACTAAGAAATAAGACAAGAAGTTCTTTCATGCCTGAGTTAGAAGAGACAATTAATGCCTAGC
The DNA here is from genome assembly GCF_964374135.1 of Grampus griseus. NCBI lineage: Eukaryota > Metazoa > Chordata > Mammalia > Artiodactyla > Delphinidae > Grampus > Grampus griseus. The sequence goes on from NC_138998.1 coordinate 99,000,788, forward strand.
TCAGCAATAAACAGTAGTCAAATATATCCTGCTCTGGGCTTCCCTGGTGGCGCAGTGGTTGAGAGTCCGTCTGCTGATGCAGGGGACACGGGTTCGTGCCCTGGTCCGGGAAGATCCCACATGCCGCGGTGCGGCTGGGCGCGTGAGCCATGGCCGCTGAGCCTGCACGTTCGCAGCCTGTGCTCCGCAACGGGAAAGGCCACAACAGTGAGAGGCCCGCATAGAAGGGGTATTTCCCTTCTATCAAAAAAAAATTACTATGTGATAGCTGAGATAGCTGCTTATATTAATGATTCTCAATGTATTAACCCTCCTGATATTTCCACCTTCTATATTTTCCTCACACAATGACTCTGGACTTGGTCATGTGATTTGCTTTTAACAATGTGACACCATCAAACGTGACCCAAGCAGAAGCTTAAAATGTCCTTTCACATTGGGGCTTGCCCTCTTGGAACACTGTCATTGCCATATAAAGCCTTCTTGAGAAAGGTCACAGGTAGATGAAGAAGGGAGCCATCCCAGTCCCCTCAGCTGAGCACAGCCCACAGGTGACCTGCCTGCTCTTTGCAGCTACAGGAGCGAGCTCAGGTGAGGTCAGCAATATGTAACTGATACAAGAGACTACCCCAACACCTCCTCCATTAGGCAGGAAGATATAGGATATAGTTATCAAAGTGTTCTATTTTAAATACTGATATATATGGGGAAAGAAAAAGGTGGGAGGATAGTTAGAAATAATTGTGACTGAAGTATTCTGGGCATCCAGTTGAAAGGTAGGGTGTTTAAAGTAAAATCACCCTTAAGCCACTATTCTTTTCCTTTTTACTGTTTCTAGTTCATACCTGTTTGCATTTGTTGATTGAATGCATGAATAGGTTAGGTGACTTCCTGCAGTTTCTGATCTTTGAACAAGGCAACAAATAGGGATAGTGATAACATATCCCTTTTGTCCTTAGAATATTTCCTCACATATTCCTATTAGAAGTGTATAATTTATCTAGAAGAAGCAAGAGTATGGGTGGCAGTCATGGAGATAGAAGCAGCCAAAATAATAGGTACTATGTGTAATGCACTGTGATAAATGTCTTCACTCAATCATACCTCACAGCAAACCTATAAGGAAAGGAAGAAACTTAAAAATATTATTAAACATTTTTATTAAGAATTTTTATTGAAGTATAATTGACTTAATATTACATTAGTTCCAGGTACACTATATAGTGATTTGATATTTTTATACATTATGAAACAATCACCACAAGTCTAGTTACCATCTGTCACCACAATATTATTGATTATATTCCCTTCACTGTATGTTAAATCCCTATGACTTATTTTATAACTGGAAGTTTGTACCTCTAATCCTCCTCACCTATTTCACCTATCTTCACATCCTCCTACCCTATGGTGACCACCAGTTTGTTCTTTGTATCTATAATTTTGTTTTGTTTGTTCATTTGTTTTGTTTTTAGATTCCACATATAAATGAAATCATACAGTATTTGTCTTTCTCTAACTTATTTCACTATTTCATAATACCCACTAAGTCCATCCATGTTGTCACAAATGACAAGATTTCATTCATTTTTTATGGCTGAGTAATATTCCATTGTGTATATATATGACATCTCCTTTATCCTTTCATGTATAGATGAACATTTAGGTTGCTTCCATATATTGGCCACTGTAAATAGCTGCAATGAATACTGGGGTGTATCTATCTTTTTGAATGAGTGGTTTCTTTTTCTTTAGATAAACACCCAGAAGTGGAAATGCTAGACCACATGGTAGTTCTATTTTTAATTTTTGGAAGAACTTCCATACTGCTTCCCATAGTGAATGTACCAATTTACATTCCTACCAACAGTGAACAAGGGTTGCCTTTTCTCCACATCCTTGCCAGTGCTTGTTATTTCTTATTTATGTATTTGGTATTTATTTTTTGACAATAGCCATTCTGACAGGTGTGAGGTAATATTCTGATTTTGATGTGCATTACCCTGATAATTAGTGATGTGGAGCATCTTTTCATGTACCTGTTAGCCATCTGTATACCTTCTTTGGAAAAATGTCTATTCAGTTCCTCTGCCAATTTATTAATCAAACTGTTTGTTTTTTGATATTGAGTTGTATGAGTTTTTAATAAATTTTGGACATCAACCCCTTATCTAACATATCACTGGCAACTATCTTCTCCCATTCAGTACATAACCTTTTCATTTTTTTGATGGTTTCCTTCACTGTACAAAAGCTTTTTAGTTTGATGTAATCCCATTTGTTTACTTTTCCTTTTGTTGCCCTTGCCTGAGGAGACAGACCAAAAAAAAAATACTGCTAAGACCGATGTCAAAGCCCTTATTGCCTATGTTTTATTCTAGGAGTTTTATGGTTTCAGGTCTTACCTTAAGTCTTTAATCCATTTTGAGTTTATTTTTGTACAATATGTAAGAAAGTGGTCTAGTTTCATTCTTTTGCATGCAGATGTCAGTTTTCTCAACATCAATAAATGATGTCCTTCCCCGTTGTGTATTTTTGCCTCCTTTGTCATAGATCTATTGATCATATAAGAAAGGGTCTATTTCTGGGCTCTCTGTTCTGTTCCACTGATCTAATGTGTCTGTTTTTGCGCCAGTAACATATTGTTATGATTACTAGAGCTTTGTAGTATACTGTGAGATCAGTTTTGTTCCTCTCTCTCAAGATAGTTTTGGCTATTTGGGGTCTTTTGACATTCCAAACGAATTTTAAGATTATTTACTCCAGTTCTGGGAAAAATGCAATGGGTATTTTGATAGGGATTGCACTGACTCTATAGACTGCTTTCAGCAGTATGGACATTTTTAACAATATCAATTCTTCCAATCCATTAGCACAGTACATCTTTGCAGTTATTTGTGTCATCTTCAGTTTCTTTCATCAGAGACTTATAGTTCTGAGTACAGTTCTTTCACCTCTTTGGTTAACTTTATTCCTAGGTATTTTACTCTTTTTGATGCAATTGTAAATGGGATTGTTTTCTTAATTTCTCTTTCTGATAGTCTGTTATTAGTGTACAGAAATGCAACAGATTTCGGCATGTTAATTTTCTATCCTGAAAATTTACTGAATTCATTTATTACTTCTTAGTATTTTGGTGGAGTCTTTAGGGTTTTCTATATGTAGTATCTGCAAGTAGTCACAGTTCTCCCTTCCAATTTTACTGCCTTTTATTTCTTTTTCTTGTCTGACTGTTGTGGCTAGGACTTTCAGTACTATGTTGAATAAAAATGCAGAGAGTGGGCAGCCTTGTCTTATTCCTAATCTTAGGAAAAAGCTTTTAGCTTTTCACCATTGAGTATTATGTTAGTGGTGGGTGGGTGGGTTTGTAATATATGGACTTTATTATGTTGATGTATGTTCCCTCTATACACACTTTGTTGAGAGTTTTTACCATAAATGGGTGTAGAAGTCTGTCAAAAGCTCTTTCTGCATATATTGAGATACTCAGAAAATTTTTATCCTTCAATTTTAATATGGTGTATTATGTTGATTGATTTGTGAATATTGAACCATCCTTGTGCCCTAGAATAAATCACACTTGATCGTGGTGTATGATTCTTTTAATGTATTATTGAATTTGGTTTGCTAATATTTTGTTACAGATTTTTCCATCTATGTTCCTCAGTGATACTGGCTTATAATTTTCTCCTTTTTTGGTGGTGTCTTTATCTGGTTTTGTTATCAGGATGATGCTGGCCTTGATGAATGTGTTTGGAAGCATTCCTTCATCTTCATTTTTTTTTTTTTTTTTTTTTTTGGCAATAGTTTGAGAAGTCTAGGTATACATTCTTCTTTAAATGTTTGGTAAAATTCACCTGTGAAACCGTCTGATTCTAGACTTTTCTTTGTTGAGAGTTTTTGGATTACTAATTCAATTTCATTACTAGTCATAGGTCTGTTCAGATTTTTTGTTTTTTCCTGATTCAGTTTTGGAAGACTGTATGTTTTTAGGAATTGATCCATTTCTTCTAGGTTGTCCAATTTGTTGGCATATAATTGTTTGTAGTAATCACTTATGATCCTTTGTAGTTCTGTGGTGTTGGTTGTAACTTCTCTTTCATTTCTGATTTTACTTATTTGGGCCCTTTCTATTTATTTCTTAATGCGTCTGTCTAAAGGTTTATCAATTTTGTTTATTTTTTCAAAGAACCAGCTCTTAGTTTTCATTGATCTTTTCTTTCTTTCTTTTTTTTAAATCTCTATTTCCTCTCAGATCTTTATTATTTCCTCTCTTCTACCAACTTTGGACTTTGTGGTTTTCTCTAGTTCCTTTTGGTGTAAGGTTTAATTGTTTATTTGAGATTTCTCTTGAGGTGGGCCTATGTCACTATGAACTTCCCTCTTAGAACTGCTTTTGTTGTATCCATAGATTTTGGAAAATTATATTTCAATTTTCATTTGTCTTCAGGTATGTTTATCTCTTCTTTGATTTCTTTGTAGACTCACTGATGGTTTAACAGCATGTTGTTTAATCTCCACATATTTGTGTTTCTTCCAGTTTTCTTCTTGTAACTGATGTATAGTTTCATATCACTGTGGTTGCAAAAGATGCCTTATACTTCTTCAGTCTTCTTAAATTTTTTGAGACTTGTTTTGAGGCATGACATGTGGTCTTGTCCAGGAGAATGTTCCATGTGCACTTGAAAAGGATGTGTTCTGCAGTTTGTGGATGGAATATCCTGTTTAAGGATATTAAGTCCAAGTGTCATTTAAGGTCAATATTTCCTTATTCCAACAGGAATTATTCTAACTCTTCCAATATTTCCTTATGAGTTTCTGTCTGGATAATTTATCCATTGATGTAAGTGGGGTATTAAAGTCCCCTACTATTATCATACTACCATTTATTTCTCCCTTTATGTCTGGTGTTATATGCTTTAAATATCTAGGTTCTCCTATGTTAGGTGCACCAAATTTATGAATGTTTTATCCTTTTCTTGGCTTGACTCCTTTATCATTATGTAACGTTCCTTCTTGTCTTTTGTAACAGACTTAGTTTTAAAGTCAATTTTGTCTGATATGAGTATTGCTACCCCAGCTTTCTTTTTCTTTACATTTGCATGGAATATCTTTTTTCTATCCCTGAAGGGTATAGCTTCAGATCTGAAGTCTCTTGGAGGCAGCATATAGATAGGTCTTGTTTTTATCCATTCAGCTCCCATATGTCTTACAATTGGAGCATTTCATCCAATTACATTTAAAGTGATTATTGATAGGTATGTACTTATTGTCACTTTGTTAATTGTTTGTTTTGGGGTTTTTTTGGTTTTGGTGGGGATTTTTTTGTTTGTTTCTTTACAGTATTTCTCTGTTCCTTTCTTCTTAGTCTCTTCCATTGTGGTTTGATGATTTCCCTTAGTGTTATGCTTGGGTTCCTTTCTCTTTATTTTTTGTGTATCTATTGTAGGTTTCTGTTTGTGGTTACCATGAGGTTCGTATATATCACCCTATATATACAGCAGTTTATTTTAAGCTGATAGTCACTTAAGTTCGAATACAGTTTAACAGCACTATATTTTTACTCCCCACCTCCATGTTTTCTGTTTTGACATCATATTCTACATATTTTTATTCTGTGTATCCCTTAACTACTTATTGTAACTATAGTTAATTTTTCTACTTTTGTCTATTACCCTTCTTACTAGCTTTTAAATTGGCTGATTTACTGCCTTTACTATATATATTCGGCTTTAACAGTGAGATTTTTTTCTTTCATATATTTTCTTATTACCAGCAGTGGGCTTTTCTTTTCCTCTTAAAGAAGATCCTTTAATATTTCTTGTAAGACCAGTTCAGTGGTGATCAACTCCTTTAGTTTTTACTTATCTGGGAAACTATTTATCTGTCCTTCAATTCTGAATGACAACCTTGCTGGGTAAAGTATTCTTGGTTGTAAGTTTTTCCCTTTCATCACTTTAAATATTTCATTCTACTCCCTTCTTGCCTGCAAAGTTTCTGCTGAAAAATCAGCTAATAACATTATGGGGGTTTCCTCGTATGTGACTAGTTGTTTTTCTCTTGTTGCCTTTAAAATTCTCTCTTTGTCTTTAACTTTTGCTATTTTAATTATATGTGTTGTTGTTGATCTCTTTGGGTTCACCTTGAGACTCTCTGTGCTTCCTGGATCTGGATATCTCTTTCCTTCCCCAGGTTAAGAAACGTTCAGCCACTATTTCTTCAAATAAGTTTTCTGCCCCTTTCTCTCTCTTTCCTTCTTCTGGGACACCTACAATGTAAACATTAGTACACTTGTCCCAAAGGTCCCTAAAAATATCTTCATTTTTTAAATTATTTTTTTCTCTTTCCTGTTCTGTTGCGTGATTTACACTATTCTGTCTTCCAGATTGCTGACCCATTCTTCTGTAACATCCAATCTGCTGTTGATTCCCTCTAGTGTATTTTTTGTTTCAGCTCTGATTGGGTCTTTCTTGTATTTTTTATCTCTTTGCTGAATTTCTCACTGTGTTCCTCCATTCTTTTCCTGAGTTTGAGGAGCATTTTTATAACCATTTCTTGGAATTCTTTACCAGGTGAATTACATATTTCAGTTCCATTCGGATTTTTAATCTGGGATTTTATATATTCTTTTTGGGGAACATATTCCTCTGTAACCTCATTTTGTTTTGGTTTTCTGTGTTTGTTTCTATGAATTAGGCAAAACAGGTCCCTCTCCTAGTCTTAAAGGTGTGGTCTTGTGTAGGAGCATCCCCTCTGAAGACTGTGTGTGCCAGGAGGCTTTGGCAGGCCAGATGGAGCTGGAGTGGGCATAAGCTTGGTGGGGAGTTTTGAGGAGCTCCATGCCAGATCCACCTTGGAAAGACAGCTGGAGCTGGGGTAGGTGGGGGCAGAGGGAGTCCCAGGGCACTCCAATGGCTGGATCGGTTGTAAGAAGGACTTTTAATGTTCCCATTTTACAGAGAAACTGAGGATTAGAGAGTTTGGGTGAGTTGGCCAAGATTACACAGCAAGTAAATGAAGATACCAGGCTGCAAGCCCAGGTCTGTTTAACTCCACAGGCTGTTTTCAACCACTGTGCTAAAATACTTCCATTCTTTTTATATTCATCTGCACCACTGGTACAGGGCTTGCTTGTGTGAAGTCTGGGTCCAGGTCCAAGCAATTCTCCTTTTACCAAAATAGGAGTAGCACAGATCTATCTAGACATTTTGCCACTTATGAGAAGGTGCTATGCAACACAAGAGGCCAAAAACCAACAAGAAGTAATGAGACTTATGAGCACAAACATCTCCAAATTGAGGGAGAAGGTCAAACTAGAAGACCCATGTATCTCACCTCTTGTGGCAGTGCTTCTATGATCTATCATGGGATAGTGATGAAAGAAAGGATTTGTGAGAATGTTTAAATGGGAGAAGGAGCTTTTACCTGCCAGTATATAAGAATGTCAAATTTAGGGTCAGCATATAATTTGTTATCTAAAGCAAGTTAACTCAGAGTGAAAGGGGCACTACTAATAAGTGGGCTGGGATAACAGGTGTTAATTGTGGCTATTCCAGGCATACTGGATTATACAACAGCTAAAATGGATTTAAGGTAGTTCTGGGATGCTGCACTGTCTATTCCAGTGATCATACCAACTATCATGAGATGAATAATATCTCTGAATATTTGTGTGAAGTACTGATCTGAATTTTCTCTAAATAATTGAGGTATTGGAAGGGTGGCATCTGGTTACAGTTGTATTAAATGTATTAAATGTATTTTGTATAAGAAAGTATTAATAATACTAGGAATATCATATTATAAGTATATATTTTAAGTTGCACAGAAAATTAATTTGCAAATTAAAATACCATATTTAATTATGTCATATCAAAACTTTCCCAAGTTAAAATGCAAAATTGCCTTTTCTAGGATTGCTCCATTCTTAACCCTCGCTGTATTTTTAAGTACTATACTTTTCAGTATTGTCATCCCTTAGGAAATATATTATTTTTATTTAAAAACAGAGAAATCAAAGAAGCACTAAAGGAAAAAGATCATAATGCTATTTAACATAATTATAATTTTGAAAAAGTTCATAAATGATTTGTTATTAGAAGAAATCATTTTCAAGTATTTTATAAGGAAATAGACGCCTGGAGGACAATTTTTCCCCAACATTACATTTTATCTAACAACTCATTCTGCTTTCTTAATGTCTCTTACCACACTCAAGCACTCAGCTGTTCATTTTAGTGTCAGTTGGCAAACCGTTGTGTATTTCCAGATAAAACTAATTCCAGAAAGATTATAAACCTTTCTAAAACTTCATGACCCAGGGAAAAGTCTTTCTATAAACTAACCATTTCTACTTATGAATCTTAATTAGTAGAGGTTTTTAAGCTAAGATTTCCCAAGTTCCCTCTATGGATGAAGAATATCCTTTTATTCTTAGCAACTACATCATAATACATTTGCAACACTCCTAGGACTTAAATAAGGTAGGTTATATATAAGCCCATGTTCTCAAATTTTAATGTGAGTAAGAATCACTTGGGATGTTTGTTAAAAATGTATATCTCCAGTCAACATCCTCAGAGGTTCAGGTTCAGTAGGATTTGGCTAAGACACAGGAACTTGCATTTTTAATAAGTAGTCAAGCCATTCTGATGAAGGTTGCTCTACAGTGTATCTCTGATTTGGTGCTTTATAAGAGTTAGTCTGCAAGAGTTTGTAGGAGGAAAGTAGATTAAATGTGTCAGCCCAGTTCCCATTCAACTACTTAGAATCATGTAAGGATATGCAATTTAGATTCAGCTTTTCAGAAAACACAGCTAATCAGAATCATCCTCATTATTTCCCAAAGAGGGAAGTAAAAAAAATAATATCAAAAATGAAAAATAGTAGAGAGGGCAATGAGAGGAGGAGGTAAAATCTCATTATCCTTGGAAACATTTATGAAAAGAAAGAAAAAACGTACCCACAATAACTACTCAGTTACAGTGAAAGCTGGAAACTTTAAATACAAACACACATGGACATATACACACATACACACACACACACACACACACACACACACACACACACACACAGCAAGGTACAGTGGAAAGAACAGTGAATTTGAAGTTCCAACCGCAACCATCTAGGTTACGTAAACACAAAGGCAGATCAAGATTTTTTTGGTCCTGAAAAATTACATAATTTGAGGTTTCCTTTAAGATAAAGTCACCAGGGGGCTTCCCTGGTGGTGCAGTGGTTGACAGTCCGCCTGCTGATGCAGGGGACACGGGTTCGTGCCCTGGTCTGGGAAGATCCCACGTGCCGCGGAGCGGCTGGGCCCGTGAGCCATGGCCGCTGAGCCTGCGCGTCCGGAGCCTGTGCTCCGCAACGGGAGAGGACACAGCAATGAGAGGCCCACGTACCACAAAAAAAAAAAAAGATAAAGTCACCAGGGCCTGGGAAGGGACCCATGAAAATGAGAGACCCTGAAACTTAAACTTTGGTAGCTACATAGTAAATCTGCCTGTGGAGAGATACTCATAATTCTCCATTATAATAAATGTAAAATCGAAGGCATAATGTCTGTCCAACTTACATCGCCAGATTAATGTAAGGGGTCTACATAACATATGAAAACGCACTGAGTGTCTTGCAAATGCAAGTTGCTTAGGAAGTAGTAGCTCAGTATTAAGGCTGACTGCTGCTAGTCCCCTGAACCCAGGCTTCTTGGAATGTGTCCACTTTCGCACAGCCTTTCTGGGTTCTTGGTTGCTTACTCTCCATGGTCTCCCTGGATTTCAACATTGCTTTACTGCCTGATCAGTTCCAGTTTAGTCACTTTAGTAATCATTTATTAGGTGCCTACTCTGGTCAAGAAACTACTTCCTGTCATCTCCTTTAAGTCCAATTCTGGCTCACATACTGTTTATACCTTAGTACTAGCACATGTGCCCATTCCAAAGCTTTCACTACTTCCTGGTCCCACTACTCTGTTCAAATCTAGCTTCCTAGTGCTCCTTCAGATCAGATTACCCACAAGTTTACTCTATACAGAACCCCTGCTCTTATCCTAACTCTCCACTCTTAACTCTTCTCTTGTGCTCTGCACCACTTGCCATTTATGCCCTGAGATGACATTACTTTCAACAGATTCAACTTAAGAAGGATGCATGATAAAATCTTTATTATTTTATTCAGAGGCTACTGTTAATACCCTATTGTAAAGCTCCCACCCTAGGAAGGGCTCCTAGTTAATCTCTGCTTTTAACTTTTCCAGTTTTACCAAACCAAAGGGCCAGATAATATTTATGCTTTGTGGGCCATCTGTGTCTCTACTGCAACTCTCATCCCTGCCATTGTAATGCAATTGAAAGGGCCATAAACAATACTTAAACGAATGATCATGGTTGTATCCCAATATAACTATTTATGGTCATTTAAATCTGAATTTTGTATAATGTTCACATGTCATTAAATGTTCTTTAAAAATTTCTTTCAACCATTTAAAAATGTAAAAAGCATTCTTAGCTCTCCAGATTGCCAACCTTTCTTCTACACTATCCTGTACACTGCTGCCAGGTTCACCTTCAGAAAACACTCCTTTCACTGCTACCAGTAATTCCATGTTCCTTAATTCTCCAGGATTTCCCCCTTACCATTCACCCAACTTCAGCTAAAAGTAGAACTTTTTCTACTTTTGATTTCTTGAGGAACCTGTTTTCCATAGCGGCTGCACCAATTTCCATCCCACCAACAGTGCACAAGGGTTCCCTTTCCTCCACATCTTCACCAACATTTGTTATTTGTTGTTTTTTTAATGACAGCCATTCTTACAGGTGTGAGGTGGTAATCTCACCATGGTTTTGATTTGCATTCCCCTGCTGGTTAGCAGTGTTGAGCATCTTTGCATGTGTCTGTTGGCCATCTATACATCTTCTTTGGAAAAATTTCTATTCAGGTCCTCTGTCCAGTTTTTAATCGGGTGGTTTGATTTTTTGATATTAAGTTGTATGAGTTCTTTATATAGTCTGGGTATTAACCTCCTATTGGATTTATAAATACCTTCTCCCATTCAGTAGGTTGCTTTTCTGTTTTGTTGCTGGTTTCCTTCATTGTGCAAAAGCTTTTAAGTTTAATGTAGTCCCATTTGTTTATTTTTGCTTTTGTTCCCCTTGCTTAAGGAGACAGATCCAAAAATGTATTGCTAAGACCAATGTCAAAGAGCATACTGCCTATGCTTTCTTCTAGAAGTTATGGTGTAAGGGCTTACATTTAAGTTTTTAATCCATTTCGGATGATCCAGCAATTTCACTTCTGGATATTTACCTGAAGAAAACGAGAACACTAATTTGAAAAGATATATGCACCCCTATGTTCACTGCAGCATTATTTACAATAGTCAAGACATGAAAGCAACCTAAATGTCCTTCATTAGACAAATGGATAAAAAACGATATAGTATATATACACAATGGAATATTACTCAGCCATAAAAAAAGAAATTGTGCCATTTGTGACAACATGGATGGATCTAGAGTATGTTATGCTAAGTGCAATAAGTCAGACAAAGACAAGTATTGCATGATCTCACTTATATGTGGACTCTAAAAAACCAAACACACAAACAAAATGAAATGAAAACAGACTCACAGGTACAAACAACAAACAGCTGTTTGCCAGGAGGGACGAGAAGTTGGGTGAAATAGGTGAAGAGGGTTAAGAGGTACAAACTTCCAGTTATAAAATAAGTCATGGGGATGTAATACACTGCATGAGGCATACGGTCAATAATATTTTAATAACTTTATATAAGCACAGATGGCTACTAGACTTATCGTGATGATCACTTCATAATGTATGTAAACGTCAAATCGAATCATTACCTGGTACACCTGAAATTAACATAATATTGTATATAAACTATGTTTCAATTTTAAAAATTTTTAAGAAAGTAGACATTTTTCATGGACGATTTTCCTGTCTTCTGTTCTGAATTACTCTTATTTCTCTTGCAACATGTGCCCTACATTCCTGACTGCTGTACTTGCAAGTCCTTTTACACTTTGTGGCCTTATCATACCTCTTGGATATGGGCTTAGCACCATTCCTTCATTCCTCACATTTTCCTCACTTTCATCCCCCAACACAAGTCGCAGTGTGCCTTTGGTTAGATGGAGGTAGACCTCCTTAGATAGGGATAAAATTGTATCCAGGATGATTTGAGATGTTAAGACTTATTTACAGGATTTCCCAGGTGGTCCTCCTGGGTTTATAATTAAGTCTTCTTGGTGGAAATAATATGTATCATGTGACTTCCTTATTTAAAATCTTCAATAATCCCCTGCTATCCTCAAATGAAATCCAAATTCCACAGTTAGGAATTCAAGTAGCTTTATAATGGCTTCTGATGAATTTTTGGCTTTGCCTCTTTATCAATTCAATTAATTTACTTATGAGACGAAAATACACTTTTGCTTTCACATACATTCAGTGATGCATTCCTCCATTTAATCATTCAGTCAACAAGTATTGATAGTTATTATATTCCAGACATAGATAAGGCAACTACAGAAATGTATATAGCACACTCTTTTCCTTCAAGGAGTTCACACACTGATGTGTACAAGCCAAAAAAAAAAAAAAAATATATATATATATATATATATATATATATATATATATATATATATATATATATATATATATATAAAGACTTTTTGACAATTGCTAAAACAAGAATATCAGTTCTCAGGATAGGGAAATAAAGAAAACATCCTGTAGGAGGTGACATCTGAGCTGTAAACTGCAAGTGGTAAAATTTTATCATACAAGAGATCAGAAGAAGGTATTTCAAGGCAATGTAAATATATATGACATAGCTTAATGAGATAAGAGAGCGGTAAGGAGAGTATAATGTGTATGTGGGTAACATAATATTAAGTGTGCTCTCTAGAGCCAGACTGGTTGGGTTCAAAACCCAGTTGTGCCATTTACCAGCTGCGTGGCCTTAGGCAAGTCACTTTAGCTTTGTTTCTCATCTGTAAAATGGGAATAATAACAACATTTTACCTCATAGAGTTTTCATGAGAATTAAACAAATTAATACTTGGCATATAATGATAACAAAATAAATGTTAACCATCACTACTACTTTGACCATCATCCTTTTGGAGTGTGCAGGTAGTTCACTGTGACTAATGTATAGAGTATAAGCTACGTGAAATCATGAATGGCCTTATAACCGAACTATAACTTTTGGAATATATCATCTGCTATGTCTGGCTATGTATAACCCCATAGCCAGACAACAATCTCGAATAATATCAGAATCTCTGGGGGGTGAGGCCCAAGTAACAGTAAAACTTTCCATGGAAGCCAGGCTTGGGAATCTTTAACTGTATTAGTGAACTTGACTGGACTGAGAATTACTGGAAGTGATCTCCCTCCAGGAACTACTATAGCATTTACCAGTAACTTTGAGGTGCCATATCTAACATCCAATGAGCTTTAAAAATATAAATTCTTAAGTATCACCCCAGAGTTTTTGGTTTTATGGCTTTAAGTTGGATAGGGCCAACGGATATTTTTTTTAAAAAAAGTATTCTAGGTTATTCTGATGTAGGTGACAAGCATATCAGACTTCTTATAACTTGTATGTCACTCAGATGACACAAAGCACATAGCACCTTGAATTATAACTGTTATGTACATTTTTATCTCTTCTACAAAATAGCAATTCCTGGTGGGAAAGGGCCAGGCCTTAAGCACCGGAAATCCTGGGCCACACATCAACGTACATACTATAGTTCTTTAAAGAGAAGATTTAACAAATATTTCTATGTTCCAAAATTGATTAGAGAAAAAAAGGCAGCTCTCTAGTGACACTTTCCAAATTCTACATGTCCCAGTGGCCATTTTTAAGATACACTGTCAACAGAAATAAAATTATTCAGTCTATTTAGTGATAAACAAATGAGTGCTACATAGCTTATTAATTGTTTCACAGATTGCTTCCAGTAGGTTATTGCCATTCTCAATTTCCACGTTTCTCTGAGGGTCCTGACAAGCCTGTCTGAAATAGTATCACAGGATATGTTTCCAGGATAAACTTATTCTTTCTGGCAAGATCTATATTTTCAATCAATAGAAGCCTCATTCAAAGGGATTCTTCATACCATAGCTAAGTAAATTCAAGTTTTATATTAGTACATAAATTTACTGAGTGAACTCCAAGGTTATGCTGAGGATCACATTTTTAAGTCTACTTTATTCCTAAGAAGTCAGGCTGAGAGATAGAATGCTGATGCCTTCAGCGTTATGTTCTCTGTACGGGTAGGACCCAACAAATGAACAGTAATCTTTTAGTTTCTCCTGTTTAAGGCTGTGAGAAGTTATAATTAGACAAATAAATAAAGAATCATAAAAAGTAGCAGCTGGGCTTCCCTAGTGGCGCAGTGGTTGAGAGCCCGCCTGCCGATGCAGGGGACACGGGTTCGTGCCCCGTTGGGGAAGGTCCCACATGCCGCGGAGCGGCTAGGCCCGTGAGCCATGGCCGCTGAGCCTGTGCGTCCGGAGCCTGTGCTCGGCAACGGGAGAGGCCACAACAGTGAGAGTCCCGCGTACCGCAAAAAAAAAAAAAAAAAAGCAGCAGCCATCAGAGGCAATCTTTGTGCTCAAAATAATAAGTATCAGTCTCACAGTCATATAGTTTCAGAATTGGAGATTAATATAGAGATCCTTAACATTATTTCTTTACCCCTGCCTGAATTTCCACTTAAAAATAATATCTCTGACGTGGGGCCCCCCATTTTAGCTTAATGGTAATTTTTAATGCTTCTCAAAGCAACACACTCCATTTTTTGGGAAACATATCCTTTCTGGTATGCAACTGAAATTTCACAACTACCCATATTATTTGGGCTTTTACACTTACCCCAAGGCTTACTACTGGCTGTGCCTTTTAACCTTCTGACACACAACCTAGCCAGAGTCACATACAACCCAAGAGCAAATAAAAAGTTACTCAATATATTTACTCATTTATAGGTGAATTACTTCTGGCATGTCTGCTTCTCACCTTTTGCATCAAATCTTCTGGCTAATCAGAATCTTTCCGACACAATATTTGCTTTTGTATCCAAGTCTCTCTCTTCCTAATCTCACGTGGATTTAACACTTACTTGAAGGGTTTTTAACCAAACCTCTCAGTGATTCTGGACTCAAACCTGACCTAGTTCAGTGTCCTAGATCACTTGTCAATTAGCAGAGGAAAATATCTGATTTGTCTGCTGACACTTTTCAAATGACTTTAAGATAGCTGTCCTTATTTACCCCTAATGCCAATGATTTTTTCCACTAGGCACGTTATCCAAATAAGTTCTATACTGGTTAATAAGCTCTGCGTGCAAATGACTTATAAATCTAGATTAATACATCTACTTGAAAGCACTACCTGCACTTAAAATTCGACCTGACCCAACAAGTGCATTATTTTACCACAAATCTGGTATTCTTCCTAATTGCTCTGTTAACAGAGCATTAACAGCCATGCTTTCTCCAACTTAAATTGCTAGGATAACGATTCACTGCTCCCAGGTGCTTATTCTAATAACCTCCTAGCTAGTCTCCCTGCTTCTAATCTGTTACCTTCAACCTATTTTCGACACAGTAGCCACAGCGATCTTGTTAACACACAAATCAAATCCTGACATTTCTCTGATGAAAGCTGTCCAGTGGATCCTGTCTCCCACTGAGTAAAAACCAAAGCCCTTATACTGGCCTTAGACAGGAGGTAGCTCTCCAGCACCTCCCTGACCTTGTCTCCCATCATTCAATCCTCCCAGTCCCACTGGCCCTGATGTTCTTCCAACCTGCATCTGCCTCAGGGTATTTGTTCTTGCCATTCCTTCTACCAGGAAAAATTGTCCCTCATATACCTCTAGGGCTGCTTCCCTCACCTCTTTCACGTCCTCACTCAAATATCACCTTCACACCTTTTCTGACGACTTTATATAAAAATGCCCCCCCACTTCCTATTCCCTCTTCACTGCTTTGTGTCTCTCGATAACATTTATTTCCTAACTTATTATACATTATTAGTGTTTTTTGTTCATTAGCTGTGTCTCCCCACTAGAAACAAGCTCTTTGAGAGCACAGATTTTTGCCTGAGTTTATTCACTGTTTTATCTTCAGTACCTGCCAATCAATAAATATTTATCAAATGAATGGATGCCCTGTGTACAGTATATACATGTTAGAATTCTACTGATTTGACCCCTACTGTTTTTCTCCCATCAATCTCATCCATTACCGATGTCACAGCTCAGAATCACATCACATTTTACTGGAACTACTGTCTTCCTCATGAAGTCTCCCACTAATCTAACACATCCCAAATTCTATTGAAAGAATAATCTTTACATTCAACTAACTTTAATGCCATTGTTCAACAAATAAAGGCACAACTACATAATGTGACATTCAAGATTCTTTTAATTTGACCCCTGGATGATATATTCAAGCCACTTGTGAATATGTCTCTCAA
Source organism: Grampus griseus (assembly GCF_964374135.1). Classification (NCBI taxonomy): domain Eukaryota; kingdom Metazoa; phylum Chordata; class Mammalia; order Artiodactyla; family Delphinidae; genus Grampus; species Grampus griseus. The sequence continues at coordinate 99,017,316 of NC_138998.1, forward strand.
TTTTTCACCTCTATGCCTTTGCTCACATGTAGTTTCCTTCACCCACAACACCTCTCACTCCAGTCCCTGCTTATGAAACCCTATCTTTCCATCAAGTCACTACTCAATTACTACATTCTAAGTGTTTTATTCTTTCAGCCAAAAATAATTTAGATTTGCCCACAGCACAACTAAATCTGCTTGTTGAAGCTTTCCTATTAATTTATAAACTCTTTACCTAGAGTGTCAAAATAAAGCCTCATCTTAGGCAGTCATTATGTTTGTTTTATTGAATTACTTATGTGTTCCATATTTGCATATTTATTTATTTATTTATTTGGCTGCGCCGGGTCTCAGTTGCGGCATGCATGTGGGATCTAGTTCCCCGACCAGGGATCAAAGCCAGCCCCCCTGCATTGGGAGTGTGGAGACTTAACTGCTGGACCACCAGGGAAGTCCCTGTATTCTTTTTTATTTTCACAAAAACACACTTTATCTCTTTATCAACTATACTGATCAAGCTAAAACATGATATCTCTATCACACAGTAGAGTTGTGTGATAAACATTAAAGAATTCCATTAAAGTAGACATTGATCAATTTTTCAACAGTCCTGGAGCTTGATTATTTCTTCATTTGTCTGTAAGGCTATTGGGAATGACTGCCAATGTCTTGCTGAAATTGACACCAACTATAGCATTTCTCCAGCAACTCTTTAAGAAGGAAAATTAAATTACCTTGATAAGCCTTGTTTTCAGTGAACTTATATTTCCAATGATCCCTGCTTCTTTCCTTCCAACTGAAGTTACGTAAACCAATTATTTAATAAGCCATCCTACCATTTTACATATTGTATATTAGTTAGATTCAAGCACATTGCACTGCAGATTTAATTTTTTAAATAACCTGCACAAAGTTTTCCCATCTCTAATACAAAGTTGCACATCTCATATGATATGAGCTACAAATCCCTTCAATCAGAATGTGGATAGTATTTTCCATTTTTAATGGTTTCTTATATTCTTAGAGAACCTCAGATACTGATTAAATCAGTATGTTCAATATTTTTCCTTATAGTTTATCTTGATGGGTCTTATTTAAGAAATTCATATGTATCCTATCATCATACAATACACAAATGCAAATCCAGGTTGACAGAAACTTAATAAGAAAATCAAATATGTCAAAACACTTAAAATAATATGTAGAGTACCTATAATGGTAGGATACATATGGATTTCTTAAACAGGATCAAGCAAGATGAACTTTAAATACTTTGAACTGAATTACTCATTCAGACAAATGGTATATTAGTTTGTCAACATTTATGATATACATTTATATATTTTGAGTAGTGAAGGCTCTCATCAATGAATACAGTATATTTATCTACTTAGGTTTCATTTTTTGACCTTTACTAATGTTTTATAATTATTTTCTAAAGATTTTGCAGGGCTTGTTTTATCTTTTCCTAGGATCCCTATAGTTTTTGATGAGTTTTCTAAATTGACTCTTTCAATTATAATTTCTAATGCTTCTTGTTGGTAGATAGAAACTACTGGCTTTTGTAAATTGAAACTGTTCAGTGAAACTGTGAAACTGTTGCGCTCTCATTGATTTATATAGATTATTGCTCTATTACCTTGGATTTTCTATACAGATAATGCTATCTCTGAATAGCAATCTTATATCTTCCTTTCCATTCTTAAATGTTTTCTATCCTTAGAAGGAGGGCATCTAGCAAAATTCTGAACAAAATAATGACAGTGGGTATCTTGTCAAGTCCCTCACCTAGAGTTTCACAATAATGTATATTTATTCAACTATAAAAAACACAAGGACAAAGCATATCATCTTTGTATAATGGGACTATGGGTAATGTTTTCTTACTATTCTCTATTCATAAAATTTCTAAAAAATTTATGTATTTCTTTTTAATCAGAAAATTGGGGATTTAGAATTTCAAACTATATTTACCTATATTTTTCAGTGTTATTTGTGATAATGTTATTTTGAGTATTTTTGACTTTGATTTTGATTAAGAAGAAGGAAAATCAAGGAAGGCAAAGAAAAATGAAATGGATAAAGCAGATTAGTGCTTCACACCCTCCATAAAAAGTGTCCAATAAATATTGACGGTGTGATTTTTGCTCTATCCTATTTATGGTAATTTATCATTTTGTGACATTCCAACCCTTCTTAATCATATTGTAATTAGCTTTGCGTGTAGCCATCTGCCAGGGAAACAATCTTGATTGAATTCTACAGGGTATGAAATATCAGTATCAGACATTTGCTTAAAAAATGGTACATTTGAGAAAGAGAATCTACATTTTTTAAACTACATTCACTACATGATGTTTTAGACATCATGTTAGATATCACATTAAATTAAATAGCATAATTTACTAAAACATGTGCATCCAAATTTAGCCATGAAATACATTAAATGCCATTCATACAATATTAGACACTGAAATATGGCCATAACTACATATTTAAACTTCAACATATTCAAATTGGATAAAATTCTTCACAATAAAGGATTTTTCTATAAGTTTATCTGCATGAGAAAAGTTATTTTCTTAAGAATGTCTAAAGACTTACTAATTTTTTTTTAGTTAGACAAAGTTCTTAGTATTTAGCTTAATACATTCACTTTAATTTAAAAAAAAAAAAAGCTGGGGTCACCAAACTTTTTGTAGTTTACTCCATCTTTTCATTATATTTTCTGTATCCCTAAACTCTAAGGTATAGTCCAACAATTATCTGAAAGTCAAAAGCCAATTAAGTCCTTGTGTCACACACAAGCCCAGAGATTTTTGTTTGGAATTTTGTAGTTTACCTGGTTTATTGATCCATTTTTTCTTTCTTTCTTTCTTTCCTTTCTCCCCTCCTCCCTTTGTTCTTTCTCTCCTTCCTTCTTTTATTCATTAAGCATTTTAATAGGCACCTTAATGTTAGGTTGAGATTTAGAGACCTTTACTAGTTAGAAAGAAGTTGCCATTGCCAGTGAAGTCTGAGCACATCCAAAGAAGTCCATTATTTGTCACTTACCAGATATTTCACCTTAGGAAAACTGTACAATGATTAAAAAATATCTGTTTTCTCATGTAAAAAACGTTTGAGACAACCAGCCTTACAGAATTTAGACTATTAAATTCAATCAGGTATGTAAAAGCACAGAGCACCACACATGGCATATAGAAGTTGATTAATTGAAAGTAAATTCCATCTTCTTGCTCAGAGTGGTTGATTAATAAAGAAATAATTATATTCAATGTGAAACATTTTAAGATTGTGGCATGAGCAAAATGCTAATGAAACACAGAAGAAGAAATACCTAAATCTTTCTGCATAAGATAGGTTATAAATATTTGGCTGAATCCTAAAGGATAAGTAGGACTTTGCCAAATGAAGCAAGACTGGGCAGGTATTCCACATGTGGAAAACAGTATCTACAATATATGGAGCTTAAAACTATAATGAATATACAGAGACTAATGTGGCTGGAGGGTAGGAAGCCTTGGGTAGGAAGGAAGGAAGGGTAGGAAGTAGGAAGAGCTTATGTGGGGAAATAGTCTGTGAAAAAGCATGAATGTCATACTAAGGAACTGAGTGTTGTATATGGATCAGGGAATTCCAACCAGCATGGATACAGATCCCTGCAGCCATCAAGGCTTTTGGCAGGGCCTGGGGCAGCCCTTGGGGTCAATCACCTCTAGCAACATACAGGCATATTGACCCCACTTTGCTGAACAGAAAATATATTTTCTTTGTGTTCCAGGATATTAAAGAGACTTAGAAACATCTATACTATCCTTGTAATAAATATATTGGGTTTTATACTTGTTAAATTTTAGATGTTTTATCTTAACTGGACATTGGAAAAAGCAATCGACGTTGAGGAGTCAAGTGAAAAAGTCACAAATAAAGGTGTGAGGGTGGAAGTGAAATGATCCAGATGAAGAGCCTGCTTTGAAAAGGGGGATTATGCTGTAGACCCTGCAGTTTGGTACAAAATCAGTTAGTGCCTCTTAGTATCTGCTGAAGAATATCAGCACAGAAAATGCCTCTTTTCTTGGAAAGGTCTTCCATGGTTCCTGATACAGACAGTGACCCACTTACATTTTACAAGTGTCTATTTATTTCTGCCCAGAGGATTAGGGTATCCTTCTGGGATATGTGGCTAAACATAGTTCCAAAAGGGGAGGAGCAGGCAGCTCTGGTTTGGGTATTCACAGCTGACTGGCTGTTCCTGCCAAGAGAGAGTTGGCTTGTCTGTGGAGCTGCTGCTGAGCTATTACACCTTCCTCTTCTCCTAACATAAGGCTGAGGGCTAAGCTAGTTTACCTTTGGCTCATGATTTCCAAAAGGTAAGACTCTTGGGTCAATTCCACATATTTAAGAATTTCAAAAACAAAGAACAAAAATCTAGCCTGCTTTACCTAAAAAAAAAATGTTACAAGATTAAACAAAAAAGGATGAAGTGCAAGATCAAAGCAGTATTCATGTGAGTCAGTGGCTGCAGCAGGGAGCTGTTTCACTTTGCCACTCTGCTATTACAGCTACCTTTTTGCTACCTACTGTCTGCTCTGAGAGCTCACCCGCTGAGATCAAGCTGGCAGGGAGCTACACTGCCAGGCCAGGTCATCGTATCAGGCCCTATGCTGCCTGCTATAGAGAATATGAGCAGTATGGGAGTTGTCAAGATTTTAGTTTGATCTGATTGTACACAGGGCAGTACATCTGATCTTACTGTTCATATTTGGATGTGAACAAGTGTTTGCTTTTATACTCAAAGCCTACTCTGAGATTCAAAATGTCCACAGTCCCTCCTGCTGAGTAACCTTGCCTGCTTCAAAAACTGGGGAGTTATCTATTGGCTGGAACCAAGGATGGATCTATGGGGAAGCAAACACCTAGCACTGGTGTTCCAGTCCAACTGAAAGTTCTGAAACATGGAGAGTCAGATAAAAAATGTGTAGGTGTGAGAACAGGCAGTCCTAGGAAAGGGCACCCTCTCCTAGGAGATTTATATCTGGGTTACAAACAGGGCAAAATTCTCCCAAATGATATAATTTACTTTACACCATTACACATATACCATTACAAAGGAGCAGCCAGTGCTTCCAGGAGTAATATCCAATACACTCAAACTTCTCAGCTCCATTTGCAACCCCAGGCATTAAATCAGAGGGACAAGGACTGGCAAGATCCAGGGAGGGTCTCTGATTTCAAGGAGTTAAATAATGGTCACGTGGCAATTATAATACAAAAATATGGGATAAATGCTCTAAATGAGGTATGGATGTAATATTGTAGGACTGCAAAGGACCAATGAGAAAGTCAGCCTAGTAGTGGTGGGATCATCTATTTGGATGCTTTTGCCTAAGAATTCTTGGCACAGAGAAAAGAAAAGAAACTAAAGACAGTATGCTAATTCATTTCAAGCTTTTATAAACAAACAAAAATAGAAACAGAAAGTAATGGGGGGGAATGAGAAAGTTCTCTGAATAAAGGCTATTAGAATTCTTGCATATACAGATCCTTTGGTGTGTTCCTTTCAAAAGTGTCAGCATTAAATTCTAAACATCATGGGTACAATATATTTACCAATGATATGTAAAATTTTGAATCCATGGGCATACATAAAATATAGGTAAGACTCAGAGAACAAATGGTTAATTTAATTTCCCCACTCCTTCATAAACAACTGCATCACTTCTCTGGTGTTACAGGTTATAAAATAAATGATCTCTGAAGGATCTGACATAGTTAAAGAATTAAATTATTTTATTTCAGGAATCATCTCCAGGGAGAATGAGAATCCTTGGATCGTTATAGCTGTGTTAAAATCAGCTGGGATTGATCAGAGAAAGAGAGTTGAAATAATAATACAGAAAACACTCCAAAGAGTTCAATTTCCCATAACATGAAGAATTCATAAGAAGCTTGTCTATCCTTAAAAGCAAAGGCCATGGTAAGTTGAAAATGGCTTGTACACCTTAATCAAGAGCTATTATCTTTTGTTTTTTTCTTACTTTAACAACTTATTTTGATATAAAATCTCAGACATAATAAAATTGTTTTATGTTATGAAATATGATCTGTATTTAGGATATTGATTCAAAGTCCTTAACAAAATTCCCATTGTATGATATTAGCTCATTTGTATGATGAGTATATTTTAATTAGTATCTCCCCATACTTTTTGAGACTTGAGACCCAAATGGATAGCATCTGAAAATTATTAAAAATAAAGACAATAAGAGTTGAGAATGCCTAAGTTTTTTATTTCCAAGAGGACATCAAGAATTCAGTGCCGACAAGTGTATATATTTGTAATATTGATAAACAGCATCATCACCATTATTATTATAATTATCAGATGTGGTTCTCATTTTAACTACCATTCTTTCCACTGGAGTCGATAGTATATCTCAAACAACAGGCTGATAGATCAAGTTTTGAGTTGTTCTCTTTCTCTTTTCTGAGTCATGTTGTCTCTTCATTGTCTTCTGCAGTTTTATTGAACTTGGTAGTGTAAAGGTTACAAGGGCTCTCTCTGAGGCTGTAATTTGCTCAGTATCCAATTATATCACAAAGACTGCCTAACTGCTTACTTCAAAATGTCCCCTGGCTGCAACAAAACAGCCAGGATCTAAAGCTATAAACATGTAGCAAACAGCTGCCACTTTTTCTCTTAACTCTTTACTATCTGCTACACATAAAGTTTATGTAGACATGCATTTAAAAACCATCTTATTTCTTCAGGATATTTGAAACTAAAATCTAAAAGTAAAATGCTCAAAATTGAGAAATTTTTGAAGTCAAACAAAAATGCATACACTCATAATATTCTACTATCTCCTATTTTAAAAATAAATGTTTCCATGACTCATAATCCATTCCAACTAATTATTTCTCCTTTTCCATAATTTTTCTATTGATATTATCTTTACTTCCTCATCTTCCATTTTTCAATCTACTACAACATGGTTGTGTCTCTACCACTCCCTAAATTTTATTTTAAACTCATCTAATTGAATCCTGTAAGTTGCAAATTCCAATGGACCATTTATCCCCAAATTTCACTTTAATTGACTTTTTCAGTGCTCAACATAAACATGCTTGAAATTTTTTCCCTTCATACACTTCAGTGTGACCATGCCTGACTGTTTTCTCTCTTTCTTCACTAACTCTCCCTTTCCAGTTTTCCTCCTAAATCCTTCTAATTGTCAGCTAAGCCATCTTCTCTTTCTCTACACTGTCTCCCTAACCGAGCACATCAATTCCCAAATTTAAAGACTATCTCTATGTTGTTGACTATTAGGTAAAAACTTCCAGTGTGTATAGACTGTTACATACAATTCTGTATCTCCATTTTATTGCTTTAGTACAGTCTCACATTTAACATGCCCACCATTAACCTCTTTTCTCCTAAAACCAGTTTTTTTCACCGCCTTCTGGCATCATATACTTGATTTCTCCCATTTTCTCCACTTACCTAATATTCAATACAACTGCAAACTCTACATTCCACTCCCTGACTACTAAATTGAATCATCTGCAAATACTATCTCAGAAATATCTCCTCTTTTCTTTACTGCCACTACCCTTGTCCTATCCAGTATGATCTCTCCTCCAGTCTAACTGGTTTCCCTGCTTCCTTTCTTGTCTCTTATAATCCACTATCCTTTCATCAAATCATATCACTCCCCACCCTCACGCCCACCCTCCACCATTTACAATCCTTCAGTGATTTCCCATCATACTCAGAACAAAATCCAAACTTCCTAGCATAGTATATAAATCCTATGTGATCTCACCCTGTCTTATCCTTTCAACTTTCTCTTTCACTCACACAATTACTCACTGTACTTCTGACATCAGTATTCTCCTGGAAAAGTCAAATATATCTTGCCTAAAGGTCTCTGCACGTGATGATATTCTCTCCACTGATATACTTTGCTAGCAGCCCCTTCATATTCTTCAGATTTCAGGCAAACTGGCACATGATCAAAGAAGTCTTTCCTAACTATTCCCAAGTTTAGACCCCTAATTATTCTCTATTTCATGTCTTTATACTTCATAGAAATTTTCAAGTCATTGTGATTTTTCTGTAAGTATGTATATATGTGTAACTCCCCCATGGAAATATAAGATCCTTGAGGGTAGGAACTATCTGTCTTACCATTCTTTTTCTTAGTAACTAGCACAGTTCAGGTACATAGTAGATGCTTTAACACATTTGGTTAAGCTATCTACTATTTAGTTTGCTTAAATACAATTTTTAACTCTATTGTAGTTTTAATTGTTTATGAACAAAGTTAAATGTTTTGTGTATTGAAATCTCAGTATTAGAGGTTGAAGGGGAGCAAAATATCCCATCCACAAATGTGCCACTTCGGCACTGAATTATTTTGAGCTGAGGTCAACTAAGACCCAGCAGACTCAAGAAAAACCTTTTACCTCTTTCTTAACTATCTAAAAGAATTTAGATAGGGGGTCTGGCCCAGAAAGAGAGCTATTAACAGAGATAACTTTTTTATCTGAATGACTTATCTGTATAGCAGGGCAAATATCTAACTACCAAACATCTGCTCTTCTTATTATCCTATGAATTACCTTCTTCTCCTTTGAGGCCCAAGGCCCTGTCTCATTCCTTAGCTCAGGATGGCATGTAAGCCTCAACTGCTGACTTGCCTTTGGGTCACATATTTTTATGGGGCTCCTGGACATAAGTAATTAAATTTTTTTTTCTCCTATTAATCTCTTATGTCAATTTAATTAACAGACCAGCCAAAAGAACCTAGAAGAGGAGACGGAAAAGTTTTCCTCCCTTACAAGGTACGCTTAAAAATCTCATGATGATCTATTATATCACAAAAAACTGTTTACCATGACATTATGGTAAAGCATTTCAAATATATTTGGTTAAAACTGTTTTCAAGAAACAAAGCCTAAGACAGGCTTCTAAGGGAAGTGAAAGAATCAAGACAGGACAGGAAAAGGAGCAATGCAAGGATGTGGTCTCAGTTACAGTCTAGCTTTAGCAGAATTCCACAAGGAACTATAGAACATGAATTACACCAGAGTTTTTCTTACTTTAAAGGAAAGGGTCTAGCTTTTGAAACCCCATGTCAATTCATTGATGACTATGGGTTTCTCCAGGGCGTAGTAGGGGACATAGCTTCCTTGGACATGCAGCTCCCAGCCAAGCACAATTCTTGGAGAAGGGAAGAGCTATGAGCCATTGGCAGCAAACACTCAGCAGCTAAGGAATGGGTGCACTTGCTCAGTAAACAGGATATGGTCAGGGAGGACATCTAGAGTGCCATTACAGACACTTTTTATTTTAAACGATCATCTGATATGATTATTAGTCCTGTTTGATAATGATGAAATTAAATGTAAAACTTTATATGATTAGTTCAAGAGAAAACTCAAGCACAGGGTACTGCCCAAAATGGAACCCAGGACTTTCACTCTAAAACCAAGTCTTTTATCCATTGAATCCTGCTTTGTACATGCAAAGGGAATCATAAAGAATTGAAGGACCTCCAAGCTGTGGGACAGAAACATTACTCGGTTGCCAATGACATCTTTTTAAGTTAGGTAAGGAAATCACAAGAAATATTAAAATGTAAAAACATTCATGATTCAGTTTTTAATAGTGATTTTGTTCTGCTCATCATAAAGAAAAGCATCATATTAATAATGGAGATAAAACTAGGTAGCATCCATTTGATGTTTACAACATGACTACAATTATGCTAAAATCTTTGAAGGTATTTTCATATTTAATACTCTCTATAGTCCAACAGGATAGACACTATTGCTGTTCCTATAGATGAAAAAATAAACTACAAAATTTTTTGTCTTGCTCAAAGTCATAAGCTGGGAATTAGCATATTTGGACTTGAACCCAAGTCAGTCTGACACTAGATTTTGTGTTACTAATCAATGCCACTGGCAAAATGAATTAATATATCTAATTCTAAATATAACAAAATGACTCCATTTCTAGGACAAAAGTCTTATGAGAGAAAAATAGAACAAAAATATCTTAGAAAGTGATAAAACAATTAATGACATAATCCACACTGTACTTTTGAAGTCATCCTAATTATTGAAATACAGTAAGGGTTAAATCAAAGCACTATCATATATCTTGTCACAACAAATGAAAAATTCAGATACATAGCAAGAGACTGAAGAAGAGAAAAACAGATGTAACTCTAAAAGGCAAAATCTGACAACAAATGAAGAAATATCCAACTTTACAGATAGAAAGTTGAGAATATAAAGAAAATCATTTTGAAATATGGAATATGCTACAAAAATCCTGTAATTTTCAAGGTTAAATTCCCAACAATAGAACTATACATAAAAATATTTTTATCATTAAGGCACAATCCATTTCTTTAAATATATCCATTCCTTTTTTTAAATGGAATCTTAAGGGCTGTTATCACAGATTTCTAAATACATGAATCAAATATTAAATAACAAAGAATCAAGGAAAAGTAACATGATACTAGAAGAGGCATATCACTGGTTCAAAATATGCTTGGGGAGATATTAAGAAAGAAAAGAATGATAAAAGAGCAACAGGCAAAAAGTCCTAGTGGCTATAAAACTTATGTACCACTAGAGTTTACTTCTCAACTGTTCATTCTATACAAAAGAGAAATTTTATCTGCAGAGCATCCTGCTGAGGGACTTGAATTGCTGAAAAGGTAAGGCGCTCTCTCTAGCGTAAGAAAAAAGAAGAGAGGAGAAAGGCAGAGGAAAAGCAACCTAGGAGGGATAAGCCAAAATAACAGTGAAAATTGCTGGTGCTGTGATCTTCTTTGGGGGAAAATTGGAGCGCTTTTGACCTATAGCAATATCCTATATAAAGAATTATTTCACTTGTTTCTCAAAGAATTTCGCTTGTATCTAAAAGGATTTTGCAGAAACTCTAAATCTTAACTGAGAGCAAAACAAGGAACATGGTGTTAAAAATAATGAATAGGATTTACATTTATTCTTAAATTATCCTGAGGAGTCTGGCATTATATTCTGGAGATATAATAGTAAGTGGAACTATGGCTACAATTTTATCTCTTTCAAAATAATTTTTAACACTCACACAATATAACAGTGGTCAAGGAATTTTTCAAACTGCATTTTGAAAAGCCTAAGTTGCTCTGAGGTCCCAGAAACGTTCAAAGTGAAGTACAAGAGGACTTCTGCATCTGTTTTATATATTGCCATAAACAATTCAATTTGAAACCTAAAATCAGTGCTCAGGGTGGGGGGGCATGTGCGCACACATTATTTTTAGTAGCCTGCTTATGTTACTTTGAAAATAACTGGTGTAGGTAATCTACTAACAATAAAAGCTAAACCTGGAAGATTTTAAGCAATCAGGTAAAGGGAAAGCCATCTGCTCAGACACAACTGAATTCTAGATGTTTTAAAACAACAATTCATTGCTGGAGGTAACTTCCAGCAAGGAATAATGCCTTTAAAAGAAAACATTTACCAATGCAGAAACTAAAAGAAATTCTAATAGAATCTGAATCTTTTATTTAGAAAACTGTATGAACCATCACATTATACTAAATGGTGTTTTCATGGACAACAAATAGTTTTATATATTAAGTCTAAAAAAGATGAAAATATTGAGGTTGTGGTAAATGTACAGTCATGGCACTGATAATTACAAAGACTGTAAAACTCTCCCCAAGAAACAAAAGTAGAGTTTAGTTTGCTATATCTGTTCATATTAACATCTCATTAGAGGTCAGGAAGTAAAAAACTCATCACTAGGATCAGATGATTTTTTTCATACAAACATGAAATTATAATTCAGAATGAATTATACTTTCATTTTTAACAACAGGAGCAAATTGTGTCAGTTGAGAAAAGAATGCTCAAACTGAAACTTGTCAAGAAAGTGTTTTGTTTTTAAAGTAGTAACGTAGAAGGATTAGAACATAGGCTTAGAATACAATCTTAGTGCATGATACAGAGGGACAGAATTATGGTCAATAAGGTTAAAAATGAAGTAGACAATAACTAAGGTGAACCCCTTTAAATTCAAAGTCAGAGTTTTCTTTGTTTGTCTTTGGTTTCAGTTCATAATAATTCTTAGAAAATGTTATTTGATTTATAAAACCACAAGACACATATTTTATCATCAAGATTTTCATTACTTCAGGGCTCCCCTGGTGGCGCAGTGGTTGAGAGCCCGCCTGCCGATGCAGGGGACACGGGTTCGTACCCCGGTCCGGGAAGATCCCACATGCCGTGGAGCGGCTGGGCTCATGAGCCATGACCACTGAGCCTGCGTGTCCGGAGCCTGTGTTCCACAACGGGAGAGGCCACAGCAGTGAGAGGCCGGCGTACCGCAAAAAAAAAAAAGTTTTTCATTACTTCAGAAAGCATGTATTATAATTTGGGGGGGGTGACTAGGCATGATAGCACATTTTTTCATTCTTAGAACTATGCAGCTCTGATTTGGGGCTTGTTTCTAATGCCATTTCCATAGTAATGAACTTGGGTTTTTCATTTGTCTTACATTTCAGGAATTAAGGGTTGTTTGTTTGTTTGTTTGGGGGAGTATCTGAATTGGCATTCCATACCATTTTTTACTCTAGTTACTGGGTTAAGAAAATATTTAATTTTCTGTAAAATATGGTCAGCATTATGATACTCTATCCAGTCAAGCACCATCATATGGCTACTACTTTTTATGGTTAAAACTGGAGTGTTTTTATTTGTTTTCTTACTAGTGATCTTTAAATAATTTGTTTTAAATATTGCTTCTGGAATTTTCTTAAATATCCATGATATATGTGATGATAGATTCAGGATTTTACTTCATTGCTTATTTGTGGTGATAGACTGACTACCTTTCACCTACACGATTAAAATTAAGTATTTCAATTTTTCCTAGATTAAATTTTGTCCATATAATTATCTACACATTTTCTTCAATGCAGAATGATCTGATTAACATCCGTGCACACACAGAACACTTTAACTACTTAAATTAAATATGCAACTTAATAAAACAGTGCACATAGTAAAAAGAGTAAATTGTGATCTCCTAAACCAATTCATACCACCCTTTCTGAAAACAGTTAGTCATCAACAGCCTCCTCACACAACTCCTTGCTCAGGATCTTCCATGTTCCTGACTTGAAGTACTGCCACATTCCTAAGAACCCCTCAACTTTTCTTCAAAGTTTCTCAGTCCCTGCTTTTACACTGCATAACTTTTATAATACGTGTAACCTAGTAACTGCAGTTCATCAGTATTCTCTAGCTCTTAAGATTTGAATTGGCCACATCATACTTTTTATTTTTTTAATAAATTACACTCACACACACTCCACAATTCCAAAATTTAAAAGGTGGAAGTAGTAGGATTATAACCTTTGTTCTATGGGTCTAACTCTGGATTATGACAAGACATCAAAAAGGTGGTTACTTGGGTTGCCAAACAGACTAGTTTCTACGGATAGAGTGCCTTAAAATAACATTATTAATAACACATTAAAAATGATTTTCCACTTCTGGTAAACTGGAAAATCATCATCACTTTTAAAGCTCTTTCAGAAATTACATTTAATTGTGAAGAGCACAGTAGTCATTCCTGAAAAAAAATTAATTTTCCATTTTTTTCTTTAAAGAGAGAGGAGAGGGGGAAAGAGAAAGAATACTCCACTGCTAACCACTGTAGCTCAGATAATTCTTCTGAATGTTTTAGGTAATCACAACTATAATTTCCTACTTTGATATTCATGGTAACCACACCACCTATAAAGGAAAAGACTTTTTTTATTGAGCTCCTATTATTACCAGATACTATATTCAACAATTAATCTATATCGTCTCATTTAATCCTCCCAACAGTCATAAGGGAGAATAAGTATTATCTTCATCTTGCAAACTAGGAAACTGTTGTTTAAAGTGGTTAAATAAATTCTACAAATTCACCCATGGAATAAAAACTACAATTTAGTTCTCCCCTATATACCACTAGTTACTAAATCAGTCTTCAGTTTTTTAATCTCCATACAAAATAAACCAGTTCCTCCAGTCATTCCTCGATGGACCAATAAAGAATGGTTAATCCTACCCTGTATGTACTCTCTAAATTATTTTTTTACTTCCCATTTTTGGAATACCCAACTAACAAATCAAAACTGTGTAATGATGCTGCACATGTTTAAAGTGCTAGATAGTAACAAAGAAAATTTGGTCACTGACAGTTTTAATGGGAATTCTAGACACCCAGTTCCACTTTGGGACCAGAATATGGGAATCAGGAGTAAGTACGAAGGAAAGAAATATGTGTCTGGATTGTATATCATTCTTTTTTTTTTTTTTTTTTTTTTGCGGTTCGCGGGCCTCTCACTGTTGTGGCCTCTCCCGTTGCCGAGCACAGGCTCCAGACGCGCAGCCTCAGTGGCCACGGCTCATGGGCCCAGCCACTCCGCGGCATGTGGGATCTTCCCGGACCGGGCCACGAACCCATGTTCCCTGCATTGGCAGGCGTACTCTCAACCACTGCGCCACCAGGGAAGCCCTGCATATCATTCTTGATTAAGAATTATTAGAAACAGAAATGGGTCATCAGCAAGATATTTTACCCTAACCACATAATAGTAGTTATGGCCACAAAGCGATGTTAATAAAAATAGACTTTCTTTAAAGACAGTATACCTCTGGGACAGAAGCTATTTCTTCATAGTGGTGAGAGGAACTGAGACTATTATAAAGCATTAGGAGGTTGGGTTTTGGTACATTAAACAAGCAACTGGATTCACTTATTTTCAGACAGAAGTTTCATTAACCTGTTAATGTTTATTCATGCTAATTCTTAACAGACTAAAAATAGCTGAATTTCTACTGAGACCACTATTCTTTAGGCAGCGTCAACACCTTCACTTGTAAGAAGCAGATATAAAGTTTCTCTGCCCAGTTTCAAACCACTAATGTCAGAAGCTTGCTTTTTTATCAACTCTCTCTCCCAACCAACTTACTTAATATCACACTCTCTCTCCTTCCTCCCTAGTAGGATTTTATATTTTTTATTAATTTTTTTGAAATTTTGCATAATAATAACAGCTAACATGGCAAAAGGTTTATAAGGTCAGAGATGCTATACTAAATCCTCTCTGTACGTTATCTCACTTAATACTCAAAAACTTCATGACACAGGTACTGCTTTCTCCCGTTTTGCAATGACTGAACAGCTTACTCTTGTGAGTAGCAGAATTGAGCTTGGAACTCAGCCAGTCTGGAACTCTAGAGCTCACATACCTCATCACTAAACCACACTGCCACCTCTTAAAATTATACCTATGGAGGCAGCATTGCCAATTATATCATAACCAACTCCTTACAAAGAATTACTGTTATACAAAAAAATTTCCATCTTGCAGTGATTTCAGAAACCAGAACACTTGTCGTTGAAGAGTGGTTTGTTTTTTGGGTTTTGGTGTTTTCTAAAGATAATTTTTCAAATGAAACACATTAGAATCGAGTCAC
Organism: Grampus griseus; assembly: GCF_964374135.1. Taxonomy (NCBI): domain Eukaryota; kingdom Metazoa; phylum Chordata; class Mammalia; order Artiodactyla; family Delphinidae; genus Grampus; species Grampus griseus. The sequence goes on from NC_138998.1 coordinate 99,032,850, forward strand.
TTAAAATAATTTAACACTAAAATGGGAGGAAAAGAGAGGAAGCAATTAGTGAGCAGCTTGCAAATGTTAACTCTTTGCTGGCAGAGACTGTGTCTTATTCAATGTGGTATCTTTGAATGTAACACTGGGCTCATAGAAGGTGAAATTTCAATGAAACATGTAAACAATTTCGTGATTTTGAAAATTTCAACTAGATTTTCTTAGACGTTTTAGATTCTAATTTTTAGATCCTCAAAGAAAAAAAATAAACAATAAACATTCCTGTGTTCATTCCACGCATGGTTCAAATTCTTCATGTTTGAGAATATAAAATATTTATTTTTAGAATTTCTTTCAGATCAATTAGAAATAAAATATGTCAGGATATGTATGCAATTTTAAAGCTTAAAACTGATTTACTCATAATGCTTACTGTTTATAGTCATAAAAATGACAATGTTGTTTCCATCTCCGGGCTATTGTAAATAGAGCTGCAATGAACATTTTGGTACATGACTCTTTTTGAATTATGGTTTTCTTAGGGTATATGCCCAGTAGTGGGATGGCTGGGTCATACGGTAGTTCTATTTGTAGTTTTTTAAGGAACCTCCATACTGTTCTCCATAGGGGCTGTACCAATTCACATTCCCACCAGCAGTGCAAGAGTGTTCCCTTTTCTCCACACCCTCTCCAGCATTTATTGTTTGCAGATTTTTTGATGATGGCCATTCTGACTGGTGTGAGATGATATCTCATTGTAGTTTTGATTTGCATTTCTCTAATGATTAATGATGTTGAGCATTCTTTCATGTGTTTGTTGCCAGTCTGTATATCTTATTTGGAGAAACGTCTATTTAGGTCTTCTGCCCATTTTGGGATTGGGTTGTTTGTTTTTTTGTTATTGAGCTGCATGAGCTGCTTGTAAATTTTGGAGGTTAATTCTTTGTCAGTTGCGTCATTTGCAAATATTTTCTCCCATTCTGAGGTTGTCTTTTGGTCTTGTTTATGGTTTCCTTTGCTGTGCAAAAGCTTTGAAGTTTCATTAGGTTCCATTTGTTTATTTTTGTTTTTATTCCCATTTCTCTAGGAGGTGGGTCAAAAAGGATCTTGCTGTGATTTACGTCACAGAGTGTTCTGCCAATGTATGCTAACACATATATATGGAATTTAAGAAAAAAAAATGTCATGAAGAACCTAGGGGTAAGACAGGAATAAAGACACAGACCTACTAGAGAATGGACTTGAGGATATGGGGAGGGGGAAGGGCAAGCTGTGACAAAGTGAGAGAGTGACATGGACATATATACCCTACCAAACGTAAAACAGATAGCTAGTGGGAAGCAGCCACATAGCACAGGGAGATTTGCTCGGTGGTTTGTGACCACCTAAAGGGGTAGGATAGGGAGGGTGGGAGGTAGAGAGACGCAAGAGGGAAGAGATATGGGAACATATGTATATGTATAACTGATTCACTTTGTTATAAAGCAGAAAGTAACACACCACTGTAAAGCAATTACACTCCAATAAAGATGTAAAAAATAAATGACAATGTTTTTTATATGAAATCATAACAAGCTACAGTAGAGACCTGCTAATCACACCACCTTACCACCCTTTCCCACCACAGGGATCAATACCTTATTTTGGCTCTAACAGTTTCAAATAAGTAGATATTAAATGTATGGAAAATGTGTATTTTTCCATTTGAAAGAAACTGGTGTATAGTTGAAAAATTAGGGTCTTCTCCAATCTACCGTCTTTTCCCTACACTAGGTCTCAGTAGGATGAGAACAGCAGATGGGACCATCATAGAGTATGTTTATTTGTTTCAGGACTTTGATATGCAAATATCTGTTCTAAAAGAATGAGAAATGAACTGACCACCAGATATTCTCATAAGAGAATTTCTCTAAGTAAAAGAGAGAGAGAGAAAAGAGAGGAGAGACTCTGAACTCTGAGAGGGATAAGCTTTGACATTTTACTTTCCTATGTAATATACTTAAATGTAAAAAATTGCCTCCATTAAAATGCATAAAAAAATCAGTTCCAGGGTATGTTGCAATAGATTCATTCTGCTAATCTTACAGATAATTCTTCACTCAGGCGGATATTTGTCTTTATGAATAATTGAATTTTGTAGTTCCTTAGAGAGAAAATGGGATATTTATGTATCTGAGGATTTTTATCTAAATGAATATAAATAGAAATAATTTTAAAAGACACACTGTAAAATGGTATTTTAAAAAAACCAAAGAATTTACTTCTAATGTTTACATGATACAAAACTGAAAAATATATTTTCCCTGACAATAGCTTTTAGTCATATTTGCTTATATCTAATGTCTTACAAAGTTAATATATAGTAGTAAAATCAGAACATGAAAAATAGATTTTAGAAGGCAGATTATGAAAACGAAGGTAAATAATAAAATAATAAAGTCCTTGAAATCTAAGCAGGATTCCGGTCATTAGGAATCCCTCGGGAAATAAATTCAAATTTGAAAAAAACAGATGTAAAGACAAACCAAAATCATAGTGTAAATTAAAATATTTAAATGTTTACTATGTAAATTAATTTTTTAAAGTTGGGAAAAATAAAATATTGTGCATAACTTAATCTTACAAAACTTGAGAGCATAAATGAGTAACTGCATGTAAAATAGAAAATGAGAAAAACTAGAAAATTTTTTTACACAAAACCCCCATTTTATGTAAGATATACACTGTAAAGCATATTATGCAGTAAAATGCTACTGTAACTGAATGTTAAATGGGAATTTTCCCACAGCCACAAATTTCAAGCAAGGCCCAAGCTGAATTTAATCACTGCTAGGAATCTGTACTCCTAATTCACAAACTTTAACTGCTGTGAACTCAAGGAATGGTTTATCAGGATTCACCAGTTTCAATGCCCCCAGTCCTCACAGCAATAGTGAGTGATGAGAGAGAATGGTCTTTGGGGGTAATGTGAAGTAAGGCAGTCAAAAGAATCCCTCATAAATTTAAGCTTGCCTAAAACGTTCCCTCAAATTTATCAAATGAGATCTATTCTCTCTTCTAAACTGTTGGTGAGCCTTTGGATCCATAAATAGTTTAATGCTGCCCAGGTGTGAAAATAATGACCAAATCAAGAGATAGAGGTGCTGACATAAGAAGCACTAGTAAGCTGTCCTCCTATTCTTTGATGAAGCAAGGATATGGTCTTTCCTTGGGTGATATATATGAATAAGATTCCTCGGCTTAAGCACTCATCAAGTTACCACAAGGAAAAGTCACTTAAGAAGGAGTCTTTTTTTTTTTTTTGGCTTTTAATGCAGAATAAAGAGATGAAAGAAATGAAGCTGAATCTTGATCTGCCTCTTCAGTAATCCAAGAAATGGGACACGAATTACATAACTCTCAGAGGAAAGAACACATATACCACACAGGAGAAGCATGGGCACTGGGAGGCTAGATACACAGGGGACATCTGTACTGAGTGTCAGCCTTAGAAGCAGCAACAATCAACAAAAAGAAGACTACAATCTCATTGAGTCCTGTAAGAAGAAATCTGTCCACTGTTGCCACATCACAGATGGAGCTGGCATCTGGAAGTGGGAGAGAAAAGAGGTATCTGGAAGCCTAACCATACCCCAGTACTCTCGAAGCATAAAATCTGTCAGCACAGATGGTAACATGTAGGAAAGCTTTGAGTGGAATTTGAGACTGACATTTTAAAATGAATAATAGAATAAAATAATAATCCAAGTGTCTGAAAAGTTATGGCATCCGTCTAAGAAAGAGTCAAAGAAAAGGCCCCAAGTGAGAAAAAAGGGGAGAAGTTTCATAATAGCGGGGGGGATTATTCAAAAAAACTAAAACAATATCTTATTTAAATAACAATAGGTTGTAACTCTTCTATAAACCAGTTACTCCATTCAGTGGTACATCAGAGTAACATCACTGTGTTCTATCTTTCTGGATATCAGTATGGATCATGTAGTTTAGGTGTACATCACTAAGAAATGGCACAAAAAATGCACTGTTAAAGTGTGTGGCACATCCAGAAATAACCTATGCCTTTCAACCCAGAGCACTGGAAGAATGCATTCATTTGACAAATGCTTTTTCAATGCCTCATAAGTGCCAAGCACAATTCTGGGTATAATAATCTTGGAGACAAGTGAACAGAGTCAGAATGTCCCTGGTTTCGTCGAGTTCCATTACACTAGGGATAAACCATAGTCAAGGAAGAACTCTCTAAAGAAGTGATATTGCAAATAAGACCTGAATAACGAAAAGTCATCAGCCATGTGATGATCTAAGTGGTAGGGAAGGGAAAGAAGGTGTTATAGACTGAATTATGTCCCCCCCCAAATTCATAGCACAAAGCCTTAACCCCCAATGTGACTGTATTTGGAGTTAGGGCCTTAAAGAAGGTTACGGAGATTAAATGAGATCATAAGGGCATGGTGTCCTTATAAGAAGAGGAAGAGACACCAGTAGCGTACATGTACAGAGGAAAGGCCATCTGAGAACACAGCAAGAATGTAGCCATCTGCAGCCAGGAAGAGAGCCCTCATGAGAAAAGAACACTGCTGGCACCATGATTTTGGACTTTCATCCTCTAGAACTGTGAGAAAACAAATTCCTGTTCTGTAAGCCACCAAGTCTGCAGTATTTTGTTATGGCAGCCTTAGAAGACTAATATGTAAAAGGAGATATTTATGTCAATAAACAACTAATGCAAAGGCCCTAAAGAAGGAAGAAGCTTGTAGAACTCTAAAAACTTAGGGATGTAAGCAGGAATACCATCACATGAAGTGTGGCAAATGTAGGAGATGAAGTTGCAGAGACAGGCAAGAGCTAGACCAAGAGAGCAGGGGAGGGCTACTGGGCCATGATCATGAGTTGGGAATTTTATTTTAAAGATAACATGAAGCCAATGGAAGATAAAAGACAAGACCAACCACTCCCAGAAGAATGGATTGTTGGAGTTCAAACATGGCTATTGCAGTCTGGATTTGACCTATGAAGTTAATAGTGATCAAGAGGAAGGAACAGATTTGGGATAAATTTTGAAAGTAGGCCTATAGAACTTGCTGATGAATTATGAGAAAAAATGTCAATTATCTGGCTTTCCCCACTCTGGCTGCAAGTCTCTTCAGTCTAATAGTCAGGGATCACAAGGTTAGAAATCTAGACTGAAGGGTTTTTTTTTTCTTAATATATAATTTATGATTCATTGAAATGAAGCAAAAGCTTTGTTGACATGATCTAAGCACAAACTTGAATAGAGATTATTCAAATTACATAAATTGAAAAAAAAAAAAAAAAACCTAAAGGTGGGTCTTAATACTCTCATCAGATCCCCTTCAGCAAGTAACTTCTTAACCACATGCCTAGAAGAAGTTATTGTATTGGACCAGTGTTAATCTCTTCTTGTGTACTGCTCCGAGCTTTTACACCCTGAGCCTAGATAATAGAATATGCATTTCTTACTTTATGACCCCTACAGGATGATCATAATAATATAATCCCTAACCTTCTATCCTTGTTAGTACTGATGGTTATAGCTTTGTCTCTCCATGCCACACTTTCTTGACCCCTTACCCATGTTCCAATGGACTTAGGTATTGTGCAGGCCCATTTCACGTTTTTTGTAAACTGAACTGCCCTAGAAAACATATTTTTTTCTAGCTTGGCCAGGGTTACATGATATGTTATCTTATCATTTTGAGATAAAGACCACATCTGTTAACTTTTTGTATGCATTTTTCATATTTTGTTATTCTAAGTGGGTTCAGCTCTTCGTATATTTTTAATCACCTGGTATTTATTCTGGGGGTTTGCTGGGGTCACCTGACCTAGCCTGGATTTGGCAGGGCTACTCAACTTCTGTCTGTGGATCTAGCTAGACTTGGCTGCTCTTTATAGTCTGGGCTCAGTCTGCTCCAGCAAGTACTAGTAAAGCTCTTCCATGATGTTGACAGAGGTATAACAGAACAAACAAAAACCAAGCCAAGTCTCTTGAGAGGTACGCTCCAAACTTGCAAATAACTTAGGTTCTTATCCTACTGGCCAAATTACGTCATATAGTTGAGGCCAAAGTCAGGAGTCAGAAAAAATACTTGTCCTTTACTGGGAAGAACTGAAAAGTTACAAGGGAAAGAGAATGAATACAAGGAAAGGTGAAGAACTGGGGCCAATAATTCAGTTTGCCAAACCCATATTCAAATGTCACACCTGAACTCACCCTTCTCTAATTATGCAGGTTAAAACAAGTGTATAACTAATTATGATAGACACTTATTAGGAAAAATAAAAATGTAATAAATACGTAATGTTTATGTATAATGTAATACATACATACATATATACATATTACTGTAGGGGAGACTGATGAAAAAACAGAATACTCTGAGATCTGCAAAAGGCTCTTTGAGTACTTAGCTGAGTGGTGATCAGCACATACATGTTAGGAAAACTCAATGTCCAGGCACAGATGGCTTTACTAATGAATTTTATCAAACACTTAAAAAAGAAATAACACCAATTCTGAATAAAAATTTCTAAAATATTGAAAAGTAGGAATTACTACCGAACACATCTTATGAGGTCAGTACTACTTTGATACCGAAACCAGAAAGAGATATTACAAGTAAAGAGAATTACAGGTCAATAGCTCTCATGTACAAAGATGGAAAAACTATTAAGTTTTTTATAAATATGAAATACAATCATATTTATAAAGAATATTAAATCATGAAAAAGGGGTGATTTATCCCAGGAATGTAACTAGCATGATATTTAATGGTGAAATTTTGAATGCTTTCAATCTAAGATCAGGAACAAGGCAAGAATGTCTGTTTTTACTATTTCTATTCACCATTGTACTGGAGGATCTGTGAAACAAGGAAATAACAACAACAAAAAAATCCAGTTTGGAAAGGAAGAAAAGTTTCTTCATTCATGGATGAAATGAAAATATGAACTAAAAATTTCTATGGAATATATGAAAACAGTCTAGAATGAGTGAGTGAATTTAGGAAGGCTACAAGATACAAGATCCATATACAAAAATTATTTGTATTTCTACAACAAACAGCTGGAAATAAAAATTAACAAAACAATATTTAAAATAGTATCAAAATATGAAATACTTAGGGATGAGAACAGGAGACAATCAAAATGTCTATCAATAAATGAATGGATAAACAACTTACAGTATATCTAATCAATGTTCTAGTGCTCGGCCAAAAAAAATAATAAAATATTGATACATGGAAGTACATGAATGAATGTCAAAATAATTATGCTGAAATTAAAGAGGCCAGGCAGAAAAATGTATACTATATAATCACTGAGATATACAATTCTAGAATATGTGAACTAAAGCATAGAGACTAATAAAGTATAGAGCCTTAGTGATTGGCTGCAGGAAGGACAGGGAGAGAGAAATGATATAGGTGCATGAGGAAATACTGAGGGATGATGGATAGGTTCATTATCTTGATTATGCTGATGTTTTCATAGCCATATATACATCAATATTTAGCAAACTGTACACTTAAAAGTGCAGGTTTTATATGTCATACTTCATAAAGCTGTTATAATATGTTTTATATTTATCTCTTGATTTTAACTAAATTTTACACATTTTAAAGTAAACAAATCTTTTAAAATATAAATAACTTTCTCTGTTAGAACTTCTTACATCCAGTTTACTTTTCTGAAATTGGAATATTAACTAGGAGATAATCTCTATAAGTTTATCTCTGTGAAAACTCAGGTCATTCTTGATGGCAATATATTATTTATTTTTATGCAACTAAAAAGAATGGAAGGCCCAAAAAGAGAAAAATCACTTCAAATGATCTAAACAAAAGAGATCTGAAAAATAATATATTTAATAGTTTAAGGGAAAAAATTTAAAGAACAGATTCCTTTAAAAAATACTGCTATTCAGGGCTTCCCTGGTGGCACAGTGGTTGAGAGTCCGCCTGCCGATGCAGGGGATACGGGTTCGTGCCCCGGTCCGGGAAGATCCCACATGCCGCGGAGTGGCTGAGCCTGTGAGCCATGGCCACTGAGCGTGCGCATCCGGAGCCTGTGCTCCGCAGCGTGAGAGGCCACAACAGTGAGAGGCCCGCATACCGCAAAAAAAAAAAAAAAAATACTGCTATTCAGAGAGATGGCTTTGGATGAAAATTGCTGGTTCTAGGCCCTGTTTGGTGAGACAGCAAGAAAAAATAATTTTGTTTTTACCGTCGCACTAATTTTTTCAGTTTAACAAACTTTGCTTTTGCTTTTCTTACAATACGAGGTTTGACCGACTAGTAAGCCTTTCTTCTACAATACTTTTGATGTATAATGTTGCTTTCTTTTTTAACTCCTAACTTTAATTCATAATTCTATGAAAGGGAGTGAAAATGTTGACCAACAAAAGTCAATGATTTGGTAATTGCTTTTTTTTGCCAATAATAAAACTCTTGTCAATAATCTTCAGTTTAATTTACTTATATTGGAGGCTTCACTAGACCTACTAATGAACTGAGCATCATTTTAATTAGAATTAACACTTTCATCCTTCTTATGAATATATATAAGATGAACTTTGAAATGCTGGCCATCAAGCTGTCAGAGCAAAATTAAGACATTTCTCATGAAATAGTACTACTCTGTGGACACCAAACAGTAAATGAATAGACATTCATTGTTACTGCACTGAGGGAAATTCTCTCAAAAAAGCACTGCTATCTCCTTTAGGAATTCTTAGATACTTTGACCATCCCTTTGAAGTAATATTCATTTAAAGATACATTTCACATGCAATGCTAGACTCTCTCCAATGTTTCATTAGTAGGCATACGAGTTGCATGATATTTTTTCCACTTGGCAGTCAGACCATTAAATTGTATAAGCATTGCTAATATCTATGGTTCAAAGATCATAGTCTCTTCTTAAGGATGCCTGGTATACACACAAAAAAGAATCTGTTTTTAAATTTTTATTTTATATTGGAGTATAGTTGATTAACAATGTTGTGTTAGTCTCAGATGTACAGCAAAGTGATTCAGTTATACATATACATGTATCTACTCTTTTTCAAATTCTAATAGAATCTTAACATAAGAGATGTATTATTTCTCCATTTCCTCTAATTAAGTTTGTGTGTATTTATATATTCCAGGATATTAATAAAAGGAGGGAAAAAGGGAGGGAGGGAGGAAGGGAGGAAGGAAGGAAGGAACAGAGGGAGGGAGGGAGGGAGGGAGGAAGGAAGGAATGAAGGGAGGGAGGAAGGGAGGGAGGAAGGGAGGGAGGAAGGAAGGAAGGAACAGAGGGAGGGAGGGAGGGAGGGAGGGAGGAAGGAAGGAATGAAGGGAGGGAGGAAGGGAGGGAGGAAGGAAGGAGCTCTTCTATTTGAAGAGCTCTATTCACTCTATTCACTTTGCTCTATTCATTCTATTCAAACAGTGAATAGCGTGAGCTAGATTGACATTCCTTAGGAAGGAGATGATAATGCTTGCAATGAAATGCTGAAAGTAAATTTTAAGATTAAATATCAAATGATTTTTCCAAATCTTTGTGATTAAGTGCAATGAATGACTTGAATATCTATATATATGAAAAGACAAGAATAAAAATAACATCATATAGTCACAATTCTGCAGGAAAGCTTAATCAGGTAGTACACAGTCTAAGAAACCTCAAATATAAATTAAAATAATGATAAAATATTTACCATGCAGCTTAAGTTGATTTTTTCAAAGGGCCTAAATAAGAGGGATGGGGGGGGGAGCAAAGACAAATAGAAAAATAAATGAATGACAAAATACAGCAATAATAAATTTGCAAGCAGGCTATGGAAGATAATATATCCCAAAAAATTCCTATGCATACATAGAACATTACACAATACATGCTTTACAATGTGAAACTGTTATTTTAGCTGAAAATAAAGGTTCTTATTTATACCTTAAACAGGTACAATATATTGCTTTTTTTTAGAAAAATCTTTATAAAAAGACACTTGTTCAAGATTATCAACAACTTGGAGAATCTTTTTAAAATGCTCATTCTAAATATGTTCTATAACATACTGAGCAGAGTATATGAAATTGTGGGCTCTATGTAAATGTACACCCCCTCACAAAATCAACAGCACAATTATTTAAACAAAAGAGTGTGGCAAGTTCTGTGTGTATTGTGTGACAGGGACCATAGTAATTCATAGCAATTCAGTTGTAATTCAGGATGTAATAGGTATGCAATAAATGTTTCTTAAGCCTATGGTATACATTAATAAAAACGTATCTGCCATTGCTGAAAGTGCAATATAATCTGAAAGTAGGAAGAAAAAAATGAGAACCTACTAGAAACTGAGTATCATGGTTCACAGAAAATCTGTTTCCTTGTAAGTTCTAAGTAAATGACAATCTGAATTTACTTATCATTTGCTCCTATGTATCATTTTCCACAAGAATATTAACTCACTAATTTTTTTTTTTGGTACACGGGCCTCTCACTGTTGTGGCCTCTCCCATTGCGGAGCACAGGCTCCGGACGCGCAGGCTCAGCGGCCATGGCTCACAGGCCCAGCCGCTCCATGGCATGTGGGATCTTCCCAGACCGGGGCACGAACCCATGTCCCCTGCATCAGCAGGCAGACTCTCAACCACTGCACCACCAGGGAAGCCCTTAACTCACCAATTTTTAACAAATAAATTTTCAGTGTCTAGCATGGCAACTAGTCAAGATGCTTCAGAGTGAGAGAATTAACAAAGAGTCTGAAAAGGCCTCATCAGGAAATGGCCAATGCTGAACGAATATGCTTCTAATAAAAATACACACATATACCCTACACTTTTTACAAATAAAGCCTTTTCTCGCAGATATGTCTGCATTTTAATAAAAATCAAACTCTCTTTCCCAAAACAGATCAATATGAAATCCTCTATTGAGTGTTTCTGAAATTATATTTCTTAGCACAGATGCTTTAACAAATGACTGAATAAAAAGATAGCTAACTTGTGAGGAAAACATTTCCACCAGAAGTTTTGTTCTCTTTAGTTGTAAAAATGTAACACACTAATAACAGGCTTAAAAGAACAAGTTTGATAATTTTATTTATATTTCCCAGATATACATTAATTTGCCTATATAAAATAAGTCTACAAACACTATATGTAAAGCAAATACGTTAGGTTTACGAGCCATAGGGTTTCTGAAGCAACTACTCAACTCTGCAACTGTAGCTTGAAAACAGTGATAGACAATATGTAAATGAATGGACTTGGCTGTACTCTAAAAAACTATTTACCAAAAGGGGCTAGAACGGCAAGCAGGGTATAGTTTGCCAACTCCACCTACAGAGTGTTACGTGATACTGACAAAGAGTCTCTCCTTGACCAAACTTTTAGTCAGGCTCTTCTGAGCCCTCTGTTCAATTAGGCCTGACCATGGACTTTTGTCTGTGTTCCTGCAGAGTCCAGTTTTAGCAAGAATCTTGCTAAACTGGTTAAGAGAAAATCCCCCACCCTAAATACCTGATCAATTCCTCATCTCCCATCATCCTCCAGGTGGTATCTGGTCACCCTGGTCCACCATTAGAAAGAATCCTGTCAGGATGGTTGAGCCAGAACCGCCCCAAGCTTTACCCCTGATGTTTCCCTGTTAGTAATTTTCCATCCATTGACCCACACCATACTCCATGGCTATAAATTCCCACATTTCTTGTTGTATTCAGAGTTAAGCTCAATTTCTCTCCACTACTATGACACTCCATTGCAGCAGTACCCCTGAATAAAGTCTGCCTTACAGTTTGTTTTTTACTATGGTATGAACAGACTTTATTGCTTGCAACAGGAAGTGGAAGAGGAGGGGATATGACAGCGCCAGCTCCTAGGGTGGCTCCACAGACTTGGTCGCCACTCTCGAAAAACTTGGTTCTTTAACACGTGTCACAAGGATTTTTTTCTTTAACAATATCAAAAACAACCTGTGATTTTTCCTTTGATTGACCCAAATCCATATTTAATACCTAGATGATGTCTTCTTATTTTCATGTTTCTCTTTCACCTTTTCTCCTAGTCTTCAAAAATTACTGTTTCATCACAGTTGTAAAGTTCCATGAAAATCCTAATTTGCATCCTACAAACCAACACCTTTTTGTTAACACTTTGCCTTAGGCTTCATTTTATTGTAACAAGAAATTTTCTGTGGGACTTTTCTTGCCCCCAACTAGATCCTTAAACTAAGGTATAATTAGAGGCTAATTGCACACATTTTAAAGAAAGATGGATTCAATGGTGAAGGTAACTCCTCTGGGACTTGGTAAAAGATGGCAGTGCTGGTCCTATACCCACATCACTGTTGCTCTCCCCTCCCCAATCTCAATCCCTATAAAGTAAGAACCATGGTATTAAATAATCCATCTATTTTCCCTATTAATTAGTTATCTCTACTTTACCATAGATTAAACTATTTCATGTAATGTAGTCTATTTTTTCCCTGTCTACTCGGTACCACTGATAAATATTTCTCTTTGGGAAATAATACTACACATTTTAAATATCTTCTCTTGAATATATTTTAATGTCTGACAGGGCTCTTGCTCTCCTTCAGCATCCTTTTCAAATAATCTACATGTCATTCCACTTATTATTTCATATAACATTTCTAATCATTTCTGCTGAGTTCAAAGTGGCAAAACAGTAACAATTTTGAGTGTGATTTGTTTATAATTCTAAATTAAAATTTATATCTTACAAATATTTAAGCTTCTCATCTAAGACCACAGTGTGTACATCAAATTATTCTACTCTTCCTTACATCACTCAAAACAAATTTGTAATTCATTGCATTAGATAGAATATCCTCTTGCCAATTTTTAACAAATGTAAGAAAAAATATATAATTCACCATTAAAGTAATAATGCATCAGGAACAGATAACTTTACTGAGTCAAAGATGGGTCATCTAAGGCAATATAATATTATAACATTTCATCAATAAGTATGTAGAGAAATTTTGTGGTCACCTCACTAGATGTCAGAGAACTTTTGAAAAAATTTAGCAAGCATTGTGAATAAAAATATTTACCTAATTAATGTATCCTATTTATTGTATAGGATAATTATTTTTTAATTTTTTTTACATAATTAAGCATCATATTTCATATGCATGGAAAATTAGTTCACATTTAGCAATCTATAATACCCACATACAATTAGGCTTTAAGAAGAGTATGCTATTGGTCATAATGCAATTAGTAAATTAACAGAGAATCTTTAGAAAAGCTCTCACATAATCCATATGTATAGCCATTTCAAAGTTTTACCAGTTAAAAAATTTCCAGTTAATTTCATTTTAAATATTTAATTAATATAGAGATAAATAATATAACTTTTTACCATGGTAGGGTGAAAAGTAAACCATCCTGAATAGTATTAGTTAACTTCAAAACAAGAATAGAAACAAAACAAAGAAATGAGGATATAAGGCATCTTAAGAAAAAAACAAAAAATAAACTGATCCTATTTAAAGAATTCTATCCAAGACAACAGTTGTTTATCTCTGTCCAAAGGAACAGGGTTTGCATCTTTCAAGAGGTTTTCATGGCTTTCTATAGCAGTCGCCTTTGATACTGTCAAATAATGGGAATAAATCATGCTTTTTCCTTGTCCACTGCTGAAGATAAAGCAGAGCTTGTTTTTATGCTCCCAAAGTTCCCATCAATTTTGGTACTGCTTGCCTCTTTATATGGTGATAGTCCTTGTATAGAGCAACTGGCAACTGGAAATCTCCATCCCTTTAAATTTATCACCACTCTATAGTTCCCTGTAAAATGGAGACTACCATTTTCAGTAATACCTATATTCTTTATTTATTATAACTTATCCTAAAAGCAGATAGTTTGGCCTAAGCTCAGATTGAAAATAGTAACTGGTTATACAGAATAATGATAGAGAAATATTTGCAATACTAAAATTTTCCATTGTATAGTATTATATGCCAAAAGGGAAAAAAATTCAAGTACAAAAAAGGAGAACTATTTCTTTAAAAGGCCACGTGCATAATTGAGGACACCAGTAATTTATTTAATTCTCATTATAAGTCATTATTTCAAAGGACTCAAAAATATTAAGAATGTCCCCCCCATATCATCACAATGTGTATTCGAGTTTATCATCACTTCCCAGGTAATCATAACTGTTACTATAAATAAAATAAAAAATGCTTTTCTCACAAAGGATAACAAGATATGTTAAATCAAAGTAAACATTTTAAGTCTATTTATATCAGATACACTTTTTTCAACCCTGTCACACCCACTCCTTGTTCTGTATCAAGTTTTATTCCTTTGATGCCTATTCTCCTTAGAACTATGTTGTCCTTTGAAATATACTTCCCTAGAGCTGAGATATGTAAATACTCTAAAAATGAAAATTATTACATTTTTTTTCATATGGAGGATACAAAGTCAACTGTACCTTGTAGTTCTAATGCTAGCTCTGAACATATAATGAAAAAATGTATAACAAAATTATCCTCAGATTTTAACACGCATGATATAATTTTACTATATATAGTTGTTATGATCTTAGAATAAAATTTAACCTGAATTATATACAGATTTATTAAATACAATATTTTGTTATACTCTATTCCTATAAAATGAAAAGTGAGATATTTTTCTCCTCTGGTAAAATTCTGCCATTATATCTTTAATGTACTACATAATATCCCACTTGAAAGTTTATTCTGAATGTTCTTTGTTGCTATTATGGATAATTCATGGAAATAATCACGCCCTCTTCAAATAGTTGAATCCTATTTATTTCTATGGACAGAGAATAAGGTTTAAATTTATAGAAATAACTTATATTCTAATGTTTAATTTAGCATAATTAGTTCAGTTTATATCTGGTTTGATGGAACATTAATATATAGCCTAATGCTTGTCTGTTGATCAAAAAAATCCTGATTATTTATACTGGATGTAGCTTAATATTAAAGCTTACACAAAGAAGCTTTTACTCTACTGATTATATAATTTTTACAATTGTGTCATCTTGAGTAAAATGTATATGTCATTTCTATGCCAAGGCTTCTAAGAAGAAGATGTGTACCTTATATGCTTTCCTTCTTTCTCTCACTGGATACAGATGACTACAAGGCCATATGAGATAATGGAGCTATAGACACAAAATATATAATTCTCCTATTTTCTGTATGAAGGAAAGCCCTCAACAGCCAGGAACACCCTGGACTGTAATGTAAATTAAAAATGAACTTCTATATGTTAAAGCTCTAGAATTTGGAATTTTGTCTTCTCAGCTTTTAAATATTACCCTAATTGAAGGGCGTGTGTGTGTGTGTACACAAAGAAAAAACTTCAGGTGTGGATTTTGTGTGTAGTTTCTGAGACGTGGAATTGACAAATAGATTAAAAGGCTACTATGACTTTAAGGAAATCTTATTGCCAACAAATCATGAGTCTGGTCTAAAAGACCCTGTAACTATGAAATGACTCTGGAGTCCCCAAAATAGATGAGCATGAAACAGGTATGAAAGCCGTTCAGCCACCAATAACTAATTCAAAAACTGTCAGGATAATAATAAGCTCACAGATAGCATAGCCAAGGGCCCTTGAGAACAACGGATAAGAGCATCAACTCAACTGCTGTTGAGGTTCTTCACAATGCCTGCCCATCACTGTTATGGAGCACTACTAGTTCCTATTATTCTCCTTTCTTAATGGCAGTTTTCTACTTATTTCAACCATTGTATATTTTGTGTTAGGGTAAATGGCTTGTCATTTAATGTATAGGTCACCAGCTGACAAGAGAACGTATCTGAACCTGATGGAGAAAAATTTGTATTGACAGATACATGAGGATGATTACATACACTTTGTGGATGAAGTGGCAGACTACTGCAGAGATAACCAAGTATCTACAAAAACTGGGCTTCCTCTTCCATGATAAAGAATTGTTGCTGGAAAGTGACTATTGAGCCAGGGATAACATTTAACAACAGCCCACCCCTATTTGCAGTTAGGTGTGGTCACATAACCAGTTCCCAGTGTTGTATTTGAGAGGAATTAATGTGGCTCTTCAGATCTGAGTTGGTTAAGAAACACATGCGCCTCCTCCAATCCCTTTTTACAACCTCTGAACTGGACACAGATAACTGCAAGGCCCTAGGAGATGGCTGGCCCACTAAATGCAAGAAGTCCTAGATCCCTGAATGCATGGAGTGGAACTCCTGTCAACCAGTAATACTAACATGAATTATTTGGTAAATTTCTTAGGGCTCTACAGTTTTCTATTTATAAGGCCTAAGGGAAGAAGATTAGTTCAAATATAAACTCTCTAAATTAAAAAAAAAAAAAAAGACATAGAAAACAAGTTAGCACACAAGTTACAACTCCAAAGTACATGCTGACACTAATGCTTAGAAATATTTAGACTCAATTTCTTTCAAAACCTATTTGAATGTGACTTTAAAATGCATAAAGAATAAAATAGTATCCATAAAAAAGAAAAATAAATTATGAAACAAAGTAGGCAGAAATAAAACAATAACAAGTGAGAATGAAAAAGAAAAACCTCAATGGATGAAGTAATCTCTTAACTAGCTGTAGCCAAAGTGAAAATTCATTACCCGGAAATTAGTTGAGATTGAAAATTAAAAAAAAAAAAAAACATATCGGAGACAAAGAGGATAATATTGAAAGTCTTCAACAAATATCTCATAGGTATCTAGAAATACAAAACAGAATAAAGTAACACGCACACCCACTTTTTCAGGTTAAAACACAAAATGAGAAGTGAAGCAGGAAAAAATAATCCATAGCAGTTACATAATAATGTAACTGAAGACCAAAAATATGGAACCTATAAGTAATCTCCCAAATAATGACAGTTAAGACTGTCAGAACGTCACTGGCAACAACAGATTCTTATGGACAGGGGAATAATATTTTCAGAGTGTTGAGGAAAAGTAATAGTCACTTAGTATTCTATACCCAAATAAACAATCATTGAAAAGGGAGGACAAAATATTTTTAGATATCCATTAAATAAAGGGCTTAAAATTATAGAACCTTGCCAAAAGATCTACCAAAGGATATACTTCAGCAAATGGAATAATGAACCCAGAAGAAAGGATATAATGATAGAAAAAAAATCAAGTATAAAATCTGTTAATATATCTTGGTGTATCTAAGTACTGACTTTATGAAACTATTGATTTTGTTTCTTTAAAAAGCCAAACTAAAACTCTAGACAATGTTCACAAGAAAGGTAGTAATTTCAGGGGGTGACATGGTGTGTCATGTTGGAAAGAAAACAGATATACTATATAATTTTATCCCCTCTTAGAGATATATGTGTTAAGAAAGGATTTTTTAAATTAAGCATAGCTCCTATAGAAATATGATTTATAGCTTTCAAATTGGCCGACAGTAAAAGAGAACCATAATTGAAGTTAAAATCTGGTCAAAATAATTTATTAAGAATGATTATTTCAAGACAGTTTATGTTTTAACCTATTTTAAAAATTGTGACAAAGAACAAAGTACAATATACTTATTTAACTTTATTATGTTTTGTTTGGAAATAATACCTTCTATTTTTAGACTCCTTCAAGCCTCTTGATTTCATATTCCTCTCAAGCCAGATGAAAATCTGGAATTGCTTCATGCAATAAAGCAGCTTTATTTGGAATTGAAGGTTATATTGTAAGAGTTTATATTTACATTGTGATAACCTTTAGAAAGTGAAAATACTATTTGGGCCAATAAGTCTGCCCCTTTTTCTGATCCCAATCTCACCTTTCAGCTTTTCATCATACCCTCAAGCCCCCTTATTTAATGCCAGCAAATCCTGGTGTTTCAAAATTTCTTTATGCTCTCTGCTTCCACAATCATCTCTGATAACATGATTAGACAGAAGATCATAAACACAGAGCATAAATGCTTCTGAATTGCAGAGGACAGAGGACAGAGTCATGAAGCCTTAATAACAACACTCTTCAGGAGATCAAATCGATAGCTATGTCACCAAAGGCTCTGCATATCCCATTCACCTCTGTGAACAATAATGCAATGGTCCAAGAACTGCCACCATCCTTTCCTCCAGAATTTTTAAGCATCACTAGAGGGAAAATAAAAACATGTTTCTAGGAAGAGCAAAAGTTATAAAATATTCTTTATGTTTTAGAACTTCACTTTCATAGCCAGATGTTATTTTGTTAAATTATATCATGTGATACTTAAAGGTTTAAAGAAGATACCTTTGCAATAAATATACATATATATTCATAGCAGGTCTGAAATACCAAACCCTAACTAATATCTCTAAGTACAATTGTTACTACCTAAATGAGATTTATTCTAAATTAATATCCAACAGGAGTTTATTAGGGATTCATGTCACTTCGGAACTCACAACTCAACAAAAATTATTCAATTTTCCATGTTAATTGATTCCAATTTTCTTCCATAGTGTTAAGATATTCTTAGTTATATGAAGTGAAACACTATTTGATGTAAATTAATGTTTTATGAATCTGTGCTATTTTATATTCAAGCCCTTAGTGGAATAAATTAAGACAATTAAAAAAATTAAATCTGTAACATCAATATGACTAAGTATGGCAGTTTTAATTATGAACCTATGAAATAAAATAAAAAGTTATGAAAAATAAGATATTGGAGCAAGTATAAAATACTGCCTATAATGTAGAGTTACCCAAATTACTGTGTTTGGTTTTAAATTTTAGCATATCTGCTTAATATAATGTTTATGTCTATTTAAACCTGATCGAAAATAATAAGAATAAAATTGCCTCTCTTTTTTGTGCTTCTAGAATTTGGATCTAGATACACCTTAACATTACAGAGAAAGGAATCACAAGTTGAAACATTTAGTATTATAACTTTTAGGATAAAGCATGATAATAAATTATTTAAATGCAAATAAATATACACAATTCATTATATATGATAGTATGGGTAGATACAGATTTATTCTATTTTAAACCAGCTTATTGTACTTTTGTTATGTAGCAGGCCAAGAGTTCTCAAATGTACTCAAGTAAATTATGAGTATTCCTAAAACCTCACTATAATTTTTCCTATTTATCATGTCTAACAGCAAAGTCCCAGATAAATCTATATTTTTCCATCATTCTCGGTAGCCTGAATCTCAGAATGGATGTGTAGATACTGTTCTAACAGTGCCCATATCAGATTCCACAAAATAAACACAGAGCAAAAAGGGACTAATTAATGATGAGTAACTAAGGGCTCCTCTGTTTGGCAGGCAGGAAAAGTTAAAGCATCAAGGTGAGGGCATGGATGCTTGGAATAAGGAAATGAAAGAGAAAGAGAAAGGAAGGGAGGAAGTGAAGAAGGGGAGGAGAGAAGGAGACATGGAGGGAGGAAAGACACACAAAGACCAGTCTGAGAATTATCTAGGCTTTAGTTATAAATCTAGTATTAGTTACCAAGTGGCCCCAGGGAATAAAATTCTGTTCTCTATAACTTAGAATCCTGATTCATAAAATGAGGGATAAAAATATTTTCAAAGGCTTTCCAGATCTAAAATACCACAACCCTCCCTGAAGAAAACTTTCCTATTTCACAGAAATATGAAGACACAGAGCATTCTGTCAGTATACCTCTAACCATTCAGTAGAACCTGGTACTACTTATCATTCAGTAGGACCTGGTACTACTTATCATTCACATCAATAAATTCCTTACCCTTCATTATACAAATGATTTTTAAATATATCTCTTTATCTGACAGCCCTGGTAAAACAGGCACATAAATAATTAGAACAAATTATAGCACAGATGACAGAGACATTAACTTTGTGAAGATACAGATATATGTGCTATATATATGTGATATATATATTTGTGCTAGACCCTGAAGGATGAATAAAATTCCACCACAGAAAAGGAAGAAGAAAGGGACACCAAGCAGCTAGATAAAACATGAAAAAAAAGAGCAAGAAACATGAAAAATACATGGATTATTCAAAAGTAACAAAAACAAAACAGGAGACAGAATTTGCCAAAGTCAGAAAATAATAAGACAAGGCCAAATTGTGAAGTCCCTTGAATGGCACAATGACTAACTAGTTCTAATGGAAGAGAAAGAAAAAATAGAATAATTTCCTAAAATGAAATGTATTAAAATTGCTATCAGGATTTACACAATAAGCGACTTTAGGGCCTCAAACATCTCAGATGAAGTATCAGACATGTGAGTGAAGCCATGTTAGATGTCCAGCCTTGTTAAACCTCCAAATAACTGCAGTGGCATTGAGTGACCCAGATAAAACCAGCAGAAGAACCAGCCAACTGAACCCAGTCCATATTTCCAGATTGTAAGCAAATAACTTATACAGGATAAAGGATACTGTTTTAACAAAATGCTAAAACATGTGGCATTTGCTTTAGTAATGAAAAAACTGTGGAGGCTGGAAGGGTGGCAAGAAGGCTGTGACTGGAGGATGGAAGAGCAGTAAATTAATTATTATTGGAGATAATGAAAGGTCAACCAACAATTGGTGAGAAAGACTACCTGTGATAACTTGGAAGACACAAAAAGTACTTCATAATGTTGTGGATCAAATTACGAAGTTTTCCTGAAAGATGGTGAAACTAGCAACTGGCCACATGGAAATTCTTATAACTAAGGAGGATAACTCAGAGGGCAAAGTCAAGAGTAATGAAGACAAAGAGCCACAGAGAACTAATCCCAGGTTGCAGAACTGGGCTCCAAGCAAAGAACAGTCCTTGCCTCTATAATTAGGGACTCTGATGACCTTTGCTGGATTTCAGAATCACAATGGACCAGTGATTGCTATGTTCCCTGCCTTCAGGAATGTGAGAATCTTTTACAACTTTCCTAATCCTGTCCCATGTGTGTTGTGTGTGTGAGGAACGATAACATCTCGTTTAGTTTTTAATTCTCCAGATGAAGGAGAGCTTTAGCTATGAAGCTTTATTCATATCCAGAAGAGATTTCACTGAAGCTCTTCTGGACTTCAACACAATGCCATAATGGAATAGATCTTTGGGAGGATGTGGGTTTTTGTGCATGAAGGAGGGACATTAGTCACAAGAATTAAGAGAGAAGACTGTGGTATAATGTTACACTGGCAGCTCCCTATAAACATACTTACAGGCATTCAGCCCCTTTTGCAGTCCCCTCGCATACTCACTTTATACCTGGCCATGTGAAAAACTCCCTCTTCGGCCAGCCACTATACTGTAAAAAAGCTTGTGTCAGATCCTTTAATGAAGTAAGGCCATGTAGAGAGAGGCTCTGGAATATAAGAGGTCATCTTAGACATTCCAACCCCTGTTAATCTCCCAGCTGAATTCAGCTACATGAGTGACCTCTGTTTATTCTACAATAAGCAGAAGAATTACCCATCTGAGCCCTAAGAAATCATAAATTATTATGGCTTTAAGTTATTAAATTTTGGGTTATTTTACCTCAATAGCAATAGATCATTGAAACATATGCCTCTATTTATATTTATCTCTACTACCTATCAAAATGATTAACAGATAGTAGGTACTCAAAAAAATAGCTAAAATAAAAGGTCTAATAGAATAAGCCAGAAGAAAAGAAAATGATATACATTGTTTTTTCTTTTCTCATTATATATATAAACACATGGTCACATTATTGCCTGAGCTACTCTTTATTCACATAAATTTCAATTAATTTTTCATGTAGGTTATAGGTAATTCTGAGATTTGGTTGTGAGATAAATTGTTGACAGACTGCAACAGAATCCATGATAAAAAATTATTATCAGAGGATAGAAAGGGGCAATATGAAGAATCAAGAACACTCTTAAATAAATACTTTAAAATGGAAACTAGTGATAGTGTAAGATACCTTTCTCTAAAAATGAGGTCTCCACATCCACTTCCTTTCTGTTTGTAAATAGCAATTCATTGTAGTCAATTGGAAACAGGCACATGTGTTTGCATGTAACAGTTTTCCATATACTTTACCATTAATTGATTATAACCACTAATTTATTTTTGGATAAGGAAGTTAGTAAGCCATGGATTTAGAATCCAAGTATAATCTTCCAATTTCTGCCATCTGCTAGAAGATGATGAACATTTGTACTGTACCCACTCTCTCATTTCTGCAGTCAAATAAATTATAATAAAGATAACAAGCCATAAAAATGAACGAGTCTAGCAGTAGCTCTAGGTAAGCTGATAATTATCATATATCCAAAGTCATCTTTGCCAACAACTGAAGGAATTTTCAGGCATGCAAACAAGAATGAAATTTCACAGAGCAGACATATTAGGCAAAAAACATCCAGTCATCAATGATTGTCACTACCTCTAATTCTGTGATCAATGCCATAAAATATATTTAATAATAATTAATCACATAAATCCTTAGATAATTATTGTTTAAATAATTTTAAAGCTTTATTATTTTTACCAATATCCAGCGTCCACCTAATATAAAATATGGTAAAACTACATGGTTAGTATATGTCATATGTTTTATCCTTGGCTATTATTGTCTTCTTAATCTCACTGAAAAATTATTCATGTTGCATTTTCCAATGTAAAATATTCTATAGTGCCCCTTCAAAGGATCATTTATATTGATAACTTATTTTGTTTCATTCTAAATCTTTGTTACAGGTGAATAAAAATTTTGAATTAAATCTATATAAATTTCAATGAAATATATTTTAACGATTAAATAGTGACGGAAAGTTGGCTCACACTTTAAATATAGTACAGACTTTTCACACAAACAGTACTTTCAAATGACCAAACATAATCATCACCGGTGGCTTTAGTGAACTTTTTCAGCATTCAAGAACCCAAGCGTTTCATAAATAGATAAAACATTTTAAAATTCACATATATTACCACTGACCCTTATATAGAAACAAACATGTTTTTTTCTCATTTACTTTCATCCCTTTTAATGGGTGGCAACATACCACCGAACATCACCAAAAAAGTAAGTAAATTCAGTATGGTGCTATAGAAAAATAACTATAAATAATTTACCATTGAGAGGAAAAGATCTCTACTATGTTACTATTTACCAAGCATTAATTTTATTTCTTTATTTGTATTTTGATTATGAGTCCTAAATCCAAACATAATTGATATAAATTATCTTTATCAGCGGATATGCAAAAATTTTTAAGTGTATATATTTATTAGATTAATAAGCCTTCATAAAATGATTCAAATAAAAAATTGTTTTATCTTGAAAATTACAGATATTTCATATCATAACTACATGAAAGGTATGGTTATCAACTTAATCAGCATTGCACTGTGTTCATACTTCCTAACAATTCGATCTTCCACAAGTACTGCTATTTAAACAAAAAAAGCTAATGTGTTATATGGTAGGAAATTGTATATAATAGTAGCAAAGGATAAATTAATTTCTGATATACTCCGTACTCAATCACCAAACACATAACATTCCTATAAACTATCCTATATATTTTTAAACATATGTATGATTCATATGCAAACATATGAATTCCTCATTTATTTAAATATAATTTCAGCTTACCTAGGTACTATTGAATTATTACAAATCAACATGAAAGAAAGAATTGTTTTCAAACTGTCTGTAAATGTCATATTCTCTATAGACCACCAAAACATAAAAGTTAAGCAAATGCCTGCTTTGATCCCTTTTGCTTTTTGTTGCTGCTACTGATGTTGCTTTCCTTTATAAAAATCAGGTAAATATAGCAATTCATACAGCAACTATTCTACTGAAGGCAATATGCAAGAACACTTGTCATGGTATATAATTTATTTTACATTTTCATACACCATTCCCAGGAGGAAAAAAAATCAGAAATTATCTTATAGTTAATATGAGTTAATTTCTTCCACAATTAATTCTTCCAGGAATAGTATTCGAAAATGTATTATTTGAAAATAAATATACAGCCAATTTACCTTTAAAAAACCATCATTTGAATGCATGAATAATTATTTAAATATTTCTTTCTTACCGTGGCAAGAACCTTCAATTTCTTCATATCCTGTACTGCAGATACACCTTCCAAGAGGAACCAGCCAATCTCCATCAGCTCCACAATACAGTTTAGGAGTGTCACGCTCTTCTGCACTCTTCACACAAGAGCCCCTTACTTCAACCAAGGAGGAAGAATCAACTCTTGGGATAGTGTCTGGAAACATGGCCAGATTACGAACAGTAAAGGGGCACTTTTTGTAGAAAACACGGACCGAAACTAGGGCAATGCATGCCCCAATGTCTTGAAAAGCCAGATAAAATCCCTTCCTTTCTACAGGCCCCACCTCACGAACTTCAGTGTTGAGTTTGAGGATGCGATCACCCAAATCCATCTGGGTAAAACTTTCATCAGCAGCAATTGTGTCAATCTTTGTATACTGGCTTGGCTTGAATTTAATTCCATGGGACTCATCTGATTCCACATAATATAGATTAAATGTTTCTTTGCAAGTCCCCAAGACCCATGGGATGCTGTTACAATCCCTCAGTGTGAACTTCATTTCCACATAAATTTTCTGAGCTGCATCACGGGAGATCCAGTTTGTACGAAGCCAGTTGTTTTGGTTTGGTTCCATCACATTACATACCTGGTATGTGTGAATGGGCCTATTATGTTCATCCATTTCAGTGATGGCATCCCACTGCAAAAAGCAAAAATAAAATAAATGATTATGAAACCACGAACATATATGATTACTTCAAAAATTTTCTGTTTTGCTGAAAGAAAAATGAATAAAAAGTATACAAATAAAGCAAAGCAAAGCAACAATGGTGCAGGATTTTAACCAGGAGGCTTTCATTAAGACAATAGGTTCTGAACATACCAGCTGTCCTGGTATGAATCTTACCTTCTTACATGTTAGTCGCAACATCAAGGGATACTTTACTTAATCTCTAGTTTCCTCAACTATAAAATGGAGCTGATAAGAGTACCTGTTTCATAGGATTGTTGTGAGGCATAAATTAGTTAATATATGTAAAGAACTTTAAATGGTTTCTAGTACTCTATAAACAACCTATAATAGCATCTATTATGTGATCAAATAACTAGACCAATGACAAATGTACTCTAGTTACCCATTTGTCTTCATATCCAATTTGCCACAAATTGAGGTATACTCATCAGTATTCAATTAAATATTTACATGTCTATTTTGATAGAAAATAGACATAGAGAAGGCTTTAGATTTATTCAAGAAATATTTATCAGGCACTATTCTGGACACTAGGAATACAGCAGTGCACTAGCTGAACAAAAACTCCCTGCCTTCATGGATCTTACTTAAAGTGAGGAGTCGCAATAAAAACTGTAAATGAGTCAACTGAAAAATATGGTAGAAAGTACAATGGGAAAAAATAAGGCAGGGAGATGGGGAAGAGGATTGAAATTTTAAATAGTATGACCAGAGAAGGCCTTACTGAGGTTGTGACATTTAAGTAACGTCTTAGAGGTGAGGCAGTGAAGAGGAAAGAGTAAGTACCAATCCCTGAGGCAGGAGGGTATAGGTATGTTTTAGGAACAGCTTGAACGGGCACTAAACAGAGAGGCAAAGAAGGTGCAAAAAAGCCTTTGTAAGCATTGGAAACACTTTGGCTTTTACTCTGAGCTAGATCATTGGATTTTCTTCACTTCTGCATGTTTACATACAAGCATTCTGCCACCTATATGAATAGAAAAAACTTACCTTTCTTTTAATTTTAGTAAAAATGTTTGAGTACATTGAAATTAATTGGCATTGGCATTATTTATACATCTAACACTGCATACTTCTATATTACAAATTTAGATTGTAAGTATATTTTATTTGTACAATAAAAGTTATAATAATTTTCAATAAACAAAAACACATTCTGGTAACTTTACAGTCTTTTGGAAAAACATAACTGGTCATCATAATTTCTCATTTCTATTAAAATACAGTAGAAATGATAAACTGTTTTCTATAGTGAATGTGTTCTATTTCTTGATACCACACTTCAGTGATTTATAATAAGCTTATTTAACTCATCCAGTTTGCAGTTTCTTATTTTATTTGACTGTAGAGAGTTAATTAATCGAGACTGGTGGAATTTCAATTAATATAGTTTCTAACAGAATGGTTTCTTTCCTCAGTCTATTGGATTGTTGAAACACTAATACTTTCAATTATCTACTTTAAATTTCCACAAATAAACAATTTATATTATCCATCAAACAAACTTAAAAACAATTCTGTATCTAAAATTTCATTTGTAAGTTGCTTGCTTGAAATTCAGAAGGTATTTTCCAGAAGAAACAATGAGTTCCTTTAGAACTGTGGATACAATTTTACAAAACACACCCACTGTTTATCAGGGGTGATTCAAAAATCTCACAGAGGCACATAAAATTACCCATCTAAATACCTTTCATACTAACAATATTATAGGTCTTATATGACTCTTACACGTAAATTTAAAGGCAACCAGAACTATCAGAGCTCATTTAAAATGGTAAGCTAACCATTCAGAATATAAATAGTAAGACAAGATACAACTAATAAAATCTGAGAACTGTCAAAATAAGTGTCCAAAATTCTAAGCATTTTTCCCATTGGAGAGCCTCTAAGATACTTATCCAGTGATTATTCTTATTTCAGATAAATTTCTAATCAGAATTGATTTTATTCCTCAGGGAATGCACGTAATTACTACTGTCTACACTGCACCCTCTACTCTCCCATATAGGAGTATAGAGATATACTGTCAATAAATTCTGTTTGAATAATTACATTTTAACATCTTCAGCCTATATCTCTTCATATTAATAAAAAGTATAAACAACTCTCATCAAACAATCAAGTCTCCTAAAATATGAGATTAAATAAATGTGAAAAATTACATTTGTGACAGAAAAAAAAGTTCTGAAATCATTACATATCTTTATTTAAAAATATGTTGGGTTTGGAAAAAATGTTTAGATGGAAAGAAAGATCAGGAATGAGAAGAATATGACACGCATACACTGAATCAGGACTAATCTGAACCAAGAGATAAGGAAATAACAAAATATCTGCAAATAATGAGAAATGTGGTTCTTTTCAAAGCACTACATAAGGATGTTTAACAAAATGGTAAATTATTTTCTATGTTAAATTAATGATGTTTGAGAAACAATAGTGTTTCTTCTCTCATAATCAAAAAAAAAAGGAAAGAAAGAAATCAGAATGAGATTCAGATACCAAAATAGCCAAAACGTATCAACTGCTAAATTTAATCTTATCCAAGAATACTGAAAGTAATTTAAATTAGATTTTTAAATTTGAATATGATTCACTAAAATAAGAGTATAAATAAATTCAAGATTGCTATAAGATCTAAAAGGCTAGGAAATTTACTAAAAATATATTGTCATTAGTAGATATAGATATGCTATCATATTTAAATCATAATGTATCCTTTGAAAACACTGCATTTACACCAAGTTATATTTGTATTTATACAGTTACATAACATTTAGTTACAATTTCCAAGTATTAAAATAAATAGAGCCTCTAAAAATGTGGGGTCCAAGGAAAGAATGGAAGTATAGAGCTCACATACCAAATGTCTAAATATTTTTAAATGATAAATCATTCTTCAAAGAAGATTAAACTCTAAGTATGTTCCATTTGCCTACTTTAGAAAGATACTGGAAGGCCAGGTTCAAATTTAAAATATTTGGACTTCTCAGAATTTCATGCCAGCATGTGGTAGTCCATCCAGAGCCAACTCCTAACCTTAGTCAACCCCATTTCTATTTCTTCCCTGATGCTAGGTAAATCCCATACCATGAAGGACAAGCACATATATGTGCTTCACACAAGCACATATATGAGCATCTCAGTCTTCATGTCCCAGCTGTGTCCCTCCTCTGCTACAAAAAGATGCCAACTCTGGTCCTCTATTCAACCTAGGTTGAGCATACCAGTAGCACAGTTCACCCTTTGGAGGATGGACCCCCAACAAGAAGCCTTAAAGTTCTTGAAAGGAGATTTGAAGCCATCTGAGCAGGGAATTCAGGGGTCTTACCTACCGTGTGGTACAGAAGGAAAGCATAGGATCTAAGTAGCATATTACCTATTGCTCAAGGTCATTGCTTCACAAAGAAGGTTGTAGCTAGAGAAATGAATGGGGACGGCCATCTAAAGCTCTAGGAATAGTGTAACGTCTTCCATTCCCAAGTCTAAAGAAAGGTACAATCTCCCAAGACCAAACCAGGAAGTAATAGAAAATATGAACAGACTAATTACCAATACTGAAATTGAATAGGTAATTTTAAAACTCCCAATAAACAAAAGTCCAGGACCAGGTGGCTTCACAGGTGAATTTTTACCAAACATTTAGATAAGAGTTAACACCTATCCTTCTGAAACTATTCCAAAAAACTGCAGAGGAAGGAATACTTCTGAACTCATTCTATGAGGCCACCATCACCCCGACACCAAAACCAGACAAAGATATCACAAAAAAAGAAAATTACAGGCCAATACCACTGATGAACACAGATGCAAAAATCTTCAACAAAATACTAGCATACCAAATCGAACGATACATTAAAAGGATCATATAACATGATTAAGTGAGATTTATCCCAGGATGCAAGGATTTTTTAATATCCACAAATCAATCAATGTGATACACCACATTAACAAATTGAAGGATAAAAACCATATGACCATCTTGGGACTTCGCTGGTGGTCCAGTGGCTACAACTCCAGGCTCCCGATGCACGGGGGCCAGGTTTGATCCCTGGTCAAGGAACTAGATCCCACATGCCATACCAAGAGTTCACATGACACAACTTAAGATCCCACATGACACAACTTAAAAAAAAAAAAATCCTGCATGCTGCAACTGAAGATCCTGCACACCACAACGAAGATCTTGCACATGGCAACGAAGATCCCACATGCCACAACTAAGACCCGGTGCAGCCAAATAAATAAATATTTTAAAATGTATGATCATCTATAGATGCAGAAAAAGCTTTTGATAAAATTCAACATTCATTTTTGGTAAAAGCTCTTCAGAAAGTGGGCATAGAGGGAAGCTATTTCTTCATAATAAAGGCCATACATGTCAAACCCACAGCTAATATCATACTCAATGGTGAAAAGTTGAAAGCATTTCCTCTAAGATCAGGAAGAAGACAAAGATTCCCACTCACACCACTTTTATTCAACGTAGTTTTGGAAGTCCAAGCCACAGCAATCAGAGAAGAAAAAGAAATAAAAGGAATCCAAATGGGAAAAGAAGAAGTAAAGCTGTCAATATTTGCAGGTGACATGATTCTATACGTAGAAAATCCTAAAGACACTACCAGAAAAATACTAGAGCTAATCAATGAATTCAGTTAAGTTGCAGGATACAAAATTAATACACAGAAATCTGTTGTATTTCTATACATTAACAATAAAATATCAGAAAGAGAAATTAATGAAACAATCCCATTTACCATCACATCAAACAGAATAAAATACCTAGGAATAAACCTACCTAAGGAGGCAAAAGACCGGTACTCTGAAAACTATAAAACACTGATGAAAGAAATTGAAGACAACAGAAACAGATGGAAACATATACCGTGTTCTTGGATTAGAAGAATCAATATTGTTAAAATGACCATACTACCCCAGGCAATCTACAGATTCAATATAATCCCTATCACATTACCAATGGCATTTTTCACAGAACTAGAACAAAAATGTTTAAATTTGTATGGAAACAAAATAGACCCCAAATAGCCAAAACAATCTTGAGAAAGAAGAACGAAGTTGGAAGAGTCATGCTCCCTGACTTTAGACTAAAAGCTACAGTAATTAAAACAGCATGGTACTGACACAAAAACAGAAATATAAATCAATGGAACAGGATAAAAAGCCCAGAAATAAACCCAGACACTTATGGTCAATTAATCTGTGATAAAGGAGGCAAGAATATACAATGGAAAAAAGACAGTCTCTTCAATAAGTGGTGCTGGGAAAACTGGACAGCTACATGTAAAAGAATGAAATTAGAGATTCTTTAACACCACATACAAAAATAAACTCAAAATGGATTAAAGACATAAATGAAAGAATGGATACTATAAAACTCCTAGAAGAAAACATAGTCAGAACACTCTTTGACATAAATTGCAGAAATATTTTTTTGGATCCATCTCCTAGAGTGATGAAAATAAAAACCAAAATACCAAATAGGACCTAATTAAACTTAAAGCCTTTGCATAGCAAAGGAAACCATGAACAAAACAAAAAGACTACCTACAGACTGGGAGAAAATATCTGCAAACAATGCTACTGACAACGGCTCAATTTCCAAAATATACAAACAGCTTAATATCAAAAAATTAAACAATCCAATCAAAAAATGGGCAGAAGATCAAACAGACATTTCTCCAAAGAATACATACAGATGGCCAACAGGTACGTGAAAAGATGCACAATATCGCTAATTATTAGAGAAATGCAAATCAAAACTACAATGAGGTATCACCTCACTTCGGTCAGTATGGTCATCATTAAAAAGTCTACAAATAATAAATGCTGGAGAGGGTGTGGAGAAAAAGGAACCCTCCTACACTGTTGGTGGGAATGTAAATTTGTGCAGCCACTATGGAGGACAGTATCGAGGTTTCTTAAAAGACTAAAAATAGAGTTATCAAATGATCCTACAATTCCACTCCTAGGCATATCAGAGGAAACTCTAGTTGGAAAAGATACATGCACCCCAATGTTCATAGCAGACATGGAAGCTATGTCTGCTGTTTACAATAGCCAAGACATGGAAGCAACCTAAATGTCCATTGACAGAGGAATGGATCAAGAAGTTGTGTCACATATATATACTGGAATATTGCTCAGCTATAAAAAAGAATGAAATAATGCCATCTGCAGCAACATAGACGGACCTAGAGATTATCATAATAAGTGAAGTAAGTCAAACAGAGAAAGACAAATATCATATGATACCAATTATTTGTGGCATCTAAAAAAAAATGATACAAATGAACTTATTTACAAAACAGAAACAGACTCACAGACATAGAAAACAAACTTATGGTTACCAAAGGGGAAAGTTAAGCAGGGGAGGGATAAAATAGGAGTCTGGGATTAACAGATACACACTACTATATATAAAATATATAAACAACAATGACATACTGTACAGCACAGGGAACTATATTCAATATCTTATAATAACCTACAATGGAAAAGAATCTGAAAAAGAATATATATATACATATATAACCATATGTATATTATATACATAGCAGAATCACTTTGCTGTAAAACACTGTAAATTAACTAAACTTCAATTAAAAAAAAGGTTAAAAAATCCGATTTGGGGTGTAAGGTACTATAATTACTCTTTAATATCAAAGAGAGTTAAATATTATAAAAAACTTTTATGTTCTGCTTCATTATTGGGTAGTTAATGTAAACATTTGCCTCAAAACTCTTTTGCCTCCTAAAGTTCTCCATTGATCCTACAGATCATGTGTTAATAAGCAAAAAACAATATTTAGTGAGTTTACAGTATATATTAAATTCCATACAAGGAATGAAGAAGTTAGATACAAGAATTGCTTGCTCTTACTGGACTTATTATAATATTTTAAGGTAATAAATTATGAAAACATAACTGACAGCACAGAACTGAATATAAGAAACAAATAAACAGTATATACAGTAAATAGAGTAAGTGTCCAAAGGATAGCAACACTAGTGAATGAGGGTGGTTTGGCAGGTTTGGCCAAGATGGAGAGACTGGACTTTAACCTTAAAGAATTACAAGATTCAATAAGGCAGAGGGAGAAGAGTGTATAGAAAAAATAATGTATAACACTAATCTATATGCATATAATTTTTGGCAGCACAGTCCTGTACTACATATATTTAGTGGGTAAAAGTTTTTGCCCCTATTTAAAACAAAAACCAAACACATAATTATTCTCCTTGTGAAATATTTAGATGTACATGGTTTGGTTAAACAAGAATCAGTTGTACACCAAAGGGTTCTTTCTTTTGTAAACTTCAAGAGCACCTTGGATATAATGATTCCTGAGGGCAACTACTTGTATACTGAATTTATACCATCAAAGCTTTTTCACAAATGTTAACTTACTTGGTCCTCATCAGTCCAATAAAGTGAAACAGATATTTTCATTTTCACATTACTGATAAGGAATTCAATACCCAGGAATTGCATGGGCCAAGGATTAGAACCAGGCCTTGTAAACTTCATTTTCTGTATTTCATGATGTTTTACTGGTGACTTGTTGGCCTAGGGGAGATTGTCTCTCCCAGGGCTAGCTAATTCTTAGAGATACCAAAAGGCTCTGGGACTAGAGCATATCTTTCATAGGCAAACCAACCAAATCAGAGTCTATAGGTCCAACTACTTCCTTACCTAACTCTCACACACCAAGCCAGTATTTTTTCTGTCTTAAACCTAAGGGCAGGTACCAGGTAACTAGAGACCAACCCTACAGCCCAAAGCCTGAAGGAATTATTCAAACTAGCCAATCCTAAGCTGTTTACTGGGCCCTGCCTTGCGTTTCCTACAGAAACCCCAATAAGGGCTCTGGCTCAGACTTTCCCCTCACTCCTGTCTTCTGTCACTTGACCAAAACCGATTGCTTCCCCTGTGGCCCTGCATGGCCTTGATGACCTCCTTTCTGGATCCTGTGCGTATAAAAGACTTCTCCTTTCCAAGTGTAATTCTTGTTTCCTCCTGTGGCCACAGTAACTTTACCATACCATTATCCAACATGTACATTCTTAGAACAAACAGCTATATGGTTCATGACACATTCTTCCTGCCAACCCTTTGGAAGACAACTGATTCTTGCTTAATCAAAAGCTTTCATTGAGCAAGACACTCCAAAAGACAGAGCTTTTCTATTCATCACATGTAATCCTCTCCTTGATCCAAAGAAACAGACTCATAAAATAACTAATAGATAGAAGAAGTTCTCTGTTCTACTTAACCAGCCATAAAAGCAGATACAGTTCACAAGATATTCTACCCTTCAGAAGCATGTATTAAAGTAATTAAACAAGGAGGCTATTAGACTGAGGTGGCTCTAATGCCTTGGCAGCTGTGTAAGCAAACCCAAACCTAAGCTATAATAAATTCCTATAAATGCTCCAAGGTTAGGAAATAAAAACCTAAGAACAACCAATCACAAACAGCCATCTAGACCTTCCCACTTAAATGAGGTACCCACTTAAGCTATAGCCAATAAAATAATTTCCATGCTTTGCTTCTATGTCTGCTGTATGAAAAACACCTTTCCCCTAGCTCCTGTTGGCAGAGTGACCCTAACCACTTTTGGTTTGATGCTGCCTGATTCAAATCAATGCTAGTGATAGGGATAGAGTAGAATAATTAGTTTAAAAATCCCAATAGGGGATTAAAGACAGAAAGGAAATTTTAAGGGAGTTTGGGAAACTGTTGTAAGCTAATGACCACTCAAGAAAAGAATCCAATAACCTACTCTATCTTGAAGGAAGACCAGGTGCATTCAAGTTCCAGGCACATTCAAGCCACAAGTCCTGATAGTTAAAACACAAGACAATAGTTATGGGGTCTGAATATTGTTACATGAAGCCAGGGAGTTAATGGTCCTTGAAGAAGAGCATTTCTGCATGTAGCCAAGATGGAATATAGGGGAAAGTGGAAAGAAACTAGATGAAAGGGGACATTATACCAAAACCTGAGATGAATGACCATTTTTTAGTATATGTTATCACCTTTCTGCTAAAATACATATGATTTCAATAGTGCCATGACAGTCCCAGCTAAACCACATAGGGTCAAAGGAGGAACTAACGATGTAAGCCTTGACATCTACCCAAGAATGATGAAGAAGGTGGTCTTCCCCACCACCGCCCACTTTTTCTTTGATTATAAAAATGTAGCCCTCTTTGCTCGCAGGGCTGCACTCCCTTGCCTGCCCACTTGTATCTCTCACAAGCTTCTTATGCTAATAAACTCACTCTTTGCCTATCATTTTGCCTCACCCTGAAATCTTTCTGTGACGAGACAAAAGAACCTGAGCTTCAGTAAGTCCTGATACCAGGTGAGCAGTTTCACTTAAAAGACGTGGGTTTGAGTCCCCTCCTAAGTCAGGGATCATGGGTTCAAGTCCCAATCTGAGGTGTGACTGGATATGAGACTCATCCAAGAAAGAATGTGGCTTCATTAGCTCAAATAAATTCTTAGAAATTTTAACATGCCTCTGTTTACCTTTCAACACATGTATGTAAGTTTTGTTCTACTGAGTTTTTTCTATACTATACAACAGTGAATTGTTTTATATATTGGTATTTTAAGTCATATGAAAATATAAAAAATTACAATAAACAATAATGAGATGGAAGAGTTGGAATATTTTGAGTTTAGTTCCTATTTTGTAAAAGCAAATAGCTGGAGGGGCGACTTCAAGATAGCAGAGGAGTAAGACGTGGAGATCACCTTCTTCCCCACAAATACATCAAAACCACGTCCACATGTGGAACAACTCCTACAGAACTCTACTGAATGCTGGCAGTAGACCTCAGACTCCCCAAAAGACACCCTGAGGTGACCTACACTCAGGGGCAGGGGCAAATCCCAAGCTGAACCCCAGGAACTGAGCGAACAAAGAAGAGAAAGGGAAACTTCTCCTAGCAGACTCAGGAGCAGCGGATAAAATCTCTACAGTCAACTAGATGTACCCTGCATCTGTGGAACACCTGAATAGACAACGAATCATCCAAAAATTGAGATGGTGGATTTGGGAGCAACAGTAGACTTGGAGTTTGCTTTCTGTATCCCATTTGTTTCTAGTTTTATGTTTATCTTAGTTTAGTATTTAGAGTTTATTATCATTGGTAGATTTGTTTATTGATTTGGTTGCTCTCTTCCTTGTATTTTTATAATATATATATATTTTTTCCTTTATCTCTTTTTGTGAGTGTGTATGTGTATGCTACTTTGTGTGATTTTGTCTGTATAGCTTTATTTTTGCCATTTGTCCTGGGGTTCTGACTGTCTTTTTTTTTTTAATATACTTTTTTAGCACTTGTTATCACTGGTGGCTCTGTTTTTGGTTTGGTTGCTCTCTTCTTTCTTTTTCTCTTTTTTTATTACTTTTTAATTTTTTTATTTTTAATAACTGTTTTCTATTTTAATTATTTTATTTATTTTTCTTTCTTTCTTTCTTTCTTTTCTCCCTTTTCTTCTGAGCCAAGGGGCTGACAGGGTCTTGGTGCTCTGGCCAGGTGTGAGGCCTGAGTCACTGAGGTGGGAGAGCTGAGTTCAGGACATTGGTCCACCAGAGACCTCACGGCCACATGTAATATCAAACGGTGAAAACTCTCCCAGAGGTCTCCATCTCAATGCTAAGAAGCAGCTCCACTCAACGACCAGCAAGCTACAGTGCTGGACACCCTATGCCAAACAACTAGCAAGACAGGAACACAAACCCACCCATTAGCAGAAAGGCTGCCTAAAATCATAATAAGTTCACAGACACCCCCAAACAAACCACTGGACGTGGTCATGCCACGCAGAAAGACAAGATCCAGTCTCATCCACCAGAACACAGGCACCAGTCCCTTCCACCAGGAACCCTACACAGCCCACTGAACCAACCTTAGCCACTGGGGGCAGACACCAAAAACAACAGGAACTACGAACCTGTAGCCTGCGAAAAGGAGACACCAAACACGTAAGTAAACACAGTAAGCAAAATGAGAAGATAGAGAAATACACAGCAGATGAAGGAGATGACTGAGCAAGGTAAAAACCCACCAGACCAAGCAAATGAAGAGGAAAGAGGCAGTCTACCTGAAAAAGAATTCAGAGTAATGATAGTAAAGATGATCCAAAATCTTGGAAATAGAATGGAGAAAATACAAGAAACATTTAACAAGGACCTAGAAGAACAAAAGAACAAACAAAAAATGACAAACAAGACAATAAATAAAATTAAAAATTCTCTAGAAGGAATCAATAGCAGAATAACTGAGGCAGAATAACGGATAAGTGACCTGGAAGATAAAATAGTTGAAATAACTACCAAAGAGCAGAATAAAGAAAAAAGAATCAAAAGAATTTAGGAAAATCTCAGAGACCTCCTGGACAACATTAAACGCAATAACATTCCAATTATAGGGGTCCCAGAAGAATAAGAGGAAAAAAAAGGGACTGAGAAAATATTTGAAGAGATTATAGTTGAAAACTTCCCTAATATGGGTAAGGAAATAGTAAATCAAGTCCAGGAAGCACAAAGATTTCCATAAAGGATAAATCCAAGGAGAAACACACCAGAACACATGTTAATCAAACTATCAGAAATTAAATACCAAGAAAAAATATTAAAAGCAGCAAGGGAAAAGCAACAATTAACATACAAGGGAATCCCCATAAGGTTAACAGCTGATTTTTCAGACGAAACTTGGCAAGTCAGAAGGGAGTGGCAAGACATATTTAAAGCAATGAGAGGAAAAACCTACAACCAAGATTACTCTACCCAGCAAGGATCTCATTCAAATCCGATGGAGAAATTAAAACCTTTACAGACTAGCAAAAGCTAAGGAATTCAGCACCATCAAACCAGCTCTGCAACAAATGCTAAAGGAACTTCTCTAGGCAGGAAACACAAGAGGAGGAAAAGACTTACAATAACAAACACAAAACAATTAAGAAAATGGTAATAGGAACATACTTTTCGACAGCTACCTTAAATGTAAAAGGATTAAATGCTCCAACCAAAAGACAAAGAGTGGCTGAAACGATACAAAAACAAGACCTGTATATATGCTGTCTACAAGAGACCCACTTCAGACTTAGGGACACATACAGACTGAAAGTGAGGAGATGGAAAAACATATTCCATGCAAATGGAAATCAAAAGAAAGCTAAAGTAGCAATTCTCACATCAGACAAAATAGACTTCAAAATAAAGACTATTACAAGAGACAAAGGAAGACACTACACAATGATAAAGG
This sequence comes from Grampus griseus, assembly GCF_964374135.1. Lineage (NCBI taxonomy): Eukaryota > Metazoa > Chordata > Mammalia > Artiodactyla > Delphinidae > Grampus > Grampus griseus. The sequence continues at coordinate 99,069,907 of NC_138998.1, forward strand.
GATTAATCCAAGAAGAAGATATAACAATTGTAAATACTTATGCACCCACCATAGGAGCACCTCAATATATAAGGCAAATACTAACAGCCATAAAAGGGGAAATCGACAGGAACACAGTAAGTGGGGGACTTTAACACCCCACTTTCACCGACAGATCATCCAAAATGAAAATAAATAAGGAAACACAAGCTTTAAATGACACACTAAACAAGATGGACTTAATTAATATTTATAGGACATTCCATCCAAAAACAGCAGATTGCACTTTCCTCTCAAGTGCTCATGGGACATTCTCCAGGATAGATCATATCTTAGGTCACAAATCAAGCCTTGGTAAACTTAAGACAACTGAAATCGTATCAAGTATCTTTTCCGATTGCAACGCTATGAGACTAGATATCAATTACAGGAAAAAATCTGTAAAAAATACATACAAACACATGGAGGCTAAACAATACACTACTGAATAACCAAGAGATCATGGAAGAAATCAAACAGGAAATCAAAAAATACCTAGAAACAAATGACCAGGAAAACACGACAACCCAAAACCTATGGGATGCAGCAAAAGCAGTTCTAAGAGGGAAGTTTATAGCAATACAATCCTACCTCCAGAAACAAGAAACATCTCATATAAACAACCTAACCTTACACCTAAATCAAGCAGAGAAAGAAGAAAAAAAAAAAAACCCACAGTTGGAAGAAGGAAAGAAATCATAAAGATCAGATCAGAAAGAAATGAAAAAGAAATGATGGCAAAGATCGTTAAAACTAGAAGCTGGTTCTTTGATAATATAAACAAAATTGATAAACCATTAGCCAGACTCATCAAGAAAAAAAGGGAAAAGACTCAGATCAACAGAATTAGAAATGTGATAGGAAAGTGATAGGAAATGTAAAAAGCTATGAACAGTACTTAATCCATTCATGCCTGAGGGTTCTCTAAAAACCCATCCCCATCTACACAGAGTGAGTTTTTCTTTGTATAGCAAGCTAAATAAAGTAGACTAAAAGGTGGATTCCTTTTGGACATAGAAAGTTAGAATAAGGAAATTCATTCCTAAAGCAAAGGGCAGTCACTGTGGAGTCAGACTGCGTTCTTTTCTCAGAGAACAAAATAAGGCAACCAAATAGCCTTCCTAGGCAAGAATATTCAGATAATTTGAATTTGACCTAAACATGTTTAGGATGTTTAAACTGACCTAAACATCCAAAATTCTAACGTGAATCTCTCAAAATTTTTAGAATTCAAAAGGAATATAAATGTTTATTTAAAAAATTAACTTTAAAATTTTAAAATAAAAGCAGATAGTCTATTTCTCAGCATAGAAAGGGCTGTTGGAAAAATAATTACATTTTTAAATACCAGTGATAACTTACTCAAAGGCCATAGCTCAAGAAAATTTTAACAAAGGAAGAGAGAAATTAACTTTATACTAAAATGCTTACCTCTTTATCTACAGACAGAAAAGGGAGGGAAAAAAAAATCACACCCTAGATCCATTAGGACCCTGAACAGCTGCAGGGCTGATCTGGTTTAAGGAAAAAAAAAAAAAAATCATTAAAAACCAGTATTAAATATCCTGACAGTAGAGACTAGGGAAGGAAGCATCCTAATAACAGTGAAGAAAGAGACAGCTAAAAAAAAATAAATTTGGTTTATACCTGTACCTGTGATTCCTAAATGAATAAGTACTTATTTAGATGTATGTAGAACCACTTTCCTCTATTCCTTTTTCTGTCTGCCTTTTTAAAAATCACATGCACTCTAATTTTAAAATTAGTAACTTAAATTTATTTCTGCCTCTATTTGTAACAGATGCCAGCTATCAGCTAAAAGGGAGATAACTATGTGGTAAAAAAATATATTTTTTCTTGACTTATTTCTTCAAAATGTGGTTATGATAAATATATAAAGGGAAATATGAAAAGGAAATAGAATATTACAAAAGATCATTGCAAAGATATAGAATCCAAAAGAACAAATGACTTAAAATTAGCTAGTATTACATTGGTACATGACTAATTAATAAAATAATGAAATAGCCTATCATTACCCAGATATTTTTCCAAAAGTAAAAGATAATCTAAAGATAGATTTAAATGAAATGAAGAAAGAACAACAAAATCATGGGAAATCTATAATTTCTAATTAGATTCCCTGTATAACTTGTTACCAAGGGTTTTGTAGTATGTGGCTATAACTAATTATTCCTCAAGATTAAACTAAATTTAAATGAGAAAGGGAGCAATGCAGGGGAAGAAAATCTCCAACTTCATTCTAAGAATGATAAAAAATAGAAGAGGTGAGAATGAAAAGAAGTCTTCATTTGGTAAAATGACAAACATCTGATTTGTTCCAAACATTCTACCTCTTATCTTGCATAATCTAAATAAACTAAAGTGGTTGAATGTACATAGGCATCTCATTATGTAAGCTGTAATGACTTAATTTTTAAATCATAAGCATCTAATACTCTCTACCAAAGGAAAGCCTGTTATAGAGGCCTTCTTATTCTAATGCGATATTTTCCTCAGAACCACTTAAATATTCACTTTGAGTCAATATACTGACATAAACTTAGAAAATTAGTGCCCTGAATTCTGCTGCTAGGCATGTAGTTAATAACATAAATCTGTTTTACAGCAGAAAAATGAAGGCTCTGCATTTAAATGATAAATAGTTTCAGACTAAAACAAGAGAATAAAACAAGAAGCAAAATGCATCATGTGCATATACATTTCTATTTCACTTTGGGTAAACATAAAACTTTTTTATTAGACTACAAAGATATTTAATAAAAAGTAAGAACTCAATGGCATAGCTATCTGGAAGACAACTAAGACTAAGTTTTATAAATAAATTTATTACTTTTGGTTCATTTCTCCTATTAACAGGACCAAAATATAGCAAGAAGGATAATTTCTATTAAGAAGGAATGATTTTTCCCATAAAAAATAGTCACATATTCATGAAGATTAAAAGTTCTTAAATAGAGTCCATCTTCTGAATATCTGTAAGCCTTAATTGGTACAAAAAGTTAAGATTTTCACTTAACCAATAAATAAGATACTCCAAAAACTATCTTTGAATAGAATTTCTACAATTAAGATATGGAAAATATTCATCTTAATTGTTCTGTCTTATGTTCAACAATTCCATGCTAGCTTCCACAGGACTTCACAAATACAGAAAGCATGTGAAAATAATCTCACAAATCATACTTAATTTCATTCTTATATGGTAGAGATAATAAAGCATATTATCCTGGTTTTATGGATGAGGAAATTGACTTAAAGGAGGGAATTGACTTATTTGAGTCTTCAAAGAAAATAGAAAAATCACCACCACAAGTATCTGGAGGGTTCTATTAGCCCACATGGAGGCTTTGAACTAAAATACATTTAAATAGAATATAATCTCTATGAGGGCAGGGACTTTGTTTTGTCCCATTATTGTATCCCCAGCATCAGGGGTATACAATGCCAGGATCACAGTAGGTTCTTAATATTTGCTGACTATGGAAATGAGTAATAGAAGGCTTGAATTCTAACTAAAACAATTCTGAACACTTCCACTCATGGGAGACTACTGTTTCCTACATCAGGTTACTAAATATCACACATTATTGAGAGATATATAAACTTTGAGCTCCCTCCTAAACTAATCATCCTGTTTTAGAGCCTTCATAACGACTTAGCTGAACACAGAAATATCAGATGAACTAACTGAAGTCTGCAAACATCAGATGACTCAGCCAGCACTATGCTAGAGCACAAGATTTTACCTTAGGACAAAGACTCAGGTTGAGAACCAAGAGGTGCTCTGTGTGTGTGGAGCCGGGGGTGGGGGTGTGTGGGGGTGTGGGTGCGTGTTTTCAAGATGGAGAGAGGGGAGAGGAAAATGGTATCAAGAATATGTGTCTGCATCAGGAGAGAGAGAACTGAATAAGTGATATAACACCCAAGCTGCTTAAAAGGTATTCTTTAGTAGAGGACTTTAATATAAAAAGGACTATTTACTGACCCAGTCAGATCACCTATCTTTGCTCTAATTACTAATAAAGTCTACAACCTTAACTCTGATTAACTTTCTATTTTAACTAAATGTTGTAATATTTAACTATATTATATTATGAATTGGTAATTCTTACAAACATAAGGTATGAAATAAATGAACAGTCAAACTGTACATGTTAATGCAAATTGGGAGAAGAAACCCCTAAGACTGTGATGCTCTGTACATATTGCAAAGAAAACGATTAATGAAGGAGAAAGTATTTAAGCATATCAAATGCTGCTGAAAGGTCCTGTAAAATAAGAACAGTTCAATATTTACCAGATTTTTTAACAGAGAAGTTATGGCAGCTATGACAAAAAAATGTTTGGTGGAGAGCTAATGTGGGCAGAAGCACAATCTTCATGCAGGAATCTGAAAAAGAGTGCTTTTTTTAATCACAGATATGTAATGTGTAAGATAAATTTATAGAGATTCTTTTAAGGTAAGAAGATGATTCTGTACATATGTTTCAGTTCATGTTCTGGCCCATTAATGTTGCTTAACACTTCACAAAGATAGGTATTTTGACATGGTTTTTCAAAATATGTTAGACCTTCACAATTCAAATAAAATTATAACTTTACCCAGGCCTACAGTTCCATAGGAATTGTTCCTGATATGTCAAAGCTTGCTTGACACCAGAATCCTACATGTGAAACTATATCTAACGATCATCAGCTTCTCCAATGGCTTCAAACTGAGATTTGTCTATGTTAATTTACTTAGAGATATAAACTACATGTGCCATAAATAAATGTCTGACTTGCACAAAATTATGATAGGTTATACTAATTTTGTGTGGCATATTTGTATTTAATGATTCTTAAACACAGAATGTAAGTGTATATATAGTGGGAAAATTGTGAAAGCACAGGTACTATTCTTTCAAATAACTGTGGCACTGATTTCCAATTATTAAAAAATTACTTTAGAATATCAAATTAGTAGTAGTTAGAGGGAAGTGTCACATGGATAAGTTGGGCATTTTGCCCTATACCTCATTTGTAATCTCACAAATTACTGATTATCTAGAGTACAGTTTAAATGTATTCTTGCTGTAAGACTGTTTAAAAGAACTGCATGGTTTTAAATAGGATCTGACATAATCATCACTGTGCAATAAGCCAGGCAGTGTAATAAACTTACCCTGTTATTTCAAACAACCTTTAGAAAAAGTTTCATTAATCTTTTCTTAGGGGAAAAGAAGCAAAATAATATTTGAAGCTAACTAAATAAAAATGCTTAACAACCATTCACCTTGCAAACTTCAAGAAAAAAACTATCCCTGGATATTACATATTATATTCTACAGAATAATAACCTAAAATTGCTGTTAGCATAGTAATAAAAAACCTTATGATGCATTGCATGGAGTTTTAAGGTCATGTTGGGAACATAAATCTTTCAGCTCTAAAATACATTATATGGGACCAGTGAACTTAGGTACTTTTGTACTTAGGTGCTTCGTAACAGACAAAGATAATTAGATGGATGTTAAATATCCTGTATACTTCTGATTAACCCAATATTCTTAAGAGACAGAAGAACAGAAAAGTGTTAACAATAAATATTATGAAATACTTTTCATATGAATATACTATCAAAATACATTGAAAATATATGTTTCTCTGTGTGTTAGTTATATTACGGTTTTCTATGCAAGTTTACAATTCATAAATCCAATAAGCAAAACACTGCACATTTCCTAAGTAGCTAAAAATTAAAAGGACATGGAATTAAGTGATACATATACTTAAAGAGATATGGTTCCCAAAGTTAAGAAGCTTATATTCAAACTCAGTATCATCTCTTACATATACTGAGAGGATCTAACATATACTAAAAATAGTTAATATTTAGAGCAATGATTTAAGTAAAATGCAACAGTGTATAAGTTAATAGAAAAAAATCAATGAATATACACGTCTGAGAAATTAGAAATATAGTGAAGTAGAATATAGAAAAAATTCCAGGGGAAAAAGCCATAAGAGAAGAAAAAATTATAAACAAGCATATAAATAGGAGGTATAAAATACATCATGATAGAAGGTAAAATATACATGTCAGTTTTCAAACAATAATTGTTAAATATCCACTTTTAAAAGACAAAGACTTCAAGATTTTATAATAAACAAAATCCAACTGCAACCCACATACTAGCTGTGGATCCACTCTCCTCATTCCAACTTTTCTGCAAACACATCAAATTCATCTCTTTACTATTCAGAGTGTTCACTCTATCTCCTGTTTCCAATCTTAAATACAAAAATCTATCAAAGTGCTTAGCAAAACAAAGGATATTCCAATGATTACAACACATACACCCACACACAAAAGAACAACTGCTACACAAATGCATGTTGCTAATAAGGGTAACAACAAAAACAAAATAATCCAAAAAAGTTAAGAGTAAAAGGACTTCCTAGAAAAAAATATTAGCATCTGATGGGTACCAGTCATGAAAAACTTGGCAATATATTTGAGAATTCTAAGAAGTTATTTAAGCCACTGATAAAGTAATTCCACTTCTAGAATTTATCATGTTTTAAATAATAATTGTGAAATGATAGAATGCCATCCAGTTATTAAAATTCATTTTGAAAAGAACATTTAATGGTTTAGAAAATATATACATAATATATTAAGTGGAAAACTGAACTATATAAAACAATAAGTTAACTATATTTCCTACTTTGAAAAATATATGCATACATTATATATTATCTAACAATTTTACATATATAATATTATATAACCCATGTGGTTAACAGTATTATATAATAATAATATTCACAGAGAAAGTATAGACACACACACATAGAGCTGAGGAAAGAACTCTTAAAAAACTGAAATAACAGTGGTTACTTCTCAAAGAAAGGATTATCAGTGAATTTTACTTTCTTCTTCATGATTTGTAAGTTTTATAATTGTCCATAATTTTATGTTTATACAAGTAATGGAATATATACTCCACGTGTAAGCATAAAATTATTACTAAAAATACAGTTTCCAAGCACAAAAAACTAAAGTCTTTCCTAATTAATTCTAGGAAATTTATATACTTATGATAATAAAAATATAACAATCTTATTTACTACCAAAAAAAATCAACAAATTGGCCCCTTATAAAAAAGTAACAGCAACAGCAACAACAACAACATGGCTCAAACTAACTTGGGAGCAGAAATGTGGACTTAAACAAATTCAGCCAAACTTTTAAGAAACTGTTAAATCTTATCTGAGCTATTATTAAGTTACTACTGTCTCTCAGCTTCACAGGTATCCTTCTGCTTTGCAAGCGCTAGGACTGGGCACTGTGAACCATGTTTTGGCTTTGCCAGTTGATTCCCTGTAAGGGTCTCAAAAGAAATTCTGAATAACTGGAAACACATCTGATGCTCCTGGATGGGAATACCGTAATCCATAATACTGATGGGAAACTTTAATACAGTAAATGTGTCCATTTTCTCCACATTCATCTATAATGTAAATTCAATTCTAATATATATACCAGCTCTATATTTTTAGGAAACTTAGTAAACTTATTCTATAAAGTACAGGAAAGGATAACATTTCAAGAATATCTAAGTCATTTTAAAAAAAAAGAACCTAGAATTATGACTTCTCCTATTGATATTACAATATACTGTAATTTCACAGTAATAAATCTTAAATACTAGCACAAAAGAGGCAAACGGATCATGAAACAGAATACAGTATTTAAAGATAGACCATGTTTACGTGGGCAGTAAACATCAAGTAATGAGTATATACAAAATCAAAGTGCAACAGATGGGCTATTCAATAGAAAAACTGGATCACTATATAAAAAACAAAATTGTATTTCTATGTGATCCCTTATAAGAAGGTTGATCCTCAAAGGCAACTGATCTAAATTGAAAGGTTAAACTATAAAGTTAATATATAGTGTAAATAAATCTTTGTGATCTAGGGTTAGGGAAAGACTTCTTAAACAATAACCTAAAGCCCAGGACCAGATGGCTTCACAGGCGAATTCTATCAAACATTTAGAGAAGAGCTAACACCTATCCTTCTCAAACTCTTCCAAAATATAGCAGAGGGAGGAACACTCCCAAACTCATTCTACGAGGTCACCATCACCTTGATACCAAAACCAGACAAGGATATCACAAAGAAAGAAAACTACAGACCAATATCACTGATGAACATAGATGCAAAAATCCTCAACAAAATACTAGCAAACAGAATCCAACAGCACATTAAAAGGATCATAAACCATGATCAAGTGCGGTTTATTCCAGGAATGCAAGGATTCTTCAATATATGCAAATCAATGTGATAAACCATATTAACAAATTGCAGATTGAAAACCATATGATCATCTCAATAGATGCAGAGAAAGCGTTTGACAAAATTGAACACCCATTTATGATAAAAACCCTCCAGAAAGTAGGCATAGAGGGAACTTTCCTCAACATAATAAAGGCCATATATGACAAACCCACAGCCAACGTCGTCCTCAATGGTGAAAAACTGAAACCATTTCCACCACTAAGATCAGGAACAAGACAAGGTTGCCCACTCTCACCACTCTTATTCAACATAGTTTTGGAAGTTTTAGCCACAGCAATCAGAGAAGAAAAGGAAATAAAAGGAATCCAAATCGGAAAAGAAGTAAAGCTGTCACTGTTTACAGATGACATGATACTATACATAGAGAATCCTAAAGAGGCTACCAGAAAACTACTAGAGCTAATCAATGAATTTGGTAAAGTAGCAGGATACAAAATTAATGCACAGAAATATCTGGCATTCCTATACACTAATGGTGAAAAATCTGAAAGTGAATTCAAGAAAACACTCCCATTTACCATTGCAACAAAAAGAATAAAATATCTAGGAATAAACCTACCTAAGGAGACAAAAGACCTGTATGCAGAAAATTATAAGACACTGATGAAAGAAATTAAAGATGATACAAATAGATGGAGAGATATACCATGTTCTTGGATTGGAAGAATCAACATTGTGAAAATGACTCCACTACCCAAAGCAATCTACAGATTCAATGCAATCCCTATCAAACTACCATTGGTATTTTTCACAGAACTAGAACAAAAAATTTCACAATTTGTAAGCAAAAACAAAAGACCCCAAATAGCCAAAGCTATCTTGAGAACGAAAAATGGAGCTGGAGGAATCAGACTCCCTGACTTCAGACTATACTACAAAGCTACAGTAATCAAGACAGTATGGTACTGGCACAAAAACAGAAAGATAGATCAATGGAACAGGATAGAAAGCCCGGAGATAAACCCACGCACATATAAAGGAGGCAGGAATGTACAGTGGAGAAAGGACAGCCTCTTCAATAAGTGGTGCTGGGAAAACTGGACAGGTACATGTAAAAGTATGAGATTAGATCACTCCCTAACACCATATACAAAAATAATCTCAAAAAATAAAATAAAAATAAACTCAAAATGGATTAAAGACCTAAATGTAAGGCCAGAAATTATCAAACTCTTAGAGGAAAACATAGGCAGAACACTCTATGACATAAATCACAGTAAGATCCTTTTTGACCCACCTCCTAGAGAAATGGAAATAAAAACAAAAATAAACAAATGGGACTTAATGAAACGTCAAAGCTTTTGCACAGCAAAGGAAACCATAAAAAAGACCAAAATACAACCTCAGAATGGGAGAAAATATTTGCAAATGAAGCAACTGGCAAAGGATTAATCTCCAAAATTTATAAGCAGCTCATGCAGCTCAATAACAAAAAATCAAACAACCCAATCCATAAATGGGCAGAAGACCTAAATAGACATTTCTCCAAAGAAGATATACAGACTGCCAATAAACACATGAAAGAATGCTCAACATCATTAATCATTAGAGAAATGCAAATCAAAACTACAATGAGATATCATCTCACACCAGTCAGAATGGCCATCATCAAAAAATCTAGAAACAATAAATGCTGGAGAGGGTGTGGAGAAAAGGGACCCCTCTTGCACTGTTGGATGGAATGTAAATTGTTACAGCCACTGTGGAGAACAGTATGGACGTTCCTTAAAAAACTACAAATAGAACTACCATATGACCCAGCAATCCCACTATTGGGCATATACCCTGTGAAAACCATAATTCAAAAAGAGTTATGTACCAAAATGTTCATTGCAGCTCTATTTACAATAGCCCGGAGATGGAAACAACCTAACTGTCCATCATCGGATGAATGGATAAAGAAGATGTGGCACATATATGCAATGGAATATTACTCAGCCATAAAAAAGAAATGAAATTGAGCTATTTGTAATGAGGTGGATAGACCTAGAGTCTGTTATACAGAGTGAAGTAAGTCAGAAAGAGAAAGACAAATACCATATGCTAACACATATATATGGAATTTAAGAAAAAAAAAATGTCATGAAGAACCTAGGGGTAAGACAGGAATAAAGACACAGACCTACTAGAGAATGAACTTGAGGATATGGGGAAGGGGAAGGGGAAGCTGTGACAAAGCGAGAGAGAGGCATGGAGATATATACACTACCAAATGTAAGGTAGATAGCTAGTGGGAAGCAGCCGCATAGCACAGGGATATCAGCTAGGTGCTTTGTGACCGCCTGGAGGGGTGGGATAGGGAGGGTGGGAGGGAGGGAGACGCAAGAGGGAAGAGATATGGGAACATATGTATATGTATAACTGATTCACTTTGTTATAAAGCAGAAACTAACACACCATTGTAAAGCAATTATACTCCAATAAAGATGTGAAAAAAAAATAACCTGAAGTACAAAATATAAAGTAAAAAACAGATGAATTTGATTACAACAAAAACAAGAATTCCTGTTCACTAAAGGAGACCACGAACAAAATTGATAGATGACAGATTTGGATACGGTTTTTGCAGTGTTAAGAGCTATGAAGGAAAAATATCTAGACTACATAAAGAATTCTTACAAATAAATAATTAAAAAAAAAAGAACCAGTAACCCCAATTTTAAAATACCTAAGGATATAGGATAATACCAACAAGTATACGAAAAGATTCAGAAACTCGTTAAAACTTAAAGAAACTGAAGTAGCACTGGAATAAAATTTTAGACTCATTAAGATTGACAAAAATGAAAAAGCTCTATCTTTTCAAGTACTGTCAAGATAGACGTAAGTAAGAAGCTTTATAAATTGTTGATGAGAGAGTAGACTCTTACAGCTATTATAGAGGGCAATCTTCTGGCAGTTAAATTGAGTATGCATATACATTATGACATGTACATTTATACACACACTCACAAATACATAAACCCTAGAGAAATATTCAGCAGGCCTATAACTGGAAAAGTATAAGTATGTTCATCGTAGCATGATTTATAGTAACTGGAAGTTGGAGGTAATCACTACAGATAAGTAAACTATAATGGAACCAAACAGCAAAAAACTACATTCACAGCAATTAGTACTAAAAGAGTAAATGAACACCCAGCAACAAATACAGATTTTAAAATATAGGGCTGATAAAAAAAATAGTGAGGATCAAAATGAGATCTATAGTTTATGAAAACCAAAATAACATATTCACAAGACAATTTACATTGTCTAAAACCATATACAAATTAAAGGTTTTCTCCTCAAATACAACAGAATCATTGTCTATGGTAAAAGAAGAGGAATATGTATAGGAAATAGGATTAAATAAATAAAGCAAGAGAGGACTTGCATAGACTAAGGATGATAATGTGGCATTGAACTAATAAGTAGCCAGCAATAAGAGGCAGCCATGATTGGTCATTCCAGCCTCTAGAGGCACCTCTCTTCCAGAGGGTGAAAAGACTAAATAGGTCTCACGTCTTATACAGGAATAAACCAACCTAGGGATTTGGAGATCTGGAAGAGCACCACAGGAGAGAGCCACATGAAAAGTCTAATTCCTCCTAATCTTTGCAAATTTGGAAACAGGGTTGTGATATCTTGGGGATATAATGATATTATTTTGCCCACAGCTAGAGGTTTGTATATACTGATTGCCACAGATGTTGTTTTTCACTTTACATAGACATATGTAAGAGAGATCACAGTTTAAACCATAGTATTTTTTCCACTACTTGATGTTTCGGCACATTTCTTCAGACAACAGAGACAACAGAAAGAACTCTACTGCATGACACATGATGAGTTTTCTGGAAATAAATTGTCTCCACTGTGGACACAGAAATACCCAAGCATGTCTGGCAGTCTGCTGCACAATACATAAGTCTTTCCACTGGATTTGTTGCAATAAGCTGTGAATACTGGTAGAAAATACCTCCAAAAGAAAGAAGAAAGACAATCTACAGTTGACCCAGTAACAAGGTCCTCAGCACTGGAAAGTTGGAAAGGAGAGTTTTTGAGTATAAATCCCAGAAATATTAAAAGTGGCCAAGGGTTTGCAAGGATTAAAGTTTGTGTGAGTGGGTGAGTTAGCCTAATTTGAATTTGCTTGTTGGTGTTCTATGTGGAGATGACAAATTAATGCAGCTATTACTAGATTTGTGATTAAGGTATAAAAATATCTTATTATTTTTTACTCTTCTGTTTCTGAATGGGTTTCAAATTATTCCAAAAAGTGCTCCTCAGTATTTCCTCCTTTATTATTTGTGTTTTTCATACACGTCTAATTTCTGTTCCTTGTCTTTGGCAAACCACTACTGGAAATGACAAATTACAAAATGAGATTCAAAGGGCACATGCAGGTGACTGAACAAGTATAGTAGACTAGGGAATGCAGGCATGGACCATGTTGCTTCTCTCTACATACAGCTGCTTCTGCCAGAATAAAGCTAATTTGCTTTTAACTAAAACGAGATATTTAAACTTAAAGATGAAGGGGATATTTTCTGTGACTCTTCACAATGGAATACAGAAAATTAATCTTAGGAATACTTGCCTACGTTCTTACTAAATTCCCAATTATTTTGAGAATGGAAACTCTTTTGATCGAAATATTGCTGAAGTACACTCAGAATGCTATCCTATCTAGTGAACCTTTTTCTAAAAGTGGATTTAGTACTAGGACTGGGAGGGTACCGATCCGAGCTAGAACAGAGGGAAGATCCTGTTATATTCTCCTTTCCACTGTACTACCCAATTCATTCTCTGTTCCCCAATTTACACTATATGTCACTTCAGTGTAACTTCCTTGCTTGAGAGATAATCAAATTTAAATTCTTCCTTGAATGGCATTCAATGTGCTCCACGGTCTGACATTAATTCACTATAATTTCACTTCTTCCTTGTAGCAGATGCTGTCAGTACTCCGCCCATCTCCTCGGACCTTTCAGGATGCTTTAACAACTCTGTGCATGAGGGCTGTCATTTTATTCCTCAAAACTGCAAGTCTCTGTGTACACAAGGGTCATAAGTGCTAAGGAATTAACATCCCTAGGGGAAAAGCCCTCTAAAAATAACTCATGGAATATAGTGTATGAGACATGTTTTATATCATTTCCCATCCTTTTTCTGTATCACTTTTCTTCCCTGACCCATGCTTCCTGCATCTACCAAATAAACTATCTGCACTCAAATTCTTACCTCAGCATCAGATCACAGGGGAACTGCAACTAAGCCAGTTGGTACAAAAAAACAATCCTAGGAAGCAAGTAGTCCAGTAACTGGATTACTCACTAGCCAAATGGCAACAAGAATTCCAGTGCTGGTAATAAGTGAATAGTGATACCCCCTGGCATTCTGAAGTATCTCAATTACTAACATTCTTACCTGTGGTGAACTGCGATTTCATAGGTTGCATTGGTTTATGTAATATCTCCAGAATTTGAGAAAGATACACTGCAGTTGCAAAGGTAATTATAAAGGACAATGGTTACTGTTAAATACCATCAATGCATTGAAAGAAGAAAAATGACAAACTCAACTCAGCCAACACCCAACTCCAACAGCCAACGCGGTGTGAAATCAAAGGCTTTTTAAAAAAATAATAGTATTTATAGAGATACTAGTCTCCTGCAGCCAAAAGGTGTTAGGGATGCAAACCAAGCTCAGGACCTGACTGTGCTAGGTAGGAACCAAACTGCTGAGAAGGATGAATTTACAGCCTTGTTATATCTCTTACATAAAGTCAGGCATGGATAAATAGGGAAACCTCTAAGACCTAGAAGAGACATGGATGAAGATATTTGAGAACTTGAATTCCCAGACTTCCTTAAAGTCTTTGGGCCTGTAGAAATAGCTCATTCACCCTTGCAAAAGGACAACAGCCTCCCTTTGCCTGGGGGACATGCAGTGGCCTCACCTCAAGTAGACATCTGGCAAGACAAAGCCTACCCTCTTTAAAATCTCCCTCTCCACCTCCTTCAAGCTTCTAGGCTACAATTATAGTAAATTCTCAGTGTAACCCAATAGTGAAAACATTCTCCTTTCATTAGAAGGAAAGTGATTATTGATCAGGGTCTGCTTATGAAACTGTTTCCCTAGTTTCAATAAGAATGATGGGATTTTCGAATAGCAGAGGCCAGATGGTGACACTTAAATGTAACAGTGAAGGTGGATGTAATTGTTCTAATGCAAAAACGGGTAGCCAAGCTTGAAGGGCAACCAAGAGGCACTGACATACCAGCATCTGCAGCACTGACTAACAGATAACAATGATACCAGAAATGAGACAGATTAGAAACCAATGAGGGTACTGCTGAACTCACAAAACCAAAGATTTTGTGATGGTTCAAGACCAGGAGCCATCAAAGCTTATGTCAGAGCTGACAATGAAGCCGTTATCCCAGACCACTATCTGCACTACAATAGTTCTCATATCCCCAGACCATCAACTTAAGAGCAAGCCAACTCCCTTCTAGGAAGGTACCCAAAATGCCAGAGGAGGTCACAAGCTCTGGGGAATTAACACACACTCCAAAGCAGTCCTTAACCAAAGGACTCTAGAGAACTGGTTTACAAACACAACAGCTCACTTGCCTCCAGGGGCAGGTAACTCCAAGGCACCTACCAAAGACATTTCTTTCACTTGAACCATTTTCTCAGGATTTATGTTTAGGTTTTGGGTTTCTGCAAACCATGCTATAGACAAAATGAAATAATTATTTTGCTCCTTTCTCTTTTCCACCTATGTTTATCATTCCCTTCCCTAGTACTTCTCTACCCATCCAAATTCTATTCACACTTCAGGAAACTCTCAAATGCTACATATTAAATAAAGCTTCCCTAATTTCCCCAAGTACAGTTTTCCCCCATTTCATAAGCAATGTATTTATTCCTGAAAAAAAATTAATATTCAAGACAACTGGATACACCTGTATGCAAAAGAATAAAGTTGGATCACTTCCTTCCTCTGCACGCAAAAATTAATGCAAAATGGCTCATAGATTTAAATGTAAGAGCTAAAGCTATACAAATCTTTAAAGAAAACATAGGAGTAAATCTTTGTGACTTTGGATTAGTCAATGGTTTCTTACATACGAAACTGAAGGAACAAGCTACAAAAGAAAACAAGTAGATTACTTGGACTTCAAAATTAAAAATATACTTCTGTGGCACAAATGATATCATAAAGAAAGTAAAAACCCACAGAATGGGAGGAACTATGTGTAAATAGTATACCTAATAAAGGACTTGTATCCAGTATAAAGAACTCTTAAAATTAGACAACAAAAAGACAACCCAATTAAAAATTGGGCAAAGGATCAGAATAGAAATTTTTCCAAAGAAAATAGGCAAATGGCTAATAAGCACATGAAAAGCTCTCAGATCATTAACCATTAGGGAAACACAAATAAAAAACAAAATGTGAATCAGCTTCACACCCACTAGATATATTATATGGCTATAAACAAGATGACAGACAATAATCAATGTTGGTGAAAATGTGGAGAAACTGGAACCTTTATACAATGCTGGTGCAAATGTAAAGTGGCACAGAATAATTTGGCAGTTTTTCAAAATGTTAAACATAGAGCTACCATGTGATCTAGCAATTCTGTTCCTAGGTGTATACTCAAGAGAAAAGAAAACATACTGCCATAGCAAAACTTATAAATGAATGTTCATAGCAGTACTATTATACTAACCAAAAGTGAAAATAAACTAAATATCTACCAACAGATGAAGGGAAAAAATGCAGTATATCCACATAATTGAATAATATTTGACAATCAAAAGGAACAAATAAATGCTAAATGAAAACAAAAAAGAAATCCATGCTAAAACATGGATAAATCTTCACAACGTTATGCTAAGTGAAAGAAGCCAGTCAAAAAACATTACATATAATGTATTATTCCATTTACATGAAATGTCCAGAATAGGCAAATCTATAGGGGTAAAAAGTAGATTAATGCTTGCCTAGTGCTGGAGGTTGGGGTATGTTGAGGTGGGAGGGGTCTGGGGATGGGATGCTAATGAGTACAGAGTTTCCCTTTGGAATGATGGTTGCACAACTCTGAATATACTAAAGTCATTGAATTGTACACTTTAAATGAGTGAATTTTGTAGCATGTGAATTATATATTTATTAATTATATAACATTTATTCATAAATATATTAAATAATAATATCCATCCCTTTCTCTGTTGTACATCATGGCTGTATTATTTAAGACAGTCCATCTGCAAGTTGAATAATCTTAAGTAAAAAGATAGAATTTACTGGTTTCTATAGTACCTCAGAAAAGGCAGGCATAGAGCTAGTCACAGGGAAAAAGGGATTCCAAAACTCAAATGCTGTTAGAAATTTCAGTCCTACACTCTAGTGTTTATTTATTGGCTTTTGTCTGCCTTACAGTATATGGAGTTTGTTCATATAAAGATAAACATGGTGACAAGCAGTTCAGGGCTTAAATATTTTCTTATAACTTTTTCTTCTTAAATTTATACTTTGGAGTTCTGTAGGCTTGTCTTCAAATCCCAAGTCCATAATTTACAAGTTATGTGATCTGGAAGATTTATTTTTATCTTCAATTCATAATCAATGAAATAAAATTACCTTTCTTATCATAGGTTATTTCAATCATTTTATGAGATAACACAAGTACAATGGATAGCATAATATCTAATATGGAGCATATGTTGAAAATATTGGTTTGTAATCTACAGGAAAGTCATCTAGGTTAATGAAGGGAGGTAAGTCCCTAACTTAATGGTTAGGAACTATATGGCAATCAGATATTCCTTTTCAGAAATTTGAACTAAGAAACATGGGATGTAGGTAGGGTGCGGGTGGGAGGACCAGTTATCATTCGGAACTAAATCTGAAAGTTTATTATATAGAGTGATCATAAAGACCATAAGAGCAATGCTGAAGTTGAGCTTATGAAGGAATTAGATAGTGACAGTAACTAAAACCACAAGTTATTCCCACTATTTTTTTTTTTTTGCTGTACGCGGGCCTCTCACTGTTGTGGCCTCTCCCGTTGCGGAGCACAGGCTCCAGACGCGCAGGCTCTGTGGCCATGGCTCACAGGCCCAGCCACTCCGCGGCATGTGGGATCTTCCCAGACCGGGGCACGAACCTGTGTCCCCTGCATCAGCAGGCGGACTCTCAACCACTGCGCCACCAGGGAAGCCCTATTCCCACTATTTTGTTAAGTCTACATTCTTTCACTAGGTGATCTCAATCAGTGTGATGATTTTAAATATCATCCTCATATCAGTAATTTCCAAATTTGTATCTAGAGCTCTGACCTCTTCACTGAACTCCAAAGTCCTATATACAACAGCCTTTTTTTTTTTTTTTTTTGAGGTATGCGGGCCTCTCACTGTTGTGGCCTCTCCCGTTGCGGAGCACAAGCTCCAGACGCGCAGGCTCAGCGGCCATGGCTCATGGGCCCAGCCGCTCTGCGGCATGTGGGATCTTCCTGGACTGGGGCACGAACCCGTGTCCCCTGCATCGGCAGGCGGCCTCTCAACCACTGCACCACCAGGAAAGCCCTACAACAGCCTTTTTGACATATTTACTTAGCTGTCTAACAGGCATCACAAAACATGGTTGCAACAGAACTCTTGATCCTCCCCCCTCCACCCCTCTGCTCATCTGCCAGTCTTACCCATCTTAGTAAATGTAACCACAATCTACCAAGCAGTCAAGGCAATACTCTAGGAGTGATCCTTCAATTATTTTCCCCTCATACCTGACACATAATTCAACAGCTAGTCATACTAGCTTTACTTCGCAAACATATCCAACACACACTAATTTTTCTCCATCCATGTTGCCAACAACTTAGTTCAAACAATCAGCTATTACTAGTTCTACTGCAACTGTCATCCAACTAGTAGTCCCTGCTTTTAGTCCTGCCCCTTCATGATCCATTTAGTGATCACAGTGGAGCAAAGGTGACCCTTTAAAAATAAAAGTAAGACAGACTCACCAATATGACTATGAAGACTGAATTTTAGCAACAGAAATAACAAATGAGTACTTCATGTTAATGTCCCATTATCAACCATCTCTCCCTCCAACAAATATATACAGTAAGAATTCCAGGCAAAAAGCCAGTACACAAAAATCTTAATCATTCAAAGAAATACCATTACCAATATTAAAGTACTGCTCAATATTATTAACAGTATCTACTGTATAACCACTGTGTTAAGACTTTACACACAAATCACCTTTAGTACTCACAAAAATCTTATGACGTAGGTAATATTATCTACATTTTACATATAAGGATGACTAAGTCTTATGGAAGTTGGGTCACTTCCAAAGTGATCTACTTCCCAAGTCAGAGAACTAATAAAACAGCAGAACTGAAAATCAAAATCTTAAAAGGAAACACGATAGCGCATAATGAAGAAAGAGCCCAATATTCAATGAGCAGTTGAGTCACGCTGGAAAACAACAGAATACAGATCTATAAACTCCCACTGCTGAGATTTCAGAGACTCTCTTGAACTAGTTGCTAAGAGGCATAGCTTTACTACATTTTCTCTATTTCTTGTGATCTAATAGCTCAATTCTGGGGGGGAGATCCCATGCATGTACATCATTACAGATCTCTTTAAGTTAAATAAAAATTAACAGAACTAAATTATTACTTTTTCCAGCCACCTTATTTTACTCAACTAGTTGCTAAGAGGCATAGCTTTACTACATTTTGAACTAGTTGCTAAGAGGCATAGCTTTACTACATTTTCTCTACTTCTTGTGATCTAATAGCTCAGTTCTGAGGGGAGATCCCATGCATGTACATCATTACAGATCTCTTTAAGTTAAATCAAAATTAACAGAACTAAATTATTACTTTTTCCAGCCACCTTATTTTACTCAACTAATGAGAATTCTAATATAACTTGGTTATTTACTCCCAAGGATTCCATTATTTTCACAACTCCATTCAGTGCTATATTGACAGGAATTATAAGTGATTGAAATTTAATAACTTCTATTATTCTTTGCAGTTACAAGGTTCTCAAGTCTCTAATATATTCCCAATTACAGATTCTTTACATTGTGAAATAGAAATGTTTCATTAAAAGTAAGTAAAGCATGCTTCTGCATATATGAGAAGAGTTCCAGATATTTGGAGGTCCCATTTTACAACTTTATCTGGTTCAAATTTTCAAAATTAAATTGAGAAACTCTGTGTGCAATATGGTAATGTCCTTAGTCATCCAACATTGTCGTTATCTTTTCTCCTTTTTATATTCTTCACATATTCTGCAACTTCATAGATTTCTCTTCATTTTGGGTCCCGTGTTTTGACCCACCAATGCTACTGTTACCCAAATCCCTTTCAATGATTTCTTGTTATTTTCCAAATCACTCTGAACATTATTCCTGCTGTGTTCAATATACTTAAGCTAAGTCTGTAAGTATTTTACTTCATTCAATTTTTATTTTTCTCATCACTGTGATTCAAATTTTCTATAACTTCTAGTTTCTCTCCCGTACTGGGTTTGTTGTATTATCTGGACAACCCCCGCCCCCCCCCCTTTTTATTAAATTTCATTTTAATGCCTTAATTTTCCTGACAAACTAATTCATTCAGGTCTTTGTTAAATGTGTCTTCTAGCTTCCAGGAACCCCTCTTTGTGGAATTCTAAGCTGTTTACTTCACATAGCTTCTTTTCATTCCATAGTCATGGAATTCAACTAGAAGGAATGAAAATACCAACAGAGTCCATTTGGAATGAAAATACCAAACTTGATAGTTGCTTTCCAGCTTTGGGGTAAGTATTTGTATCCATTTGAATTATGCTGGGTTAGGAACAATCTAGTCAGTTAATGGGTCATAGCTATCTGGATATGCTTAAACTTTCTGATTCACTCATCAGGATTAGTTACTATCGCCTATGTAACACTTATCAGTTTCTCAATAACCTTCCTGGACAGTGGAGAATGCAAAAGGAGAATTTTTTTCTAATTCCCAATCTCTAAGCCACTTCTCTATTTGAATGGGTTAGGAAGACTCTTGTAAAGAGATTCATATGTACTGAACAATGTTCTAAAATTTTTCATGTTATTTTCACAAAATGGAATATTTTGCCATTTAGCAACCTTTTGACACTGACCTGCTGAAACACTTGCGCAGGAATGCAGAGGGTATATTTACTACTGAATTTCCTACTGAATATTGATTCACGTAACAAGAAAAAGGCAATTGTCCTAAATAGTTTTATCCCTCAGAGCTACCAGCAAATGATTCTTCAGCTGATTTCTTCAAAGCATTTTTTTATATCACACAAACCACAGTTTGTATTTGCTCTTACTTGTAATACTTTTCAAGTGACTCCTATTTTTTAATTAAAATGCATTCATCTAAAAAGTTATTAGCATAATGTGTGAGTAGGTGGGAAATAACAGATTCACTGACATGGATAATAAAATGAGTGTTTTTCATTACATATCTTTTTAAATCACAGAATTGTGTCTGTGAAGGTTAAAATAAAGATCATTTAATAAAAAGCACCAAGCTTGACCCCTATTTAAAAAATTTCTGCCTGCTTCTGTAGACGCACTGTCATAATATTTTTTTAGATCATACACTCCTTTTTGCCATTAATCTTGAAATTTACCAAAAATGAGCTCAGAAAAGACTGGGAGTACTGATGCAAGTATTTAACATAACCAATTCTAACTTTCACAAAGTTAGTGGAAGTTCTTCATATACCTAAACTGTTCTCCTGTTGCCTCTTTGGAAATTATGCATTACTGAATACCTTAAAAATGTCCTGTATAGACACTGAAAAACCATAAACAGTATGAATAAATATCATCTATTCACATGTGTGAATAAAACTCATTAAAACACATGGAAACCTGAATAAATGTAAGGGATATAGCACGCCCATGGATAAAAACACTCAATATTGGAAACACACATATGATCCATCTTTTTGAAGGGCACCTTGTAACACATATCAAATCTAAAAATGTATACCATCTGATATAGTATTTGTAGTCTCAGAAATATGTCTACAGAAATACAGCACAGGAATGTTTACTGAGCAGTTTTTCTAATGGTGAAAAATTAGAGACAAATGAAATATCTACAATAGGTCAATGGATAAATTATAGCTGATCTATATTTTAGAATATATTACAGATGTTAATATAGCTCACTAATCATTCAAATAATTCATTAAACAAATATTTATTAAGAACCTGTTATGTGCCAGACAGTGTTCTATTTAGGACATAAATCAGTGAAAATGTAAGACAAATTATCTGCTTTCATGGAACATTTATTAGGTGATAGCTTGTTTAAAAGAAAATAAATTTTAAAAGAAACATACAAAATATCAGTGGTGAAAAGTGCTACAGAGAAAAATAAAGTGAGGTGAGGTAAGGGAGCTGGTGAGTGAATGAGGGAGTGTTCTTTTATAGGAGATAATCAAGCGATATTTGAAACCTAACAGGGGACAAAACAAGGAGAAGTCTGGGGGAAGCACATTAAAAGAAGTGGAAATAGATCAAGCACAGCTTATCTGAGATCTGAAATAGATCTCAGATAAGCTGTGATCACTAAGACTTAAGCAGCCTATAGTGAGGATTCTGGCTTTTACTCTTTTAAGACTTCAAACGACTGGACGGTTTTGCCAGGAGAAATGACAAGATCTGGCTTACATTGTAAGTGGGTCATTCTGGTTGCTGTCTGGATAATAGGCTGCAGAAAGCAATGAGGAAGAGACATCAGTTAAAATGCTACTGAAATAGTCTAAGTAAGAGGAGATAAAGCCTGGAATAGAATAGCAGCAGTAAATGTAATGATTCTAGATATAGTTTCAGGTTGACCTGATAAGACTTGCTAATTGTTTGGATATGGCATATAAAAGAAAGAGGAAATGGCAAGCATGAGATAGATTAGCACATGCTGATATAGAAGGTTGACCATGATATATTGTCAAGTGTGATCAAAGAAATCTGCATTAAAATGTGTAGAACTGGATGATTTTTATTAAAAAAAAAGGAATGTTAAAGATAGATATCAAGTTTTAATAGCAGTTAACTCTAAGAAAGGAAGCAGAGCTAGAAATGTTCACATTTTACTTCATGGACTCTGGCATAATTCAAGTATTTTATTGCTAGTATGTAACATTTCTGTAATTTTAAAGCAATTTTAAAATTGCTTCCTCACTGGAAGAAAGAAGAGATAACATATATGAGTGTTTAAATTAAAAGTAAATGTAGTTCTGATAATTGACTTGTAATTTTCAATAATACAAATAATAAATGAATTTCCAAATACAATTTCTCAATAGTGATTTAATAATTAGAAATGTAAATCTTATCCTTTTTTTTCAATAATATAAATACTAAATTTAATTTCCAAACACAATTTCTCATTTAAAAAAATAAAATATTTGATTGGCATACAATAAAGCATGGTAAACCTAAGTTACATGGTATGGTGAAAAAACATAGGCTATGGAAAAATCCAGAAAACCCTGAGTTCAAATATTGACTCTGACATTGAGTAACAGTAAGTTTAGAAAACATATCTATATTATGTGATAGTCACCACGCTCAGTGGTGCTTATCAGGCTATTAAACAGAAGGCTCAGACCACAGCTAGCTCATCCTCTTGTCTGGACAGGTGTTTTGGGAGATGCTGAATGATGATGGTCTCTTCCCAGTATGGCGTGGAGCAACGAGACAAGTACCCAGCTTGGGTGATGAGAAAGGATTACGTTTTCCAAGAGTCCTGCTGTCAGGATTAGGCCTACCCACCTTCCCGGCCCTAAGGTCAAACCAAGTAAACCATGGTTTCCTAGGTTTCTGAGAAACAGTAAGTAACCCTTCTCTTTAATTCCTATCTTTCTTCCTGCTTAGAGACTGTGCTATGTTTCACAACCATCCGAGGTCATAGAGATCCCTTCTTTCTCTGAATTGTTGTAATTGTATGGACTATAATGCCAAGTTTGCATTTATAATATACACAGTGCATTTATAATATACTCATTGTTTTCTGTCCTTGTAAATAAAGTGTATGATATAAACTGGAAATTTCAATCAAAAGATGTGATTTTTACCCACGGCTTCAACACTTTGATTTGAGTAAATTTAAATTAGTTACTTAAACTTATGTAATCCTCAAGTTCTACATCTATAAAATAAAGAACATCACAGAGTTGATATGAGGATATTATATCTCCATAAGTGAAGATATTTGATAAACTATAAAGTAAGATATCATGTAAACAATTATGATAATGATGATGACCTATAGAATATATACTCTATCATAATCCTCTTGATGTCAGATATTGTCTCTTCAATACCTGAAATCTCTCAGCAAAGAATTATGTGCCTTTTTGCTAGGAGTTATTAATAATTCAGTAGTTAGTAATGAGTACTTTGTAAATACTCTTGATATCTAATAATTTCATCTTCAATAAAATAAAATCAAGTTTAAAAATGCTTACTTTGTTTCCTTACATCGCTAATATGAGATAAGGCATATCAGAACAAAGAATTAAATCAAGTCATAGGTTAAAAGATATACCTTGTTCATGGATTAGAAGAACTAATACTGTTAAAGTGACCATACCACCCAAGGCAATCTATAGATTCAATGCAATCCCTATCAAAATACCAAGGGCATTTTTCATAAAACTAGAACAAATGATCTTAAAATTTGTATAGAAACCCAAAAGACCGCAAAAGCAATCTTGAGAAAGAAGAACAGAACTGGAGGAATCACACTCTCTGGCTTCAGACTGTACTACAAAGCTACAGTAATCAAAACAGTGTGGTAATGGCACAAAGACAGACATATAAATCAATAGAGAGCCCAGAAATAAACCCACACACTTATGGTCAACTAATCTACAACAAAGGAGGCAAGAATATACAGTGGAGACAAGATAGTCTCTTCAAGAAGTGGTCCTGGGAAAATAGGACAGCTACATGTAAAAGAATGAAATTTGAAAATTCTGTAATACCATATACAAAAATAAACTCAAAATGAATTAAAGACCTAAACATAAGACCAGAAACCATAAAACTCCTAGAGAAAAACATAGGAAGAATATACTTTCACATAAATCATAGCAATATTTTTTAGATCTGTCTCCTAAAGCAAAGGAAGAAAAGCAAAAATAAACAAATGTGACCTAATTAAGTTTCAAAAGCTTTTGCATAGCAAAGGATCAACAAACAAAAAGACAACCTATTAAATGGGAGAAAATATTTACAAATCATATGACTGATAAGAGGTTAATATACAAAAGATATAAACAGCTCATACAACTCAACATCAAAAACAAACAACCTGAGCTTCCCTGGTGGCACAGTGGTTGAGAGTCCGCCTGCTGATGCAGGGGACACGGGTTCATGCCCCGGTCTGGGAAGATCCCACATGCCGCGAAGCGGCTGGGCCCATGAGCCATGGCCGCTAAGCCTGTGCGTCCGGAGCCTGTGCTCCACAACGGGAGAGGCCACAACAGTGAGAGGCCCACGTATCACAAAAAAAAAAAACCCCAAAAAACAAAAAAAAAAAACCTGATTAAAAAATGAGTAGAAGACCTGAATAGACTTTTCCAAAGAGGACATGCAGATGTCCAATAGGCACATGAAAAGATGTTCAACAGCATTAATCATCAGAGAAATGCAAATTAAAACCACAGTGAGATATCACCTCACACATGTCAGAATAGCTATCATTAAAAAGAACACAAATAACAAGTGTTGGCAAGGATGTGAGAAAAGGGAACCCTCTACAGTGTTAGTGAGAATGTAAATTAGTGCAGCCACTGTGGAAAACAGTATGGAGGTTTCTCAAAACCTAAACATAGAACTACCTTATGACCCAACAATTTCATTCCTGGGTATCTATCTAAAGAAAACAAAAACACTAATTCAAAAACATATATGCAAAAAAAAAAGATATATGCATCCCAATGTTCATAGAACAGTATTTACAAGATCCAAGATATAGAAGCAACCTAAGTGTCCACCTATAGATGAATGGATAAAGAAGGTGTGGTATGTACATACAATGGAGGAGAAAGATAAGGATAGGAGATTAAGATGTACAAACTATTATGTTTAAAATAAAGAAGCCACAAGGATGTATGGTACAACAGAGGGAATATAGCCAGTATTTTTACTAACTATAAATGAAGTCTAACCTTTAAAAATTGTGAATCAACAACCAAAATTGTTGTACAACTGTAACTTACGTAATACTGTACATCAACTATACTTCAATTTAAAAAAAAAGAAAACTATGCATTAGGCATCCTTTTGGCTCTTAAAACAAGTAATGAGGATAGAAAAAGTAGATGTTATGGAACTACTATCTGATTATAAGACAAATATTGATCTTGCTGGAGAAAATCTTCCTTCAATCAGTTTCTCACGTATGTTTTTCTTGAAAATGAGATTTGAAACATTGAAGCAATTAAAGAAAACAAATGAATTTTTTCACTGTCATAATGTCATCGGCAAAACAGTGACTATCAGTTATTAACTCAATAAAAAGAACAGCCAGGAAGTCAACACTAAAATATTTTTCATAACTAAGAAAAATTAAAAGAAAAAAAATAAATGTTGGCTAAATTATAAGAGAATTATAATTAGGCATCACTACCTCTCTTAAAACACTAACTCCATTACAAAATGTTTTAATGTTTAATAATGAAAAACTAGCCAGACGTCAAAGATATTGGTAGAAAATTAATATATAACCATGGAGAATGGCAATTATGATGTGTGTAGCAACAACAGATATATAAAGTAATGAAAAGTGAATAAAGGTAAACTTGGATATATACACTAAAACATTAATATTCAAAAATGATTTCATAGAATCAGGAGGCTTGAGAGTTGACAAATAATTAGTTATTAAGGAGTAAGGGTGTCTCTGGAAGATAATTTCTCATGAATAATGATGATTAGTTGTTACCGTTCAACTTCCATGTTCAGTTGTTTCAATTTTAAGAATCCAATTACCACATTTTTCCATGAACTAATATATTAAAACTGAGAAAAAGACACAGCCCTTGACTTCACAGAATTTCAGCTTCATGAGGGAGAGAGCCACAACTCAGTATACCTCAGAACAGAACAGCAAGGGCAATAAGGATCATACCAGCATTGTGCACAGGGTATCATCAGGGCCCACGGTCAACAGTGACTATCTCTTGTCTAAGAGGTCCTAGGCTTCACATACCAGGCATGGCATCAGCATTTGAATTAGGGAGTGAGCAGTTTTAGCCACACCAAGAATTAGAAAATAAGAGACTCCCTAGTAGGTAGGTGAGTGCTGCACTAATTAGTTTACATTTATTTTTTTTTACTTAACCCTTAAAAAAATCTATAAAGTAGATAATATTATTTATTTTATAGATGAGGAAACTATATATGAAAGTACTAACTGTTCTGACTAAAGTCATACAGGTGTACACTTCTATTTTGGGAGGCGAGGAATATATGTAACTTATTAGAATAAGTTAGGAGTCTGTCATAACTCCAATATCTGGCTTACACAAACTTTATTAGCCTTGGTCATATATGAGTGAGTTAGCTGCTCATTCAATTTGCCCAGGTGTGCACTTCAGACATTACAGGGTGAGTGAAGATTACCTCATTTCAAGGAACCCATCAGTTCTGGGGCTCCACACTACGCAGCACAGGTCTAGAAAGTTAAATAGGCTATTGGGGTGGATGGTAAGTATGGAATCAGATAATCTATTCAGGAGGCTAGTATATTAATCTGGGGAAAAGATGATGGTATCACGGACCAGAGTGGTTGCAAAAATAGTGTTAAAAGCAATCAAATTTTGAATATAGTTTTAAGGTAAAGCCACAGAAATTTGCTGTTAAATCAGTTATAAGGTTTGAGAAAAAGTGAGGTCAAATATAACTCAAGTTTTTGTCTGGAGATACTGCAATGCTAGAATTTCCCTTTCATTAAACGGTGATGACTGTGGAAGAAGCAGATAGGTAAGTAGTTCAGATTTGGATATGTTACATAAGATGCCTGACAGACACCTAAGTTGAACAGGTGCCATTCTGGATATACAAGTTTGAGTGCAGAGAAGTCCAGGCTGAAATACAAATTCAGGATTCATAAACATATTGAAAGTCTTGAGACTGAATAAGACCATATCAAGAGTAACTGGCAATATAAGAGTCAAATTATTGATCCCTGGAGGAGAACCCAGAAAAATATAGAAGAAACAGATAAAGTGATGTTATGGAAGCCAAGTGATACAATTGTTTCAAAAAAGAGGTAGTTATTATATGTAATAAATGCATAAATGTTGCTCATAAATCTAGTAAGGTGAAGGTTGAAAACCGACTTCTAAATTTCATAATGTAAGTGTTACAGGTGATCTTGAGTTGAGTTGCTCCAGTGGAGCAGCTGGACAAAAGTCTAACTAGAGTGGTTTTGTAAGAGAAGATGGGGAGTATGGACAGCTCTTTCATGGAGAGGTAAAGGAGATAACATAATTTTTCAAGGAATTTTATAGAGAAATATATAATAGAGATAAACATATTATAGCATATTTATATGCTGATATATATATATAATATAATTGATGATGCATTAGAATAACAGTATTAATATAAAAGAATATAAATCAGGAACAGAAAAATTCTTCTTTCTTCTTTCAATGATAATTTCCAAAATCTTAAATTCAGTTTCGTTTATCTCTTTCATTTTCATTTAATAGTTTAATTTTTACAGTTTCTTCTCTAGGAAAATACAGGCTGCTAGCCCATCTTCCAAATTTTAATATGATTATATGCATGTACACATACGTGTGCATATATATATACACATATCTGTGTGTATATACATATATATACACACACATATAAACACATACATATAGATGTAAATACAGTCTCTATTAGGGGACAAAATGAGAGGGTTGAACTAAATTATCTCTTAGTTCCCAGACTGTTTCTAAGGGACTATAATCCTTTCTTAACAGCTTCTTTGGAGATCTGCTTCATTCATTGGGAGCAGATGTTTGTAGAATTATTGCTATGTTCACCTGTCACTATGAACTCCTGAAGCCGGCCTATTTAGGATCATTTCTTTTTCATTGAAAAAAAAATGTGTTTAACACATTAATTCAAACTATATACTGATTAACAGGTTAATGAAGTTGGTTTTTCTCTATCTCAACCTGCTAGAGAATTCTGTTCATTGGCCCATTTTCCCCTTAAAAATTGCTGCCTTGTCTCTTTTCAGTTTTGCTGACGCATACTAAATTCTACAGAACTTTGAACAGCCATATTTGTCTCATAAAAAGCAAAGAATACTACATTATTTTTTACTTTATGTTTAAATGAGTCTGATAACTGGAACTTCAGTTTTATTGAATATTATTACTCAATGCAATATGAACTTAGAATTTTATAGTACAATTTGGATCACCATTATAATTCTGTCCAATCAGCACTGTCTTAGGCCATTAAGAACAGAGAGTAGATGCATACATATTCCAAAGTTGCTTTACATTTTCCAGGCAGATGGACTCATAAATGCTTTTGAATTGGCACGTTAGGAACTGATGAACGTTAGGAATTGATGGTCTATTTTCAAATAAGTCAATAAAGCACTTTTTTGGCCAAGTACTGTTATTAAAATGCCTGATTTTGTACACTTGGTTCTATCAACAAACTTTCTAAGTAATTAAAGTGTGAAAACTTATTAGACCTCACACGAGACAGAAATCTAAATGGTATATTGAGACATAATCACTTCTCTCAGGGAGTTTACACCTTAATGCTAGGGAAAGAAAAATAACAACAACAAAAATAAACTCCCTTGAAATAATAATTATAATACAAGGCAAATGTGATAAAGGCTATAAATCACATATAGATCACTGATTTTTCTATTAAAAAGTTAGCGAGAGAATTATAAACAATTAGATCCAAAAGTTTAGAAGTTCCACAATTTAAGTAGATATGTAGATATATACTATTTTAACATTAGCTCTTATACACATGCAAAGATACTACTTTTTGTGTACTTACTACTTCAGAATTTTAAATGTCAGACTGTTGGTGGAAATGTAAATTGGTACAGCCACTATGGAGAACAGTATGGAGGTTCCTTAAAAAACTAAAAATAGAGCTACCATATGATCCAGCAATCCTACTCCTGGGCATATATCCAGAGAAAACTATAATTTAAAAAGATAAGTGCACCCCAATGGTCACTGCAGCACTATTTACAGCAGCCAAGACATGGAAGCAACCTAAATGGCCATCAACGGAGGAATGGATTAAGAAGATGTGGTACACACACACACACACACACACACACACACACACACACACAGGAATATAACTCAGCCATAAAGAGGAATGAAACAATGCAATTTGCAGCAACTTCAATGTACCTAAAAAGTGTCATACTAAATGAAGTGAGACAGAGAAAGACAAATATCCTATGATATCACTTACATGTGGAGTCTAAAAAAATGATATAAATGGACTTATTTACAAAACAGAAACAGACTCACAGACATAGAAAACAAACTTATGGTTACCAAAGGGGAAAGGTGGGGGGGTAGGGATAAATTAGGAATTTGGGATTAACATATACACACTACTATATACAAAATAATCAACAAGGACCTACTGTATAGCACAGGGTATTCTACTCAATATTCTGTAGTAACCTATATGGGAAAAGAATCTTAAAAAGAATAGACATATGTATAACTGAATCACTTTGTTGTACACCTGAAACTAACACAACATTGTAAATCAACTATAATCTCCAATATAAAATAAAAATTAAAAAAATTTAAAATGTCAAGAATATCACCTATTGCTTTTCTTAATCTTTTACTTAAAAATTAATTTATTAGTTCTTTCATTATGTTCCTATAGTCAAAGTTAATTTTTTTTTTCATTTTTCATGTTTATATATTTTGTTTATTGCTAGGCAATTATATCTTAAAAAATCTTGACAATATATTTTTTTAAAATACACTATTTACACTCATAATTATATTGTGCAATCTCTAGTCGCAGAATTATTATCACCTCTCTTTTTATTGCAAAGTACTGCAATATTCTAAGTAGAGATCCATTATATTTTCAAAATATATAAAATCTGAAATTTAGGTTTTAAGACTAGTCTTAGGAAGAAAAAATGCCCCTTTAAGGTCATTTTGCTAATTCACTGAACTGTATCGCCGGCATCTTCCCAGGTATAGATAATTAACAACATTATATAAATACTTATTACTTTTAAACTTTCACTTAAAATCAAGAGCAATAATATACATTTCCTTGAGCCTGAATATAATTTTTAAAATTTACAGAAACTACCTTCTGCCATTTATGTAGTATACACATAACTTGAAAAAGTTGATATAAATTTTATAATTTTTTTTTGTTTTTTTTGCGGTACGTGGGCCTCTCACTGCTGTGGCCTCTCCCGTTGCGGAGCACAGGCTCCGGATGCGGAGGCTCAGTGGCCATGGCTCACTGGCCCAGCCGCTCCGCGGCATGTGGGATCTTCCTGGACCGGGGCACGAACCCGTGTCCCCTGCATTGGCAGGCGGACTCTCAACCACTGCGCCACCAGGGAAGCCCAATTTTTATAATAATTTAACTTCATACTCTATCATTATAATGGATTAGTAACAGCTTGATCTTTTTAAGTTTGTATAAAACAGAACCATGACGTTTTCTAATTACCTATTTTACATGCTTTAGAACCATTACACTTCAAAAATATTTTTGAGAAGCCAGATGTTTGTCATTGATATTTTTTAAAAAATGACAGTTAAGAAATAAAAGTTCAGTTCAAAGTAAGCATATGGACTTTTTAATGTACTTAACTTTGGGGTCTAAAAAGACAAACTCCCATAGAAAAAGAATCTTTCTACTTAAAAAATATGTTATTAATGAACATGTTGTTTTCCTAGAAACTTTTCCAACCTGGCTCCTATGGAGCTGCAGCATGTACATCCAGAGGAGAAGTAACATCAGGGTCTGGTGAGGAGGTCTCTTCAGTGCCTTCTTGAATTGTCCCCCCTTTTAGCAGTGTTGAAAATAGGTCTGGAAAAGCATAGGAAAGCTATATCAAATTTTCCTTAGGAGGTTTGTTCCGTACTGTTTTAGCAACTTCGCATGGTGAAGGTGTTCTATGGTATGACATTACATATTCATTTTCACTAATGACTCTTCCTCTGTAAAATTAACAATATACTCAAGATAAATATATTTACATTGTAGTAACTCAAATCAAGTTATATTTGAAAATACGTATGTGTGAGTCAGATCTGAAGCATCCTTAGAACTATGCATACGTAAAAATGATTTCTAAGAAAAGCTGAACTATTTAGAATAATATCTGTTATACAAAATGAAATATGATGCTTCTGGACAATCTAACTTTGATGTGCTATCTTTATAAGCTGAATTTCAAAGATATTTAAGTGTTGTATGCTCTTACACAGTCTGGAAAATATTAAATGCATTGTTTAATAGGGATAAATAAGAATTATTTCCACGTGCAATACATAGAATAGTTTTACATATATATGTTACATATATAATAGTTATATTATGTATGTGTTCACCCAAAATGAAAATATCACTGATTACACTTCTAACCTTGAATGAAGAAAATTAAGATTGTATGTTGGCAGGAAAATACCACTTTCAATTTGTAAAAATGATCAGTGTAATTAGTTAAAGCAAAAAATATTTTTAAATTTGATTTTTCCCCATTATTGACTATCTGACATCTAGTAAAACTGATGATTTAGTTATACCTATTTTCTAAAATCCCTAACAATATTAATATGAGTATTGTCTTCAGGTTTAGTGAAAACAAACACAGTAAAAACTACTTAAAAGAAAAGAGGTTGCTAAAACAGTAACCATTAATCTAAATGCTCTTAGTGTTACGGTATCATTTAAACTTGTACAAAGCTTGGGTAGACACTGGAGAATCAATATTATTTGAATTCCAGTATAACAACTGAAAGTGAATATAAACTGTAAATGGTATCCCATTTTTCATAGTGCTAGTATATTAAAAACAAGTAATGAAGAAGACTCTTTCATAATGCTAGGAGCAAAAATATTTAAAGCTATCATATTTGAAGGACTTTTTTGCTAACTCATGTTTTCATATTTAGGATTGATAGTCCTTTAGAAAAAGACATTTGAACCATGTGATTATTTTATGGTACTTAATATGTTAAAACTTATTTCAATCTCATTTGCCCTCCTAATTGCCCATTCTTAAATTCATAACTTTAAACTTCACTAATACTTGAAAACATTGTAAAGTAATATACATATTATAAATTAATTTTTGTAAATATTTCTATATCCACTTATCATATGACCATGATACAGTTACAGTACAATTATAGTTACTCAATATGTAGTTTGTTTAACAAAACACGAAATCAGTAGAAATATCTATCTGCTTGATGTACTTTGTCTTTTGATTATTCTAGAAATCTGCATTTGGTTATTTCAAAGCCACAGTTAAAAATTAATAAGGTATGCTGAAAAAATTATTTCTAAAAATCAAATGATCACTTATGAAAATGATAATTTACAACTAAGATTAGAAAACCCTAACGTGTTAACATAATTCCTTTAATAATGGCAGAATAAGGTAAAACCAAAATTAATCTTTAAGAATAAACTCTAAAAACACTCTTCATTTGAAAACTAAAGTTGAAAGAAAGGAAAATCTGACAGAAATTAATACTGACCCACATGGGGGCTTCCCTGGTGGTGGAATGGTTAAGAATCCGCCTGCCAGGGCTTCCCTGGTGGCACAGTGGTTGTGAGTCCGCCTGCCGGTGCAGGGGACATGGGTTCGTGCCCTGGTCCGGGAGGATCCCACACGCCGCTGAGTGGCTGGGCCCGTGAGCCATGACCGCTGGGCCTGCGCGTCCAGGGCCTGTGCTCAGCGGCGGGAGAGGCCACAGCAGTGAGAGGCCCGCGTACCGAAAAATAAGAAGAAGAAGAAGAAGAATCTGCCTGCCAAAGCAGGGGACACAGCTTCAAGCCCTGGTCCGGGAATATCCCACATGCGGTGCAGCAATTAAGCCCATGTGCCACAAGTACTGAGCCTGCGCTCTGGAGCCCGCGAGCCACAACTACTGAGCCTGTGGGCCTAGAGCCCGTATTCTGCAACAAGAGAAGCCACCGCAATGAGCAGCCCACACACCGCAGCAAAGAGTAGCCCCTGCTCGCCGCAACTAGAGAAAGCCCGCATGCAGCAACAAAGACCGAACACAGCCAAAAATAAATAAATAAAATAAATAAATTTTAAAAATAGATAAATAAAGACTATGTGGTTAAAAAAAATACAGACCCCCATGACATTTAAATTAAAAATCAGAATAGTCTAGTCAGTCAAAATGAAGTATTCTATTTACAGTCTTCTTTGTGGTTTAAGTATGTGCAAATTTATTTCCCCCATGGGAAAAAAATCATTAAAACAAGAAAATACACTTTATAATTTGAAAGTGAAACTCTATTAGTAACTTATTGTAGCATGAACAATACAATATTGTGGGGAAAAACCTATGGTTTAATGACAGAATCTTATAAGGAGAAGCTGTTCATCAACATGATACTGCAGACATTTAAAAAATAATTTAATATTTAACAATCAAAAAACCTGTTGAATTAAAAGTGTGCATAGACACAAATGAAATCCTTCCAACTTATCTAAAAAATAAGAGCTCGTAAGAGTTCACAAGAGTTCATAAAAGATTCAGTGTTAAACATATATTTCAAATTTGAAGATGTCAAAGTCAAAATACACAGTAACAGTAAAATTAATTTGATTTTCATAAATTTCTGGCCAATCGGTTGTTACTTTGCACAAGCAAGCAGAATTTAAAAGACTAAAAAGAACAGATTTGGAAAGAAAAAAAAAATAGAAGCAGGGAAAAAGTTTGTTGCTGAACAAAAAGACAGTCCAAGAGATAACTTCCCAAAGTTATGACACACAAACTTGGTATATTATACAGGTGAAATTAGTGAAAACTTCATTTTTCATGATTTAGTAATTAAATATATGATTCACAAGACACAGGTGCTATAACAGGAGAAAAATTGCAAATTCTTTTTCTTACTGAAAGATTACAACAAATAATTAGATAGACATGACACACATGTGTACTAGTTGATATTAGAAACAGTTTAAATGTTAAGTACCAAATTGTTTCAGGCAATTTAAGGCAGTATCTTATAAGAGATGGAGTATAAACTGTAGCTTAAAGGAAGGGAGATGAAATTCTCTAAGCACACTGGATCCTTAAGTATGTACATGAGTAAACAAATGAAACAAGAGAATGATAGCAAGCTCATGAACACTGTTAATTATAAACATCATTATACAATAAAATAAATATCAATATAATTAGCTGGTTATTAAAGGGTTTTAACGTTCCCAGTGTGTGTCTAGATAGTTTAGAGGGCAACAGAGAATCAATATAAGACAATTGCTAGGGTTACATGGAGGGACAGGCCAAGCTGAATTTAAGAGTGCCACACTGAATAATTCTCCACATCAGCAGGTAGAAATGAGAAAACTACAATAACCAAAAAGGATTCCTTGGTAAAATAAATTTTGGAAAATCTGAGAAAATCAAATTTAAATACTTTGTGTATTTGTATTGTACTTCTTATTTCTATAATTGAAAAAATATTTCAGTCTTTAAAGCCTTATTTTAAATTAGGAGTGCCTACCAGCAATGGTATGCTCTATGCCCCCATTTTTGGTGAAACCGTCATAAGACATCTCTCTCCAGTGTATACTTCAAATAACATTGGCCTACAGTAAAAAAAAAAATAGTACATGGCAATGGGAGAGGCTTAGGTTAGAAAAATGGCAAAGTTTTCTGCTGAGTTGCCACTGCAAATACTTGGAATCTCTCAGTAATTTCAAAATCTAACTGAGTGAACACAGTTTAACTTTAGTCATGGGTAGGAGTAAGAGATGATCAAAGTGCTTGCTAGTTTTGAAATGCTTTCAGGGATACACAAAGCTAGGTCCTTAAGCCTTGGGCATGAAAGGACACCAATCCATCTTCTCTCTTATGCTCATTAGGAGACTTCTGATAGGGTACAGCAATATTCCTGGAACCCTGGGGCTTTCCTACTCTAAATGTTCCATCCCAGAGTGATGACTCCAGTGCACTCTTAGTGAACTAACTGCTTTTCTCACCTAAAAATAAAGCAAAACACTATTCTAGGATTAAACTTCATTTGGTTGTATGGCATGATATTAAAGATATTCAGAAGTGCCCCCCCTCAGAAAGAAATTAAAGTATAAACAATAATGTCTACATATAATATTGGCAGAAGGTGAACGTAACACGAAGCCATGATAGGATGGCAACAAAGAGGAGGGAGGACACTTTGAAAACATAGCCCCACAGAGTCACAAAATAAATTTTATAAGATAAATAAAGCTCCATAGTCCTATGGTTTTAGCATTAGTTCTCTTAAAAGACT
Organism: Grampus griseus; assembly: GCF_964374135.1. Classification (NCBI taxonomy): domain Eukaryota; kingdom Metazoa; phylum Chordata; class Mammalia; order Artiodactyla; family Delphinidae; genus Grampus; species Grampus griseus. The sequence continues at coordinate 99,105,888 of NC_138998.1, forward strand.
GTTGAAAAAACTATTCTGGGATATTTTCAGCTTCTGATAAAGGTAAAATAGCTTACGTTAGACTGTCTTCTGTTAATAAAAAGAATAAACTATGGAAATGACAGAGGATGAGAGAAATGGAAGAGACTTAAGGGAGGCAGAAACTAAAGGAGATAAGATCCTTGAAAGAAACGTATCACACTAGTGAAGTGTCACATTTTAGACACCTCATCTACATTGAGGGCACAACTCGGTCTAGCTGAGGTGGCTAGAAAGGGATAGAAAGACCTCAAGATGAAAGGTGCCGTTTTACTGACCCCCACCCCCACCCCAATGAGGACAGATGTTGGACTTTCTGGCTTTCAGAGCAGCTGGAAATTGGGGGTGGAGGTGCAGTTGTGCAGAGCCAGAGAGCAGGGGAGTCCACAAACTGCATATACACACCTTTCAAACCTTTGCTAACTCAAGCCGCTCTTGTTCTGGGCAAGACTATAAGCGGCCCAGAGGAAAAGAGCTGAAATCCTGAAAGAGCTTAGTAGAGATTTTAACAGCTGCCCACCCCAAAGGAGGTTAAGTTTGTATCTCAAGTCCCAACAAATTCAGAGGCTTTATAAACACTCCAGGTTTCCAGTAAAATACCACAAAAGCCATGCCTTAGGAATAAGGACCTTGTCTCCAGACTAAGGGACTGTCTCCACAACTGAGTACAAAACCATAATAGACTGAAATAGCCCTAACAAAGCCTAAAACTAAGTCTCAAAAAAATCAAGGTCTGTAATTTAAGTGCCTAATAGAAGAAAACTCAAAACTTTTAGAGAAAAATTACATTATCCAAAGTCTCTAAAATACAGTTGACTCTTGAACAATATGGCTTTGAACTGCACAGGTCCACTCATACGTGGATTTTTTTCAATAAACATACATATGCATTGTACTATGCCATTTATATAAGGGACTTGAGCATCTGTGGATATTGGTATACTTGGGGACTCGTGGAACCAATGCCCCCAGATACTGAGGGATGAATATATATCATCTATAATGTCCAGTATACAATAAGAATTTAGTAAACATGAGAAGATACAGGAAAATATGACCCTGTATCAAGAGAAAAATCTGTCAGTTGAAACAAATATACAAACCAGATGTTGAACTTAGTAAAGAGGAGTTTAAAATAGTTATGATAAATCTATTAAAAAATCTATAAGAAAAGATGACTATAATGAATCAGGGGAGATATAAAAACTGCAAAACAAAACAAAGCAAAGCAACCAAGAAAAAAATCTGGAATTGAACAATGCAATATCTGAAATAAAAAATCCAATGATAAGATTAAAAGCATATTGGACAAAACAGAGAAAAAGGATCACTGAACCTGAAACACAGGTTAACAGAAATCATCCACACCGAAGTATACAGAAAAAAAAAAAGAAAAGAAAAGAGAATAAAAGCTCAATGATCTGAGGGACAGTATGAAGTAGTCTTACATACATGTTTTTGGAGTCCCAGATATAGAGGGAAGAGAGATTGGGGCAGAAATAGTTTTTGAAAAAAAGATAACAAAAAATGTTCTAAATTTAATCATAGAGAAACCCATAGTTTCAGGAAGCTTAGTAAAGTCCTTGCAGGATAAATATAAAGAAAACTATAGCTTGTTTTTAATATTATGAACTTGGGAGATTTTAATTACAGACATCATTTGTTTGTTCAGAAAACTAATATATGAATTATTTTATAAATGGTTACAAAAGTAGTTAACTTGTTGGAAGAGTAATTTGTGCGGAATTAACAACAGCATTAAACTCTGAAAAATTTCAGAAATTTGAGATATTTGCAAGTCTAGGGCAACAAATTGAAAAAATAATAATGACATTAAAATAATTCTTGAAAAGTATAAATATTACAATATACCAAGTGATATTCATGAGGTGGTTTCTGTTTCCCCTTGTACATTTTATAAATACACCTTTTTTTTGCCGTTTTCTCATTGAAATTTTATTTTATTATTTTTTAACATCTTTATTGGAGTATAATTGCTTTACAATGGTGTGTTAGTTTCTGCTTTATAACAAAGTGAATCAGCTATACATATACATATATCCCTATATCTCCTCCCTCTTGCATCTCCGTCCCACCCCTCTAGGTGGTCACAAACCACCGAGCTGATCTTCTTATGCTATGTGGCTGCTTCCCACTAGCTATCTATTTTACATTTGGTAGTGTATATATGTCCATGACACTCTCTCACTTCGTCCCAGCTTACCCTTCCCCCTCTCCGTGTTCTTAAGTCCGTACACTTTTAAAACATCATTGTTGATATTATGCTATTCCTCTTTTAGGACTGGTTGTAGATACTGCATTTTTTTTTCTTGGTATGGCAGAGTAGGATGAAGATATGGAATCTGTCTCATAGGACGAAATATTTAGCTAATGATCATTAAAATTTTATGAAGTATTGAGGTTCAAACACACACACTGGAAACAGCTAAAAAGTGAGGGCCATGAAGAAGTTCTGAGAGCTAGTAAAAGGCATGATCAGACAATTTACGAAAAAGAACAATACCAATGGTCAATTCCAATAACCAACCAGCAAGCAAAGTATTGCAAATCAAAATATTTTTAGTCCACTAAATTGGCTAATACAATAAAACCCAATATTAATGCTATATGTGAAGTTCCATAAAAACAACTGAATAAAATGTGGGTTTGCTTGGTGAGCAAGGGTGAGCTTGCTGTATATATGGGAACCATTCGCCATGGTTATATATGTAATATCCATATTTGCATTATTTCAAGCAACCTTACTTATCTCACACTATTTTAAAAAAAAACTTACTAGCTTTGGTAAAGCAGATTCATATATGATGCTGATGGAAGTGTAATTATTAATTTCAGGTTCACTATTTCCCAAGTAATTTTTGTCATAGTCATGAAAAAAGCACATAAAAACCTCTGCCTTTGTAAAACTTACTTCTAGCAGTGATTGGTTTCAAAAGTCTTACAATTTTGCAGCTTATGCGGATGTAAATAAAATTTATTTTTAAGGCTTAGTGAGGAAAATACTTTAAATTATTATTGATCCTTATGGAGTTCAAGCTGTTGGAGAACCTTACTTTGCAAAAGTTCTTCCCTTGAAAATATCACTTGCATAAATTCTGAAGTTATAACTGCTTCAAGAAAACCCAAACTAGCAGACAAGGTTGTGTGTTTGTGTGAATGTGTGTGTGTGTGTGAGTGTGTGTGTGTGTTCAGGTGGCGAAAGGAATATGCCATAATTTTCTGATATTTGTAAAAATAGTAGGTAAATTGATTTTTGATATAAGAAATCTTAAACTTGTTTGTTTTCTACATTAAAATAATGTTTCATCATGACTCTAGAGCTTTTTAAATCAATTATTATAAAAATTTTTGTCATAAAATACCATAGAAATAAAGCTATTTCTTACAAATAATGACAACTGTTGTCTGGTCATTTCCTGTTCTGTGTTAAGATGATCATCACAGTATTGTTTATGGTAGTCCAAAATAGAAACAAATATCTATACTCTCTCCCTTCTCTGACTCCTCAATCCATAGCTAGATGGCTGTTTCACATATTTAACTTTCCTCCAATTTCAGTCTAAAATTTATAGTCATACACTTACTCTGTATCCCTATAATTTCACACTAAATTCCTCTTTTCCCAAAAAACTTTCATATGTCCTAAACTGCCTCAACTTTCAGTGATCTGCAACTTGATCCTGAACCGTTCCTATTTTCCCACTTCTTGCCAGGTGCTAATAAAACTGTAGAATTACAAGAGAATTCTGTTATAAAGTGAGTAATTTCATTTGGAGAAATCTGAAAATTGAAGTAGAGGTAGGGGAAGCTAGATGTTTGTGGCAAAGTGTGCATTCTAAAAGTATAAAAAATAAACTGAAGTTTTTATAAACATCTTTAACTAAAGAAATGCACTAATAGGTGAAGAGAAAATAAAGGTCTACAACTTTGGAAACTTGGAGTTAAAATAATTAAATATATCCTTACTAGAAGGGAGATGCACTAAGGCAATTTAACTTCCTTCTAAATACTGCAGATTAATCCTATTGAACATTCATTTTTTCATTATCTATAATTCATGTGGTTTATGTAATGTGAAAAATGTTAAATACTAGGGAAAATAGTTCTCTCTTAGAGGCTTTTGATAAATAAATAAAAAGCAAAAATTAGGCTGGATAACTGAAGTGTATTCTGTAATAGTTTTTTAGCTATTTTGTTTTGAAAATTTTCTCCCAAAATAGGAAAAAATACAGGAGGATATAAAGTTCGATGAGCTGTACCACTTAAATTTAATTACAAGTATCATATATTTTTAGCATTTTAATTTTTTAAAGTAAATCTCATAACACTTTAATTATAAATAATCTTTGAAAAATAAAGACAGTTTCCTACATAACCATTATCATATCTAATAAAACTGACAGTGATTCTTTAATATTATTTAAAAATATAGTCCATTTTCAAATTTACCTATATATCCAATCAAGGTCAACATCTTGCATTTGGCTATGTCTCTCTTTTTTAACCTGAACAATTCTCTTCCCCAATTATTTCATCTAGTGATTTTAATATCCTCTGACAACCTTTGCTGAATTAATTATTCCATTAGGTTTTGAAAAATGGTGATTTTCTAATTCTATTACTTCTTTATTTAGTAGGAGGAATTTTTCTATAATGAAAAACTGTCCCTCATGAACTAAGGCCATCCGGTTACCCAGAAATAGAGTTCCTACTGGAAAATGAATATAAATGCTTAATTCTTTTCTTTAATTACAAATATCCTAAGTAAGGATTTGGTATAATAGCTATCATAGAATATAAGGCTCTTTCTTTTATGCTTTCTCTCTCTCTCTCCCTCTCTCTCATATCAAGGTAGATGGAAGGATATTAATATCCTTAATATATTTCAATCAACTTCACTCATTACTCTTTATGACACAAATCTTCACAACCTTGGCCAACAGAAGCTCCATCAAATTGGCTTCTATGTTATCACAAATATAGACACAGTGCACTAGAAGTTATGACTTTTCAATGAATTTCAAAATCACTTCTGAAATTTATTTAGTACTGTTTAGTTATTCTAATTTAAGAGCTATATAAAGGCGTTGAGAGATTAGCCATTGTCAATTCATGACAATCATGAATATTTTAACAACATATATTAGGAGAAAAACATCATAAAATGCATGATGTAAAAAAATGGTATGTTTTATTTTCTGGATACTTTTTAAAAATTTAACCAAACATAATAAATATATTTGAAAAAATAATATAATAAATACAAAAAGTAAACATACAGTGATTTATATAGTTAATTAGTATGTACCTCTACTTATATATGATCTGAAAAAAAGTACTTACTAATTTTCAATTATCATATGATTTATCACCTTTAGAAAGTAATATGTTCTCACTGTAGTGCTAATCATAAAGAAAATTAAACTCACATATAAAAACAACACGGTTGAGTTTTTATTATATATATTTTCCTAACTATTCTTCTAGATAAAGTTCTATGTATAATCCTTAGTTTTAAAGTAAAACATAATTAGTCTAAACAAAGACAGTATTGTTGGATATCTGCATGAGACTTAACTTCTTTTTCTTATACAGGTAATTAATGGCCTTAAAGAATTCTGGGCAGAAGCTGGCTTGAAGTTAATGCCTTTTCGTAATCCATAAAATTTTGTATTAAATAAAACTTCCTCTTAAAGGCTACATAAACCTGTACCTCAAATACTATTCAAAAATGGAACAAATTACTTTTATTCCATGAGGTATGTAAATTTTAATTATTTCAGTTTTCATTGCAGAGAACAAAAAACTTTATTAAGTTGAAGCTATTTTATGGACTTATTTTTATAAATGGGGGTGGGGGACTTCCCCAAAACATACAAAAATACAGGCATCCTAAAATTTATATACATACTGAAATACAATGTATTATAGACACATATACACATAATCATAAAGAAAACTATATAGGAAGTCCTCCCTAAAGGTTTCTGGAATAATGAATTTGCAAAAAAAAAAAAATGCTGCACATCAACACGAGGATAGTTTATCTAAATGGAAATATGTTTACACGTTTGTTTATTTTTGTAAATAGAACTTAATTAACGAAGAGAAGTTTGACACTAAACTTTTAAAAACTCCTGAAGAGCAGGTCTTTGGCATTACATAGGCATTCAGTAAACATATTGTGAATTGAATAAATGAAGGCATGTTTTCATTGTGTTTAATGTTTTCTGCTACATTCTCTACACTGTAGTGTAATGAAAGGAGATTTTTCTAATTTATCTAATAAGTAGATGAGAATTATACCATTAAATTCTTTGCACTTTTCCCATCAATTTGGTTTTATTTTAAAGTGTAAATTTAAAAATCTTTCGTCGTAGGAAGACACGTCACTGATAACGAAAATTCACATAAACACAAAATATTCTGTTAAGTTTTTAAAATATTTTTCTCTACCAACAATTTATTGTGATGAGAACACAAGATAAAATCAACATCTGTTGCCTTTTCCCTTGTTTCTTAATTTGTAATGCAAGTATTTTGATTGGAGCTTAGGATATATATCTTTGCCTACTGTTAGATCATGTGCTCTCCTGTTGATTTTGTTTCCTTATGATTTTAGCTTTTATATGTGCTACTACAAAAATTTATTTTTTAGTGATTATTTGAATCAAATGGCAGAGGAACTGGCAAAGGAGAACTTCACAAATTACAGATCTACACTCAGAAATGTACTATGATTTTATGCAGTCCCTTTATTCTATGAAGTAGGATAATACTTGAACAAAATAGTATGGAAAATGAAGAAAAAATATCCACACTGTACTTATCAGCACGAAGAGCTTGAAGCAAAGTGATTTGTCAAATGAAGAAATATTAAGAAAATTATTATTAAAGATGGACACACATTTCTACTTTAGCTAAAGGCATAGGCTTTTAGATCTACAGTCAATTTTAAACCCTGCCTCAGTAGACTGAAAAAAGATAGTTTCTCTTATTGAAATAGGGATAAATATAAAATAAAATTCCCTAAAGCTAAATTAAATGAAGTGCCTAAATGAGTCATCTTAAAGCAAGAAACAACATTCCTTTGTAGATAATATTAATGTACTTTTATGAATTTCTGTGAAATCTATTCTCCTGTCACAAACTTTAATTGAATTCTTCCTAAAACTTCTTTTATTATGTATTTTATGTATAGATGTGTAAATTTACTCCTTGCTCTCAAATCTGAATCTAGGAGCTTTTGTCATTCCCGAAAAGATTCTCTAATTTTGAAGTTCAGATCCTTCTTCATACTTTCCCTAGCTTGCATACTAGTATTCTAATGTGCTATTTACTGCTGATATTAATGTAAAAAATACAACATATCCTTAAGCCTTGCAAAGAGTAGGCATTTTTTTCAATTACACAATTACTAAAAATGACTATATCCTACTGTTGTCCATATCTTATTTATGAATAATATAGTATAATGAATGAGGGATAACTTAGATTTGGTTTATGTTAACTATAAAATGTGCCTGCTTATGTTAAGAAATTGTGACATGGATATTTTATTAAAGTAATATTTCCTTATTTATTTACTTAATTTACTTTAAAAATTAATTCAAGAACACAGTAAATTCATTAAGTAGTGTTACAGAAAAGAAACCCTTTTGCCCCCATAGAAACTTGTTTATTAACCAGAAAATTAAGTATATAAGAACGTGAAATAAATAATGAATCAAAACTCATATATTAGGGACTTCCCTGGTGGTCCAGTGGTTAAGACTCCACGCTTCCAAAGCTTGGGGCCCAGGTTCTATCCCTGGTCAGGAGACTAGATCCCACATGCATGCCGCAACTAAGAGTCCGCATGCCGCAACTAAAAGATCCCACATGCCTCAATGAAGATGCTGAACGCAGCAACGAAGATCCCACATACCACAGCTAAGACCCAGTGCAGCCAAATAAAATAAATATTTTAAAAATTCATAGTATGCTTTCAAATCACTACAATTCGTTTTTGGTTATCCCTCATATATAAGCTGGAATCTAAACATTTTTCAAAACAAATAAATATTACTAACTGTCCATACAATTAGAATAATGACTTGTAAAACAAATTGAGGTAAACCGTCTCTGAAAATGCTAAATAATTTTGAAAGCGCTATTTCATAAAATCGACAACTCTATAAAATAATAAGAATTCTGCTGAGCTCTATAAAATAATCAATTATTTTTTAAGATTTCAAAATAGTTAACTAACTTCCTACTTTCCTCTGGTACAGACAGCATAACATATCATAGACTCAGTGATACAATAATAAGCAATTTATAGTTTTATATCTAGAAACATTTTTTTTTCAGTAGGGTAGAACTGAAATGGCATTCCCGTGTCATTTGCTTTATAAGCTCAAACATTAACTTTCTTGATGGGAGCCTGTATAAAATGCTCCATTCCTGTATAAAATCTCTTTGACAAGAATTACTACAACATGTTTGGACTAAGTTATTTCTAGATTCCATAAATATCTCTCAATCATCTGTTTTTTAAAAATTAGATGGGTATCTTCCTCCATGTTTTATACACACTTCAAACCCATGTTTGAAATGTGAAATATATATTTAATTTCACTAAAAGAAGATTAAAGCCAAATATAATTTACTTAAAATACTATTAAAACACAATTTCAAAAAGCATTATAAAGTCAAGTCCCATAGTTGAAAACTGTAAACAAAATAATTTTTAATGTATTTCCTACTCATGTTCTTGTTGCCTTGCATGCTGCCTTCCATCACTGAAAGAACTGCAATGTGAAATTCTAGCCATCAGGCAGTGCCTTCATATATTAACTATTACTGACAGTACAATTTCTCATAATTTATTAGAGCACAACTTTTGAAATCTTAAAGCTAAGGATTTAAAAGGATACCTTTTCATGTTTTAATAACATTAGACTATAAAAATTTAATATGAAAAATTTATATGTAATTTTATCCAATTGGAAAAGTGGAGCATTAGTTGATTTTGCCTTCAAAACATATTTTAACCTCTAGCATATTTGTAAATTTAGTGTTAATTACCTATCCATAAATCATAATTTTTTGTGCTCCAACCTCTACGCACTGCAAATATCAACCATGATTGTACCTTCAGAATACTTTAGTGGGCCTTGACTGTAGAGATGGGCAGAGGGGCAGAGGGGGAGAGGGAGGAAGGGGAAGGGGAGAGGGAAGAGGGAAGAGGGAGGAGGAGAGAAGATAGAAAAAAGTGAAATAGGAAACAGTAAGCATACATATCATTTTTATGATTTTCTAAATATAGATTTGTATGTGTGCAATGTAAATATTTTTCTATCTATGGCATAAAAAACTTTGAAAAGATATATATGTAGGAGAATTAGAGTATGTTAGAAAAACAGTTCTTTAGCTGTGATTATAAAATTGAAGACTATTAATGGTACTGTAGTGATTCACAAATATTAAATCGTCCACATTTTTGTAGATTACTAAGCATTAGACTACAGTCAATCAATAAAACATACTAAGTTCTTATTTTGTAAATTTCATTAAGTTATTAAAATTGGGTCATTGCAATTTGGGGGCTTCTTGTACTTCTTGATTGTCCAGTATTTTGAACTCATTGACCCTCTGTTCTGGAAGCCTACAGTAATAATAATAATGGTCTCTTCAGGTAGTAAGTAATAAGTCTTTTAATCAAAAGGGCAGTCTTCTATGCATTCGGCCATATTAGACCCAGTTTACTTCCCACCACTTGAGGACAGTGCTTTCACTCTCCTACTCATTACTCATTGCATACTGGAGGCCCTATCTCTTTTGTCCTTCCTATGGTTCACTGTTTTCCCTATGACCCCTTCAAGACTATTATATACATTATTTGTTTCCTCAGACCTTCAGTAAACACAGAAGGATATTTATTAACCTATCTAGTAATGCCAACAATACTACTATGTCATATTACCAAAAGTAGCAACGATGATACCAAAAAGGAAAAAGCTTAAAAGAGGATGCCAAATACTCCCTGCATTTATTATTATGAGAATTATCAATTATGCTTTTATTTCTTTATCTTCTGCACAGGTTAAAATCAACATTTCTATCTCCAGTAAGACACTTGTTTACAAACAACTGATATAGATCGGTTCCCTAAGACTGCTCTCAAGCTTCCAAATCAAAAAGTAAATTTAATTATGCCTTTTAGGTAACCCTGGAACCAAGAAGTTCAAATATGTGTACATCATTCTTTACCCATCCACAAATATGGATAGTTCTATTCTCCAACTTCTCTTTCTTTAGGACTTGAATACTACATAACATTTTCAGGACTCAATTAACAGCATTTTAAGTCGTAAATTATTAAAAGCATGACATATATCTAAAACCACATTGAAATACAAAGCATCTATAAAATTTTAATTTATTGAAGGCCTGTATTTCACCACTTGCATCTCTAGAATCCCACAAACCTACATACACCCATACAATGGTGGTTTCTGCTATTTCGCAGTATCTTTTTCTCACCTACAAAACTAGGACAAAACAGTACATATTTCATAGGGTTGTTTTTTAGTTAAATAAAATTAACATATGTAAAGTGCTGGGGACACAGCAAGCACAGTAAGTGTGTGTTATCACTATTATTATTGCTACTAGCAATTGCTACCATTACCAACATCATGTGAGAGGGCTATGGCAGTATAAAGGGAAGAACATGTATTGGAGTGAGATACATTTTAATTTAAATCTTGACTCCCTGAGAGAGAAATGCTGGTATTATGTAAGATATTTTCTTATAGTTTACAAGCTTCATCTTCCTTACCTATAAAATTAGAATAACAATAAATGACAGAATTTTTGTAAGAATTAAATTTCAAAATATAGGTAGAGTAGTAGGGACACAGTTGGTGTTCCTGGAACTTCTCCCCCTCATCACTTCCCATTCAACCTAAATTTAACCATTTCTATGCATTATAGAGTAATTCCATAGCTTCCACCAGAAAACAATGGTTTTCTTCAGGTATAGATGAATTGGATTAGCCAAAATTACTTTATGTACCACTTACAAAAAATAAACCTCTCATTAAGATTAAAATAAAAATAATGAATACACATGAATAAAGGAATGTATAATTTAAAATAAGAAAAAGAAACAAGTATTTGAATATATGTGACATTTTCTTTACATTAACTTTTAGCTGCCATGGTTTACTTTAACTTCTTTTTCCCTTATTTTCCTTTAGAAGACACATCTTATTTTTTCACAGTGCTTTTAGTTTTAAAAAGCCAATGCCTTGGGAATTCCCTGGCCGTCCAGTGGTTAGGACTCCATACTCTCTCACTGCCTAGGGCCAGGGTTTAATCCCTGGTCAGGGAACTACCATCCAACAAGCCGCGTGGGGCGGCCAAAAAAGATACAAACAAAAGCCAATGCCATAATTTTATAAATGTTCAGAGTCCATCCATAGTACCTATATTTAATATTTAAACACGACAGACAAAAAATATTTAAATTACCTATCTGAAGGTTTTGTTTCTTCTTTAACACTAACATTTTTCACTTATTTGCATATGTAATTTTCCTAAATTGAAATTTGATTTTTTTACCTCACAACTTTCTCCCAATGTCACAAAAAAATTTCGATGACCTTCTTCAACATTCTTTTAATTTCTATTTCAGTAACAGAAAGAGTGTGGGAAAATACTGAACTAGGTAACTCTGCTCTAGAATATACATAAATCTTCATACTTCCCAGGCAAACAAGAAGACTCCTCAACTTTCTTTTCTTTCTAGCTAATACCTTTTATCCCTTGATAGGAGTTTCTCTAGTAAACTCTGCCATATCGCCATCTAGTTGTGCCAAGGATCATGAAGTATTTTCTTCATAACACTGCATAAATTAACTGAATAGGGTTCTCTGGAACTCCTATTCTTTTTAAACCATGAACTATAACTTTAAGAGCTGAAATTAATTTTGTCAGAAATTTTTCAATGTAATATTCGGTTTGGAAGCCAGAATTCTAACTAGATCCTTTTGAATTCAGATACTTTTATCAGAACATTTGTGGCTGCTGATCATAACTAGAATGGCTTTTTAAAACATATGATTACTAACAGTATCTAAAATCATATTTACTTTTCCACCTAAAAAAATTTTATTTTTGCATAACATAAAACTTTCCTAAATAGAGAAGCACTCATCATTGATTGAAAAAATTAAGTAGATTTTTCTGAATAGCAAAAAAGGTAGCTATTTCCGATTCATCTAATTTCCGATTCTTCTAATCTTTTAGGATAATTTGTTAACAAATTACTAACCGCAAGTCTGTAATTATACTCTAAAAGAAGCCCTCCTCCGACAATTCTTTCTTTACTGGCATAAAAATTCATTTGAAAGTTGACATGTAGCTTCAGGAATACAAGAGATTCATAAAAGATAAAATTGTTTCTATAAGTTGTAATCAGAGGAATAAATCTGTATCTTTAGCTGCATTTTTAATATTGCTGATTGTACCACTCCATTACACCTTGCTTGAATTGTAGCCATTAATTCTTAAAATATTTATTCTTCACACCAAATCACTTATATTCCTTAGTCTGTATCACTATACTTAGTACAGGGAGGACCTCAATAATCCTTTGTTAAACACACTGAGGGAGATAAGAATGAGAAAAAAAAAGGTTAAAATCAATACTGAGTTTTAGTTATCTTTAGCTAAATTATTAATCTTGAAAACTATCTTATTCCTGACAACTAGCTCTCTATAGATCATTCATTCAATACATACTTATTGAGCATCTACTATATAAAAGACACTGAGACAGATGTTGATGATAAAGCAATTAACCAGACTGTCTGATCTCTACTATCTCATAGATTATGATCCAAGAGGAGACTCAGACAACTGAGCATTTAATCTCACAATTTATTATTTTGTTACAATTATAACATGTTCTCTGAAGGTGAAGTGCAAAGTGCTGAAAGTGGGGTATGATCAGGTTTAGGAAGTTAGAGAATTCTTCCCTAAAAAAAAAAAATTTAAAGTCAACAATGCATAGTAAGATAGAGCAGGGTCTGCAGCCACAGTGTGAATTGGACTATGTCACTCCCTTAGAATAAAATCCACATTCTTTAATGTGGCATACACAAGGCCATTCAAAACTCCTCTTGGCTACTTCTCCAGTTCTATTTTATACTGCTTTTCCCTCTCTCAAAATGATGCTGCTAGCATATTCAACCATGTTTCCTTTCTTTAAATCACTGTGCTCTCTTGCTTAAGGATCTGTGATTATGTCTGAAAAACTTGTGCCTTTCTACCTCTTGCCTAAGTCCTACCCAACCTTCAGACCTCCAATTAGATGTTACTCCTCCTAAGGAGCTTTCCCTAACCTCTGTGATTGGGGTAGATGCTTCCTCTACTATTTCACAGCACCTGGTGTTTTTTACACCAACACTTTTAACTCACAATATTGGAATTTCCTGTTTACTTTTCCCTATCTCCCGCTAGGCTACACATTTCATGAGGGCAAATCTGTTGTTTTCACTATTGACGCATTTGGTTCCTGACTTACTCAGAAGGCTCATCCCAGTAATTTTATGCACTTCAACATGACAGGACTCTCTTTTAAGGCAAACAAATTTTAGACCAAACTTCTAACATTATAAAAGGATTGTATTATGTATATTTAATGACTGACTGAAGGGGGTCAGAAATAAAAACCTTAAAAAGAGAGAGAAGATTGATACCACTGATGGTGAAGTTAAAAAGAACAGAAACTTTTGGAAAGTGAATCTTAATTGTTTTTCTTTTTAAGTGTATTTCATTTATGTATACTCCATCCCTATCTAAAATTATTTAAATTTATTTAGGATAACTACTGTCTTTTTTAGATTTCTTGTATTCCAGTTCTTAGGCATCTAAATTGAGACGTCCTATATTCAGTAGAGGAAAGGTAATAGAAGGTAGAAAAACAAATGACTTTAGATGAAATAATGTGAAAAAGACATTTAAATCTATACATAAAATTGGCATATTAAAATCCTTTAAGAAATAAAAAAAACTGTGCTAGCTTTAACAGTAAATTTTTTTTTAACAGTAAATTTAACTTATACACAGAGCCAATCATTACCATGTTATAGGTTCATTTAAATTAAACAGCAAGATCAATTTTCTTATTATTAAATGTTTGGTTTTTTAAAATTAAAAATATTTAAAAGACATCAAAGCTATAACTAATATTAAGCAGACAAGAATTTGCTCAGCATTACACTTGAACAAATGTTAAACTCTGATTTTATTAATTCCATATCTTTTGCTTCAAAAAAATAAATTTTTACAAATTCCACTAAAGGTCATATCCTCTGCTCTCTTCCATGAGTATGCTCAAAGAAAACTGTTATCTTAAAGTTGTTATGCACTTTTCATATTTTACTACATACATCCATAATTTTTATATTAAAAAATGTGTTCTTAAGATGTTAAAGCCCTCCACATTTTAAAAATATAACCATATGTTTTCATTAAAGTGAGATTAACTAGAAAAAGAATAAGACAGGGCTTTAGTGTCTTTGAATTAAAAAATTTAATTTGAATGAACAGAAATAGCATCTGCTTTCTGACTTATAATCACAAAACATGAGTTGTAAATATTTAACTCATTCCTGATATGTTATTTTTAAATGACTTTACTGAGGTATAATTGATACAAAAAAATGCACATATTTAATGTATGAGATTTGATGAGTTTGGACATATGCATACACCCATGAATGAAATCATCACCACAATCAAGATAATAGACAATAATATTTTAATTTTTATGATTATAATATATACTCAATTAGATTTAACAGAAAATTTCTAAAACTATAGCTAGATAAATAATATTTCTGAGTGTTGAATTTTTATAAAGCTAGTATTTTAACATAATAGCCATCAGCATTTCTCCCCTAAAGACAGCTTGATTTTCAGAAAAATGTTGAAGTGTCATGATCATATTTTAAGCAAATATATCAAAGTAAAACAATTCATAAGGCATTTAGAAGCACAAAGTGTTATAAATGCAATGGGAAGGAGATAACATTCAAGAGAAAAACAATGGTATTTCAGTCAACAATAATTAATGTGCTCCTTCTATGAGTCAGGAACTCTGCAGAGAGAGGTTAAAAAGGTAGACTTGTACCTTATAGTGTTATGGGGAAACACACAAGTGTTAGGGAGAAGAGAATGGTGTGTAAGGGGATAGAGAATGATGAATTCAGAAGGTTATTTTAGATAGTTTGGGTTATATTTCGCAGCAAATTGGCTATGGTGCTGATGTCACAGGTGTACATAAGACATCAAATTGTACACTTAAACATTTACAGTTTATTTTGTTTCAAATATATCTCAATAAAATGGTTAAAAACAAAGACTGAGAAAAAATACAAGTTTAAAGGCAAATTCAAGGAATAGGAAGAAGGCCAGTACTGGCCAGAGGGAGCGGTAGGTGATGGGGCTGGAGAGGTAGGCTGGCCCTGTTTACATAGAACCTTTCAGGACACATATATAGTCCTTTGAATTTTGCTCTAAAAGTGAAAGGATGCTATTGGAGGTTTCTAGCAAAACAGTGATATGATATAATTTTAAAGGATCACTGTGGGTATTGTTGAGAGAATAAGGCAAGAAGTAGAAAAAAGAGAGACCAATTATAAGGCTATTGCTAGGCTGGGACTAAGAGGGCAGTGGGGAAGAAGTTAGGAAATGTTCACATTGAAGTTATATTTAAATGGTAGAGAGGCACCAAGTCTGACTCTTATGTTTGTTGCCTGAGCAATTGGGTAGATTATGGCTCCAATTAACTGACACTAGGAAAATTCGGGAAGAGGGTTTTATTTTGTTTTATTTTTGCTGTGTGAGAAAAATCAATAACTGCTTCTTGGACAGAGCGTTTTGAATTCCCATTAGACATCTAAGTGGTGACAGCAAATAGAGAGTCAGATTCAAAAGCCTGGAGTTCAGAGGGAACATTAGAGAAAAAGACATAATTTTTCAAAACACTACTTAATTAATGTCATTTAAGCCACCAACTAGATGGGATCACCTGTTATTACTGATAGAGAAAAGACCAGGAAAGTAGAAAAAAAAAACATGGAGTACAAACACCCAGAAGTCAAGTAAAGATAGTCTTTATAAGCTAAAGGAGAGGTACAGTGACCAACTTTGTCAAATATTCCTGAGAGGATGATTAAAATTCAAATTAAACGAAAGATCTGGCAACATGGAGTTAATGATTTTAAGGGCTGATAAGGACAGTTTCAGTGGAGAAAGTCTGTGAGAAGAAAGATCATGAGAATATGAGCCTCCCTGCCCCCCCCAAAATTGGACACGCTACAGACTACAGAGAAGGTGACGGAGTGAATCATGCATGCCCTATTGTCAAAGAAAGATTGTTTTAAACATGGAAGATATTACAGAACATTTGGGGGAGTGTTTAAGCACATGGAGATCGATGATGTAAGAGAGAATGGTATTTGTAAAAGCGAAATTCTTGAGTATAGAGAACCCTATAGATTCTCTAATATCAAGTCTTAGTTATATAAATTAATTCCTTCCTTCTTTCCTTCTTCCCTTCTATTTTTCCTTCTCTCCCTTCCTACTTTCCCGCTTCCTTCTTTCCTAGAAAATGCAGTCATCGAAATGGATCAGGACTTTGCAAGGCATCTGTCAAGTTTCTGTAGTGTCCTGTGCACGATGTAGACAAGCTGGTTGAATCACAAGGACAATTAATTGATTACTACGAATTTAGTGGCCATGCCCAAAAGGTACTAATTTAAAAGTGGATTAACAGACTGTTTTTGTTGGTAAAAAATGTAACCATAACACAATACTCTGTTCAGTCCTGTATACCACTTTCATCAATAATTTCTACAAATATACTAAGGGCACACTTAGCACATTTATGAATAATACAAAACTTAGGAAGACAGACTTTAGCTCAGTATAAGAAAGACTTTACTGGCATTTAGAATTATCCAGAGATGGATCGGGCATCCTCAGTAATTAATAAGCTAATTATTTATGGGAGTGTGCAAGCACAAATGAGTTACTTACAGACACCAGATGGAATGGTGGAAGCTTACATTATATCTAGACCAACTCCCACATTTTATGATTGAAGAAATATATGCCCAGAGGCACACAGGAGTTGCTCTAGGTCAAGCATAAATTCAGCAGCAGAATCAACATTCATGACTCCCATCCAGAGTTACCTATTAAGAAAGTTGCGGTTTAAGGCCACAATGTAATAACTGTAATAGTTACATAACATAACTGTTGAGTTACAGAGTTCACTGAGATTGGTCATGTTGTTTGACTTCATTCATTCATTTACATAAAAAACATATATTATGCACCTTTAACATAAAAGGCACAGTGAAGGCTTCTTAAGATGTAATATTTAGAATATATTAAAGTTACTCCATCTTTAGTTTCAATGTTATAAATTAATTAACATAGAAGGTACAGTATTATGATCAGTTGCCTCATATCCTGTCTGGAAAGGGGTAAAATATAAATTTAGTAAGTGAAATTCAAATATATACTGTTATTTTTACTACATACATACATATGTTGTACAGTTTAATATCTCAGATATGGATATTAGCCATTTCCAAATGCCAAAAAGAGGGAGATAGCAGAAAAGAATGAAAACCAATCAAATAAGTATTAAAATATATTTATGAAACAAAATTCATATTACATTTTTCTTTACCCCAGAATTTTTCACTGGCACCTGAATTTGAAAACTAATTCAAAGGTTATACATCTAGTGGACTAGCTTAAGGTATTAAAATAAGTTATTGGGTTTTTTTCTTAATTATCTGAGAGGTGTACGCATATAATCCTCATCCACACTAACTATATTAGTTTAAAAATTAATTCTTTAGAAGTTAACATGACACTTAGCTCTGTCCTGAAAAATCTCTCCAAACTCTTTACTTTTTTAAGATAACGACAGAACAGAAACAACCAGTTAAAAGAACATGAAAAATATCATATCTGCCATCAAAAGTCTGTCTACACCTCTCTATATCTACTGCTGAAACCTTAGACTACACTGCTTACTAATTGAATCAATATAAAGCAAGAGAAACCTATGACCCCTGTTCTTTATCTTGCTCAGTTGCTTCAATTACTTTACAAATCTCTGAAAACCTTATTTCTGGCTCATAGTAGATTAACGTCAACAAAACCATTCCCTTAAAACCAGATTAAGATGATCCCTTCATGTCACAGTGCCTCCAAATAAACTCAAATAGCCTTTGCTTTCAAAGTCATCAACAGTTTACAATAAGAACACAGAAAAGAAGTGTTTTCTTCATTGTAAAACTTTAAAAAGATTTCAAATATTTACTTACTTATCTTTCTTTACAACACTTTCTCATATCCAGCTCACCCTCTGACCCAGCTGCTCCCAGATTCCACTGAACTTCATGAACTCTCAGTTAAGAATAGACAGATATTGTTACCTCAGAATATGAAATAAAAACTGCTAAAATATGAATATAAAAAATGAAGAAATATAATTTTACTATACTTACTGACCTCAGATAAGAATAATAAGCTATCTAAGTAAGCAAAATATGAGAAATATGCAACATAAAATTGAATCATATAAAAACAGCCGTTCAAGTCAGTGTTTCACTGTACCACATCCCATTGATAATAGGGCATGGCAAATCTCTGGTGAAATATCTGAAACATTTTGAAAAATTCTGTGGTAATTCAGTTTTATTCCTTTATTGATAGGAAAAAAATAGAAACTGTTAAATAAATAAATAAGACTATACTAGCCTTTGGAGTAAAATTATATATAACGTGTGATATAGATTCATAGAAGAGAAAGTTAAAAAAACTTAACCTACTTGGTTGAATGGTACTGAACTTTGACATTTTCCCAGGATTGTATATACTCAGCATATATTATAAATTATTTTGTTAAATTACACCAAATATATGACTTCAGGGAGAGACTACTGGCTATCTTAAAATCAGTAATAAAATAACCAATAATTACAGAAAATCAGAAACATGAAGTATCCCTGGATCTCTTCTAGAATCTGACATCTTTTACTAAATACTGAAAACACTAGAGAGTATAAATGCAAACAAAAGATGCATACAAAAGATGCAATATCAATGCAAATAAAAGACAGAAAACACAAGGCAATTATAGAACAACAAGAACGAAATATCAAAATAATGTTTTTGCTTGTTATCAACAATAGATAAAAGTTTAGAAATAGATGCAAGACCCAGGAGCTAATAAATCTGATTTGCAACTTTTCCATCATCATAATGTACAGATAATCTGGATAATCAAAAGAAATAAAAATAAACATTTTTCAGTGGGGTATATAATAAATAACACCAATAACAGTCCCTTAAACATAATGGGTGAACAATAAATATTACTAAAGAAGTAAAGTAAATTATTTAACTGGTCAGTCTTAAAATATATGCATTCAAGGTATCTATAGCAAACTTTTCTAAACATATTTCTAAAAGTATATTTCTAAAATATATTTTAATGAATGATACATAATGTAAATCAGACATGCACATTATTTACAATTTTCTTTTATAAAAAAATTTTTTGCAGATCCTTTTATTATCACCTTCCTTGACATTTTATCAAAAATAGGACAAGTGGCAGGAAGTCATCTTTTATAAATCCAACTTAGGGGCCTACTTTTGTCCATGAATATCTCCATTTCCTTAGTACCAAATTCCCTCCACCTTTGCTGCCTACCACTCCCAACAGGATTCCAGGAATCATTTACCTGAAAGCTCAGTGTCTTGCAAACTTAGACCTGATAATCTTATCCTTGTAGAACTTGTGTCCTTTCTCATAATCTCCATCCTTCCCCATGTCCTAGTTTCTCCTATTTACTTCCAATGACCCAAATTCTGCTCTACTTTTCTGTACTATAAACTTTCTAGAGAAAAAGGTGTCTTGAAAACTCTTTAATTCCTAACTCAACAGTTGTCCTAAGCCAACTACTGTAGATTTTGCTGCTGCTGCTATGTAGTCTTATGGACCACAAGAAGCAACATAGAAAATTAAGACAAAGAACAAATGATATTCTGAAAAAAGGGTATGACAGGGCACAAGGGCACATGGCATGTCAGGATGTCACAAATGGGATGATACAAGTTCCCTCATTGGCAGTGTTCAAGATACTCAATAGGTAAATACATGAAATAAGAGGGTCTTGATGTACTGTGGAACAGGTGTGAGAGCATGAGGAATAGGGTTCCAAAAGTAAAGAAACTGAGAAACAGGGAAGACAAAAGCCTGGACTTAAGTAAAACTTAACCAAAGATGGCTGACACTTGAGCCACTTCACATACAGTGCTGGTCTCAGAACAGAGTGGAAATCTGAGACTGCAAGATCTACAGAAATAAAAGTAAAAACAAAAAGAGAGGGAGAGAGAGAGAGAAAGTAGGGGAACTGGAAGTTATCTTGCCTGCTTCCTCTCTCTCCTGCAGCTATGCGTAGCAATTTCTTGGTAAATTAATCTGGGTAATTTGTTATCTTTAAAAAGTAAAAGAAAGGAAAGAAAAATAATATTTTTGGTATTTCACTGGGTTTCTCAGTGATTTCTCAATATGATCTGTACTCAGCAGAGCTTATAAAATGTAATTTTGAGTTTTGAACTGCTAATCTTTATAGATTAGAATGATAACAAAGTTATTCTAATTTAAAAATCTTAAAATATGAGAGTATGATTTGTAGGTAATCTATGATAAAATTCATTACTCATGTAGCCTAAAAATTTACTATTTAAAAAGATCCATAGATAGTAAATTAAAATCAAATTCTCTTCTCTAGTATCTGTACAGATTGTCACTCTTGGTGATTCCTATCATAGTTAAGAAAAACCTGATAAGCATAATTAATAGTCTTTCCTACATGCTACAAGTTTTTTTGCAAGTGACAAAACACACTGAGATATTTCATTTCAAGTACGTTTATCATTCTAGAATCCAGTGCCACAGAACTGTGAAATACCTAGTTTGGTTTAGATAACATTAATAACTTTAATTTTGTGTTTATTTTCTTTGCAGAGAGATATAATAATATTTCATATGATTTTTAAATCTTTATTTTCACATTTAATTAGATGAATTCAGGATTCTGGATGATTAAGCCAAGTGCCGTGGACTGAGTAACTGCATGCTCAGACTAATAATTCTGAACATTAAAAGTTACAATTTAAAAAAAAGTCAAACACGGGGGGAACATTCTATATCACATGTAAAATACTTTTCAAAGAATTTTAAAACAAAATATTCCTATAAAACTATTCACAGAACAGGAAAGATCTTAAGGCCTTGAAGTTCTTATAGATGCAAGTCACCATAAAACATCTATGATTCAGTGAAACTCTATTTGAAGTATCATAAATATTAATGTACTTTGAATTCTAAAGCCATTTTTCTTTGTTCTCTTAGAAATGGTTAATAACTAGGCAATTAACATCTTCAAGCATGTGTCACTTGTACTTTTTCCACTCCCTAGGCAAGGTTCTCATAAATGGTAAAACTAGGAAAGAATGTTGTTGGTTTTATGGTTTGTGGTATATATTTGCTTTTCAATACATACAGTGCTATCAGCATAAACAAGAACATTAGTTTTAAAGCTCTTTTGTCAGTGTTATTGTCTGTTTACAATGTTAATTTGACAGGTAAAATATTTTTGTTTTCCTTTCTATAAGAGTTATTTTATTTGGCAGGAGCTTCATGCATATCATCATCCTGTACATCAAATTTAGAAGTATTACCGCTGCTGGAATCCTGGCAAATACCTAAAAATTTCTGCTGTACCTTTTGAACAGACTGTCAAAGAGGGTTCCATAGAATATCTGAGTCAAAGGAGTTAATTGTTATTAATGCAGGGGGGGAATGGGAGTGAACTTCTACAACTCTCACCCTTGCTCCCTTTGCACTAGCCATGCTGGCTCTCATGTTTTCACTCATACTCGTCAACCATCCAAGCTTGAAAGATTTTACACTAGATGACAGCTCTCCCAAGAACACTCTTCTCTCTGCTACTCACATGGCTCATAATCCTTTTTTTTTTCCTTTAAGGTTTGCTCAAATATTACTTTATCAGTGAGATCTCACCCAACTCCAGCGCCATTTCCCCATCAGTTTGTCACTCTTTTCTCATTACTTTATTTCATCTTGGCGCTTGTCACCACTTTACATTGTAGTAACATACATGTAATAATTTTCTTTCTCTCTCTGTTAAAATGTAAGCACTCTGTAAAACAGAAGCTTTGTCTGTTTTGTCCATGTCTAGGTCCCCCGTGTTTAAAATATATCTGGCACAGAGCAGATGCTCAATATACACTTGTTGAGTTAATGGACAGAATTAGTATATGTGGTAGCAATTTCCAATAATCCACTGCTGCCCGACATCCAGGTAAGTCCTGTCAATGAGACACTGGTGGGAGATTAGAAGCAGGAGGAGAAAGGGCATTTTTTTCCCCTATTCTATCAATACTATGGCTCTGGCCGCTGAGGCAGGGGTAGTTCAGCAGCGTCAGCCATAGAGCCTCACTGGCTCTGGCTCCAGGCAATGCAGAATCAGCAACCGAGTTGTGGACTCCAGCCATGGCAGAGAGGAGTCCAAGAGCTTCAGCCAACTGTGGGCCACAAGACTCTTTTAGCATTCGTAGGTGTGGGACTCCTGGCTTGCTGAAAAATGGAGTCAGTAGTTTCAAGAGCAGGAGTGGCCATAGCAGCCCTCCAAAATGGGGCTCTGGGTAATTATTTTGCCCCTCCAGTCCAAGGGGTAAGAGTAGTTTCCTGCAGTTACTGATATTTTCATATATGTACTTCCCCCTTTTACTCCTCCAGTCCTTCTAACACATTTGTAAACAATTTCTGTTTTAATTCCTTTGTTTGGATTAACTAGGGAAGGTTTTTGTTTTCCTACAAGACTGATCACACTGCTTTAAAAATAACTTTCTAAATTAGCACAGCATTGTAAATCAACTATATTTCAATTTAAAAATTATAAATAAATAAAAATAAATAAATAACTTTCTGACAAATACCTGCTCAGTTTAACAGCAAGTGTGCCCATCCTTCCCAATGCAGCAATCCCACACAATGCTAAAGAATTCCAAGAGGTATCCACTGCCCTAGTCCTTTCCATGGTCTTTTCCCATCTTTTCATTGTCTTTCAATATAATCCTCTGATATGTTAAATTAGTAATAAGTTTTGTGACACTGGCAAAATCATCCCACTCTGTAGTAAGCCACAGTGATGTCTTTAAGTCCTTGTATGTTACTTGTAAGTACAATAGATAAAAAGTACTTGCCAGGACAATTTCCAACCTTCCTCTTGGTACTATGTAGCATGCAGATTCAAGAGATGTTTGGCAGAAATGACACATTAATGCATATCAGTGAAGATGATTGAATATTCAAATACCTTATAATACCACTATTCCTATGACTTGTTGGAAATTGATCAGTAATCACTTTAACACTCTTGAAAATGATAATTATACTTGTAGACTCTAAGCCAGAAAATGAAGCCTGTATCCTCATTTTTCTCCTTGTCAATAGAAATTTTGAAACACATCCCCCTCTACTTTTATTCCCTTAAGGATCAAGACACCATTCTCATCCATTTGGCGACACGGAAAGCTTTTGCTGTTCCTTCAATGTGAGTTTAAGTTATAAATCATGTGGTTTTATTTTTATTCTATCTGTTATGACAATCAAAATTTTAATAATTCTGTCCCTTTTCAGAAGTCCAAGCATTTTCCTTGTTTATTACAAAGGTGGAAAAAGGAATGTGAATATCATCTGTAATTCAACTACTTTTTAATAAAATGATACATAGTAAAAAAAATAAAAATCATCTTTTCCCAGAGTCCTCTCAATCCAATCCTGAATCCAGTAAGTAATTGAATTACCACAGTATAACCAACTAGATGTCACTCACCAAATATTTTTCTATGACTGTATGTATATTATGCATACATATATATGTATATATATATATATACATATGTATATATATGGCCAATAATTTGGTAGGTATTTTGTTGTTGTTGTTGTTGTTGTTTTGTGGTACACGGGCCTCTCACTGTTGTGGCCTCTCCCGTTGTGGAGCACAGGCTCCGGACACGCAGGCTCAGCGGCCATGGCTCATGGGCCTAGCCGCTCCGCGGCATGTGGGATCTTCCCGGACTGGGGCACGAACCCGTGTCCCCTGCATCGGCAGGTGGACTCTCAACCACTGCACCACCAGGGAAGCCCTGGTAGGTATTGTTTTAAGGTTAAAAATAAAGTTGTGTTATGCATGTAGTTCTGAAATAGCTGTTTTCATTTAGCTATATATAAACATCATGGCTATCCTCATAAGCCTGTACATATATATCTACCTATTTTTTCCTTTGACAGCCAGGAATGAGGAACTTTGCTGTTTCCTCATTAGCATACTCAAATATTTAAGTCTGTTGCAAGTTCCATGAATATATTTGGGTTAACCTAAGGAGCCTATAGCAGAGAGTTTCAGTATCTTCTGGCTGATGGGAGTCTCATGAATTGATAAAAACTGTATTGTCTTACTGCAGGCCTCATTCTCCACAAGTTCCAGCCTCTCCTAACATGCTCCCTCTAGGCATTAAATGTCACAATTTATGCAAACAGAAATGACATTAGTTCTTTTCTACTTGCAGACAAATGTGTAGTTAGAATCAACACTGATCACCACTTTCTATTTAGCCAGGCAGTCAAGTTTATTGTCAATCTGTGGCCTGTTACATTAATGCATTTTTCAATCAAAGACTCAGAAAGTGGAAATCCATGGATATTCCAGTTTTTCATTTTGTTCACACAACACTGTAGGTTTTGCATAATAGCTACAGGACTCTGTAATGATGCCATTAATCACTTGTTCTTTCAAATGTTTCCTTATGTCCTCCCTCTCATAATGAGTAATTCTTTCAAATCAGTCTTTGAAGGGCTGTGACTGACAGAGATGAATAGGATGCTTAATCGCACTGGCATATGCCAGAACCTATTCCTGTGGTAAAAATACTCTGTGTAAACCTTCTTATTCTGCTAAATTCTGTAGATAATAATGAATTTCTAAAACCAAACATCACTTTCTATGCTCGCAATCACAGCCATATTCTCTGTACATCAGAAGCCCCTTCTCTTTCCTTCTCTATTTCCTATATTCTTATGTTCACTGTATTCACTATCTTCTTCCTTCTTTCTCTATTTTGATTTCCTTTGCTTCTTCTTATAACTGAACACTGAAAAACATAGCCCTGAAACATATATCTTTCCACATAGTATCTGTTATAAATGAGACTCAACAGATGAACTTATACAACTGAATTTGCAATTATTTTAAATTAAGGATTCTAAAAAGAAAATTCTGATCCTTTTCCCCAAAAAAGGTATCATCAAGATTAATGGTGCTTTTTTGTAGAGAAAACATAAGTCTCCTTTCAGAATATTTTCAATAATACTCTGATGATAGTCAATACCATTTAATTTCATTTGCAGTAATCCAAGCACCTGGGATTAAAAGGACATGTGTACAAGAATAATATTTAACTTGTTACCTGTGAGATTTTAACTTAAACAGATAGTAGCCTTTACATTTTCTTCCAAATTACATATGTAATTTCTTCCGTCTGTGGGATTATGCAAAACAGATAACACCAATTTTCAGTCAACTCACTGAATTATCTTCCCCCTCCTTAGTTCAGTGACTATGAAACATTAACCATGACTGAAAGAAGCTATATCTGTTTATTACTTTTTTCTGTGTTGAGGCATGTGAGGGATACAATTATTCCAACTACCAATAAAAATATCAGTATATCTATAAATAGCCATAAGTATTTAATGCCCTGTTTATACTTATTGTCCCAGAGTAATTATTAATAATGCTCACTTCATTTTCAAAAGGAACCATCTCGGATAATAATTTACTTTAATTGCCATTGATTCACAGTTCAGGATAGACCAAAGCCTGACAGAGAGAAGCACCAGTAAGATCACTAAGAGTTAACAGAAAATGATTACATGTTTCCATCATTTCAGAAACACTTCAAGATCTATATAAGGGCTGTTGAAGGTCGTATCTAAATTGTGAAATAAGATTACTTCCTGAAATTGGAAAAATATGCAAATTTCCCAAATTCCTTTGTTTCCATTATTCTCTGTGTTGTATTTAACATCATTTCTTTGGATTTCACTAAAGATGGCAACCTCCAGGACAACAGGACCACTGCTTATAATGAAATACTAAAAGACAGAAGACACAGAGCAATTATTTTACCAGCATATAACTATCAAATATTTTCACTAATGCATATGTGGTTTACTCTCCTTAGCTTTCCAACTACTCCTTGATGAGTACATACTTGATGATGTACTCAGAACATCAGACGTTAACCTTGAAGAAAGAAACAGACACTGAGCAACAATATTGACTTCAAATTGAATCAGCCCACATATTTTACTGTCATATTGCTCTATTTTAAATCATGAGTATACCTTTTACAGCACTATGAAAATTAATACGCTGACATGCAGTGGGTTGAATAGTGACCCCCCAAACTTCATGTCCATCTAGAAACTGTAAAAATGACCTTATTTGAAATAGATGTAATCAAGTTAAGATAAGCTCATAATGAATTAGGGTACACCCTAAATCCAATGACTGGTGTCCTTTTCAGGAAGCCATGTGAAGACACAGATACACACAGAGAGAAGACAGCCACTTGAAGATGGAGGCAGTAATGGAGTGACACAGCTAAGGATGTAAGGATTGCTGGCAAACACCAGAAGTTTGGAAGATGCAAAGAAGGACTCTTTCCTAGAGTCCTCAGACGGAGCTTGACACTGCCAGTGGCTTGATTTCAGACTTCTGACCTCCAGAATTATGAGAGAATAAACTACTATTGTTTTAAGCTATCAGTTTGTGAAAATTTATCACAGCAGCCCTAGGAAACTAGTACATGATATAGTATATATCATGATATGATATATAATATTATATATAATAATTCTTGATTGGGCTGTAGTTTTAACTAGTTGGTTACTGAAATTATCTACAAATTACATTTTCTTACATGTATACATAAAGAATCACTGGTCATACAAATTATTTAAGTAATTTATGAATGGGAAAACACTGGGAATAGAAAAATCCTTTGCAACTTTGAGCGATTACTCTGACTCCCCAAATTAGATAAGTGGTGGTAAAAAGGAGGAGGAGATGAAGAAAGCAGGAAGGTATTGCTGAGGTTAAACTATCCTTTTATATTGTTTTCAATATTAATCTCTGTCTTATCCTTAGCATGGCTCCCAATAAAATATTGATATTTGTCACATTATAAATATTAAATAACTATGTAGGCAGAATTCATTACTTTAATATTAAAAACAGTTTGGACAATGATTATAAAACAATATCTAAAAGATGCCCTTTGTTTCTAGGCATTGCCCTAGTTAAGGGTTAAATTTCAATTATGTATCATTACTTTCAACAGATGTTTTCCTTCTTTAATAATATTACTTCAAATATTAGTTTCAATATATGTTTTCATTCTTTAGTAATATTTACTTCAAAACAGGTAACTGTAGCAATATTAATTTCTTAAAACCCAAGTAATATAAAACCTTATAAAATCAATAGTTTTCATTCATTTTTAGGTTTTGAAGTCTTAAGGTCTTAGAATTAAAAAAATTATGAATTGAGGGACAAGCTATTTTTGCCTTGAGAACATTCTGGCACTAAGTGGCAGCACTGGCTGGTTCACCATTGAAAACAAAAATTAGTTCATCCACACTACATTTTGCATGAGCAAAGGGAGAAATTACCAAATCATATAAATTGAGAGGCCAAAACTTGCTGTGGAGATTTATATAACATCATTCACATTGTCAATCAGCGCATTCACAAAATATTTATGAATTCTGGAACTCATTTGGAAAA
This sequence comes from Grampus griseus, assembly GCF_964374135.1. Taxonomy (NCBI): domain Eukaryota; kingdom Metazoa; phylum Chordata; class Mammalia; order Artiodactyla; family Delphinidae; genus Grampus; species Grampus griseus. The sequence continues at coordinate 99,133,961 of NC_138998.1, forward strand.
ATTCCAACATAAAGGAAGTCACTGAGCTACACTTTAATTTTACTTAGCACCCTCCCCCCTTTATTTTGATGTTCTAATATATGCAGCTACATTAGAATTTGATTATATTTGTTAACATCTGCTCAAAGACAAATGACACATTTCTGCAGAATGCATATATAGAGATGTGTATCTACGTATATACGTGTGTGTGTCTGTATTTTTTATATATTTTAAATCCTAGATTTAAATCCTAGATTCATTCTCTTATTTGAAAGACTTTTTTAATTGCATTGAAATATTTGGTATACATTGCTACCTAATTATGGGGGAGATGAAGACTAAGTTAAGCATCACATTTATGAGCACAACAGGTTTTTTTTGCTAAAATAAAGTCAATCCACTTGAAGAACCTATTTTGCTTACTATGGTACATTAGTTCAAAATACTAATTGCATGGAATTCAGAGTACAAAACCTATTTAACATTTAATGCTGACCTATGCTTTTTGAAAGCTTGACTGGTTAGTATAAATTATCTAAAATTTTCAGTCCATCTATCAACCATTAAAAATCCATATGGTCTATTTTTTATTCTCATCTTAATAACAAGGTGCAGTACTAATAACCGTCTGGGGTTAATATTTCCCAGATGTGATTCAGTTCATCCACTGCTCTAAACCAGTCATTAATTCTTTGAAAGTCTATTATGTCTTGATTGGTGTTGCTTAAATAGCTTATAAGCTCTTTTATAGTCTTTTTATTTCGTAGGTAAATATCTTTTCCACCCACCTTTCAACTTCAATTTTAGTGAGAAAATTGATAATGAGAAAATGAATGGATTCTCTAAAATACAAAAATGAGAGTAAACATATACACTTTTCTACCCGTACTCTAAACCAATCCTGAATAAGAAAAAGGTTCAATTTTCACAATCATTTAGTATTTTTGTCACATCTGATTATGCCCAAAGTTAATAACAAACTGTTCCAGCTCCAATGAGAGTTGCAAAATACAGCCTTTAACTAATATGTATGTAGAATAATTTGTTACTTGTACATCTATTTAGGTATCCAACCAACTTTTACTGAACGTCTGTCATATGGTAGTCACTAACTCAAACTGACACACCCAATCCATTCCTCCAACAGTTTAAAATCTCGTAAGAGGGCTTCCCTGGTGGCGCAGTGGTTGAGAGTCCACCTGCCAATGCAGGGGACATGGGTTCATGCCCCGGTCCGGGAAAATCCCACATGCCGTGGAGCGGCTGGGCCCGTGAGCCATGGCCCTGAGCCTGCACGTCCAGAGCCTGTGCTCCGCAACGGGAGAGGCCATAACAGTGAGAGGCCCGTGTACCGCAAAAAAAAAAAAAAAATCTAGTAAGAGACAGACATTTAAATATTGTGAGATAAACACTGTGATATGCACTGAGTTCCTGGTGTTCCCCCAAAAAGATTCTTAATTCAATCTTTGGCAGTATAAGTTTTCCCAGAAAAGACTGAAAATCGTCTTTGCCTTTACCAAAAAAAAAAAAAAGTAAGAGAAAGCCAGAGAAGGTGGGGGTTGGTAAGAGAACTTTCCAGATAAACTCAACAGCACTGTCTTATATCCAGAGATAAGAGGAAGCAAGTTACTAACACGGAAGAAATTATCAACACAAAAGTCTCTTTAGTAAAAGGTAGAAGGTGGAGTGGCTGAAGATAAAAATGGAGAGGCAGCTATGGGTCACAGGTTAAATGATATAGGTAAGGGAAGCAGGGGTTAGGTAGGGTAGAGACAGGATCAGATCCTCACCTTAGAAGATCAGTTCTGGCAACAAGATGAAGGATGGATTGGAAAGGTTGGTGGAAGGGACCAGAGAAGACCCAAAGCAAGTGGATAATTTAAAACACAACCATGGTAATTTAGAGAAGAATGATGAGGAGCCAGATTGATGCACTGATGATAAAGAGTGATTTAAAAGAGCTTTAGGAGGTAGAATCAAGAGGACTTGGTGACTTGTTATGGGGCATAAGAGTAAGTCAATCACTTAAAATACAAACAAATTCATAAAAATACTTGGCCTACTATATTTCATTTAGTTGTTAAGTATTTCACTAATAATCCTTTAGGGTTTCATGAGAGAATTTAACTTTGTATGTGCTTGCTTTGGATTGAGTATAGACTCTTTCATTTATGAATGAAATGGTTTATAAATATTTGAAATGACTATAGTTAAAATAATTAGAACTTTCTGATAAAACCAGAATCTTAGCTTAGAATATACAATTTGGGAGTTCATTTTAAAAGGACAACTGGAAACTCCTCTCGGAAGTAGGAGACAAAGTTAAAGTTTTATAAGTAATAATGCAAAAAATAGAATAAAGAAGACTATATTATGTAAATCAAGGGTAATGGCTTAAAGTAGCCCATATCTTTAAAAATAGATATGTTTACGAGAAGACACCTTCAAGACTATACATTAAAGAACAGTGGAGATACTGGAAAATGAATAGCATACATACTTATTTTTCAGCTGCCCTGAGAATATAAACTGATTACATATTCACAGATGTCAGTAAATACTTTCAATTCTGATTTCCTAATTTATTGTTATCTGCTTTTCTCTTACTTCTCTTCCTTACCACAGAATTAATTTCATCATTATCCAATACATGTTCTTTCAACCAGTGAAAAATAAGGCAGAAAGCCATTTACTTACTTACTTACTTGTAGGATTTGCTATACAAGAAGGAATATTCTGAGATACGGCAGAGAGAAGTGTCACATCTCATAGTTGCTCAGGTATTAAATATTTAAAAATTTATGGGCTCTAATAAACTATGTATATTTATTCACCTGTTTCCCTGATTGCCCACATGCAGGGGAGATCATTTACCCATGCAAGATTTGATAAAAGAAGGCCTATAATATGGGGAGGGGGAAGGGTAAGCTGTGACAAAGTGAGAGAGTGGCATGGACATATATACACTACCATACGTAAAATAGATAACTAGTGGGAAGCAGCCGCATAGCACTAGCACAGGAAGATCAGCTCGGTGCTTTGTGACCACCTAGAGGGGTGGGATAGGGAGGGTGGGAGGGAGGGAAATGCAAGAGGGAAGAGATATGGGAACATATGTATACGTATAACTGATTCACTTTGTTATATAGCAGAAACTAACACACCATTGTAAAGCAATTATACTCCAATAAAGATGTTAAAAAAAAAAAAAAAAAGAAGGCCTATAGCTCTGGATGATTCATGTTCCTGTATTATCCTCAAGGAATTCTAACTTCCATGGCTTTTCACGTTTTCTGGTCGAACTCAATATAGTGCCGTCTCCTATTTTTCCTCCTGTCGTCATTGTAGTCATCATCATCATCGTCATCATCAAGTTTACAATCTACCTTTACAATTTGGTAGCTCATGCAAATGGAATTTATTTTAAAAATATTAAAGATCTGCACCTGGAGATTTAGCAGTAACCTGGTCAGCTCTGGAAGTACGGACTACCCCACTCTACATTTTCTCATGTTTTTATCTCTGCATGTGCTATGTTCTCCATTCTCTTACTACTGACTGGTTGCCCTTCAACTACTGTTTTGTCTTGTTTTGTTTTCTGTTCTCTTAGAACTTTTACTTGCACATGATTCTGGTTAATCAGAGCCCCTCTGCTCTACTCCTTTTCCATGCATGAATCTTTTGGTGAATCTTTATGGCAGAAGTTTCTGATTGCCATTTCCATTCAGCTCTGAACTTAGAAATCCTAAATTCCTAAAAAGGAATGTGATTGCTTTAGCAATTTATGGAAATCATATGTGAGAGAGAGACAGGTAGCTGATTAGCCAATTAATTGGATGTCTTTCAGCCAGGTGTCTACCTTTGTCTCATTAAGTTATAGTTGAAGGAATAGGGCATCTGGGCACTAACCATAGTGGAAATCCCTCAACAAGCCTCGTGGTCAATTTACTTAGAAGATGGTGTGAGAAGGACAAGCTCTAACATTTCTCTAATTGTGTTCTCTAATTTCTATAACATTTCTAATATACTTATGTCGACAAGGATGTTTTGGGTTTTGTGTTGGACTACTCTATATTTTACCCTTTAGCTTACAGTCAATAACAGACATGTATAAAGAATCATTTATTAAAAATGAGACACGAAAGAACAGATTCAGAAGAAATACACTAGAGGAATATTTCTTTAGTTCTTTTCTAAGAGAAAAAATATGTAAACAATCTAAACATGCACCAAATATTGTTATGCCACTAACTAAACAACTGTACTTAATAACTAACCATTCTTAGCTTTGGGATATCCTTTGGTCTTCAAAGATGAATTAATCTTTTATTAGCACTTCTCAGTAACCACATATCTTTTGACACAAAATCTGGATCATTGTAATAACACTGTAACTAGATTAAGATTGCACTTGAGCGAATGTATAGATTATTTTACACTCTCCATAGCACCAATCACAATGTTGAAAATCAATCCATGTTACGCTGAGTCACTAACAATCCTGGTTTTGGGATTGAGATGACACTGGCTTTAGTACCAGCTAAATGTCACCACACACTTGGGCAGGTGATGTAACTTTTCTCAGGTTCAGCTTTTTCATTTGTAAAATGATGCTAATAATACTTCACATAGGCATTATTAGGATTAAATGAAAAATATATAAAATGCTTAAGCACATTTTTTATTGCAGACCCATGACATTAACAATTTGAATGTTTGGGGTTAGAAACTTACATTAAGTCTCCTGTGAAGCCAAGATATATGGAACTAAATTTCTATAAGCTCCTGGGAGTGTCACGGTCTACTACTCAAACTGCACACCATGGGCAACTCTGATGTCTCCCTTTATTGAAAGAATAGCAGCAGTAATGTCATGTAATCAAAGGCATAAAAGCTTGATTCATTTTTTAGATTAAATGGACTTGAAAATAAAGCCAACTGCTACCAGTAGTGATTGAGGTGATGAGAAAGTGAAAAATTCAGACAGTTCATCGAATAAAAACAGAAGGTAGAGAAAATTAAGTACAATCATAATTTGTGAAACTCTTTAAGCAAATGTTTCAGCCACTTATATACTATACAATGTTGATAACAGTTGTAAATGTAAAAGAACCACTTTGAAATATGCCAGAGCACTCGGTTCTTCTTAACAAGGCCTGCCCTAAGGAAAAAGTACTTTACCAGAGCCCTACCTGCCTGCTGGGGTTTTGACAGAGCCTAACCTACTTGAGGAAAGGAAAATACCCAGCTCTATCCAGCTGTAGGCTTCCATGTAGGAGGAGGGAGATACCTAACTTCAACTCCCTCTAGCCATCCTGTCCATCCACCTAAGGGGGAAAAAGGAAATTGAGAAGCCCTGGTAAAGTTCACAGTCCAGGGGTACAGGCTCACCAAAAGCCTTAGACTTAATTGTAGGACTATAAAACACTTTTTCTCCCCCCACAGCTTACCACTGTATTACTAAAGGCCTATTTACCTCAGTTCCTTTTACCCACACATCATGTCTACCTTCCAATTAAAAATTACAAGATGCAAAAAACACTGTTTAAAGAGAAGAAGCATCAGAACCAGAGTCAGATATGTCAGGAATGTTGGAATTATCAGACCAGGGATTTTTTTAATTTGCTAAAGGCTTCAATGGATAACTTGGACAACATGTAAGAACACGTATGCAAAGAGATGGAAATCCTAAGAACGGATCAAAAAGTAATGCTAGAGATCAAGAACAATGTGAAATGGAAAATGAAGAATGCCTCTGATGGGCTCATTAACAGGCTGGACATAACTAAGGCAAGGATCTCTGAGTTTGGGGATAGGACAATAGAAACTTTCAAAACTGAAAAGCAATTTCTTTCAAATGTGAAACAATATGATTGAAATTAATATGACGGATATTTAGAAAATTACCACATATGTTGTGAAGTTTCTCAGAAGGAAAACTATCTAGGTATCAGTTTTGAAAACAATAACTGACACATCTATTTTTAACAGAAATTATAACTAAACCTTATAAATATTTTCAGAATTCAAACACATACATGTATTTTTGGATAATTTCAATGTACTACAAAATGAATAAAAATGCAGCACTAAAATAAGCTACTATGATAAATTGGTTCTTATTATACGAAATACAGAAATTAACTATCAGTATTAGTAGGTATTCCATTCTCTATCATAAACACATTCTACCTTTGATTTTTCAACTTTGGAACAATGATATTAGGAAATAATGGGCTCTGACATATGGAATAAAGTAGCTTTCTACACAGTTTAATTGCAATATAAGCCTCTTATTATAAAAATCATTCGTTTTTTCATTATAAGAATCATTAATGACTGAATTGTTAGGTTCACTCATAACTTTTATTTAGGCATAAATAACTTGTATCCCTTTTTTCTATCTCAGGGTAAATTTCATAACACTAATTCACTATATTTAACAGGTAAGATCATATACCCTGAATGATCTTGCATTATTCAAACCCTAATGATCATCTAAGTCACAACATGCACGAAATACATGTAATATACATTTGAAACCAATATTTGGCATCTGAGAAACACAAAGTTTTCCAATCTCTGTCATAATCAATATAAAATGCAACTTAATATCCAATAGCACTTTTTCTTCCTACTAACGTTCATTTTTCTCTTAAATTTTTGTTAAAGCATACTTCACTGCTGAAAGGGAAGTTAGATTTTGAATACTGAAGTGCATATATCTGTGTCTGCTACAACTTTGCAACCTAGATCTGATCTACTGTACAGTAGCAACCAACAGAGGAGAGTGGGGAAAAAAATCTGGAACAAGCAAATCTTTCATTTTCTTCCTAAAAATATTACTATAAAAGAAAATGATGAAGAAAATATTTCAGTTGAGTTGATAGGGTGCTTAAAAATCAAGTTTTTTCATCAACATTAAGTATGTATAATTTTAGGAATAAATTAAATAATATTTTATGGACTTATTATGATTATGAAATACTATGCTTTAACTAACAGGTTTTATTCAGGTATAAGTACCTTTAAAAATCAGCATGTGACTACCCAAATAAGTCACTTATCTTTTCAATTACAGTATTAAATAAAAAAGCCATATGGCTATTAAATTTTAAGAAGTATCAAATATAACTACTAAAGCTCAAAGGAAACAATATAAGTTTTTAATCATGGAATCCAATTTTTATATTATGAAAAGTCTTTTATTTTTCTGGTTAACAGCAATTACTTTTTATTAGTCAGAGTTAATACTGAGCCAAGATGCCCCAATATGACAACCCCCATGGTTGTGCGGCACTGAATAGGGACTGATATGTAATGGGTATTAAGGATTTTGAATGTCACATTTAACTTACAGGCCCTCTTACTGTATTCTCTTTCATGTACAATGTTATATATTGGCTAAAAATAAATTGAATAAATAAAAATATCAAAGAAAAGGAGTAAACATGAGAGTTAATGTGTCAAGAAAATTTATATAATTTTTTTCACACATTTTCAGATTATGAGAACAAACTCAGGAGATATATATTTTTTAATTGTTTCTTTTGTACAAAGTTATTGCCTGAGCCATGTCTTTCATGTTTCTTTTTTCTCATTAGCATTAAAATAGCATCAATTCTTAAAGATTAGCTGCTTCCTTCCCAGGAGATTTTCAAAACTGAAATACGTCCTTCAGTTTTGCACAGAGTAAGATTTAGTATTAACCAGTTATTAGTTACTAATAGCAAATAGAAAATCCAGGGCATATGACTAAACTTAATGTTTGTGAAAACACTTTTACAGTATTCACATAACTTCTATAGTGCTATGCAAAAATTTTTATTGACGCAGCATTCTTTCATTGATTATCATGGCACTCTGTTAGCTACTCCACGAGATCATCATAATTTTATTACCTTAGTGTAGTACATAGACAGATAAAGGATAGAAGGGACACTTACAGGATAAAGTTCTTAACAGTTTCGAATTATGTAGATATAAAATTCTTGACATTAGACAGTGAGAGCACAGTGTTAAGAAGTATAACCACTGGTTCCCAAATTCACTGAAGTATTCATTCTTTTCTAAAACCAAGCTCCATACTCTATACAAATATAATTATTCAACTTCACTCTGTTCTCAACATATCAATAAGAACACCTATATTTTAAACATCCTTTGCTAACAATTTTCCAAGTTGTCTTTCATTTCCAAGGATTTATGTTATTGTCTTAAACAAAAGAAAGCTTCAATAATTTTTGATTGTTTAAGCAAATCCAGAAAGTACTTCTACTTACAGGGGCTGAGATACACACTATGTAAATCAATTAAGACACTGAAATTCTAAGTTTCCTACAGTATGGCTTAGCCTATAATTGTAGCCTTATTTCCCACCACATCCCTTCTCTTCAGCCACACAAATTATTCTCAACATCCCTAAAACTTAATGCATACATTTAAGAATTCGGTGCCTGTCTTCAAGCTATTTTCTCTTCCTAAAAGGTGCCTTCTACCCTCTCTTCCAGACCATATGTGATTCCTTAGATTATAAGAAAGAGCTGATGGGTCACATCCTACTACCAATCTTCCTCAAGCAGAATTCATCCTTCCCTTTATTATTCTTTCACAAAACATTACTCGAAACTACCTGAAGATACTCTCTTTGGCCTTATGATTGTGTAGACGTATTTCCAAACTGCAAAACAGTACATGGAACAAGAGAAATGTGTTACATTGAATTCTGGACATGACTTTTAAAAAAAGAAAGTGTATTTTTGATGTTGGCAAAAATGATTTGAAAAGCAAGAAAATAAATATATTTTCTTTTAATTTTTGCAAGCCTAAAAAGTCATTTGCTCAAAACTATTCATCTATTTTCCATATTTGCTAACCAGAGGTGCTTATGTTATATTCAAATAACCAGTAATGGTTTTGTTTACAGGCACATCATGAATGCCTACTCTTGTAATTACATCAGCATGTTACAAAGGGTGGAATAGGTATTTTTAGTAAAAAAAAAAAAAAATCAACAAAAATTAAAACCACTATGAATTAATTTACTAAAGCATATAGTTTATATGATTCATAATATAAATCATACATTATATGATTTCAAAAATATCTCAATTCAATTCTTTATGGAAAGAAAATTTTATCGATTTGAAAGTTACTCCTAGGAAATACTTTATTCAGAGAAGCACCAAATATACTTTATATCATAAGATTGTCAAATACATCATCTATTGTCTTTTCTACCCATGACATATTTGTAAAAACAACTGAAGTAGTGTCTCTGAGAAAACGCAACTTTAGTTAAAATGGCCATTCAAATCAGCATGGCTCAAGAAACCTGAGAACCTTAAAAAATTACACAATTTCAAATAGATTTAATTATAATTTTAATACACAGGTATAAATGGTAGTTTAAATGTTATACACTGGTTTACAGTTCCTATAGATTTTAAATTATTTAATCAATTATGATGTCTAGATGATTTTCATTCTTGCCATTTTTAGAAGATTGTTTTCAAAGTTTTTCTATCCTTACTAATTATTTCCTCACTTGTTTTAGACTACAAATAGCACTAAGTAAAGCTCTATTCCTGTCTGCAATCTATCCTCTTCATTAAAAGAGAAATTTAAGTTGTATGTTTTCTTTAAAATTTACTTATGTCATCTATCCATTTTATTGTTTCCCTTGGTTCACCTCTGTTTTATCTAATTCATGAAGCTTTATCCATATCTATTATAAAATATGTCCATGTGCTCCTATTTTCAAGTATGCCTACTGCTGACACTTGCCATATATGCATTATTATTTGGGGGGAAAATCTAAAAGTCAAATAGCCTATTCCAAGGTAATTGAGTATTTAATTTACTTTTGAATGTCTGAATCCATGTGTTATTGTTCCCTCTGTAGTCTATACGTATTGCTCATTGCCCTTTATCTTTACATGGTAGAATCTTCAAAGAAATAAAAAGCACCTACTGTGAAATACATGTGAAGATTAAAATATGTTTGGCTTAGAAATTTTGCTGCATTATTTCCTCACTCGGTGACCATGAAGAAGTTATTTAATATACCTGAAGCTCAATTTTCACATCTTTCAATAAGGAAAATTTATACTTGATTTCTAGGACTCATGTGAGTAAAGTGCTTTGAACAAAGCCTAGCATATGGTAAATGCTCAATGAATTTTTAACCATCTTTTCCTTTTCTACCTTATTCTATCGTATTTATTTTCTACTGTAGTCTCCTTCCCTGCTTCTTTCTCTTTCCTCTTGTTCATTCTTGGCTGGTGCCCAAAATGTATATCTCAGTTTAGTAGTATGTTTATCAAGGGGATAAAAAATCTGAATCAATTATGCAAACAGCACACATAATTAATTGCCTTTTCATAAAGTTTCCAATGTTCCTCTCTGTTAGTGTACCATAATACGTATACAGGTATTAGAGTCAGAAATAATTTAGTTTGAATTGGAATCATCACTCACTATTTGGCCTATAACTTCTTGGTAAATTTTGTTCCTTACTGTCTTTAAAACTGGGTTTCTCCAAAAGGGAAAGAAAACTAAGACATACCTCATAGGGCCGTTGTGAAAAAAAGGATAAAATTCTTAGTGCAGTGTCCGGAAAATAGAAAACTATGAGGTAAGCATCACTTTTCAAACAATTCTGCCCTCTCTCTATAATAAATCAGAAGTAGAAAAATTCCCCATTTCATAACACCTATGACAAAATCATTACAAGAACAATAGCAGTAAGTTTATTTGTAACTCAGTAAGTCCCTGTGTCTCCTGGTTACCAGTTTGCTTTAAGAAATGCAGGCTGATCAAGCCAAACACAATCACTAGAGCAGAGCACAACTCCTTCTGTTCCTCACATGATTCTTTGGCTATGACAACATGAGGTCAGTGATAGTATGACTGCTAATATTTTTGTCATTCTTTTTCCAGAAAATGAAAAAGTGGGGCTTATAAACTACTTAATATTTGTAAGTTCTTATAAGTTACTTCATATACTGAGAAAACGAGATATGTATATATCTTGAAAGGGTATTCCAAAAAAGAAGTTTCATTCACTTCTTGAAAGTAATTGTGATAAACTAACACACTTAACACACTCAACGAATACTGATGTTTATTCATTTTAATGACAATAAGATAATGAAGGTAAAAGCATAATCTTAGTTTAAAAGATACATTCTCAGAAATGGTTTGATGAATGCTATGTAAGAATAAAATTTAAATTTCAGAAAAAATAAAGCCATAGTCTATAAACAAACAAATAGAAATAAATAAATAACCTGTTAAAGACAGAAAGATTAAACTCTTCATAGGAATTTTTAGTTGAAAATACACATTTAATGAATAACTGTTGAATAATTGCTGATATAAAAGTCAAATTGAAACAGCATTGCTGGAATGATTCTAAAAATATAAAACAATTTTGGGTCAACCAACTTTTTTCAGATTTAAATTTGTAGATGTAACAGAAAAAGCAATGTAAAAAAGTATCAAGGAAGAATGTGATGAATGAGAAAAATACAATTTCTAAAAAAAGGAAGAAAAGCTAACCAAAGTATATCTGAAAACAGCTGACTACCTCCATTATTGAAGATTTGCTTAAATAGACAAAATCTAGGTAAAAAGCAGCACAAACCACCCTTCTTATTTTAGCTTGAAATGAAAAAAATAGTAGGAATAAACTGACTGTGAAAATGATGCAAAATATATCAAAACATATAAAAAGTCAAGTACAACCATAGCTAAAATGATGTCAGTACCTGGAAAAGTGTACTTAGTAAATAAATTATACATTCTTATAAGCCTTTCAAAAGCAACTACACTCAGCTAACAAAAGCCTGATCATAATGTATCTTTTTGCCAAGTTCAAAAGACACATACTGCTTTAGCAGACTCATATTTTCTAATGAATACCAAATTGTTAGTATCTGGAAAATACACTTATGCTATGATAATCTAAAGTTTGTTTATGCACAAATACTCAGTGAGGTTACCAAATTTAACAAGCATATACACAGAAAAAAAAAGTGTCTTGAACATATAATTTTATTTCTAAAGAAAATATTTATGATAGCTATTCTAATACTACTATGTATAAACACTATATTAAAGAATAATTACTAATTTAGAAGAAAGCAAAGAATTTTATATATCATTCCCATTGGTTAGCAGTTCTAATTGCATTTTAATCTTTCCTATGTAATCTAATTTATACACTAAAATTCATACTTAATACAGCCAAAACCACAGTTTTTCTTTCTTTAACTATTATAACAGACCCTAAAAACCTAACAAGAAAAACAATTTTAAAAGATATTTAAACTTACCCCATTTAATGGATATGTTTTCCATCCTAGCTCTCCCAGCACAGTTGTTGTATCAAGCAACACAACTGGAATTAAACAAAACAAAAAAACTTGCATGAACTTCTCAATTGACATAAGAATGAACCAGTTATTTAAATCATTAATGTCAACGACCTTTAGTATTATTCAACGTATTAGCTTTAATAAGTTGAATTACTTTAAAATTATTTGTAGGTACTAAATCTTAATATATAATACTTAATAATATTGAGTAAATATAAAATATATAAGGTGGTTATAAATTAATTTTAAAATAGCGTGGTGTTTAACAATGCTAAATGAAATAGATGACTGAGTAACAGTACTAACAAAGTCATTTTTAACAGCTGACTTTTAAAATTGATGAATGTTGGAGAGGTTAATCAAGAGGATATGACCACCAGATGACTCAAGCTGGACCTGAGCAATAGGTGGGAGGTTCCTTAGCTCCTCCCCTGTCCTTAGAAGTATGCTCTGCCTATCATTCCCACAGTGATAGCTGTTCCGAGGACAGAGCCCTGAGAGAATAAGGTGCTACTGAAACCATCTGGATGGTATACGTGACTGAACCCAGTTGAAGTCTCTAAGCCTCTGGTGGTCAAGTGTAGAGATCTACTCATCTGACAGGCGCCCAAGATAAGCCTTGTGCATAAGCTCCCTTGCTTATTAAAACTGCCACCTACCAATCTGGAGTGATCTACCTGTTTCTCTGTTCTCTTTCCTCGCCCTGCATGAGTACAGGGTCACTTTGCAAACCAACAATGAAATATCACCTTTGCTTTTCCCCCCATTTTCATATATAGTCTTTTTTATACCACATTAAAGAAAGAAAAACTTTTAAAGCAGGCCTGCCTGTATATTTTCTTTGTGTGTTATTAAATGCCCTTATATGATTGGCAAAGTATGAAAACAACTCATTTTGAAGAAATCTATATTTTTTAAGTGTAGATTACATTATTATTGTATGTGTTAGTATACTTACTGCTAAAGAAGACAAAAGCAAAAATAAAAACCATGCACCTTTTTCCCTGACCAAATGTAACTCATAATCTGGTTGAGAAGACATGCAAACAAATAATCAGGACATACTCTGTTAAATTCTAAAACTGAACACTATATAATAGCTTAGGAATTAAGTTAGGCTAAGGCTGGTAGGGCAGGTCTGGGACAATTTCATAAAGGAAATGCAATTTGGGCTGGGCTAGGATGAGGGGGTCTTTAATCAGATGTGATGAAAAACAAATTTATTTTAGAATACCTTCTGTAAAGTAACTGAGCTATGACTAAATCAGTTCTCAGTTACTGGAATGGGGAGTAGGAGTAGAGATTATTTGGGGGGATAGGAGGATAGAAGGAGGCCAGAAAGATAGATGGAGATCAACAGGAGAGGATTTTTGAAGTGTTTCCAGCAGGTTAATGTGTAGGGCCCATGTTTCAGCAGATTTTAATTTTAACTATTACCTTCAAGTCCCCCAGATGCCGATCATGGACTGAACTCTGAGAAACAATCCTTTGGTATTTCATCATGAGTTTTAGTTCTTCATCTAGTTAAAAAAGTAGAGGGGTTTTTGTAGTTTTTTAAAAATGTCACTGGAAGTCTGTTACTTGGCATCTGCTGTTTAGTGTCTATAGCAAGGACTCGGTGGGTTTTCTTATTTGACTGTGATACATTTTATTGATTTTTAGTATGAAACCATGCTTAAATTTCTGGGATAAATTCTACATACTCATTGCAGAATATTCTTCCAGTATATTCACTAAGCATACATTTGTAAAACTGAGCCATAATTCTTTGATTTTTATTGTGCAAAATTCTCAAAAATAATTTAAAATGTGGAGAAAACAGTACAATGAACCCTCACTGTACTAATCACTCTGCCTCAATAATTACAAACTTATAGCCAATCTTATTTCATCTATACATGTTTACCTACTCTCACTGCAAGATTTCTTTGAAGCAAATTCCAGTAATCATATGATTTCATCTGTAAAAATTTCAGTATGTATATCCAAGATAAAGACTCCTCTTAATACAACTACAATAACAATTCACTACTATAAATAGTATGTATTGCTTAATGTCATCAAATATCCAGTCATTGTTTAATGTTCCTATAGTCTCAACTTATTTTAACAGAAAGTCAAGATCCAAATAGGTTCTATACATTATGGTGAGATCTTGTTTTTTTTTTAATCGATGGGTTCCCCACTTTCTTTTTTTAAAGTTAGGTTTATTGAGGTATGATTTACTTACAATAAAATTCACCTTTTTTAAATGTACATTTCTACGGATTGTGACAAACTCCTACTTCCATGTAACCCCCACTACAATCAAGCTATAGAATATTTCCATCACCACCAGAATTTCCCTTGTGATCCTTTATGATGAATCCTTTCCCCACCGCAGCCCCGAGCAACCATTAATCTGATTTCTGTCCCTATGGCTTTGCCTTTCCCATAATGTCAAATGAATGAAATTATACAGTATGAAACTTTTTGAGCCTGGTTTCTTTCACTCAGCATAATGCATTTGAGATTCATCTATGTTGCTATGTGTATCTATACATACAACTGAACACTCAGTTGCTTTTTATTGCTGAAAAGTATTCTATTGCATGGAATTCCCTAGCTGATGAACTTTCATATACAGATTTTTATGTGAACCTATGCTTTCATTTCTCCATGGTAAATAGTGATTGCTGGGTTATATAAAGAATGCTAATTCTTCAAGACTGTAAAACTGTTGCTTTACTTTCCCATTAGCAGAATGTCTGGTTTTCCAATTGTTCCACATTCTCACCAGAACTTGGTATTGTCCATTTTTTAAGGCATTCTAACAGGTGTGCAATAGTATCTCACTGTTGTTTTAAATAGCCAGTTATCTTTTCACTACATGAAATCAAATTTATTAGCAAAAATTTTGACCCACAAAAGTGGTCTTATCCCACATTCCAGATTTTCCTTTGCATGAGGTATCATTGAATATGTTCCCCCATTCCCTGCATTTCCTTTAAACTGGTAGATATATTTAGTGGCTTGACCAGATCTAGGTTCCACTTATTTTTATTTTTTGTAAGATCACTTCATTGGTGGTGTTTTATAGTCCTTATATCAAATCAGGGAATATATCAATGTTTACTAGGGTCATGTAAAAAGGACACAGGAACCAACTGGCATAGGCTTCCACTGGCCAAAAATTTATAATTTGATCATACACAAGGTTAATGACTATAAGGGATTGAAACACTTCAAACATGCTTAAATCCATGCATTCAAAATGATAAAATATACCTACTAATAACTTTTGCAGTACGCTAGGAAATCATTATTTTTAAAAACTGGTAAATAATCTGAAAAGAATAAAACATTTATTTTGCTTTTTCTATATGAAATACTTCTGAATAAGGAAATAGTTAATGAAGGAACATTTCTCTTTTTTTACTTTATTTATTTATATTTATTTTATTTTTGGCTGCGTTGGGTCTTCACTGCCGCGCATGGGCTTTCTCTAGTTGCGGTGAGAGGGGGCTACTCTTCATTGCGGTGCGCGGGCTTCTCATTGCAGTGGCTTCTCTTGTTGCAGAGCATGGGCTCTAGGCACGCAGGCTTCAGTAGTTTTGGCTCACGGGCTCTAGAGCGCAGGCTCAGTAGTTGTGGCACACGGACTTAGTTGCTCCACAGCATGTGGGATCTTCCCGGACCAGGGCTCGAACCTGTGTGCCCTGCATTGGCAGGCGGATTCTTAACCACCGCACCACCAGGGTGCAGTGCATTTCTCTTACTGAAATATTTCAGTTAATAAATGAAGAAGGAATGATCAAATTAGGCTACACCATTTTCTACTCTTAATGTATTAATATATTTAGCTAATAACTTATGGTGCTAATATCACATAAAGAGATGAAAGGACACATAAAGGGCTAGAGCTTTTAAGAAGGCTTTCTTTATAGCCTCATTTACTCCATATTAACATACAATTCTAACAAGCCTAGAAGTAAAAGAAAGTACAAATACATATATATCTATATATGTATACATACACACATACATATACACATACACACACAAACACACACATGCAAATTCACAAAATGATATTTGATGGTGTGTGGGTTCACTCAGTGTAAAAAAATAATCTCACATATTAGAGGAAAAAAGCTGAAGATATTATAATAAATATTCAAAACTCTAAGCTTATCTTATTATTAAATAAATGTTATTTTATTTTTGGTATATTTTTGGTATATACTTCTGAAAAGAATTCAGAAGTATGTAATACCAGTATCCACTTTGGGGCACTCAAAAGTTTAATGTTACTCCTTTAGCACTTTATATTTTTGGAATACATCATTATTTTGCTAGCAGGCTGTTAAAGTAATGATAGCAATTCAGTCACTGTAGGAAGGATGGTCTACATATTTCCCTCTTGAAGGAATCTCCACATTGTCCTATAAGTTGTTTCTTTTTTTAAATGCTCAATTTACAGATGAGAAAACTGAGGCTCAAAGAGGTTACATAATTTTCCTTAGATCACAAAGTGATTACAACCAAAAGATTGATGCTAGGATATCCCTTAAAAAATATTTAAAACCTTTAAACTTTTTTTAAAGTGTTTTCTTCCTTCCTTTTAAGTTTGAATATAAAACCTTATCATTTGTTTTTTTTTTTGGTAGATGCAGAGAAAAATCATTATTTATTTTGCTGATTCCAAATCCAGATAAGTTTATATCCTGGTTTTCTCATCAATGGGTTCTACAGAAACTTTACTGGTACCACCTACAAATCATGCCATTTAAATCAAGGGGTTTACTGGAGTAGAGTGTTCAAAAATCCCTAATATTGAAGTCTACCAATGGAGATTTCTTTTTCATAGATTGGTAAATTAATTCATTCATTGATATAATTATTTTTTCTAAAATATAATTGGGCTACTTGGTTCTTAACATTTATAATTTGTAAACTGAAATATATTCATTTCAAAACAAACAAAAAAGAAAATATGTATATACCTACAACAGTATAGATCCTTAGGAAGTATTTTTTTTTATTTATTAGTAGCTTCAAGAAACAAGATTTGCATAATTGCTTTACTTTCCTCATTAAACTGCAATCATACCTTTTAAAAATTCTTAACAGCAAAATTTCAAATTTGCATTCCTGACAAGTGAAGGATGCATTGATATCAAAATAAAACTGAGGATTTATTTTTATTTTTAACACCATTATATGTGATACACGTTTAAATTTTATCACTTGCTTCACAGGCAAAGCCCCCACAAATTCAGGTTTTTCAGGCACACTAACAGCATTGGACCCGGCAAGGTGAGAGCTCCTCCTACTGGCTTTAAACAAGCGTTTTCTAGTCCCTACTTGAGTGCAAAAGTACTGTAAACTTAGGAAGGAAAAGAATACTCTGTCCATATTAACTTCAGTAAAAGTCAATACTTTTTTATTTTTAATTTAATGGCAAGATTTTAAATATAGAAAGATTAACACCAATGACTTATTTAGGGAGTACACATGAAAATATAATTATTTATTGATATCATAATAAATGAGAAATTGGGTAAACCAAAAAATAAATAGAAGTAGTAGATTGGTGGTATCAAAATAAAGTTTTTAAAATGTTTACTTCGTTTAATAAGCAACATAATGCACAGAATAGGCTAAACTATGTACAATTTTCCTATTAACTTTTAGAAATAAATCTCTAGCATATTATATTTTTCTCTGAAAATTTCTCTTAATTTATTAGTGCTCCCTTTACTCATTCTTTTGGAAGTTATAGGAAAATTTTATTGTGGCTAAAAGAAGATAACTGATAAAGACAAGGTTGATAGCACTGGATTAAATGTGAGAGTAATGAGTACCTAAGATTAAAAAGCTCAGTGTTAATTTTTTTCCTTTGAATAATTTATCAGGTCTTGAATTTAAATTTCAGTAAATTTAAGATATATTAATTTAAATACAATTAGCATATAGTTTTATAGTATATAATTGAAGATCATCTTTATTCTAACTGCACAATAAAAAAAGGATGAGCTTTTATTTATATATCATTCTGAAAAATGTAACAAGGAAGAGATCAATCAACCCACTAAGAAGGTAGTTATTCTTTTAGGATAATTTTGCTGTAAAGATTCAAGTTAATGGTATATGAACTGAGTTCAAAGATTTATCAATATTTTTAAAAGTTCAGATAGCAGTAAACGCAGGTTTAGAATTTTCTCCAATAGACTTCATACAAAGAAAGGCAAGGCATTTCTTCTTAGAATCATTCCATTAGGCGCCTTTATTTTACAAATAAGACCCAGAAAGATAAAATTACTAAGTCACTTAGTCACAAGGTTTTTAATAGTTAGTTCCATGTTCCACTGACTGTAACAAACCTCCAGTAGCTCCAAAAAAAACAAGTAAAATAAAAGGAATACTTCTGACATCATGACCAGACATAATATAATCAGAGAATATTTCAAATTATAGACACAGATATATAAACAAACATGTATCTATCTATATCTATCTGTCTATCTACATACAGCAGTAGTCTATTTCAACGTTATCCTGTTTAGATCCTACTTTAAACTGGGATTCAGGTTACCACATTAAGTAATATTTTGACATAACTGCATGTGTTTGATTGACAAAAGTCAGTTTTAACTTCCAGATACTATGGTTCTCTACCCTCATATAGAGCCAGAATCAATATTTAATTCCTAAAAATAAATAAAACACAGACTGCTTTAAGGAAACACAGGATTTTTAGTTTTACCCCTGGTATGTTCCTCTGTATCTTGACATTATTTTTAAGGCAACATTTTCCAAGGAGACTCACTCCTTCTTAAAAATAACGAAGTATTTTTATCTAGAAACTGAGATCAATACTTGTTCATTAAGTATACTTATAAGCATTTTGTTTTGTCATAGCTTTCTTATTTCTATTGTTAGTTTTTTTTTTAATATAGGTGTTGTTCATGATTATTTCTGTCACTCCCTATGAGAGTTTGGAAATCCTACTTGAAAGATAAGGTGATATGACCACAGAGATGTTAAATAGCTTTCTCAAGATCAGAGAATAAAATCAGTCTAGACCATGTGAACTCACAACCTTCAGCTTTCTACTCTACTAGAAAATGGTATCTTGTTTCAGAAAGCATGTTCAAACTTCTGACTCTGTCCTTTCTTGAAACAAATCACTGTTTTTTAGTTCTGATGGAAAAATAAGCTATAATAACCAGAAATTACTTTCCTTAATTATCACCTTAAATGGAGAAAAGGGGCAAAAAATTCAAGCTAGTTTTCTGTTTAGAAGGCAAGTTATACCATTGAGTAAGAACTGCCACTGAAAACCTTATCCAAATAATGAATGGTTAATAGTTGATTAAAAATATAACTAGCAATGTTCATCCTCACTTCTACACCTTCCTAGTTTATTCAAAAGAACCTTTACATGGTTATCCTGCTGGACACAGCCTTATCTGCTTCAGTCTCATAATCATTTCTGAAGCTGCTGTTAGACAGGAGGGCTTACCACAGAGACCCAAAGAGAACCCAGATGTGGATCTAATCCATCACAAGGTCACTAAATGATAGGTTGACTCTGGGCTCCTGAACAAGGTCATTAAGACTTATCAATGAGTCACCTCAAAGTCATGCTTTCCTCATCAAATTGTTTAGTTATCTCTATGGCAAAAAAAAAAAAAAAAAAGGAAAGGAAATTTGGCATGTTCCAAATTAATAGCAATATATAATGCTTTCATTCTGACATCTTCAGCACTTTGATCTATAAAGAAACTAAGTAGCTTCGTTTAGGACAAGTATTATTTCCATTTGCTTCAATTACACAGTTTTAATAGGTAGAAAAGACTACTTGGCTTTAGTCTTAGATTTGCTAGTCTTACAATATATTTAACAAATGTTGTGATTTTTTTTCCATCTCTCACAGAAACTCACAACATTTATTACATAAACCTCACTTAGTCCAAACCACTGCACATCCATCCCATCAGTTACACAGCATAAGAGAGGCTTCTTGTGTTTCTAGTTCATTCCTTCCTCACATTTCTCACTTATCTTCCATGGGCTTTGAACACTTTCCTTCTTTTTTTTTTTTTTTTAAATGAAACTCAAGGTCTGAAATGTGCTTAAATCTTTGTTTTTATAGCTCTGGTAAAAGAGATTATGAGTACTTATTTGAAAGTCTTAACTACAATGTAATGGCCGTTTCAATGCAAAACTATTTCTATATAATGGAAGAAAAGTCTAAAAAACCTATTGAAACCCCTACCTTAAAAACAAACAGTAGTGGCTTTGCATTGAGAAGGAAAAAATGAGTTTTACTAGAATCTAAGAAACAATTATCAGTGAAAAAGTTTTCCTTGAAAATGGAAGAAAAAAATTTTTTCCTAGATTGCTTTTTCCCACCATTACACTTACATAGACGTAACAGAAATAGTTTTTTACTTCCTTCATTAGGACACTGGAGTCACAAAAATGTTACTTGATTTTATATGAAGACATTTCCATATTATTTCAACAAGCATTAATTGAGTATCTGTTATATTTAGACTCTATATTAACTACCACAGGGTATAGAAAGTTTATAAGATACAATGTCTACCCTCAAGGAGTCTCTGGTGTTATCTTTTCACTCCCACTGTTAGAATTTTTGTGTCAACCCACATGCCCTAGTTTATTCAAACATGTATATAGCAAAACAGATTAAAATGCCCTTATTCTGAAGGTGCAGAAGAGGAAAGGCTGAAGCTGTTTAGTAGAAGGTGTAGAATTAAATTGCTATTCTAAAAGGGCAGACACCCAATATTACATCAACAGCACCATCAAAACTGTTAGTAATTGGACCACTTCCTCAGTTTCTAAAGAAGTGCTAAGGAATGAATAGACTGTAGAAATGCACCCCAGTAGACAACATGAAGGGAAATAATTCTCTACTTGAAGGGTACTCGCCTCCAAAATAATACCAAATATAAGAAATATCTGCTAAATTTGTCAGGAGAGACAGAGTGTTTTAATTAGAGTGGGAGATAAAAAAAGTTAAACATTATCAGAAGTAAACATTTTTCTAATCTAAGTATTAATCATCAGAAATTTAAAATTTTTCAGGTAAAAATAGTAATTGTATTTTCAAAATTTTGAAAAATATATATATTAAAAAACTTTGAAAGGACAATTCTCATTTTTGTCCAATGAAATTATAGCCAAATAGAGATACAATTATCAATATTTATTTACAACATAGTTCTGCCAATATAATATGACCTTCTCAAAGGAAGGGTCTGCATATGTATGTGTGTATACTTGTTGAATAAAATGAATAAGTGAATGAATCAACAAACGAACTAAGTGAATGGAAGGGAGCGTGGGCCAAAAACTCATACCTTAAGTAAAAATGTTCTTAACCAAATATTGAAAATGCAGCGCAGGATTAGTGGGAAGGCAAGTACTGCAGGAAATGTAAATGGTTATTGTGCTTTAGTTTGTAATGGAGAAGGTCAAAGGTTATCACATATGATCTCTCTCAAATGTGGTTAAGGGACAAAGTGAGTAGGCTGTTGTATTGAGCACAGAATGGACTGTGAGAAAATATTTTCTGTACCTTTTGGAGTCCTCTTTGCTCTACCCAGCCCCTACGCTTTCATCAGAGTGCCCTCAGGCTGCTCTCTCTCAGTCCAAATCCTGTGCATCTATCTCCATCTCTGACAATGTACAGTGTCCAAATCATCCTGCTCTATCTGCTGCCCCACTGAAAGCATTTGTCATAGTAAGAAAACATCTTAAATAAAATAGCACACAAATGTGCTTATGAATACTCATTTCCCCTTATCCCTTCCTGCAATGTTTATTTATTTATTCAAATTAAATTTGAATTGATTACAGCACCCTTCAGGTGAGAGTGACTTAAGCTTTTTTCACGGCATACCTAAAATCACACTATGTAAGCAATTCCTCATAGAAACATATTGAAAGAGATTCCTAAAACTCCAACTTCTATCAGCTCCAAACACTACCCTCTGTTTAGATTATACCTTCTATCTACTTCCTGGGTTCTATACGTGGCTCTACTATTGTGTGCTTGTGTAAACTTAGCCAAGTCAAAATTCTTGTTCTACCAATTACTGGGAGTTGGTCTGCCTTAAACCAAGTATTGATAATGCTCTAAGCTTTAGTATCTGGCTCTCAACACACTCTAACCTTGTTAGCCACTCTACCAAGATAGTATGTTAAAAAAAAAAAAGTAAAACAAAAGTTTGCTTATTGTTTTATGGATTATGGTTGTCTCCCCTTTGCCCTTTGAATTTCTCTTATTAATTGATCTACTCAAACAGTCTTCTAGAGAGATCTAAGAAAAAAAATTGTTATTTTTTTCTTAGATTTCCCCATCCACCCCCTCTCCAGCTGACCCCAGAAATATTATCCATACCCTAGCTTCTTTAGTCTCTAAAAATGGTACAGTTAATTGCCAATGTTTAAGACTCTTGTCTAAGTCAGCTAACTAAACTGTTTATTGTCAGGTCATGAAACTTGATAATCTGTTCATACAATAGTATACATTCTGGGGATATGCTACAAGGAATAATTTAAATAAAAACGTAATTTCTTAACTCTTTTACCATAATATCAACATCCTTGACTGCCTAAAGAATGTGTGTTGCCTTCTGAATCACTAAATTCAATTGTACTGAGGATTTTGTTAAGTAATATTGCCTATGGAACAGAATAGTCTATGATGAGAGAAATGGGCAGTAAAAATGTGAAGACAAATAAAATATTAAGACAACCAGCTGTCATACCTTTTACACATTAAACAGCTTTGTAGCGTAATTATTTGATAAATAAAGTCAGAATTATTTAGGACGACTTCCTACTGGAAACTATTGAGGAAATGACAGAGCAAATGCAATGCCAGATTTAGAAGCTCATGAACTGCAAGACAGTTGATCTTTTGTGGCATATTTCTGTACTGCAGAGGAGTCAGGAGGAGGAATGGTTCATAAATGAAACATTTACAAATGTGACCCATGCCAAGAGCAGCATGGCTTCAGTATATAGAAAAGAATGACAGATGGAAGCCTTATTGTTGGCAGAAAAAATAAAAGAAAAATCATTTTTAAAAAAATAGGCATTATCATCATTATCCTGTATGGAAGGCAAATCATTAAGATCTACTGTCATAGTGTTTACCAACAGGATCCTGTGCAATAAAGTAAATGCAACAAAAATGATAATGGAATTTTAACATTTAGGCAAATGGAGAATATTTTATCCAACATGGGTTTACCAAGTATAATTAAGAATAAGAAAGCAGATGCAGGCTTTCATAAGACCTTGATCAGTTTCAATTTATTGCTTACCCAAGACACGAATTACGGTAAGAAATGTAAAATGTTGAGAAACTCCTTTGGTGAAGTCGTCAAGACCCAAATTCCATCCTCAGCTTTCATGGCTGAGAAGCTCAATTTTTATTCTTCTGAGGAGTGGTCATATTTTAGAAGACTAAATCTTGCTAATCAGGCATACAGGAGACTAATTTATAAATGAGATGGATGATTTATTCACTGATGATCTGTCTCCCCAGGGAATCTCCTTCCCTGAAGGGAAACATATCAAAAGACCAAATTAAAGATCAGATTTCTTGAAAAGTACTAAATTAAGAGAAAAGAGTAACCCTGTTTTACTTTTTTAAATACCCTAGGTTTATTTCTATTTATGAAATAAAGAATTTTATCTACCCATTACAAAGCTCTTCACATTGAATGGTGCTGAAGAAACAATGAAAAGTTTTCTACTTAGGTTCTCATACATATGTACTGTACTGCCAACTACAACTTTGGCATTTCAAATATTATTTACAAGGCATAGTATAGTTTCCATAGTTACAGCCCATCTGATATTGGCTAAATTTTGGAAGGTCTATTTTTATTGTTTGGAAAGAGAATTGGTTCTGTCTGCAGACTCTCTTTAATTCAAAGTATATGTATTGTTCCAAGAAAGATTCTTATGTGTGAGCAAAATAAATCCCAATTACTGAGTTGATTTTATACAGTTTCAAACAAGAACAGAGAATAATATTTGCTGATGATGTAGGGAAGAATCTAAACATTTAGGCATGGTGTCCACAATTAGCTGGCCAGACTGTTTCTGTCTTAGGTTGCTCTTTACAAAGGTAAACACACTGCCATCCTTATTTTTATTGACAAAGAATGAAAAGAGTTTAAAAAATTAAAAACCACTGGTTTCTCAATGCAAATAGTTTCTGAGCAACTTCTCTTAATAGTTTTTCCTTCCTCAATGACTTAATTTCATCATATAATCAAAAACTGCCATATTTTAAGTAATGCACAATTGCACACTATTTAGGAATCTATTCTTTCTTGTTTTCTCTGTCTTTACACTTTGCAGAGAAAACTTATCCATTTGGGAGTTTCAACTATCATTTCAGTGCTTTCAGTCTCCAAAATAGTATCTCCAGCATAAATCTCTCCCTTATACTTTAGACACAATTCAGAGGCCCCTTGCTAGTTTGCAAACTGGTCCCTGTACACAGCAGGCTAGGCGAGAGCAAAGAAAGTGGCAGACCACTCCAGATCGGGAGGTGGTAGGCTTTAATAAGCAAGGGGGCTTATACAAGTCTTGTCTTGGGCAGTCACAAGATGAAAAATCTCCACACCCACTGGACTGAATCTTATAAGTTTATATAGAGGCCTCAACTGGGTTCAGTCATGTATACTGTCGAGATGGTCTCAACAACACCTTACTCTCTCAAGGCTGCGTCATTGGAACAGGTCCCACTGCTGGAATGGTGGGCAGAACTGTACATTCCAAGGACAGGGGAGGAAGTGAGGAGCCTCCTGTTGTCTGGGTCCAGCTCACAGGTCAACTGGTATTTATATCTTCTCAATTACCTCCTCCCACACTCCTCACACTTAACATGTCTGCATCTGAGCTTTTTATTTTCCCATGAATTGGTACCACCTCCTGATTTCCCTATTTTAGTTACTGTTATCCTAGATCTGCACAAGTGCACAAATTAGGAACCTGTATCTGATCCCTGACTCATCCTTCACTCCCCAACTATCAGTTTGCACATGGGATATTACAGGCCGAAGAATGGTCCCCCAAAGTTGTTCATGCCCTAATCCCAGGAACCTGTGGATATGCTATGTTACAAGGCAGTGGGAAATTAAGTTTGCTAATCATCTGATCTTAAAATAGGGGGTCAACACTCTTCCCCTCCTAGATTATCTGGGGGGCCCACTGTAGTGACAAGGGTATTTAAAAGCGGAAGAGAGTCAAAGAAAGATGTGACCACAGAAGAAAGGAACAGAGAGATGCAACATTGCTGGCTTGAAGATGTGGGAAGGAGCCATGAGCCAAGGAATGTGAACAGACTCCAGAAGCTGAAAAGGGCGAGGAAATGGATTCTCCCCTAGAGCCTCCACAAAGGAACACAGTCCCACTGACACCTGGATTTTAGCCTAGGGAGACCCATGTCAGATTTCTAACCTACAAAACTGTAAGGATAAATTTGTGTTGTTCAAGCCGCTAAATCTGTGATAATTTGTTACAACAGCAATAGAAAACTGATACTTAACTAGATCATCTTCAAATCTATGTGTTTTCTATTCCCTACCCCCGTTTTCTCTCTCAACTGGACAGGGTTCCTTGGTCTTGTTCCCTTCATTTAACTTCCACAATGCAGCATCCGTGATCTGCCTAAAATTCAAATCCGATTTCTCCATTCTCTGTTCAAAATTCCTCAGTGGTTCTCCTTATCATCTATAAAATTCTCTCAAAATATTTGCTTCAGATGTGCACTTATTTCTTCATACTAACCATACAACCAGGTTCTGAGTATAAAGGTAAATCAAAATAAACATAACACCTGCCTTCAGGGTGATTATGATCTAATGTGAAAAAGAAAAAATAAACAGAAACTATAAACTAAATATGTAACTATGTATTATACTAAGTGCTATGAATTTAGTTTGGATTTCAAGCTCATGGAAAGCCTCTAGAAAGGAAGACATGATTATACAGAGTTGATTTATTCTCTATATTGCTTTTAGATTCATGATGTGAATTAAGTAACAATGATCAGAGAAAACATAAAATAAAATATTGCTTAACTAGTTTTAACCCAGTATTTTCCTTATTTTTTTGGCACTCATTTTTCTTTCCCACTGAGAATATACTAACATTCGAGGGAAATTTTTCAAGACAACACTGAATGGCAACTGTTGCCTTACAAGGTATACTCTGAATTCCTTTCTATTGCATGCAAGACACTTCCTGGCTTGGTCCCATCTTCCTGTCCCTCTGCAACACCTCAACTTCACCCTACATTACTCTGATATACTGATAATCCTTAAACTTACCTTGCCCTCTCACCTCTCCACATTTCATGCTATTCCTTTCTGCTTGGAATACTCTTGCTTGTTTGGTCCCAAAAGACGACTCCTAGTCAAACTTATGGCTTAACCTAAACGTGATTTCTTCCATAATTTACCCCCATAAGATGGAGATGCTCTTATTCTTATCCCATATTGAAATTTGCACATACTTCACTAACAGTAATTATCTTACTTTATTTTACCACACAGTATGTATTTCTTTGTGTAACTGTTCTTCCATAGACTCTAAATTCCTTGAAGGCCAGAACTGTGTATTTTAATCCTCACACTCTTCCTCAAGATTGCTTTTTTAAAAAGAATAATTGAATAGAACAACAAAATGAAAATGAACAAGTGAGGAATTTAGAATAACTAAATACATATAACTACAGTTAGTAAAGGTTCAAAATGTCAATAAAAATGGATAACTCAGAACACACAAAAAATATATTTTATTTTCAGTATCTGCAAAGTACTGAGAAGATTATATTGGGGAGGGAGTAGGTAAGGTCTGTGATTATAAATCCAGTGTTCCAAAAGCAATAAATAATAAAAGAACTTTGTGCTCCTCTATCAGACTGTGTGAAAACAAATTACTTGAGCAGAGTCAAACATTTGCAAAGCCACAGTAATAATCCTAAAATCCTGATTATATGGGAAAGAAAAAAAGCTACTGAAATGAAATCACTACTCAAGCAAAAGAAATTTCAACGGAAACTTGGTAGGGGAGATTTTATATATGGAAGATAAAGTATATTTGAAGTAGTTCTAGGCATATTTTTTCAGATTAGAAAAAAATATATATATATATGTAATCTGAAAGAATACACTCAAATATAAGGAAAAAAATCTACCTATGAACAGGAAGAACCATCTACCCAGAATAAATCAGTTGGTGCTCTTAACAAAGAAAACAATGTATTATGGCCACTGAAGTTGGAGAATGGCTACAGAAAGGAACATCAGATGGTATTAAAAAGTATTTAAGGGCCTCCCTGGTGGCGCAGTGGTTGGGAGTCCGCCTGCCGATGCAGGGGACGCAGGTTCGTGCCCTGGTCCGGGAGGATCCCGCATGCCGCGGAGCGGCTGGGCCCGTGAGCCATGGCCGCTGGGCCTGCGCGGCCGGAGCCTGTGTTCCGCAACGGGAGAGGCCACAACGGCGAGAGGCCCGCGTACCACAAAAAAAAAAAAAAAAGGTTAAAAAAAAAACCAAGCATTTAGAAAGAGCTACAGAGGTGGCTACAACATCTTTGAAGTTAAATGTAGGGATCCTACTGATTGGACACTTTCATCTTGAAGTGGCCAGAATGATACCTTTTACTGAGCCCCTCTTTGGTTAGTTTTTCATATAAATACAAACTTTTAGCAAAGTTATTTTTATAAGACACTAAACATGCTGAAACCTCAGAAAATAAAGGAGAATATTAACAATTCTTCATGCCCATTATTCCTCTGGGACATAGTTATAAATTTTGATCATGCTCCTTTGTGCCTTAGAAGAGCAAATTGTGAATTTAGGGAAGTATGGAAGCCCCTATATATCAAGATTTCACATAGTTACTGGGGAAAAGGTCCTCTTTTTTCTAAGCAGGGGAGCCAAACTGATAATAATCAGCAATACGTAGGTTACTGACCATGGTGGCAATTATCTCACATACCCTCTATTATAAGGGAAATAATATCCTAGTCATCTTACTTACAGAGAAATTGATGACATATTAAAACATTTTTAGCTCAAAGGAATTCCACAATGCACCTATTAAATAAATAGTACTGTCTAAAGCCCCAATCCCAGGTAAGGAAGGTACTGATGTGAGAAACACTGAAGACACAGTCATTGGGCTCCTCCTTTGTCAACCCTCTGTTGAGTACTCAGTAAACCCAAGAACTGTGTGAGGCACTCAAGTCAATAAGGAACAGAGGGGAATAGGCTGATGGACAGCAAACCATTTTGCATTAGGAAGTACATTTTTGAGATGAACAAATTACTTGTACTTCAAATTCTAAATAATATACTGTACCATGTAAAATCCTTAAAAATAGGGTAGTTGAGAACATTTAGGAAACAGACCCAAACTTGTGAAACTGAGTGACTTAAGGAGAGAATTTTGAATTCATCCTGTTCAAAAGATTAAATTTCAATGAACACCCTCTTGATATAGTATTGGACTCATGTTGCTAAGAAGTGAAATTTCTGTTTTTTTCTAGAAGATTAATACTCCAGTTGCTTCAGGCCAACTCCAAAATGTCACACGTTATAATGAAATGTTCCTACCATAACACCATAATGATGAAACTAAGCTAAGCAATTGGTCAATTTTAAAACAAAACACAACTTGCACGTATGCATTTACTCACTAAGCCTTTCTTATATTCTGAAGATGGTATTTCCTCTAGTATCACCTAAACTCAACAAAAATTCTTCCTTTCATTAGATTGAATGAACCTAAAAACATTACTCAATTCTCAACCCCACTAATAATGGCTCATGGGGTATGAGGACACAGTAGAAAAAATTTGCTTATTACATGTTGTTTTTATTCCAAAAACTGGTTTTAGTCTCAATAATTTTGTTGTCTTTATGAGTCCTTAACAATAAAACAAAGAAATGTATATTCTTAGAGATTAATTTGAGAATTGAGATAAGAGTAAAAATAGGGTTTCCCTGGTGGCGCAGTGGTTGAGAGTCCGCCTGCCGATGCAGTGGACACGGGTTCGTGCCCCGGTCCGGGAAGATCCCACATGCCGCGGAGCGGCTGGGCCCGTGAGCCATGGCCGCTGAGCCTGCGCGTCCGGAGCCTGTGCTCCACAACGGGAGAGGCCACAACAGTGAGAGGCCCGCGTACCACAAAAAAAATAAAAAAGATAAAATTTGGTGAAAATTGTATGTAATTAACTATTCATTTATTTTCGGTAGGCTTTCAACACACAAAATGTCTTATTTACAGATAAGTACTTGAAACTGCAGTTTGACCTCTTATTTATGTCATCATGTTGCTCTAGAATATGAACAAAATTAAAATGAACCACTGAGAGTTTTAGTGCAAATTTGATAAATTTCAAATATCAAAATATTAGAGATTTTTATGCCATATCAAATAAATGTATTTTAATTGGTATACTAAAATATACTTTTGAATTATAGAAAATCATAATTATTACTTAAATAATTATGTTAAGGTATATATTAATAATCGAACAAAAAGGTAAAATTCTTCCTTATATTTTGATTTGATTTTACGTTAATTTCATTATACTTTTTTTTTTTTTTTTTTTTTTTTGCAGTACACAGGCCTGTCACTGCTGTGGCCTCTCCTGCTGCAGAGCACAGGCTCCGGAAGCACAGGCTCAGCGGCCATGGCTCATGGGCCTAGCCGCTCCGTGGCATGTGGGATCTTCCCAGACCAGGGCACGAACCCGTGTCCCCTGCATCGGCAGGCAGACTCCCAACCACTGCACCACCAGGGAAGCCCTCATTATACTTTTAATAATAAACAAAGTAAAATGCCCTTACCCAAAGTTGCCATATTACACCAAAAGTGATTAAATGAGCTATTATTTAAAGGTATTAAAGACATTATACCATAGTGAAAAAGGTACAAAATTACTGAAACATGCTACCTGAAAAACGGTTCAGGATCACCTCACTTTTCTATTTCCCCTCTACCTCCAATTCCTTCTGCCCACCGCGCCAAACTCTTTAGCTCTCTCTGAACTGGAATGGTCTCTTCAAACTTTTGGAAAAGCCCTTTGCTATTGACTCTCCCTTATCATAAACAATGTCATTCAAGACTCTGCGCATAAAAACAAACACAGAGATCAACTGAACAGAATAAACTGCACATATACCCACACGTATACAGTCAACTGATTCTCCAAAAAGGTGCCATGAATACACAATGGATAAAGCACAGTTTCTTCAGTAAATGGTCTTTTTTTTTGGCTCTGCAGCACAGCATGCAGGATCTTAGTTCCCCAACCAGGGCCTGAACTGTGCCCCCTGCAGTAGAATCACGGAGTCTTAAACCACTGGACCGCCAGGGAAGTCCCTTCAGTAAATGGTCTGAAAAAAAACGGGATATCCACATGCAAAAGAATAGAATCAGACCCCTATCTTACACATACATAAAAGTCAACTTGAAGATTATAGGCTTAAATGTAAGACATGAAACTGTAAAACTCCTAGAAAAGAAAACATAAGGGAAAAGCTCCCTGACACTGGTCTTGACAATGATTTTTTTGGATATAACACCTAAAGCACAAGCAACAAACGCAAAAATAAACAAGTGGGACTACGTCAAACTAAAATGTTTCTAGAACGCAAAGGAAACCACAAAAATGAAAAGGCGCCTTTAGAATGGGAGAAAACATTTGCAAATCATATATCCAATAGGGGTTAATATCTAAAGCATATGAGGAAATCTTAGAACTCAAGAGCAAAAAAATCAAATTATACAATAAAAAACAGGCAAAGGACCTGAATAGATATTTTTCCAAAGAAGAGACACAAATGGCCAGCAGGCATATTAAAAGATGCTCATTATCACCAATCATCAGGAAATGCAAATCAAAACCACAATGTAATATCACCTCACAACTGTTAGGATGACAATCACCAAAAAGTCAAAAGATAGTTAAGTGTTGGCAAGGATTTGTAGAAAACAGAACCTTTGTACACTGTTGGTGGGAATATAAACTGGTACAGCCACTATGGAAAACAGCATGGAAGTTCCCCCAAAAAATTAAAAACAGAACTACCATACTATCCAGCTATCACACTTCTGGGTACATAACCCAAGGAAATAAAATCACTATCTCTAAGAGATACCTCTCCCCCCTTGTTCACTGCAGCATTATTCACAATGGCCAAGATATGGAAAAAGCCTAAACATCAGTTGATGGATGAATGGATAAAGAAAATGCTGATATATATACACAATGGAATATTTTTAGCCTTTAAAATTTACAACAACATGGATGAACTTGGAGGACATTGTGCTAAGTGAAATAAACCACACAGGAAAAGGCAAATATTGCATAATCTCACTTATATTTGGGGGGAAAAAGCTGAACTCATAATAACAAGAGAGTAAAATAGTGGTTACCAAAGGCTGGGGCACGGGGAAAAGGTGAAACTTGAAAAAAGAAAAGTTGTAGAACGTGGCTGTTAGGAGCAGCTGGAAAGGGGTCATGGGGAATTCTTTTTTAATGGGTACAGAGTTTCAGTTCTGCAAGATGAAAAGTTCTAGAAATAAATGGTGGTGATAGTTGCACTACAATATGAATGTACTTAATACCACTCAACGGTACACTTAAATATAGCTAATGTAATAAGTTTTATGTTATGCACATTTTACCACACATACACACAGAGAATGTACAAGCATTATCTTAATGCCTTTGGAAAGCCTTGTTGATTCCTCTATGCAGAGTAAGTCATACCACACTTCCTCAAGCTCCAGGAACTCCTGTGTATATTCCTACCAGAGAATATTTACCACATTGAATTACTAGTTCAATATTTCTCCACTCTGTGCTCAAAAAAATCTGAGCTTCTTAATTATAAAAGATATTTCCATCTGTTTCTAGAATACAACTTGAGGATCCAGGGCACACCTCTATTTGCGGTAATAACAGCCAATATGAAAAATCACCACCATTTCCTAATCTTCATATCAATGAATTCCTCTTTGTCTCATCTTATGTTGCCCAATATAGATGCCTCACACATTGCCACTTCCTTCTTATGTCCTCATCGTACCTGAGTGGTCTTATGTAAATTACTTAATCTCTCTGTACCTCAGTTCCTCATTCATAAAAAAGGGGGGGGGGCATTAATAGTGGTACCTACTTCCCAGGGTTGTTAGAGTATTAAGTGTGTATAATCTATGCAAAACAGTAGACTCCCTTTCCCCTTTGCTCTATTTCAATTTGATAACCCAGGACCACACCATTTATCTTGGCAGCACAGACCAAGGCCCATTGTAATATGCTGCAGCTAGGCTAACCTATGCACAGGAACAATCAGTGATACCTGGACACAACTGCCTTACCTGCCCTTCTTTTCTCTCACTTCCCTCTTTCATTCTTTTTCTCCTTCTTGACTTGAGAGGGAGGCAGAATGGTTCGGCTTTTTAATGCCAACATGAATCACAGTTTCTGGAATTCAGTTAATATTTGTTCAGTAAATCTAGAATGAATGATTAAATGACTTGATCAACAATGTTTAAAGGTGTTCCAGCATTGCTGAGAAACAGTAATGAAATAATGTAATTGTGTAGCACTTCACAATATTCTAAACATTTTGACAAACAACATTCTATTGCAACAACCCTGCAAAATAGAAACTTCAAGGATTATCAGCACTTCACCAAGAAAGAAACTGTGGCTCAAAGAAAGTGAAGTATTTGCCCAAGGCCACAAAAAGACCAATGTCAGTCAATCTACTTTCTTAACCTTCCTCCTATGTTTTCCCATGATTTCAATAAATTAGCAAAATTTGTGTTAAATATTAATTACCTAAATGGTTTTGCCTGATAGTTATTCATGTACCAGAACCATGACTGAAAAAACTGATTTTGGATTTTGAGGGAATGAGAGAGGGAATATATGACTATGCTGCTTATGGAAAAAGTCAGAGATTAAAGCTACTTCCAAGTGCTCCATAGCTCACATAGCACAAACTTTTAAATTATATAGTCTCCAGATTTTATTTGAGTTTATTCATATAGAATTTAGCTCCATCATATAGAACATAAGAGATTTTATACAAGCAGTGTGAGAAAAGATCACTATCAACATTTATTTCCCCTTAATACATGAAATTCTTGGCAATATTTTTGTAAAATTTTCATTGCCAATGTTTAGAAATGATGATTATTCCATTTGTTAGGAAAATCACACTTGTTAGGAAAAGCAATGAAAATCCATTTTATATCTTGTATGGAAGTCTCTGTGTTTTAGAGGTCCTAGTATTCATTTTGCCAAAAATTGCTAAGTGACTGTGGACAAGTCATTTAACATTTTTTTGATCTCACTTTACTCAAATCAAAATTATAGAGTTTTGTTAGTAATATCTGGCTTTCCACCTATCTCTGATTTCCTATTTTATATATCCAGTTGCCCGAATATTTAAATCAATACAAATATAAATAATATAAAGAAAGTGCAGGATTACATTAAGAAATCAAAATAGTTATTGCCATTCTCCCATAATTAGAGTATCAAAAAAGTCCAATTTTTAAAAACTTATCACATGGAAGTAGATTAAGACTTTATTACATTTTAATATTAAAATAGAAAATATGAATAAGAAGACTTTCACTCAGAAAGAAAAAACTTGTGTAATAAAAATATACTTCTCCCCACTTTTATATTACAGAGAATAAAACACATCTCAGAAATAATATATAAATATAGCACATATTTGGGGATATAGAGACAAAGATATGAAACTACAATACTTGAATGAAAGTAGTTTGTCATTAGGTCTATGTAAGGTCAACACACAATTTGTTCCACAGTCAATAACTCTACCTTCAGTATGTCTTTCCTTTTTTTTCTTTTTATATTTGGGGTCTTTTCCTAGCTTTACTGGGGTGTAATGGACAAACTGTAAGACACTTAAAATGTACACATGATGACTTGATATATATACAACCTCACATCTTTTTTTTTTCTTTTGAGTGAGGATATCTAAGTTCTACTCTTAGCAAATTTCAATTACACAATTCACTGTTATCTACTATATAGTCACCATGTTAGACATTAGATCCTCAGACCTAATTCATATTATAGCTAACAGTTTGTACTCTTTCACCAACCTCTCCTTACTTCCCCCACCTTCCCCTCTCTGTCTGGCTTATTTCACTTAGCATAATGCCCTCAAGATCCAACCATGTGGTCACAAATGGCAGGATTTCCTTATTTCTCATGGCTGAATAATATTCCATTGTGTATATTAACCACATCTTTTTTTATCTATTCATCAGTGATGGACACTTACATGGTTTCCACATCTTGGCTATTGTAAATAATGCTGAAATGAACAAGGGAGTGCAGATCTCACTGATATTGTTTTTATTCCCTTTGGGATGAAAGGAAAGAAGTGGGATTGCTGGATCATGGCAATGGGTAGTTCTATTTTCAGTTTTTTGAGGACTTTCCAGACCATTTTCCATAGTGGCTGTGGCTGCACCAGTGGACAAGAGATTCCCCTTTTATCCACATCTTTGTCAACATTTGTCATATCTTGTCTTTTTGATGATAGCCATTCTAACAAGTGTGATGTGATAGCTCACTGTGGCTTTGATAAACATTAACCTAATGATTAATGATGTAGAGTACCTTTTCATATACCTTTTCATTTCAGACATTTCATTTCAGACATTTCAGAAAAATGTCTATTCAGTTCCTCTGATTTTTAATTGGATTGCTTGGGGCTTTTTTGCTTTTGAGTTATGAGTTTTATATTGATATTTTGGATATTAACCCTCTATTAGACATATGATTTGCAAATATTTTCTCCCATTCCATAGATTGCCTTTCCATATGCGTGGTGGTTTCCTTTACTGTGCAGAAATTTTTTAGTTTTATATAGCCCCACTTGTTTGCTTTTGCTTTTGTTGCCTTTGATTTTAGTGTCAAACCTAAAAAGTCATTGCCAAGACTGATGTCAAGGAGCTTTTCCCTTATGTTTTCTCCTAGAAGTTTTGTTACAGGTTTTATATTAATATAATTTTAAATCAGGAAATGTGATGCCTCTAGATTTGTCTTCTTTCTCAAGATTGCTTTAGCTATTCAAGGGTCTTTTGTGATTCCACACAAATTTTAGGATTTTTTTTCCATTTCTGTGAAAAAATTTTGATATAGGTTGCTTTGAACCTGTAGATTGCTTTGAGTAGCATGGGTATTTTAACAATATTAATTCTTCAAATCCATGAGAACAGAATAACCTTCCATTTATTTGTGTCTTCAATTCCATTCATCAATGCCTTATAGTGTTCAGTGTACAGATCTTTCACTTCCTTGGTTTATACATTCCTAGGTATTTTATTCTTTTTGATGCAACAGTAAATGAGATTGTTTTCTTAATTTCTATTTCTGAAAGTTTGATGTTAGTGTATAGAAATAAAGCTGATTTTTATTATATTTATTTTGTATCCTGCAACTTTACTGAATTCATTAATTAGTTCTAGCAGTTTTTGGTGGATTCATTAGTGTTTTTTATATATAACACCATGCTATCCACAAATAAAGATAATTTTATTTTTTCCTTTGGATTTGAATGTCTTTTATTTCTTTTTCCTGCCTAATTGCTCTAGCTAGGACTTTCAGTACTATGTTAAGTAAAAGCGGTGAAAGTGGGCATCCTCGTCTTGTTTCTGATCTTAGAGGAAAGACTCTCAGCTTCTCTCCATTGAGAATGATGTTAGCTGTGAGCTGGTCATATACGGCCTTTATTATGTTGACATAGTTTCTCTTATCCCCAGTTCAACATCATGAATGGATGTTGAATTTTGTCAAGTGCTTTTTCTGTATCCCTTGAGATAATATGATTTTTATCCTTCATCTGTTAATGTGTATTACACATTGACTGATCTCCAAATGTTGAACCATCCTCACATCCCTTGAATAATCTCTGCTTGATCATGGTGTATGATCCTTTTAATGTTGTTGAATTTGGCTTGTTAATATTTTGTTGAGGATTTTTGCATCTATGTTCATCAGATATATTGGCCTATAATCTTCTCTTCTTATAGTGCCCTTGTGTGATTTTGGTATCAGGGTAGTGCTGGCCTCATTAAAAGAGTGTGGAAGTGTTCTCTCCTCTTATTTTTTAGAAGAATTTGAGCAGGATTAGTACCATGATTCTTCAAATGTTTGGTAGAATTCACTGGTGAAGCCATCTGGTCCTGGACTTTACGCTATTAACTGTGGGTTTTGTTTTTTTTTTAAGATGTTGGGGGTAGGAGTTTATTAATTAATTTATTTATTTTTGCTGTGTTGGGTCTTTGTTTCTGTGGGAGGGCTTTCTCTAGTTGTGGCAAGTGGAGGCCACTCTTCATCGCGGTGCGTGGGCCTCTCGTTGCGGAGCACAGGCTCCAGACGCGCAGGCTCAGTAGTTGTGGCTCGTGGGCCTAGTTGCTCTGCAGCATGTGTTCAACCAGGGCTCGAACCCGTGTCCCCTGCATTAGCAGGCAGATTCTCAACCACTGCACCACCAGGGAAGCCCCAGCTGTGGGGTTTTTGATTATTGATTCAATCTCCTTAGTAGTAAGTTGTCTGTTCAGATTTTCCATTCCTTCATGATTCGGTCTTGATTCTTAGTATGTTGGTTACATCCACATATTTTGGATGTAATGTGTTGATTACATCCACATATTTTTAATTTTTTCAATTATCTTTCTATTATTGATTTCAATTGTGGTTGAAGCTGACATGATGATTTTTATTCTTTAAATCTGCAAAGGTATTTTTTATGGTCAAGAATCAGGTATATCTTTGTGAATGTTGCATGTGAGCTTGATAAGAATGTGCATTCCGCTGTTGTTGGATAAAGTAGTCTATAGATGTCAATTATATCCAGTTGATTGATAGTTTTGTTGAGTTCAATATGGGCTTATTGATTTTCTGCCTGCTGGATATGTCCATTTCTGATAGAGGGGTTGAAGTCTCCAACTATGGTAGTGTGTTCATCTATTTCTCCTGGCAGTTCCATCAGTCATTGCCTTAAAAAGTATGTGCTCTGTTGTTAGGCATATACACATTAAGGACTGTAATGTTTCTTGAAGAAATGGTCCCTTTATCATTTTATAATGCCCTACTTTACCCTTAATAACTTGCCTTGCTGTGAAGTCTGTTCTGTCTGAAATTAATACAGCCTCTCATGTGTTCTTTTGATCATTTTTAGGATGGTGTATTTTTCTCCATCCATTTACTTTTTTTTTTCATCCATTTACTTTTAATCCATATGTTTCTTTATATTTAAAGTGGGTTTCTTAAATTCCATACATATGTGTTAGCATATGGTATTTGTCTTTCTCCTTCTGACTTACTTCACTCTGTATGACACACTCTAGGTCTATCCACCTCATTACAAATAGCTCAATTTCGTTTCTTTTTACGGCTGAGTAATATTCCATTGTATATATGTGCCACATCTTCTTTATCCATTCATCCGATGATAGACACTTAGGTTGTTTCCATCTCCTGGCTTTTGTAAATAGAGCTGCAATGAACATTTTGGTACATGACTCTTTTTGAATTATGGTTTTCTCAGGGTATATGCCCAGTAGTGGGATTGCTGGGTCATACGGTAGTTCTATTTGTAGTATTTTAAGGAACTTCCA
Organism: Grampus griseus; assembly: GCF_964374135.1. NCBI lineage: Eukaryota > Metazoa > Chordata > Mammalia > Artiodactyla > Delphinidae > Grampus > Grampus griseus. The sequence goes on from NC_138998.1 coordinate 99,172,061, forward strand.
TACTGTTCTCCATAGTGGCTGTACCAATTCACATTCCCACCAGCAGTGCAGGAGTGTTCCCTTTTCTCTACACCCTCTCCAGCATTAATTGTTTCTAGATTTTTTGATGATGGCCATTCTGATGGGTGTGAGATGATATCTCATTGTAGTTTTGATTTGCATTTCTCTAATGATTAATGATGTTGAGCATTCTTTCATGTGTTTGTTGGCAGTCTCTTCTTTGGAGAAATGTCTATTTAGGTCTTCTGCCCATTTTTGGATTGGGTTGTTTGGTTTTTTTGTTATTGAGCTGCATGAGCTGCTTGTAAATTTTGGAGATTAATCCTTTGTCAGTTGCTTCATTTGCAAATATTTTCTCCCATTCTGAGGGTTGTCTTTTCATCTTGTTTATGGTTTCCTTTGCTGTGCAAAAGCTTTGAAGTTTCATTAGGTCCCATTTGTTTATTTTTGTTTTTATTTCCATTTCTCTAGGAGGTGGGTCAAAAAGGATCTTGCTGTGATTTATGTCATAGAGTGTTCTGCCAATGTATGCTAACACATATATATGGAATTTAAGAAAAAAAAATGTCATTAAGAACCTAGGGGTAAGACAGGAATAAAGACACAGACCTACTAGAGAATGGACTTGAGGATATGGGGAGGGTGAAGGGTAAGCTGTGACAAAGTGAGAGAGTGGCATGGACATATATACACTACCAAACGTAAAACAGATAGCTAGTGGGAAGCAGCCACATAGCACAGGGAGATCAGCTCGGTGCTTTGTGACCACCTAGAGGGGTGGGATAAGGAGGGTGGGAGGGAGGGAGATGCAAGAGGGAAGAGATATGGGAACATATGTATAAATGATTCACTTTGTTTTAAAGCAGAAACTAACACACCATTGTAAAGCAATTATACTCCAATAAAGATGTAAATAAATAAATAAATAAATAAAAATAAAAAAATAAAGTGGGTTTCTTGTAGAGAACATAGAGTTGCGTCTTGTTTTTTGGTCCACTCCATCAGTCTCTGTCTTTCATTTCATCCATTTAGATCACTAACATTAAATGTGATTATTGGTATAACTGGATAATATCTAACACGGTCATTACTGCTTTCTATTTGTTGCCCTTGCTCTTTGTTCCTATCTTTCTCTTCACTCTTTTCCTACCTTTTGAAGTTTAATTCCATTTAATTAAATGAAATTTCATTTCATTTTCTCTCCTTTATTAGCACATCAGTTATACTTCTTTTTTCACTTCTTTTAGTGGTTGCCCTTGAGTTTGCAATATACATTTACAACTAATGCAAGCCTATTTTCAAATAACACTATACCTCTTTGTAGGTAGTGTACCTTATAATAACAAAATAGTCTTATTTCCTCCTCTTTCCCACGTATCACTGCTGTCATTCATTTCACTTATATATAAACATACATACATATACATGCATTTCTTTTTGTTTCATTCTCAGGATTTCCATCTCTCTGCTTATGTTGCCCATCTGTTCTTGCATGCTGTCTAATTAATCCATTAGAGCCCTTAGCATAGTAATCATAGTTGTTTTAAATTCCCAATCTGATAATTCCAACACCCCTGTCATGTCTGGTTCTGATGCTTGCTCTGTCTCTTCAAACTGTGGTTTTTGCAATTGGTATACCTTGTAATTTTTTTTCTTGATAGCTGGACATGTTCTACCCAGCAATGGTTCCTGTGGCTGTTTCTGTTTGTGAGGCTCTGCTCTGGGAAGCTGTTACTCCCTGCATCTGCCTGTCTGTCTTTCCAACCTTGGGGGCAAGCACTTTGCCCTGTGTCCTCCCCTCTCTTACGGATCAAAGAAGAGTTGATTTTTCAGTCTTTTCAGGTTTTTGCTTATTGTTAGAACCAAGTGGTGACTCGCAAGCTCCTTATATGTGAAACTGAATTTTTTTATGCCCAGATAGACTTTTTTAGATTAGCTTCATTCTTTTCTGCCTTTGAAGCACTAATGAAAAACTTTAAATCTGCATGTTGCATTATCTCTCTCTCACACACACACACACACAAAACCCACAGGTAATATACTCGTTCTGTATTAGAAGTTAAAACAGGAAAAAACTATACTGTCGATTTCAAGATCATGGAAAAAAATGTAGTCAGTGCGCCTTACATTAATACTAACAGTACAAGTAGGGGAGGAACATGGGAATGTGCTGCTCACCAAAAAAATGCACCTTTTGGCTATTTATCAGTAAATCAATAATAAGGATATCAGAATATCACATTGATATTCTGGGTCATTATTACCTTCATATCTTTTTTTAAAATTCTAGAACATTCTTATAAAAATGTAACTTTTCAATGATGAAAAAAAATTCCCTTCACATCACTCACCAAAATAACTAAAAATAATTCTGAAGTTGCTGTATCAGCTAATAAAAGCCGATCAATTAGCCAATATTTATTCCCTACTACATGCTTAATAGGGTGTTAACAAGAGTAGGAAGAAAGATGTTCAAAATTCACCACAAAAATGTATTTATAAAGATAGATTTGGGTTGGACCTGAGTATGAGTATTTTTTCAAAGGCCCCCCATAAGATTTTGATGGACAGCCAGAGTTAAGAACCTCTGGCTTTTAATAATAAAGTACAAACCACTTAGGCAGAGCTGATCAAAGCTCTTCATGTCCTGACCCCTGTCTATTTTTCATCCTTTATCTCCTGCCTCTCTCTTCCTTATAGTCTCTATCTATTCGTAACTATTTACCAGGACCCCGCGAAATGCTATTGTATTTTTTGCCAGGCCCTTGAACCTGTTATTCCATCTATCTGGAATAATTTGTAATCACTAGTCACCTAATGAATAATGACTAGTATTTTAACACTCAGCTCAAGCTTCTCTTTCTATATGAAGTCCTTCTTGATGCCTGAAAGTACATGTGACCACATCTTCCTTCCTTCAAAGCCATTGGTAACCTGTACCTACTTCCATCACCACACTGACAAGAAGTTGTCTCCATCCATTTGACTTTCCCTTCCTATTAGACAAGAAATTCATAAAGAACTACGTTTACTTATATTTGTATCCCTGACAAAGGGCCACTAGTAATATAGTTAATTGTGTTATTTCAAAGGTAGTAAACTAGGTTTGATTCCAAAATTTTGTACATAACTTACTAGCTTATGACCTTGAGGAAATTCCTCAGACTCTCTATGAGGTAGCTGTCAAATTCAGTTGTCAAATTGGAATAATATGACTTACTTCCTAGTTTAAAGGAATGAAGCAATGCACAAAAGTCCTTAAAACATAGTAATCAGTAGATAAATATTAACTATTATATTATTGTGACTGTTGTTGTGTGGCCAATATTAACTATTATATTATTGTGACTGTTGTTGTGTGGCCATATATATATATATATATATATATATAGTATATTCCATTTATAAATTCTCAAAATAAAACTAAATAGGTGTTATTTTTGCTATTATATAGATAATTAAAACAAGGCTAAGACAGTAGCCATTTTCTAAGAAATTAATTTTAATAAGGCATAGGACTGGAATTCAGACCCAGGCTTATTTGATTGTGCAACATTGAACAGAGTAAAAATTAAACAAATATAACGAGATACATATCAAGTATCTTACCAAACTTTAACAGGAAGATATTTCTGCTTTATAGATTACCATTTCCTACCACTACTAAATCCAAGCAGAAACCTCCCCTTAACTCATCTTTAATCTCCTCTTAGAGTTGGAAGGAGAAAAAAAAATTCAGGGTTTTTAGGCTATTACCCCTCTATTCTTGGCAATTCAGAGCAACTCTGGCATCTTGAGCTTTTATTGTCCCTAATATTTCAGAGCTAAGGTATCAATATACCTTCTAAGTATACACTTCCTACTTACTTCTAGCTCTCCCTTCTCATTTTTCTTTTCACTACATTTATTTTTGAACAGAAGAAACCTAGGTTATACATGACTTTCCCTAATTCCATGGCTGTTTGTTTTAATTAGAAAAATCTATGGGCAGAAGACCATGCACAGTCTCCATTATGGTCTTTGTGTAATAGCAATCATTTTTCTACATTTTTTCCTGTTTAATTCACTAGTAGTCAAGGCCTGGGTATATGCAAAAGTTATGCTCTACATGAACTGAAATACATGTAAACAGTCATCTAACAGGTACAGCAGAGATCTTCCTTAAGATTTTCTATCTTTCTCTCAAGAGTTATTAAGGATGACACTTTTTTGATATTTAAATAAACTTAATTTATACAAATTTATAATTTATGGTTCTCAGATCATGATGTTTTCCAAACATATTTAGTCATAGTCTGTTTCTATTTTGTTATTGGCAGTTTTGAAGGAAAATAATACTTTTATGTACCTTTCTCAATGCCCTTACAAAGAGGCACATCAGGTTCCAGAAAAATGTTATTAGCTCTCTTAGTCTGGATTAGCTTTCCTAGTCTAGATCTCTTTTACATCCTAACAGATGATGTATTTATTCAATTATATGCAGGGAAACAATACAGTGTGTTGGTTAAGAATGTACGCTTTGGAGCTATAATGTGTAAATCCAAATCCTTACTCTGCATGTTAGTTTCATAGTGCTGCCATAACGAAGTACCACAACTGGGTTAGAACAACAGAAATTTACTGTTTTACGGTTCTGAGAGCTAGAAATCTTAGATCAAGAGGTCAGCAGGGTTGGTTCCTTCTGAGAACCATGAGGTAGAATCTGTTTCATGACTCTGTCTTAGCTTAAGGTTGTTTGCTGGCAATCTGTGGTGTTCCTTGGCTTGTAGATCCATAACTGCAATATCTGCTTTAATCTTCACATAGCCTTCTCCCTGTGTGCATGTCTATCTCTGAATTTCTCCCTTTTAATCAGTACACCAGTCATATTGGATTAGGGGCCCACCCTACTCCAGTAGGACCTCATCTAAACTAATTACATCTGCAACAACTTCATTTCCCAAGAAGGTCATATTCTTAGGTACCTGAGATTAGGACTTAAACATAGGAATTTGGGGGGGACTCAATTGAATGCATAACACTCTATTACCATTTAACACTGTGACAAGTTACTTAACCTATTTTGTGTCCTAATTTCCTTACCTATAAAACTGAGATAAAAATGATTAACTTTATGGGTTGTTGTAAAGATTACACAACTGAATACGTTGAAGTACTTAGAATGGTGCCTAGAAAGGAGTAACCACTCAAAAACTCAGAATTTATACTGCATTTGAACAGCTATTTCTGGGAAAATGTCCCATAGAAATGTAATTATTTTGAAATGAAACACTAGCAATCTTAAAATCCAAACCCCTTAAAACATCATTTACTATATATTTTTAAAATATAACATTTAGAGGCATATCAATTTTGTTTCTATAGTTTAGGAATTGGTTTATTTTTAAAAGCACAATAATTGTGTACGGAAGTTGGATCAATATTGGGCACAATATTTTGTGTCACAAATTTTCTCATGTTAGCCAGGCACACAGTAATGACCAGAATATTGTACAGTATTTTGAATGCACTGAAATTTTGTGTAAGCCACTTGGTAAAAGTCAAATTTCTTGTAAAGAAAAGGTTAGTTCAGGCCATCTATATTGTTTCCTTATCTTCTATACTGCAGGATAAGAGTTTTATCATAACAAGGGATATTTCAAATTGTACTTGAGTAAAAGCAAATATATGCTATCCTTTCGGGAGACTGGCTTCATGATTCTATTATAATATGTCTCCTAAATTGCTAATACTCTATTGAGGGTAGTAGTAATATGATGCCTAACTCCTCTGGGCTGAACTGGGAGACACTATAGCCTCTAATTATAAAAAGTCATATTCATTTCATAATTGAGTTTTTAGTGTAAGGGCTGAAATTCTAAAAGAAGTTATTTGGATGATTATATTATACTATCAGTGATTAGACATGTGCTAGGTTTTGGCCACCCATTATCCATTCCACTTGTTTTAGTGACAGAATTTTTAAGGAATTCCTTGTCCCCCACAGTGTCCAGTCACGGTAAGGTTGTCAATCAAGGCGTCCTACTCTTTCTATGATGCAGGGGCTCATGACCCAATGTAGGCCATTCAGACTCCCTCTTACAGAACTGATATTTTTAGCTGAGTAATACAATTATAGGGAAAAAAGGGTTGAAATCAATTCAGCCCAATGAGACTGATGATTAATTCCTGATGTCTAGATCCCAGGTGCTGCCCTGATTCTTATCCTTTGCTAAAGTTGGTTCTCTAGGAGTCTCTTCAGTTCTGTGGAATCATCTTATCCAAAGTCTTATAAATCCAACATTTATATTATAAATCCAATTTTTATTTATAAGATATCAAATTCCTTATAAATTTCTTTTCTGCTTATTTTAGCTAGCTTTAATCCCTATTTGCTTCAATGGATAAAGATAGGGATCCCTAAGTCAGGGTTTCTCAAACCATCTGCATCTACATTTAGCAGAGTGTTTATTAAAAATGAACAGTCCTAAACACTATCTTTAACACACTAAATCCAACTCTTTGGTAGTGGGGCTCAGCAATCTGTCATTTGAAAAAGTTCTTCAGCAGTTCTTATAGACATTAAGACTTGATAGTTGCTATGCTAGATCTGAATTGAGGGAAAATCAAAAGTAGTCCAAAAGGAGGAGTCTCTGGGGCTGAAGACTCAAACTGTACAGCTTCTCATTAGATACTTAAATTGTCATTATTGCTCATTAATCAAGACTGCTTGTACAGTGCCTAACAAGCAGTTTAAACATCTGGACGAATTAGTAAACAAACAAATGATAAACATACAAGCAAAAGCACACAGTAATGGGCCTTACAACCACAAAAATAATATATATAAAGAAAATGGGAGTAAAAATGGCATATTACTTAAAGTCATAACTATTAAATGCTAATTTTAAAAAGTTGTATAATCCAGTAAAAGAAATCCTTCTTTATAAATAATTTTCCAAAAAAATCTTCTATTCTTTTAAAACAGATTATCAATATTTATAAGTAATATAGTTAAGTGTTTTAGAAATTTCTCTAGACATTAATGTAGAGGAACAATATTTAAATTCAATACCTTTGCATTTTTAATATTCTAGGAGTTGCCTGAAATTCTCCTTCTCATTTAGAAAGTACACTGATCTAACAGGCTTAAGGCCTGCTTTCTTTTTCCTTTGTGGTTACTAATTTGCTCTATCAGCTTTGCCAAGTAACTTAACGTCCATATAAATTCCATTAGTAAAATAAGTGCAGTAATTTATGGTGCTTACTTACTTTGGAAAGGTGGAATAAAAAGATAAAGTGGTAAAATTAAATTAATATACACAGTTGAAAAGCATTCGGTCTTTTTCTTCATTTTTCCTACTATGTCAAATCCTCCATCAACTGAAGATACATTTTTACACGTGTATTAATGGGAGAGACTGCTGAGTACAAAACATTTTTGAGTTTTTCAGAGAAACATCCTCTTTAAGTACAAAGATGCTATCCATTTATTTTGAACTTAAATTAGAACTGATTTCTATTCTTGTTTTTCTGAAGTATAACAGAGTTTGATAAAATGTTGGAGGTGAAGATAGGGGAAATGGTTAACATCGCAGTCAAGCGAACAATTTCAAATAGAACAACAGACACCATCATTTTTAAACCATACTCTTGGCTACTCTAAACAAATCCCAGAATCTCCATCAGACTGCTCCTATTGCAAAGGCTTCCTTCCTTGTTCTCCTATCATCTCTCTTATGTGCTCTCTCAGTAGCAAAACAAGTTTTTCCACCATCTCACATTGAGGGATTTGGGACTCCTGTTGATGCACATGCCCTCATTGAAGAAATTTTTACAAATAAAGGAAGTTACGTCTCTATGAAGATGTTCCTATCTGGGGGCATTGACTTTGATGCCAATTCTTCAGTTTGATAAATAAGGCTGAAATGAAAAGTCCTGTATATAAATTTTGGCCTGTCTTTATCCATGCATTCCCCTAGAATTTAAATTCATAAAAGTGGAATTAATAATCTAAGTATATGAATATTTTTCAACTTTCTGCTTAACTGCTTTCTAGAACATTTTACATCTTCAAAAGAAATGTTTGTTGTCATAGCACACTCTGAGGCATGATATATATTAACCTGAAGCCATAACACATCTAGAAAATACAGTTAAATAGGATGTGCAAAGAGTCTCTACACATTAAAAAAACTAAAAAATAACTGAGAAAAAGATTAATAGACATCACTCCATAAAATTATAAACTCTTCCAAAAAGATTAAGTGTTGAGAAATAATCACTGAGGAAGGAAAGTTCCTTGATTTCAGCTAGATATTCAGCCTAAATTCTTACTCAAATTCTCAACCCCCTTTCAACTTTTTTCTAGCTTTTCACTCAAGGAGTTTTTCCAAGCTACACAATATTGGAAGATTGTGTATGTATGTGGATCCAGCATAATGTCACACCTGCAGTAGAGCCACGTGCAAACGCTTTTTTGTCATCCTCATTCCATGTGGTAAATGTTCCTATAACTTGAGCCTACCTTTCCTCCCCCTCTTCTACCTACCTATAACTAGGTAGGTATCAGCCATTCTTGTTCATGTGAATATTAGATAAGTGAATTTGGGAGGATTTAGATTAAAATTGGAAGGTAAGAAACCCCACTTCAGCATAAGTTACATTAGTTACAACTGACCTTTTGTCAGGTAGCTTATCGTTTGTATATAAAGCACTATTAGAGTGACGGGTAAATGGGCATTTATTCCCCAACTGCCTATTGTTCAATGTGTGCATGTCATCAGAAGCAAATATCAGAGGGGAAAAACGATAAGTGGAAAAATTTGGAGGCTGAAGCCAATCTTGATATACAAACAGTAATAAACATAATTAAAGGTAACTTGGGGGAATACTTGGCATTAACATGACATATGTAAGTAGTATATAAAGAACTTACACATGAAAGAAAATCATAATCATTCCAATTTAAGACTAGCTAAAGAAGATAAATTTAAAATAGTCCATTTGCATGAAATATTCCCTAATTTTGCATTAGAAGAGAATTAAGTCCAAAATTTTTATAAGAAATTGAGAGCAACTGACTGAACAGGATAATCTTGGACCTGGACAATAAGTACATCAGAGACAAGTATATTAAAAAGAAAATTTATGGCTTTCTCCTTAGTTATATAGATACTATTTAAGCTTCCTACACTCTGGTGCCACATTAGAAGCAGAACTTCCAACCAAGCTAGTGTGCATTTGGAGGATGGGATCTATTCCATAATAAATGTGGCATATGTGTGGTGGGATGTACTTAAAATCATAATGTTTTACAATTAAGATATCAAACCTCAAAAAATATCCTCAATCTAGTAAAGCCTGACAACAACTCAGATTCTCACAGCCCAGGCAAATCATCTGCTGGAGGAGAAAATACTTTAAAGACTTATGATACATACTCTAGCACAGAATTAAAATAATTTTTATGACATGGCAATACATGACCATATTCTAGGTATTGTGTAATGATTAAAGGAGAAGAAATATTAATCCAATCATAATATACCTTTATAAAGATATTTATTTTCATAAGTTAGAAATAACGCCTGCACTAGGGTATTGAAATAATGATCAGGGCAACAACAACAAACCTAGATGCTCACAAAGAGATGAGTAATTCATTAGGCTTTTTAGCAGATTTGTAATTTTTCAATTAATTATTTAAAGTCCAGCTTGTCAAAAGATCTGCAATTATTTCAATTATTATTTTAAATATATCTCTATGTTGAAGGACAGATGAGAACCATAAAATGTTGGATTTGAAAATAATATTATTGTAATTTAGAAACTAAATTGACAGTTTTCAGTGCTTTTTGACATTATAAATGTACAAATCTAAATGTCAACCGCTAATCATGGATAATCTGCCATTGATTTTTCTCTGTTTAAAAATACCAAATTCTGGCAGCAATTTCTATGTTCTTCTACAGGCACATTTCTCAAATATAAAATACAGGATCTATCAAAGAGTAATTTATCTAATTTCTCAACATAAATGTTAAAGAATACTAGCAATTTCAAAGTTATGAAACACCTCTAAAAACCAATATTTAATAGAGGTAGGGAAGAGAATCACAATAAAACAAGAATGGTAAGAGATGGCAAGAAACTAGAGAAACATTTTTAATCTTTAAATTGCATATAGTGTAAATCATACAGATTTTACAATTTTACCATCATCTAAATATAATCAGTAGAGAAAACCACATACAATCCATTAAAATCAAGATTTTGTGTTATAGTTTTTGTGCTGTTTAAAAGCAGCCACCATCATCAAACACACTATTTCTTAAAGAATATGATAAAACTTTTAATGAAAAAGCCAAGTGGTGCCATTTACTTAAAAACTCTATATATGGAATCTATTAAAAAAAATGGTTATGAAGAACTTAGGGGCAGGACAGGAATAAAGACGCAGACGTTGAGAATGGACTTGAGGACACGGGGAGGGGGAAGGGTAAACTGGGACGAAGTGAGAGAGTGGCATGCACATATGTACGCTACCAAATGTAAAATAGATAGCTAGTGGGAAGCAGCCGCATAGCACAGGGAGATCAGCTGGGTGATTCGTGACTACCTAGAGGGGTGGGATAGGGAGGGTGGGAGGCAGATGCAAGAGGGAGGAGATATGAGTATATATGTATATGTATAGCTGATTCAATTTGTTATAAGGCAGAAACTAACACCCCACTGTAAAGCAATTATACTCCAATAAAGATGTTAAAAAAAAAAAAAAACTATGTTCAATCTAAGATATTATTCACTTGGATTTTATTTTTACCTATACAGAGAGTAAGTTTTAATCTTCAAGTGCAGAATAACTAATTCAAGGTACCTTAAAAATTGAAGTTTCCAGAGGAGTCACTTGTTTTAATTCTCTTATTGCTTATATATATTTATGATGATGAATCCTGATAAATGTGAGACTCATTTTCATTTCCCATATGTAACCCAAGATTCTTTTTTGTTTATAATTTTTTAAATTGTTTCCCTTTCTCTTTGCTATATTGCTAGTATTTAACTGTTAAGTATATCTCTTCAACTTTACAACGTTGTTCTTAATGTCAGGCGCCAGATCCTATTTCATTTCTAGCAGGCACACAAAGTCAGTGCCAATATAGGGTCATGGTCAACATACTGAATGAATATTTTTTCTCAATGTCTCCATATACTAATTCATAGATCAGTGAAAATGGTACTTTTACCTTTTCATCTCTGTAAACAATAGTTCATAGATGTGAACTTATCTATGGAACAGCTAAATCCATATTGCTTTGTCAATTGTTCAATGACATATAAATAGCCTCATTAGTTAAATCTTAAGCTCTCAGAAGTCCAGGGCAAAGTGACCCATCTTTAAGTTTTCTGTTCCCAGCACAGTGAAAAAACATAGTAGGTATCAACAGATTTCATTTAAAACTTGGATGATGAAAAAAAAAAAAAAAAAAACTTGGATGAATATATACTTAATTTTGAACTAATTTGAGAATTCTAGGAAAATATATACAAATAAACCATATAGATTAAGAACTGAAGTGTTTATATATAAGTAATAAAAATAAAAATGAACAAAAACCCAAAGATAACTATATCTATATTACAATGGAAAAGTATTTCAGAACTTTATCGCAGAAACAGGATAAAAATTTCATCTGATTTTCAGGCTTCATAAATTCAGGGAAATTTTTCATTTAGCTTTAACAAGTACTTAAAACTCTAGAATACTAAACTTTAAAATAAATTCTTAAATTTTACTTTTGCTTTACTAGGTAATAGAGCTCTTGAAAAATCTAAAAAAACAGTGCATATATATGCATGAATTTTTGGTCATAAACTAGTGAATATCATAAAGGTTCTTACACATGGAATTTTAAATAAACAAACTACCTGCTATTTTAATAACTGGGGTGAACTCTAGTTTTCTAAACTATAAAATGAAGTTATTATACTATAACACTTTAAGACAGTAAGTTATTATAATATAGGTACAATTTTTGCTCTAATATAGTATCATAAAAATAAAATTGGAGCATGTTATTTTTCACTTATTTTAAAACATGCTAAGCAATACGTTATACCAACAATATGCACTTCTGAAATTCTGTTTCTTTTTCAGATAGAAGTTAGGATCTCTTTCTGACTGCTCCCTCATTAAATTGAACATGTAAAACAGCCAAGGAAACAGGGTAGTTTCCTCATTAAATGTTCTAGTGTTATGAAATTGTTGTGGCTACTGCAGTCTTGGGGTTTTTTGTTGTTGTTGATCAGACATTATAATTGTTAACAAGTGGACTAATGCATAGATTTTATTTAATTTTAGAAACTGACAAAAGTCTTATGATTTTGTGCAATGCTGTTAGTTTGCTCAACTCTTTCCTGTCACACATAATGGCAACTACTAATTATTTTCACTTGCATTCACAGTTTAAATGTTGTCTAAGTATACTTTAAATCCAGAAGGAGAGTGAAAGGAAATTTTCAGGATTTTTTTTTTTAAAGAGATTTAGCTAACGTTGTCTGTCATCAGGACATTTCTATACTTGCAGAGATAAGGCTCTAACCCACGACATTGTTATATATATATATATATATATATATATATATATAAAAACAAGAGAGACTTCTTAACCAATTAGGTTCATTTTAAAAATAGTACCATAATTCAGTTTTTCTCTCCCTATTTTTCTTTCATTTTGCATGTTTATAGCTACTTAGCTACTGTATTATATTTTAAAATAAACTTCAGTTGTCTTAGATATCAATTTTTAGAATAACATTCATTGGCCACTACATAGTTTAATTTTCTAATTAAATGTTTAATTTTAATTATTTTAGCAATATTAAAGTATCATAGCAATATAAGGAACAAATTTCTTCCTTTAAAAGTAAAAATTAAGGTGATATTGAGATATATTTCAACTCATATTTGGAGGCAATCATTTTAATTAGTTTTAGATAATTCTTATTTGGAATACATATTAATGTAATACCTTTTTATTTCCTAGTCATCAAAGGTAGGAAAGTTTTCATATATTGATTTTCTTAAATCATGTGTAAGTACTTTTCCTTATTCTATACATTATACCCTATGTTCTATACAAGAATGTGTTTCTCTTTGCAAGGCTCATGTACCACCAATATGAGTATTATAATAATAATCTGAAAGAATACATAATTATCCTACTGTTATGTTATTAGTAAGTTAACATAAGTAAATAAATTACGTACATAAATATCCCATATATCCACAGATACCTAACATTGTAAGAATAATACATAACTAATTCTACCTCCTGAACATTCAGTTTCTAAGGAGATGTTATATCTTCTATGATCAAAAAGTTAAGTACAACTTTACAACTGAAGTTATAAAATGAAATAGAAGGAATAGGGGTGATTTTTCATTTATATCCAGCAAGTTCAGATCATCAAACAGGCCAACAGCTAGAGGACACAGCAGTATCCTGGGAAAGTAGCTGAATCTATTTTTCAGTACATGGACTGAAAATACATACTTTCATCCCAGTTCCCACTCCAAAGCTTAATTAAAAGGTATGCTTGCTGCTATCTGAAACTGCAGAAACTAGCTTCTTCACCATTAACCATAGTTTTTAATAATAAATCCACCTTAAATAAACACACCATAAAAAGCTCGTCTAACATCCTTCAAACAAAATCTCCCTCTATCTGTCAGTCCATGGAAAGCCATTACAGATGTGAAATATTTATATTTTCTACGCATGGTTGTATTTTTAAATGCATATTTATGTTTACTTTTCATGTAATTAAATAGAATATATGCCCACCCATAAAACTAATATTAGAAGATCCTTGTGAAGCAATTTTACAAATAAACCACATGGAAGTGTTAGTAGTATTACTTTAGCCCCTTCCTTCTCTCCCTCATGATCTCATTTACTGTAAAATTCTTTATCTCATAAAAATCATCAAGTAATTAAAGAGTAAATATCAATTACTCAAGGATATATAACATCAACAGAGAAGACTGATTTTCTAAGGAACAGAGATTGTATGATAATCACTGTTGTAGACTTAGAACCTAGCATAATGCCTGACACAGGGAGATTCTTAATATGTGACTGTTGAGTGACTTATTTTTTTAACTTTGAGATAAACTGTAATGAAATAATAGAAATTACTTTCAAATAAGTGGTACATAAATATATTGAGAATTGAGCAACAGTACTTGTTACATGTTACCATATAACAAATGTGTTTTTAAAGTTTTTCTAATTAATTTTGGATCTAATTTTAAGAAAACAGAAAATTTTCCTGCCAGATTTGGAAAGAGACTGGAAACCCTTCACTGGATCATATATTCTGGGAGGGAAAGTTCTCCTTGAATTCTTATATATGGTAAGTACACTGCCTATCAAATAGTAGGCCTCTGATAAATATCTGTTTGAAGAACGAATGTTTTCACTCAGTTCTAGAATATTTATCATTGAAAAACAAAATTGTATATCCCATAAGAAGTCAATGTTTACTGAAAGGAAATCACTATAAAATATCAATAGTAGGGCTTCCCTGGTGGCGCAGTGGTTGAGAGTCCACCTGCCAATGCAAGGGACACGGGTTTGTGCCCCGGTCCGGGAAGATCCCACATGCCGCGGAGCGGCTGGGCCCGTGAGCCATGGCCGCTGAGCCTGCGCGTCCGGAGCCTGTGCTCCGCAACGGGAGAGGCCACAACAGTGAGAGGCCCGCATACCGCAAAAAAAAAAAAAAATATATATATATATATATATCAATAGTATTCTCCAGAACATTCTAAGCACTAAAGTAAAATATAAGATTTACAATGTTTGAATATTTATATTTAAGAATATTTAGAAATGTTTAAATGAAGCATTTCCAAAGTATGAATTTTCTAAATATATACAAAGTATATATGACTAAGTTAGGAATTTTTATGATTCTATTTAATGATTACATTCATAAATTATTATTATAATGCAACTCACTGTAATGAATAATAACTGGTCAGGGAAATTTTTTAAATTACATGCAATATACTGTTGTTTAGTGGAGAGCCTAATAGTTTCTTCCCTCATCTTAAGATCTCATTTTCTGGATCTCTTATAGGCTTTCTGAACGGGTATTTGTTTCTCTTCATTGAAACAAAATGCAGAGATAAAAGAAGACTAATAGAAAATATGTGAAACACGCTTATTTGATATCTAGTATCGCTTACATTTTTGTTTTCAGTAACAGTAATCTGATCATAACAAAGATGAACAAAACTGGTGCATAAGCCAAACTTCCAAATATTGCTCTATATTTTAATAGACTCTGTTGGATTACCATATTGCTTTGTGAAGATGTCTCCGCCCATGTGTGCCATTATCCACTCTGACAAAAAACAACTATATATGGAAAGTTGTCATGTCAAAAATGCATTAAAAAATTTCATTTGTTGATCCAATATGAGTGTACAATGTTATGTACAATGGTTTGACAATGGTTTGAAATAAACTGTTAAGATTATATTTTAAATCATAGTCTGAGCTGAATAGAGTGGAAAGTGGGCCTCACCCCACCCCTCCTATACTCTGTCAATTATCAATTATAAGCAAGGTCGTTTTTACGGGGAGTAATGGAAAATTTTTTCAGCCCTTTGGAAAAGAAGTGATATGTTGAATATCTACATTTATTTTTCTGTAATGATAAGATGATCCCATAATCCTAACTCCAAAATGTATCTCAAATCCATCTTCTCCCCATCTCACTACCACCACTCTAGCCAGGCCACCATACCCCACCCCCCAGGTAACTGCAACAGACTCCTAATTCTACTCTTGCTATCTTCCAATCATCTCTTTGCTCACTAGCCATAACGCTCTTAAAATGAAAAATGGTTAAAATCTCTCAATAGCTTCCCATTTTACCTAGGATAATATTAAAACCCAGTTCCTTTCCATGGCTTGTTTTCTTCTCTGTGGTATCTGGTTCCTCACTATCTTTCAAACCTTACTTTGTGCTAAATCTCTTCCTTGCTCAGTAAGGTCCAGTCACACTGGACTTACTTCTTCAAACGTGTCAAGCTCATTTCCCTTCAAGGTCACTGACCAGGCAATTCCCTTTACCTAGAATGCACTCCTTCCCATTCTGTACAATTAGCTCTTTCTCATCCTTGAGAATGTGGCTTACATGTCACCTCCCAGATAGGCCTTTCCAACCATCACATTTAAAATAGCAGGTCCCTCCTTTTATTTGCTCAGTGCCTGTATTCTTTCCTGCACAGCATATAGTTTCATTTACTTAAATATTTTTTTGTCAGTCTCCCTTACTAGAAAATAAATTCCATGAGGGCATTTATAAAGTCTGCCTTACTTATTCTTTTTCTCTTCATCATCTAAATATTAAACTCGAAAACACAGTACTCAATAAAATAAGGCAAAAGTTGAGGTAATATAATTTCCATTTTTTAAAGAACTAATGTCAGTCTAATGAAATTGCAAGTTGATCAGAACACTATAGATGTAGTATATTAAATTATGTTGCACAATTTTTATATGTATGATATAATATATATAATATTTATTTTAAAATAACACTGTGGATGTATAAACAATTTTTTTTTTTTTTTCCGGTACACGGGCCTCTCACTGTTGTGGCCTCTCCCGTTGCGGAGCACAGGCTCCGGACGCGCAGGCTCAGCGGCCATAGTTCACGGGCCCAGCCGCTCCGTGGCATGTGGGATCTTCCCGGACTGGGGCACGAACCCGTGTCCCCTGCATTGGCAGGCGGACTCTCAACCACTGCGCCACCAGGGAAGCCCTGTATAAACAATTTAATCCTTCTGTACAAATTTAGTTTGATTACATGATTGACAAAGTACACTGAACAAAGTCAATCCCTTTTCATTACTTAACTATATGTACTGATCTCCACCATATTTATACTCCCAAGAAATGTTGAGTCAAGAACACAATGAAGAAACTTCTATTACTTTGGGGGTTCAGTTGACTATGTACACTGTAAAATAAGATCTGTTCTCTCGCCATTTAGGACAAATGAAATATATAGTCAGAAGTACTCATATGTGTGAAAAGAAAAGAATGAAAGAGAAAGATTGAGATATGGTGCTTGTCATAGGGAAAGAGGATTGGTGGAAGGAAATACAAGAAATCTATGATGCCTTTTGCACTTACGTTATTTATACCAGCAGTGATTAGTGAAGAAGGGAATTTCAACTCTAGTATTTTTCTCAATATTTAATTTTGTAACATAAAAGTAATACAGATTCCTTATTAGAAAAGTTGAAAATATTAAAAATGTAAAATGATGTTATTTAACCACTAATTTTAGATATATATTTTCCCCTTGGGAAAATCTCAATTAAAACTGCTTTATTCATGTTATTCCTAGTTTGAAGAAGAGATCCTTAAAGAACAATGTATAATTTTTGTGTAAGAAAAAATTTTTAGACAGTGTTATCCCAAACCCAGAGCAAAAAACATTTAGGTGATCAATGCATATCAATGATATTTTATATTTCTATTTTAAACACTAATCATAATGACTAATTACACAATGGCTTATTTCAATTTGTAAATGCATAATAAAATTGCATTCTAGGTTGTTTTTATACTTATGGTAAATACGAAAACATGAGATTACAATCTGCACCTTTACAACTATAGTTTATTGCTGAAAATAAATTTTATATAAGTGAAAGGTCTTTTAGAAATATTCTTTATAAATCATTCAGTTTTCCTTATTTAACACAACGTTAAATATTTTCAGTAAAGTTCACTCTTGACCTTTCCGAAAATATTTCAATTCCTCCCCTCCAATAAATATTAGAACAACAGACTTATAGTTTGTGAACAACACTTATGGAAGTTCAACTAATTTGGGGCTATGAATTTTATTAAGCAGATATTTTTCTGCTCACCTGTGTTCACCTGTATTTACACACAACTTAGTGTATTTTACACTCAATTCATTCAAATTAATAAATTCAATGAAACTAATGATTCAGACTACTGTTTTCCTTGTTTATTTCATTTGTCACTGAATTTCCTGGGTGCAGGAGAAAGATCAATTCACACAATCTTGGTAGTAAAATGAGCTCTCTAGACTCTCATATTCAAACCATATTTTGATTTAATATATTATTTGAGTATTGATTATTTTGGGAAACATGAGTCACACCCTGAGAGATGCATCAACTCTTAGACTAAAGCAGAGTAATCTCTGAATTAATGGATCCCTGGTGGCTACTAACCACTGTTATTGATACACCTGGTTACTTACATATGAAACAAGATTGTATTTTATATTCTCCTAAGTATCCTACTAGTACGGAAATAAAAGTTTACATATATTAAGAGGGTAAAATCTGTTATTTTTACATAAAAATTACCAACACGAAATAAATACTATGGTTTTAAATAGAGGGAAAACTAATGGAATAAGAGAAATCTGAGTACAAATCATGCTTTCACTTACTTAATCAGATGAAGTGATCTAGGAAGCAACTCTACTTTTTGATGGATTCAAGGAGGTTTGGGTAACAGGAAAAGAGAGTCAAACTGATTTGTCTTTATAGTGCAGAGCTTCACAGCAGTTAAAAAAACAAGAGAAGAGATGCTTCCTGTACTCAAGTTACTCTTAGCACCATCTTAAGCACCAGGTTAAAAATGAGGTAGTTCACTTTTTTGATAGTTTTACTATGCCTACGTATGGAAAACTAGGAAATGGGAAGAGGGTGATTCCTTCATTCAACCATGAAAGATTTTATATGATTTGGTAAAAATAGATAAATAACATTAAAAAGTTTACCTTGTGAATATCCTTAATGAGAAGGCAAATTAAATAAAAATTTTACCCTCCATAACAAATTTTAAAAATAAAACATGAATTCCATTAGCTCTTAGGATGAAAAGTTACTAGGAAAATGAATACGATATCCTTAAAATTAACTATTCATCATATTACTGATGTTTATTATTATGTGTAAAATCTGATTTATATTTTACATTAGTATTTCTATATTGTGTACATACTATAATAATTCTGTAATACCTCATGTTTTCAATGTTTACAAATTGGTAAGATATGTTGATTCATGTCATCTATTTATGAAGCTACAAATAAGAAAATATCCCCCAAGTGTTCATAAAAATAACATTTTGAAGTTCCACATTTTATTAACTATTAGCATGATGATTTCAGTATTCGAAAATTATCTCAAAGTATTATTAGACATAATTTCTAATCACTATGACTTTAGGCTGTAAAAAGCATTTTATGGGGAATCATTTGTGTCTGATGAAAAAAATCTGAGCATATTTTCTCTATAATCTTCTGTTGAAGAACTCCTCTAAATTTTACCCAACTTAGCCTTTAGGCACTATATTAGCCAAGTGTAATGCATAGCCTGTGTTTTCAGTATGTTAGTGCAAGTTCAAATTAAGAGTTTTAGGAGACTATCTTTACTTATCTTATTTAATTGTTGGGTAAACTGAGTAATACTAACACTGTTAAGCTAACTTATAAAAACACACATAAATTACATATAATTGGTAAATATTTTAGTTAAAATGTCTTTTAAAAGTATGAGAAAGTCATTAAAATAGATAAAAATTACTGCAAAATGTTAACAAACAACTTCTCTATGTCCTTAAATTTAATATGAATAGCTGAAATGTCATATTTTAACATTTGACACATTTTGGTAGAATGGCACTTTAGTCATGTGAAGAGTGTAACGTGTTTTATTTATGTTGGTATCCTCAGGGCCTTGGATGGTTACCAGCACTTAATGAAAAAATATATGTTGTTTTAGGGAAATGATTGCAAGGAAATAACTGTTAAAATATCTCTAGTAAACTTTACTTCAAAGTATACATCTCTTTAGTAGCCCTAGACACATTTGGTACAACATAAATGTCTGATCTTCCAATTATTAAAAATTTCCTCTCTCCTTTCAATGAAAAGGTCAAATAATTACGTTATTTTTAACAATCTTCTATCTTCAGAGGTAGATTAAGTAACTACCCCTTTGATATTTAATGCCAATATTCCTTGAAAACAAATAAGGGATGTGTTTGAAGGTATACACCGCCATAGGAGAGTATGGCACTATAGGTGGTACTCATATGATACATCCTCACAGGCATGATGGTTGTGTAGGATTTTCAAATTGACATATGCATTTGTGATTGCAATTTGGCAGGTCAAAAAAAAAAAGAGAAAGAATTAGAAAAACATGTCAAAAGTACCAGTTGTATAAATGAGAACAACTGAATACTGATTCTGAATAATTCTAACAAATTGGTCATACATGTTGATAACAAAGAAGAAGGCTGTGTTGTTTTGCCTTCTCTCTCAACCTTCTCACCCTCGCAAAAACAGTGCACACTTTCATGTCATCTGACCTCCATTTATATACCTGCAAATTATTTCGAAGCCTTATATGTTGAATGGTAACTATAATTGAAGTTGTATATTTGAAGTATTTGTAAAAGTGTGACATAACAGGTAACATTGGTAGTCATCACAGTGCCAGTGAGAGCATCAAGCCAGGTACATGCTGGAAAACTTTTACGGTTGTTCATCTCTTAGTCTAGGAGGATTTAGATTATGCAGGTGATGTTTTTTATAGATCCTTAAATATTCATAGCAGAAATCCAATGAGATATGTCTCATAAAGATTGTTGGATAGAAGGCAAGAAAATGTTCAAAAATTCTCAGTGCTTTCCATTCAGTAAACCACACTTTCACTTTTCACACACTATTCATCTTCACTTTACCACTTTACCTGACTTTATAAATAGGATATTCACAACTTGTTAATTCACACCTAACACTTATCCCCCCCGGCCCCTTTGGGCATCTGGGCTAGAAATAATTCAGAATAATTTCCAACAAGTCTACATTCGGTCTGGATGGGGTAAAGGGGTTGCAGCTGGGCGAGGGCGGCTTAGTTTACCGAAGGCAAAAGGCTAGTATTTGGTCAGAGGCTACAGCGAGAGCGATCTGCTTTCTTGAAGGCATGTGGGAGATACCTACATGTTACCGTGCTGTGAGCAACCGCAGAGAGCCAGAAGTCTCCATTAAGCCTGTGCCACAGAGCCTGACCTCCAGCGCAGACCGCGCAGCGGGGAGCGGGCCCGCGGCCGCCAGGGCTGGGACCCAACTGCTGCTGATGCTCACGCATCCGTTTAAAGACACTTGGAAGCAGAAGGAACCGGAATTCGTGAGGTCGCCGGCCCCGGCCGATGTGGACAGGGCGCTCTGGGGAGGGGACACCCTCTACCCCCTTGTGTAGAGAGCCCGGAGAAGCCTACCCCGGGACAAAGTTACCTGCAGAAGGCGACCAATGCACCGGTCCTCAGAGCACCCGCCTCCTCCCGCCCCCTCTCGCTTCTGCGCCCCGTCCCTTACCTTGGTTGTTGGAGACGTGACTGCAGTCGCCCGGCCAAGCTGTCAGCAGAGGCAAGAAGAAACCAAATTGCAAAAGAAATTCCCGGACTTCGCTGCCCCCCATAGCTCTCCCCGGCTCTCTTCTCCCCCTTAAAGAGAAGTGGCAGCAGCGCAGCCAGGTGTTCCGCGTAGGGTACGGGTCCCGGTCCACGTCTTCTTCCTCCTCCTCTTCCTCCTCCACCCGGCCCACAGAGGGTGTCCCGGGGCGCCCCCCGCGCGAGGCCCCGGGGGCAGGGCACGAAGGTCCAGGCTGCCCAGGGGCAGGCGCAGCTGCTTCGGAGGAGGACGCTGCCTGAGGCGCCACGGAGCTCCTGGCGGCTGTAGGCGAGCGGAATTGCATCCACCGCCGTGTCCCGCTCGCGCGAGGACTATTCTCTTGGGCCCGGGAGAGCGTGCGCGCAGGAGCTAGCTCTGGCTGTAGTTTGGGGGAGGGGAACGAGGGGGCGGGGGAGGGCGCCTCACGGCCGGAAGCGGGGGAGGGACGAGGACCAGGTGCGGCGGGTAGCTCCTGCAGCTCTGACGGCCCGAGCGCCTCTCCGGACTGAAGTGGACTTTTGCAGAGCCAAAAGCAACGAGGGCACAGCAGCTGTGAAGCGGGCGGGGGCCGCGGGAACTTTCCTCCGGCCAGTGCGGCGCGAGCCGAACGACTGAAAAGGCTCTGCGGGGCCACGAGCTGTGCGAGCGAGCTACCGAGCTGCGCCCTCAGCCCCTCGCCTAGGTGGCGACGGCACCGACCCGCAGAGCAGACACCTCCAGCTCGGCCGCGTCTGCGCCGCGCTTCGGCCTCGAGAACCGCTTCCCCGGCATCTCTGAGGCCGCACTTAGTCCCCCAAGCACTTTGCTCCCCATTTCGCGGCAGCAGCGTCCAGCGTTTTAGGGCTAGTCAGCTCCCAACACGGCTACCCCCTACTTCTCTACATTTCTCCCGCCAGAGGGGGGCGAGTGCTGTGGCAAACGCACCGGGTCCGGAATGAGCTTGGCGGTGGCGGACCAGCCTGACCACTCCTCAGCACGGGTCGCCCAAACTTGCCCAGTAGGGCGAGAGCCTCAGCTTTGCGGCCGCCTCCGCTGCTAGTCCTAGGAGAGCGAAGGAAGAGAGCAAGCAGCAGAGGAGAGTCACATCAGGCTGGATAGGGACGGGTGCCTGGCACCACGGCTCACTGAGGTCTTCTCGTCGCCGTGCGGCCGTGACTTCGCAGTGGAGGTCACGAGCATTGTCGCAGCCGTGGGCGCTGGGATTCCGGGGGCCCGGACCGCCTGCAGCGTGGCGGCGTCGGACCTCGCGCTCAGAGAACCCACGGGCTGAGCGGTGCGTGGCCACATCCACAGCGGCGCCGAGTGCCTGCGAGTGAACAGCTCTCTCCGCGCACCCTCAAGCCGCCCCCTCTCGGCGCCCACTCCCTCCCAGCGCTCGGGTCGGTGGGAAGCCGTGGCGGCCCGCTGCCTGCTGGGACTACGCGGCCCTCGCCCCCCAAGGTTGGGAGTAGGGGCCGGGCAACACAGGTGCTAACAGGGTGGGGTCTCAGCGCGCTTGGCCCTCACGCTCTCGCCCCGCGGCCTAGGCGGGCCTAGAGGGCAGGGCTCGAGCTGCGAGCGCAGCTGAGCTCCGCCAAGACTCGCGCTCTGCCCTCCTGACAGCCGCCGCTCGGATGCTGCCAGTTCGGCGCTAGAGGGGGTTAGTCGACAAGAAAAATGCCTCCGCTGCTCTCAGGTGGAAGAAGCTCATCACGCGGAAGGAGGAATGCGCTCAGGTTATACTTCACGCGTTTGTGAAGGGCGCGCCAAGGAACCCGTGTCACTATCGTGGGGGTTCTGTAATACATTTTTGCTGTTATTATTATCATCGTTTTCTTTCTTGAAAAGATTTAGGGTATTACAGTCGAGTGAGGTCGAAAAGCCCTCCTCAAAACTCATCAGAATGTTTTGAAGAAAAATTTATGGCAATGGAGAAAAGTGAACCGAGAAGAGAAAACAGCGATATTGTAAAGAGTAGAGGATATTTTCCTTCCATAGGGCAGAGGGAGGGAAATGGCACAGTGGCGAGATTTGGGAAAGGAGTAAATGAAGGAGCAAAGGGTCGGCGTTCGACGCTTACAGAATTCTGGAGGAGAAAGCAGCCTTCCATTCGACGCGTTTCAGCGCTGCTATGTTTGTGTCACATACAGTAGAAGTGGTTTCAGTTATCGCATTATAGTCAGTTGGAGGAAAAGAGAAGGAGAGCAAAAGATGCCGCACGTCTAAGTCAGCTACAAAAAGAGAAATGTGAAATGCCAGTGATTTTGAGACTGAGGAAGGTTTCCGATTGGTGACTGTGCTTCCACTTTCATTAGGAATTCAAACACTGCCTCTCTTTAAACGTGTCCACGCTAATTTAAATGTATGCAAATCACTTCTGAAAAGATAACCAAGTATGGAGTTTATATATTAGATTTAAAGGAGTAAAATCTGATTTTGCGACTGATATTACCACTCTTACAGATATTGACTGGTCAATATCATTTGCAATATGCTTTTGCAAAGTCAGTTTACAATTTATAAACTGTAAAATTAAAAGACTACGTTATAATATAAATCATTATGCTTAAATAAGAGTTCTTAAAAGCGTTTGATGATTCAATATACTAATGTTTTGATTCGAAATAATCTTATTTACTGTCAAAGAATATCTTTTCATGACCTTTTTATAATTAAATTTGAATTCCTTATGTTTAAATGTTTAAATTCACTTACAGTGGATAGTTTTATAGATGTCATTAACAACTCACTAAGAGAAAAATTTTGGCCAAAGAAGACACTCCTTATAAATGCCAAAAATATGCTATATTCTGTTAAACTGAAGGAATGTATAATACTATTTATTAACTTAGAAATGTAAACTATGTTAATCTATTTCTAAACTTCTAGTTTTTAAATTAACTAAACTTACAAGAATTTTTGAATGGAATACCACTAAAAAGAAGTTGTTTCCCCCAAAAACCCTAGAGTAAAAATATTTTACTATCAAAATTTTAACTTAAATTCTGATATTTTGCTTGAGTATTGCATCTTAGAGACTATATTGTAAAGAGAACATCATGGAGATTCTTTTAAAATTGGGCTGCTAGAAGGAAAAGGCTCTAATGAATGGAAGGAAGGAAGGAAGGAAGGAAGGAAGTAAAGATGGAAGGATAGAGAGAAAAGAGAAAGAGTAAAAAAAGAAAACCTAAGATTTATTTCTAGGATTCACACTTATTTCTAAATCATGATACAATATTTCCAATTATGGTACAATTTCCAAATTAAGGTACAATATCATGGTACAAATAAACTGGTATTTACTTCAGAGTAACAATAAGAGCTGAGTAACCTGGATTTTTATCCTCACCCCCACCTAAAAATTCACCTACAATTCACAATTTTTGTTTGTTTAAATAAATCATTGTCAAGCATGACATAATATATTACTTACCTGGTCAGATAATTGAAAGTCATAATCTGATTTTCGTTTTTAAGAAAATAAATAACTACAAGATTTTTCTAAATATTAAAATAAAACATACTTCATGTTTTAGAGACTGTTTTTTGCATGTGTAGAATATAATGGCCTTTTAAAAACTCATCTCAAAGAAGATGTATTGAAATGAATCTTCTTGATCTTTGACTAGAGTGAGATTCCATGGGTTTGACATGATTATCAATTTCAAAACAAGATTGTAAATAGAATTACCATAACCATCTGACCATTTGTGTTATACATTTTATATTTATATATACACATACATACGTAATGTGTATATGCATATTCATTCTAAAATATTTGTTGAGCTCTTTTTAATGCTCAGAAGAGTTAATGGTGATATGAGTAAAAATAATTTGTTTTCAAAAAGTAACTTTTTATTTAAAATATAGTCATGGTTACCTTATGTGAGCTAGAAGCAACTGCACTTAACAGAAATGTACTCCCTTTTTGATTTTCTAGCAGTGTTGATATATTTGCTGACATGTGACAGTTTCAAAATTATAAGCCATTCAATGAACCAGATGTAATATTCACGTAGATTTATCTGCACTTGTCTGTTTGAATCATACCTATATTCAGAAAAGCATTCATGTCTAATTTTTCAGTACTATATTTTTCAGAATTCTTCTGTATTCTCTAAGACCATTGTTTTTCATGATATATGTGGTCTGGATTCAGGTAAGAATGATTAAATTTTTATTAAATAAAGAATATATGACACTAAAAACTAGTCTAAGCTTTCATTTATAGCAGAAATAATAGTATTCACAAATACTATTTGCTTTTTAAATGATGAGAAACTTAACCTGCAATTAATTCCTTTGAGAAAAAAAAGGAAGGATTATAATGTTTAATACTGAGCATATTTCAAGGCTTGAGAAAGTCCTAAGTATTTTATTTTGGTAAAAGAGTAAATTAATCCACTTAAATCTATAATTTGTGTCCTCTAAGGTCAAGATAGAAGCAACATGAGTAAAAAGAATATTGATCCACAAGTATGTCAAAAGGTTAGGCCTAAAATATTCATTTTTACTTAGAATAGGTATCATTAAGTCTTTTTTGTTAATATAAAATTTAGAGACATGCTCTAAACAGTATTATTGTTTTCATTTCATCACCGTTAAATATAAATTAATTAAATGATTGTATGTTTTAGCATGCATACAGCTAAAGTAAAGAAAAATAAATCCACAAAGTCAAATATATGTAGTTAATTTGAGGCCCTTTGCTTTAAGCGAATGAAGCACATACACTATTTACTTTGGCAAATTTTCTTTGATATTAGAAGGTAGTTAATATTTTTCTGGAAGAAGATATTCAAAACAGTGCTGGATACTGTATTGTTAGCACATCAAATCTTAAAAACCTCACAGAAAAAAAGCAACATGAGGCCTCATAAGACATGAAGACATGGTTTATTCTGCTGTCATATTGCATTTTCTTCTTATATTGTATGGTATTTTATAGTAAAAGGAAAAATATATATATTACATATATCGTGTACATATCTTATATATGTAATACGCATTGTGAGTGTATTTTAATTCAGTGAAAACATACTCTCTAGTACTTTTCTAATTCAGTAACAATTTACTAAGCAAGATTTTCCTGTGCATTTGTGCTGAGCATTATGGGGAAGGTACAACAATTATTTGGATTTAGTTCCTAACAATCGGAAGTTTATATTGTATTAAAGGGCACAGACATATGAATTATTCCAATACAAACATTGTATATTATCCCATAATGGAGTTCCAAATAATTGCAGTTATGTAAGAGGAGAGGAATCACACCCTCACCCTCTAAGGAATGAATCTCTACAGTTACTATTTTGGCTTGAGTTAAACTTACTACTGGTATGAATTGATTCTGAAAGCTAGTGCATGAACTTTTATTATATCAAGTATAATAAAGTACTAAAGGTTATGCAAAATGGCCAAATAATTCTATTAGATTCAAGTAACTTACAATTTTTAAATGAAATATACTTAATAGTCTGTGTGACATCAGGTATCCACAAAAAATTATTTTAACTAAATTATGTAGAGAATTTTTAATAATATATTTAAATTTATTTTATTTTTACTGGTGATATATTATCATTTATCTTTCATGCCCCAGAATGATCAGCTGTGTCAAAACAACTTTTTTTGATTGAATTAGAATAAATACCATTAAATATCATATTCTAATTACCAAACAAGGAACAACTAATGAAAGAAGTAAAACTATCTTTAAAACAATCCTTTATATGTTGAAATCTGCATGATTATTTCCATCATAATGAATAAGATAATATCACAGGACTGGTGCTATTAATTTCTCTTCAAGTATTCAAATTAGCCTATCAAAATAAACTTAGTATTTATTTAGTGCACTATAGTGCACTGTATCTTAGTGTACTAAGACACTTTTAGCCCTGCTTCGGGAAAAGGTAAAGCTAGGTTTTGCAATAAAAATACTTTGGTATGTCAAATAGTTAAATTTATAAATAATATTATCCATATTAATAACCATTCTCACTTAAACATTTTAATTATTTTTGTATGAATAATGCAAAACATTATTTTACTACAATCAAAATGGAGATAAATTAAAAGTGTCAGATAAAGAGAAGTGATTCCTTAATTACCTCTTACGCTGGATTTTGTGGGTAAGTTTCTTTTTATAAAAATGTTTTCTATAATATTTCAGTTTAGTTTGAAATCAGCTACCATGTTTGCATTTTTGACGTTCTCTTGGTTTTTTTTTGTTGTTGTTGTATATTAAACGATTAAAAAATAAAAGAACAGGTCTTGACTGACATATCATTATATTTCCAAGTGAGCTTTAACAACCCAGAAAACTTAATATACCTAATATTTACCTTTTAAGTCAGGGGTTCTATATCATTTTAATCATAGTGTGTTTCTTTACCATGGCTGTTAACATGTTTACATGGAAGATAAACATTTCTTAATATATCCTTATAATTATCTGGTAATTGCAAATTCTATATAACTCACTTATACCAATCCTTTGATAATCAGCATATGGTTCTTCCTATCCTTGCCTAACTTTGAAACACATTCCAATCTCCCCAAGGACCTCGAAAAATCTAAAGAGCAGAGAACGTTTCTTTTAAATCTCTACAAAAAAATGTGCTAAATAATTTGTGTTTAAATACTAATAATATTTATCTTTTAGGTCAAATTTACCATCTTTATTAACTTTTTTCGTAAAGAATAATCTAATACTTACATTTTTCAACTGTAAACAAGTATGTAGTTGCCCTTTTTCTGTTTGTTAAAGATTATTAAATACTTGAGTCATTTTAACTTTATAAAGTGTTATATATGAATAATAATTAATACATACATGTTGTGCCTATTGTGAGTTGTTGGGGAAATGGTCTTTCACTCCTTGGGGAACTTAACCCCACTACAGAGTCCATGTGAGACTTCTCTAGTATTTCAGTGTTAAATTCCATTCCTGGTTCATAGTATTGGAAGTATACTGAAGCTCACAGTATTTGGAATTCGATTGTAATATATTTTCTATTTTTACAGGTAAAAATAAAATTTTCTAAATTAGTGGGAAAAAAACAAACAAATGCTAGCTTGACTTAGATTAGTTTTAATATATAGTCAAAGACTTTTCTTGATTTACTTGCTCCTGATACATTTTGCATCATGGTTTGAAATATATAAGAAATGGGAAGAATATTCAAGCTTGTTTTTGAGTATTTTTATCCAATGGAAAAAAATAAGGAAGTTCCTTGCTTATGGAGAATATGTACAATTTTAAAATAAATATTAAGTGTATATGTTATTTATCTATAACAAAGCTATATGTTAATACTGCCTTATAGAACTTATTGCAATACTAAAAATGTTGTATATAATTCCTGTTCAATACAGTCACCACTAGCCACATTCACATGTAGCTTTTAAGTGTTTGTGACCAGTGTGACTGGGGAACTGAATTTTTTCGTTAATTTTATTAAATTTAAAATTAATTAGCCATGTGTGGCTTCGTCTAGTACGTGTGTGTGTGCATGCGTATTATAGTTTTATTTCCAATACTTCCACTTCCATGTTGATAGTGGGGGGAAATAAGAAAGGGATTTGAAAACCATGTAAACACACAATACAACCTTCTACAAGAACAGCTAATTTTTACTCTAAGAATTCTGTTACACACAGTCATGTTTTTCATCAACAAAAATGAAGCTCACTTTGAACAATAACTTTACTACTGCATGGGTTTACACAGTCTTCAAAGCTAGCCTGATATGATGTGCCTTTTGCATATTGCTCTGAGTTAGTCAGAAGACATTAAAAGTAGTCGCTCTGATAGAAACTTTATTAAAAATCATTTCAATTCTGAGTAGAATTACTTGGCTAACATGCCTAATCATGGATGCTAAACTTTTTTAAATGGTTCAGGAGCTGCCACCACCCTGCTATGCCCACTATGTCTGTTGCACCGTCCTGGGTTCTACAAAACTACAACGACCTGAAAGACTCAATAACAGCAGTAGAGGTTCCAAAACTAATATCCCTACCCAGAGATTTGTCAAAGAAACAGCAAGATTTTTCCATTTAGATGCTAGTATTTATCTTTGTTTTATGTTTTGTTTTGTTTTTGACTTTTAAATTTACATGTAAAAATATTGTCAGGATCTCATTTTTATTTTAGTAGATTTTTTTTAAATGTGAGGTTTCACAGGAAAGCTGGAGAATGTTTACCACTGTTTTATTAATTTGTCCTAAAATTTGTCACTTGATGATATCCTTTATAACTTTAATTTGGCATAAGAACCAAAGTAAAAAAAAAAAAAGAAAATCCAATAAAAATGTTGTCATCTCTTAAATAAATCTTATAATAAAATAAAAAGTATTAATTTTTATATTTCTTAGCAAAATGTTATATAGTATTTATTGTACTGTGTGCCAGACACTGTTCCAAGTATAAATATTCACTTCAGATTATAATTTCAAATACTATTCACAAATAGGAATTCAATTACTCCTCAAAGCAACACTCTGAAGTAGTTGCTGTTATTATCATTATTTTATAGGTTAGAAAGCTGAAACACAGAACTGGCCCATAGTCACCCATCCGGTAAGTGGTAAAGCAGGGATGTGAACCCAAGCAGTCTGGCTCCAAAAGCTGTATCTTTCATTGTTATGCTGCCTCTCCTGTATCTCTGAATGTTCACCCAAATATACACAAGCATATGCATGTGTAGTTTGCATACATCTGTGTACCTATCTATGAAAAATTTATCTAATTCTATGAAATTAAGCTTAGGTCATAGAATCTTTTCAGTGAGTCTTCTTCCCAGCTGTGACTAAGTTCCCAAATGACCTCATTCTTCATTCTCAAGGCCCAACATTTACACATTTGTTACTCTTGCCTGTCACCTACAAATTGGCACTTGCCTTTGGCACTTGCCATCTACCTCTATAAGGATTAAATTATGAGTCGCTGCAGCTGCTGACCTTCAACAGTCCCTGAAAGGAGTTCAGGGTGGAGATCAGGAATGAGACACTCTGTGCTCTGGGAAAAACTTGCAGAACAGGTCTTCAGATAGTTAGATATTTTCAGGAGAAGATTTTATGAGCCTAATTCTTGCATCTCCTCTTATCTAAAAAAGCACTAAAATTCTTCATGGTGATTTCTGCTCTTCCTGACTAACAGTAACCTCCATGAGACTAGCAGCAACCTTCTGCCAAAAATATGTGCTTGATTTCATGTATTCCCCCTTCACCAAAATCACATGTATACTGACCTTCCCCACTACCTCTTGGGAGCAGACTCTCAGAGCTATCTGAAATGTTGTCTCCTGGGCTATAGTCCTCATTTTACCCCCAAAAAACTTAACTCACAATTGTCACATTGTACATTTTTTTTTCAGTTGACATGCCAAATACTTTTTGTCTTAAAATCGTTCTCTTAAATGACACCTGTCTCCCAATGCTACTAGCTCACATTTATTCAACAATTATGTTATGCATTGCACGCAGAGCATCTTTTCAGGGCACTGAGTATTAGAGTGATGAACAAAACAGACAAAAATGTGCTTACATAGAACTTACACTCTAGTGTTCATATGTTTAAAATGCTTATCATGTGTCTCACTCTAAGTGCATTATACATGCTAGGTCATCTAATATTCACAGGCCTATGAGGTAGATACTCTTTTTGTACCCATTTTGCAAGTGATGAAGCCAAAACATATAGAATACATAATAATAAGAGGCAGAAGCAGTGATACTTACATTTTAAAGAGTGTTCTGTCTGCTCTTTGTAATGCAGGTAAGAATATAAGCACAGAGAAGAATAAGAGGCTTGGGCAATAATTCTGGAGTGAGATAATTGTGGTTTGTCCTAGGGTGCTGACAGGAAGGGAGAAGTGAATGGATTTTCCATATATTTTGAAGGTGGAATGGATAGGACTTCCTACTGATTTGGATGGTGGTTCACGCTATCTTGTTAGTGATGAGAAATGGCTCTAGTGCCTAATTATATATATAACAAATTTACGTTTTTTTAAAAAAAACCGATTCAAACCATAAACTGAGCTATTGAAGAAGGCTTTGAAGCTATGTTTCTATATTTTGAACTATATATTTTCAGAAGGGAAAGTCATTTTGTGCATTCTTAAATGGTACCTAGATTCTGCCCCTATTCTTCTTCTAGAAAATAGTAATAGTAATGTATCAATATTTGTTCATCTACTGTAATAAGTGTACCATCTATTGATGTACTAATGCAAAATTTTAATAATAGGAGAAATTATATGCCAGGGCTCAGGGATAAATAGAAACTCTCTGTATTTTTTGTACAATTTTTCTGTTAACCTAAAACTGCTCTAAAAAATAAAGTCTGTTTTTAAAAAATAGCATTGTTACTTGTCTCTGGGAAATATTTTTTCTATTATTTATATTGTCTCATTTTTATTTGTTTTATATCCCTGGTATATTATTATATAGA
Organism: Grampus griseus; assembly: GCF_964374135.1. Lineage (NCBI taxonomy): Eukaryota > Metazoa > Chordata > Mammalia > Artiodactyla > Delphinidae > Grampus > Grampus griseus. The sequence goes on from NC_138998.1 coordinate 99,204,018, forward strand.
ACTGGACCTCCTGGTTTGATTTTCTCAAGTCAATTAATCCTTTTTCTATTTGGTCAAGTTTTAGCAGTCAGGCTACTTAGACTCCAATCCATCCTCTTATCAGAATAATTAATTCTTTACTCTGAGAGAAACAAAACCCATTTTAAGAACCCTTATCCACTCCAGAAATTCAATTCTATTTCTTTAGAAGTAGGCTCTTGAAATTGTCCTGGGTCATATATTGCTGTCCTTGGTCATTCTATGGGCATAGTATAAAGTCTGTCTCTGGAGTCCCACAGGAAGAATACCTCTCACTTCTGGTCCAGACTTCTATGGATGCTGTATACTGTGTGTAACAAATATTAAAATTGATGTTTTGACACTAACCTGATACCAAGATACAGCAAAGCCAGATTATTACGTGCATTTACAAAGGAACACTACAAGAATCCACTCCATGTCCCCTTGACCCAGCTGTTAGAAAAAGGATTAGGGCTTAAAGGAGAAGGATTTTGAAAAAACTTCTGTGAAAAAATCTGTTGCCTTACTGAAAAAATAAAATGGTGGTACAAGTTGAGGAAGATCCATCAGATTACTTAAAGCTCAAAATGTATTTGCTGCATATGGAAGACATAGGAGGCTGATGCATGATTCACTCTTGATATACCTTTTTTTTTTTTTTTTACTGCCTGTACCTTAGTGGCATAAAACAAACATTTTATTTTACTCAGGACTCAGGGGGGACAGGAATTCAGACAGGGCACAGCATGGAACAGGACTCATCTCTGTTTCACAACGTCTGAGGCCTCAGCTTGGAAGAGTCAATGGCTGTGGATGACTCAAGGCTTCCAAACATGTCAGGTAGTTGATGCTGGCTGGGACCATCACTTAGGACTTCTATACTTGATACCCCTCCATGTGGTCTAGGCTTCCTCAGAGAACAACGGCCCTACATCTTGGGGAGGTATATGAATATTACATTGTAAGAAGAGCATGTTTGCTGGAAGATCTTGTGGCCACTTTAGAAAGCCTAACTAATCTGTAAAATTAAGAAAGAGATGCTGCAATGGGAGCAGCCTGAACCTCAATTTGTTGGGCAAAGAATGAGTGGGACATATGAGAATGAATATTCCATCAGGTCATTTTTTTTTTTTTTTTTTTGCGGTACACGGGCCTCTCACTGTTGTGGCCTCTCCCATTGCGGAGCACAGGCTCTGGGCGCGCAGGCTCAGCGGCCATGGCTCACGGGCCCAGCCGCTCCGCGGCATGTGGGATCTTCCCGGATCGGGGCACGAACCCGTGTCCCCTGCATCGGCAGGCGGACTCTCAACCACTGCGTCACCAGGGAAGCCCTCCATCAGGTCATTTTGAATTCAGTTTCATAGGGACAGTAAAATACTGAGGAACTTCAGTAGTAAAAACAGGAGCTATGTCATCAGGAAAATGCAAATTAAAACAACAATGAAATACTACCACACACCTATCAGAATGGCCAAAACCCAGAATACCAATGACACCAAATCCTGGTGAGGATGTGGAGCAACAGGAGCTCTCATTCAGTGCTGGTGGGAATGCAAAATGGTGTACTTTTGAAGACAGTCTGGTGGTTTCTTACAAAACTAAGCATACTCTTACCATACAAGCCAGTGGACCTTGGTATTTACTCAAAGGAGTTGAGTCTTTATCCACACAAAACCCCACACACTGATGTTTGTAGCCGCTTTACTCATAATTGCCAAAACTGAGAAACAACCAAGATTTCCTGAAGTAGATGAATGGATAAACTGTGGTACGTCCGGACAATGGAGTATTATTCAGTGCTAAAAAGAAATAAGCTGTTAAGTCATGAAAAAACATGGATAAACTTTAAATGCATATTACTAAGTGAAAGCAGCCAATCTGAAAAGGCTATGTACTGTATGATTCCAACTATATGACATGCTGGAAAGGGCGAAACTACGGAGGCAATAAAAAGGTCAGTGGTTGCCAGGGATTGGGGGTGGGGAGGGATGAATAGATGGGACACAGAGGATTTTTGGGCAGTGAGAATACTCTATATGATATTACAATGATGGATACATACCATTATACACTTATCAAAACCCATAGAACATACAACATCAAGAGTGAACCATAGTGTAAACTATGGACTTTGGAGAATAATGATTCTCAATGTAAGTCCATCAGTTGTAAAAAATGTACCACTTTGGTGAGGGACATTGATAGTGGGGGAAGCTATGTGTGTTTGGGGGCAGGGGGTATATGAGAAATCTCTGTACCTCAATTTTGTTGTGAACCTAAAACTGCTCTTAAAAAATAAACTTAAGAACAAAACAAAAAAAAAAACAGGAGGTAAACACTAGGTTTGTAGAGAATGTGGAATATCATAAGGGTCCAACAGGTATAGAAATGCACCTTCTCAGTTCAAAGGAATGAAAATTTCAGTCACAGACAAAAATATCTGAAATTTTTCCAATAGCAGCTCATGAGAAAGAAAAAGAAAGTCAGTGTTAAACCCCTGCCAGAACCAGAAACAGAGAAGCCACCCAATTCAAGTAAAATTCTTCCTATTCTTTTATATCTCTTCTCTCCCCTGGTGGACCAAACCACAGCTAGAGTAGAAAGCCTTGAATATGAAGAAAGTAGAGATCAACTATACCACTGAACATTAAAGCAGGTAGACTTCTTCAGGACTAACATAGAAGTAGAGTTGAAGGAGAAGAGAAATGTTTTAAGAAATCATACTCTTGAGTTAGTGTTTAATTAGTATTTTGATAGATATCCTGTATTCTAAATAGAGTCTATGATTATGAGGTTAAGTGACTATCCGTTGCCTAAAACAGTATACGGTACTCATAGGATATGTCCAAATTTATATCCAAGGCTGGGGAGGATTTCCTTCCCCACTGGAAAAAAATGTTAAGGGACACGAAGAAATCAAAACAGGTTTTCAATTAGGTGACATTCTATGAGTCATATGTTTAACACACCAGTTACATGTGGCTTACTTTGATCACGTCTATTAGTCTTCCAGAAATTCACCCATACTTCTGTCTGGTTAATGGCCTGCTAATAGTACTTCTATGAAATTACACACTTTTATTCCTTACTACTAGTAAGGACAGAAAACATGCAACCTCAGATGAACCTCAATCCCAGAGAAATACCCAGTGTCAGATTAATAGAGAATATTGAATACGAGGCTTGCCAACCAATTTTGTTTCAAATTGTAGTAACTTTTTCAGAAGTGAAATTTCTGCCCTCATCTTGCTAGTTTTCTGTTGAAATCCTTGCCTCACACACAATCTCCTTCCAGATTAGGTAACTCCTTGTAGGACAATAGTAACTAATTCTAGGTGATAACTGATTCACATGTATTCAAGGCATCGCTTTGTACCAGAGTTGATTTAGGAAATATGAAATGGAGCACTAGAAGACTATCCAAAGCAATTTAAAAGTTACTGTTTCTGAGGATTCATGCAACTGGTTTGGAAAATGAAATTTCCTAATGGCTAAAGTGAGTCATTTGGCATTTGTGGGAATGCTTTGAATTTTAGTAGAAAAACATTCTGTTAATATTATACCAATAAAAGAATAAGATAAAATATTAACTAAATAGTCCTATAAGTTCATAGTTATTGCAATACTAATTTGAATTTTAAGGGTAGATAAATTTGTTTATAATTAATAAGAGGGAAAATATTAGCATGAAAAAGTAAGAATATTTGTAGGTGTATGAAATGGCAAGAATGCTGACAATACTTCTAAAGGACAATTCTAATAGGCTTGCTTATCAAAAACATTTTCTTGTAGAGAAACTTGCTGTTCTTAGTAATGACTGATAAGACCCCTGAACCCAAATAATGGGAACCATAAGATATTGTGATGTTCCCTCAATGTTTGGAAGATTAACACATTAATATGGACAGCAGATCTTCAAGACAACTAGGCAAAGGCAGTATTGATGTGACTGAATGTATTGTTGCTTGCTGGGAGCTGTGTAAAATATGATGGAGTTTTTCTTAAAATACTGGTGTAACAAAAGCTCTCTGGGAAATACAACACAATTACACTTCATGTTATTTCCAGCTTTATACCAGAGAAAGCATTCAGATAAACTTAGCAGAATATGATAAATAAAAACCTTATGTGCATAAAGGGATGTTCATCTATCTATTTTTAATATATGCATGTATGGAATATATGTTTAATATATCTTTTTTCAATGACAGTTTTAGGTCCACTAATAATCACATTGACAGTCTTGTTTCAATTGAAAATAAGTAGTCAATAGTGAAAATGCAAAATTAAGACAAGTACAATGACAATAGCTATGATTAATTGATTTCTGTTTCATTTCTGTTATATATATGAAAAAAGCAATATTGAGGTTCTTTAAAATGAAAGTCAACGGAATATAATAATTTATTTTTAAAATCCAAAGGATAAATTCACATTTACTGAGTTCTTTAGAGTGAAACTTGTGGGTGGGGGTACATCTAAATAATTTACACACTTAAACAGATTCAAAATTATTTATTGACGAAGGTTTTGCTGTGATGTGTCTCCTCTAAAGCATTCTCATGCAGTCTTGAGATGAGTTTTCATCCATGTGAGAATACTGGTGGAACCTCTTCGGGTACATAATGTCCAAAGATGGCTGCTATCAATTCCTTCCTCCTGGAATACTCATACTCTTCCTCACATCAAGAGATGGAGTTTAATTCCCCATCCTCTTGAATTTAGCCTAATTGTACTAACTTGTTTGAACCACTAGAGGGCAGTGAAAGTGACATCTTGGGACATCTGAGAAGCCTTTCATTTTCTTCCTGGGCTCCTTGGAATGCTTGGGATTCTGCCTCTTGGAACATGACCTACCATGCTATAAGGAACCCGAGCCCCGTGGAGTGGCCATTGTAGGTGTGTTCAACTGGAAGCAGATGATGCTTCAGTTCAATTGTAAGCATTCAGTTGGAAGTAGATGATGCTGCTTTCTTTTTTCTCTTTTTTTTTGCGGTACGCGGGCCTCCCACTGTTGTGGCCTCTCCCGTTGCGGAGCGCAGGCTCAGCGGCCATGGCTCACGGGCCCAGCCGCTCCACGGCATGTGGGATCTTCCCGGACCGGGGCACGAACCCGTGTCCCCTGCATCGGCAGGTGGACTCTCAACCACTGTGCCACCAGGGAAGTCCTATACAGTGTTTTTATCCTGAAACTGTGTTGCATTTTGCCAAATGCTTTTTCTGTGTCTATTGAAGTGATAATGTGGTTTTTGTCCTCTATTAAAATGGTAGATAAATTCAATTGATTCCCAGATTTTAAACTAACTTGGTATTCCTGGGATAAATCCCACTAGTCATAGTGTGTAATTCTTTTTATATGTTGTTAAATTTGGTTTGCAAATAAATTGTTGAGGAATTTTGCCACTATATTCATAAGAGATATTGGCTTACAGTGTTTTTTTCCTGTGATATCTTTGTCTGCTTTAGGGTTTAGAGAAATAGTGGTCTCATAATGTCAGTTGAGAAGTGTTCTCTCTTCTATTTATTGGAAGAGTTTGTAAAGGATTATTAATAATTCTTCTTTAAAAATTTGGTAGCATTCACCAGTGAAGCCATTTGTGACTGGGCTTGTCTTGTGGGAAGTTTTTATTCAATCTCTTCACTATTCAGATAGTTTGTTTTTTTCTTGAGGCAGTTTCTCCAATTTGGGTCTTTCTAGGAATTTGCCTGTTTCCTCTGTTATCTAATTTGTTGGCATACACTAGTTCAGATTGCCTCATAGTCCTTTTTATTTCTTTAAGATTAGTACTAATGTCCTCTATTTCATTCCTGTTTTTAGTAATGTGAATCTTCTCCTTCCCCCCACCCCTTGGTCAGTCTAGCTAAAGATTTGTCAATTTTATTGACCTTTTCAAAGAACCAACTTTTGGTTTTATTGATTTTATCTATTGTTTTTCTATACTCTATTTCATTCATATCTGCTCTAATCCTTCCATCTATGTGTTTTAAGTTTAGTTTACTCTTCTTTTTCCAGTAAGTTGAGGTAGAACACTTTTATTTTTAGCTATTTCATATGGGTGTTTCAGCTATAAATATTGCTCTAAGCAGTCTGTTAGCCACATTCAATAAATATTGATGTGTTTTAATTTCTATTCATCTCAATGCATTTTATGGTTTCTCTTTTGATTTCTTTCTTTGATGCAGCTGTCATTTAGGAGTGTGTTGCTTAATTTTCACATATTTGATTTCCCCAATTTTCTTCTGTTATTGTTTTGAATTTTATCTCATTGTGGTTGAAGAACAACTTTATATGTTTTCAATTCTTTTAAATTTATTGAGGTTTTTTTCTTTATGGCCTAGCATATGAAATGTTCCATGTTTACTTGAGAAGAATGTAAATTCTGCTGTTGTTTTTAGGTGTCTGATAGGTCTAACTGGTTTATAGAGTTGTTCAAATATTCTCTTTTCTTATTGTTCATCTGCCTCATTTTTCTGGCCATTATTGAAAGTGGGATATTAAAGTCTCCAACTGTCTATTTGTTCCTACAATTCTGTCAGTTTTTGCTTCTTGCTTCATATATTTTGAGGCAGTGGTATTAGGTGTATTTTTCATTGTTATATCTTCCTTATGAATTGACACTTATCGTTATAAAATACCTCTTTTTATCTCTATTAACACCTTTTCCCTTAAAGTTTATTTTATCTGATATTAGTATAGCCACTCCAGCTTTGTTATGGTGGTTGTTTGCACGATATATCTTTTTTTATAACCTGTTTCTTTCAACTATTCATAGCTTTAAATCTAAAGGATCTCTCTTGTAAACAGGATATACTTGGATTTCTTTATCCAGTCTGACAACCTGTCTTTTGATTGTTTAATCCATTCATATTTAATGTTACAAGTGATATAGTTGAATTTATGTCCACTATTTTACATTTTGTTTTGTCTATGTCTCATGTCTTTTTCTGTTCCTCTGTTGTTCTTTAGCATTGAGACTATTTTCTACTGTAACATTTTTATTCTTTTATTGATTTAAAAAATATTTTTTGAGTTATTTTCTTAGAAGTTATTTCCTTTGTATGGAATTTATTTCTACAAAAGGATCTTTTTAATGTCCCAAGCTTTTTGGGCTACATCAAACAACGTTGCCAATAAAATTAACACATGTATACAATCAATTCAAATATTCACAGATTTTGGTGGCTAATGTATTCATGAGGGACTGAAATTTTTTAATGGATCCACATGCTTTTGTTTGCACAGATGTATTTTTTATACATTCTTTTTTATATTATTTTCCATTATGGTTTATTGCAGGATATTGCATATAGTTCCCTGTGCTATACAGTAGGACATTGTTGTTTATTCATTCTATATATAATAGTTTGCATTGCACAGAAGTATTATAACCAACTTTATATTATTTAATTTAAAATTAATCACTGAGTCTATATTTCAGTTATATGTATTGAACACATATATTTTTACCTTCTCTAAAAGTGCATTAGTATAATGATAAAGGCACCCATCACAAGAATATTTAATTTACAGCAATTATCTTCCAGTTTGGATTACTTCAAAAGCATTTCTTTCATTGGAAAACTTTACATTTTTACTCTGCCTTAGTGAACATTTATAAAAACTTTTTTAACAAAATTGAAGTATAGTTGATTTACAATATTGTGTTAGTTTCAGGTGTACAGCATAGTGATTCAGTATTTTTGCATATTATTTTCCATTATAGGATATTACAAGATAATCGGTATAATTCCCTGTGTTATACAGTACATCCTTGTTTCTTAGGTATTTTATATGTTTTAGTTTGTATCTGTTTATCCCATACCCCTAATCTGTTGCTCCCCCACATTCTCTTTCCCTTTTGGTAGCTGCAAGTTTGTTTTCTATATCTGTGAATATGAGAAACAACTTCCAAATAAGACATTTCATTAAGTATAAGAAATTAATAAACGAAATAATTGTGATATGTTACATATGGAGTACATATTTTCTCATGGATAATACTTTTCTAAATCCATAGTGATTGTCCAGGCAAATGCAATATTTAACTTAACATTGACATCTTACACATTGAACCATTTGGGGGTAATGTATGTTGTTTAAAATTTTTCTCATGTGTAATTAATTTTTAAGGAAATTATAAATAGCCATTGTAAAATTGAGTATTATTTAGCATATAAGACTTTTTTAACTAAGAAATGATTAGATAAGCTTGCCACTGTAACATTTTTCAAGACATAAGCACTGTTATATAAGAGCAAAATCTCTGGAAGAAACAACCTAAAATAAAACAATTCCATTAACAAATTCCCCAGATACATAAGAATCCCAACATGTTACAATGGGATTTTATGATATGTTCAAAAAGAAAATGCATTATATGAGTTCTATACAATAATTTGAAATGTTCTCTGACACTAATTAGTGATTTGACCTTGAATAAATCACCAAATTCTTTTCTGCATCATTATTCTGATTTGTAAAGTGAAGACATTTACTTGAATAACTGCCAGCCTTTTTCCAAGAACGGAATTCTCAGATTGTATGTACTATATTTGTTGATAGAAGATATCAGTAGAAGAATCATAAAGCGAGTGTTTGATAAAAGGACTTCTCTCTCATAATTTACCACAGATTTTATCACAGTTTGATTATGGTTTTGAATTTTGTGATTTAAATATTTATTTGTTTTACTTTGATGTAATTCTAACAAATGATAACAATTACAAATTTCACTTGATATATTAGGTAAAGATTATCTTTTCCTTAAAATTAATAGTCTTAGGTACATTTAAAGTTATATGCTGTATAATATATTCAATCAAAATATACTGAGATGTAATTAACAGGATTAAAATAGCTTTCTGTGTTGTAGCATAATTTCAATGAAGGGTGGAGATTTTACATCTAATTTGCATTTGCCAGTTTACTAGGTTTTTTACTTTTATTATGTGCAATTAATCAGAAAATATTCTGAACTATTTTTTTCTCTTCATTTTTTGAATTACTTGTACACTATATTAGTTTTTGTTTTTGTTTTTTTAATGTTGTTGTTAGAATGACCTGGTTTTGTTTTCTTTTTCAGAGCTGAAAACATTGTCCTAACTCTACATCCTAACTTCATTTGTAGCTTGAGCATATAATATTGACATTATATACTTTCCCACAATTTAGTTGGAAAAAAATTAGATTTACTAATAATTTTAGGCCAATGAATATTGTTTTAATGCAATGAAATTATTGATAGATGTGGTAGGCTAAGCAGTGGCCCTCCAAAAATGTCCACATTGAAATACTGGGGTCCTTTGAATATATTAACTAATAGGGCAAAAGGAACTTTGCAAATGTGATTAAAGATCTTGAGCTACAGAGATCATTCTGGATTATCTGGGTGGATTGATGTAATCACAAGGGTAGTTATAAGAGTGAGACAGGAGCATTAAAGACAGAAAAAGGAGATATGGTGTCTGAACCAGTGGTGGTTGTGATGTACTTTCAAGATAAAGGAACAGGCAATAAACCAGGGAATGCCAGTGGCCTTCAGAATCTGGAAAAGGCAAAGAAACAGATCCTCCCTGAAGGCTCTAGAATAAATATAGTACTGACAGCACCTTGATTTTAGATTTCTGATCTCCAGAACTATAAGAGAAAAAAATCTGTATTGTTTTAAGTCATTAACTTTGTGGTAATTTGTCAGTGCAGCAATAGAAAACTAATACGATAGCCTCTTAAGTATGCTTGTATGTTTCCTTTGTGTCTGTATTCATTCCCTAGATCTTTCGTCAATCTTTTGGATTCAATGTCTCATGAAAACCAGTATTGCTTTAAAGCATCATAGTGCTATTTGATAATGTTAAACAAAATTAAGTAAAATTAATATTTACCTAACACAATACTACAAACTGGGGCTTCCTTGGTGGCGCAGTGGTTGAGAGTCCACTTGCCAATGCAGGGGACACGGGTTCGTGCCCCGGTCCGGGAAGATCCCACATGCCGCGGAGCGGCTGGGCCCGTGAGCCACGGCCGCTGAGCCCGCACGTCCGGAGCCTGTGCTCCGCAACGGGAGAGGCCACAGCAGTGAGAGGCCCGCGTACCGCAAAAAAAAAAAAAAAAAAAAAAAAAAAAATACTACAAACTGCTTTTCTCACATAATACATCATTTAAATCAGATCTCATCAATAGTGAGAAATGTAAATAATTTTATTTGATAGTTGCATATTTCATAGCATAAATGAGCTGTTTATCTAACCATTCTGTAAATGGATATTTAGAATGTTTCTTTTCTTTTTAATTGTTAAAACTTCTGCAATAAAATTCAATTGTAAAACAATACATTGATTTTATCTTTAAACATTTAATCCCTTTTATAATTTCTTTTTACTTCTTGGCCAGTTTTGATATTGTACACTTGGTGTGTAAATAATCCATATCATCTAGACTTTATTTTACTTTTTTTCGTGAATAATATGTATTAGTCTTTCACATTTTGTATAAGCTCCTCTTTCATATATCTGGTAATGTTTCCTTTCTTCTACACACACATGCACACACATGTTTGTGTATTTTAAATTTGACTTTATTTTTATCTTCTAATCAATCTTAAAGAAAATTATTTATTATATTGGTAATTTTAAAAAGAAAAAAATTTATATACTTCATTTATCCTTTTTTTAAATTTCATTATTTTCAGCATTAATCTTTACTAATTTTCTTCCTACTTTTGGTTTAACTTCTTTTTCATTTATCTTAAAATATTGTCTCAAGGACTTCTAGCCATTAAATTCATGTTCCAGGGATCAATGAGGAGAAAAAGAGAAGGCAAAATAGGCACACATCTCTACCCAGAATTCAGGGGAGCATGTTTGACTGAAACCAGTCGTTAGCACATTCTATTCTGGGTAGCTCTATTGATTGGCTCAAACAATGATCATAGAGCTGAGAACAGTCGGCTGAGGCACAAGGCATTCATAGAATGAGAAATTCATTTCTCCACTATGTTTATATTTGAAAGGAAATATCTGGAATGGCTGAAAGTCTTTTTCACACCATGCATAGTCTTATAAGTCAACACAGATGCGAAAAGAACTGAGAAATGGGCAAACTCTGCCTTCCTGAGAAACAAGTTGTCTGAGTTTTAAATTGTGTGAAAAAATAAATGCCTATTTTGCTAAGGAGTTTAAAAAATAATTTTTGAAATATCATAAATTATGAATTTTCACAATCTGAATAAGCTTGTGTAACTCAAACCTAGATCAAGAAACAGAACATTACCACTACCCCAGAAGCTCCTTTTATGCTTTCTTCCAGTTAATCGGTAACATCCAAGGGTAACCACTGTCCTGTAGTCTAACAGTATAGATTAGTTTTGTCATGTTTTAATTTTATATGAATGGAATATATATTAATTTTTGGTCTGGATTATTTGGCTTGATATTTTGTTTGTGAGAGGCATTAATATGGTCACGTGTAGTTCCAGTTTGTTTATTCTTATTGGTATTCTGGATTTCATTGTGTGAATATACCATGATTTACTTATCCATTTTTCTGCTGATAGCATTTGGGTAGTTTCTGTTGGAGGCTATTATTGATAGTAATGCTCTGAAAATACTGGAACTTGTTTCTCAGTGAACATATGTATGCATTTCTGTTGGGTGCACACCTAGGCATGTAATCACCAGGCCAAAGGATAGGCACATATTCAGCTTCAGTAGATGCTGACAATATTTCATAATGGTCATAAAATTCACATTCCTACCAGCAATACATGAGAGTTCTATTTCTTCCACAGTTTTGCTAATGCTGATATTTTCATTAAAGGCTTAAAATGTTGAGTTTTCTGTCACTTGAAATAATTTATTATTATTAAAAACCTTCCTGTTTTATTGACTTTGCTGCTCTGACTGTTGTTTTATGTTATGGAGGAAATTGGGAGGGAAGATTGCTTATTCATGTCAAACTCAAGTCTCCATCTTTCTGGAAAATTTCAAGTACTCTATTCCTTTTACTATAAGAATATATATTCTGTCTTATACAGCCTCTTGTCATTCCTAAGTAAAAATAACTGTATAGAGTCAATGTTTCTATTTTTGTTTTAATTCCTTCTTAAACCAAAGGAATTAATTTAGCTGTGCAATTATTTGGCCAGTTGATGAGGGGATGTTGCTTCATTAGTCAGACATTGACCCTGTTCTATTTTTGACTAGAGACAAATTTAGACCATGTATTAATTCCATTTAATAAACAAATAAATACATTTTAAAAAGGAAAATAGTTGTGTCATAATTGTCTCTTCCAGAAAATTGTGATAGTAAAAACATATTTTCTTTGAGTGTAGTTGTTGAAAAGAAAATTTAAAAATCTATGAACAGTAAATGCTGGAGAGGGTGTGGAGAAAAGGGAACCCTCCTACACTGTTGGTGGTAATGTAAATTGATATTATGGAGGATTATTATGGAGAACAGTATGGAGGTTCCTTAAGAAACTAAAAATAGAACTACCATGTGATCCAGCAATCCCTCTCCTGCATATATATCTGGAGAAAACCATAATTCGAAAAGATTCCTGCACCCCAATGTTCATTGCAGCACTATTTACAATAGCCAAGACATGGAAACAACCTACATGTCCATCAACAGAAGAGTGGATAAAGAAGATGTGGTACATATACACAATGGTCTATTTCTCAGCCATAAAAAAGAATGAAATAACACCATTAGCAGCAACATGGACGGACCTAGAGATTGTCATACTGAGTGAAGTAAGTCGGACAAAGAAAGACGAATATCATATCACTTATATGTGGAATCTGAGGAAAAAAATGGCGTGAATGAACTTATTTACAATACAGAAATAGAGTCACAGATGCAGAAAACAAAGCTATGGTTACTAGGCGGGAAGCAGGGGAGGGATAAATTGGGAGATTGGGATTGACATATATACACTACTATATATAAATGGATAAATAATAGGGACCTACTGTATAGCTCAGCAAAACATTTTTAAAGGCAATGTGAGGGAGGGGCATCCCAGGGTATGTGGTCAGCTTGTGTCCAATTCTCTGATTGATGTTGAGGTAACATGGTGGTTAACATTATCAATCTTTAGGTGCCAGAAGGTCTGGAGGCTACATGTTCATAATCATCAGGCAGTTAGTTTCTTCCATTTTTTGGTGTTTTTTCAGCATCTGAAAAACTCAGGAAATATACATCAGATACTACTATCTAGGTATTTCAGAGAGGAGCTAAAGCAGAGGATATGGGAAGAGTCTGTCCTGGGAAAGGCCCATAGGGTCCTGCTCGGTTACAATATGATAGGAATAGTATATTAAGTTAGGATATTAATGAGTCCAGGGTGCACAAGAAGTTACATTAACAGATAGTTACCCTCCTGCGTCAGTCCCCCAAAAGGGTGCTCCTTCCCAGTGTCGTCTGAGCCAAAAGAAGGAGACTGAGTCTGAGTTTGGTTCAGAAGCAAAGGAAAGCTTTATTCTCTGATCAGAGACTGTACAGTTCCGAGCCCTAGCTCTAGAGCACACGCTCTCCCGACAGGCTGTGGGCGGGGCTGCTTTATAGGGGTCTTGTCAGCGGGAGGGGGTGGAGTTCTCGCAGGGCGGGCGCAGCTGCGCAGCTGCGCTGCTCACGCTCCGGACTGAGTCCCGTGCAGCATCTCCGCCCACGGACCGCCGCCTCCATCTTGAATTGAGCTGACTCGCGCGGCGCTTCAGCTCGTCGTGTGAGGTGTTGGCACAGCCACATTACCTGAAGAACTCTGGTCTGAAAGCCTGGGTGAAAACCTTCGCACGCAGCACCGTACGAGCAAGTAAAACTAGACTGTGCACAAAGGAAAAAAGGTTAGACTTTATTTCATTACCCAGATTCTATATTTCCCAGGAATTGTTAACAGGCTTTGCCGGTGATAAATCTCTCCTCTGTCTTTTGTTCTACTCCTCATTCTTGAGGGGCACTGAGGGGTGAAGGAATGTCTTCTGTAACTACTTTCTGCTGAGTTTGGGCGTCGTCATAACCCCGGGTAGTAGAGCAGAACTTCTCCACAGCTACCTTTAGAGATGTTTGATTGTCACCAGGTCCTAACTGTTTGTATCTGTGAGCAAATAGCATTTGTCTAACCTTTTGGAGACAAAGAACACCAGATAATTTAAGATACACACCCCCAAATGTTAGCAAGAGAATAATGGCCACATGCCAAATTTTTCCTAAAAATGAAGGTATGGAGGTCTTTTGCCTATAGGTCTTTTTCCTGATTATGAGGTTCACTGCCATGGCCTGAATATCCCTGGTCACACTTCAGGTCAGAGAGAAGTTCACATGAGTAGTCAAGGGGGTCCATTTCCCCAGGTTTGTCTTTCCGGAGGTTGGGGCTCAAGGGCCCTCTTCACTTGAGTGTGATGAGCCCACAGAGGGATCTCCTGTATCTTCAGGGCAGAAGGGGTGCTTAAGATCACCAAGTGGGGTCTGTTCCACTTAGCAGTGAGCTGATATTGCAGACTGCTACTTTTCCAGGTTTTTAGGGTCACCCTGTCTCATGGCTAAGGGATGGAGGGCCAGGTAGGTGGATGCTGCCTGTACCTGGTTGCCGTATTCCATGAGAGCTTTCATGGTTTCTCCTACTTGGAGGGCATATTTGAGTTGTTTCATTTCAAGGGGGTTAAGGTATCCCTTTTCTCGGGCTTGGGGAATGGGTCTACCATATATGAGTTCAGATGCACTTAATTTGTCTCTTGGGGCTGACTGCATGTGGAGCACACAAATGCTGGACCATTATCACTTTGTAGGGACCCCGGGAGCCCAAACATGGGAATTATTTTTTTTTAGTAATGCCTCAGCCACCTCAGCTGCTCTTTCGGTTCTAGCGGGAAATGCTTCTGTACACCCAGAAAATGTGTCTACTAGCACCCAGAGATACCTGAAATTGCCTGGAACTTTCGGCAGGATAGTGAAATCAATTTGTCAGTCTTCTCCAGGATATGTCCCTCTGGTCTGATGGGCCTTACCTGGGGGTTCTGGTGTTGGGGTAGTTTATTGTGCAGATGGGGCATGCCTCAACTAACGGACTGATTATACTTTTGTTACCAGAAGTTACCATGACCCCAACTAGCCAATTATATAAGGCTTCCCTTCCAAAGTAAGTTCCGTGATCAAGGAGCCTCCCTGATGGCTTGACAAGCTGCGGTTTGAAGAAAGCATTGCCCTTGTTCATTAACTAGCTACTCACGGCCCCATAGATCTCTGTTGAAGCCCCAGTTTTGGACTTTGTCTAATTCTTCCTTTGTGTAGGTTGTGAATAATTGGATGGATCTGGCCTTTGATACATGAGGGGTAGTTGACAAGATACTGGTTCTAGGACTGCTCTTTTGGCAGTTGCATCTGCCTTGTTTCCCTTTATTACCTCTGCATCCCCCTTTGGTGAGCCCTACAGTGGCTCACTGCCACCTTTTTTAAAAGCTGTACTGCTTCTAAGAGCTTCAGTATGTTTAAGCCATGCTTCACCTGCTTATTCTCCACAATAAGCATACCTCTTTCCTTCCAAATAGCCCCAAGTGCATATAGCATGGCATACACATACTGGAAATCTGTGTAAACATTTAAAATCTCTCTGTCCCGATCTCTAAGGCTCTAGTGAGGGCCGTCAGCTTGGCGTTTGGGGCAGAAATCCCTGGGGGTAGGCTTCTTGCTTCTATGACTGGATCTGGGAGGTTGCTATGTATCCCACCAGACTTTTTCCCTCTCATAAAGCTTCTCTCATCTGTGAACCATTCCTCTTCAGCATTTGGGAGAGGCTCACTTCCTAAGTCGGGGTGAATACATTGTGTCTCTGGTTTCTATACAATCATGCTCTAAGGGCCCTGTTTCTGTGGGTAGCAGGGTGGAAGGATTTGGCACAGGATCCGTTTTTATGGTAGCCACTGGGTTGTCTAAAAGCATAGCCTGAACTTGAATTGAACTTTCAGGGGATAGCCATTCTGTTCCCTTAGCTCTTGTGACCAAGTTTCCTTAATCTGGTGTTCAGAACTGAGTAAGTGGCATGGGTATTGACTAAGAATTTGACAGGCTTTCCCCCTGTCCAGTGTCAGCCGAGGCTCCTCAGGGGTCAGCTTAGGGGCCCTCTGGCCCTGTCATTCTTCATCTGTTTGGGCTTCTGCCTTCAAGGGTAGTGGCTGGGATCTGCCATTTCCATCCCCCTTCAGGGGCAGCAAAGGCATTTTCCCTTCCAGCGTCCCTCTTGTTTACATATGGTGCACTGACTGGATCCTAATTTCCTTGGCTGCTGTCCCTCAGTGGGGCTGTGGGTCACTCACTGGAGAATTTGAGTCTCCATGGGCAGTTAGTCCAGATTCCTGTGCCGACCAGTTGACACTGGAGGGCAGTAGCCAGTAGGTGGGCTTGCCTCTGGGTCTTTTTAGCTTCTGACTTTTCCTCCTCTATATCTCAGTTATTAAACATATAGTATACAACCTTCACCAGGTGAGAGGTAGGGGTATCTGGTTCTATTCCCAGTTTCGGAAGTTTACACCTAATACTGGGGACTCTTTGGGAAATGAAATACATCCTCAGGATTGCATTCCCTTCTAGTGACTCAGGGGCTATGGTAGTATAGATTCGGAGGCATTCCATGAGGTGCTCTAGGAATGCCAAAGGTTTTCTGTTGGCTCCTAATTGATTTCCTTTATCTTATTCCAACTGACAGATTTTGATAAGGAATCACCCAAGGTTTACCTCATAAACAGAGGGCAGAGAATGGGTCCAGTGGGCTGGGTGTTTTCTATTCTTGCCAGCAGCTCACAGTGCTTTCTGCTAATAAGGTTCCTGGGTCTTGTAAGTGGTTCACAGGACTCCCCAGCCCACTTCAGAGAAACTTGTGCTGACTGAAAAAGGTCAAATCACCTATCCAGTACCTAGTTTGGGACCTTTTTGCACTCCAGAGTCCCTGGTGCCTTCCCCTGAACTCAGACCCAGCATCCTTGTCTTCTTTCTATTCTGTCAGCTGTTCCTTACTACCTGAGCCACATCTTGTCTCTTGGCTCACAGGGCTGGCTACTTTTCTTTACCAAACAGAAAGTGACTATGGAGAATGCTACTGTTGACCCCTGGAGGTCAGCAAGGAGGGCAAAAAGCCCTGGTGTGGCTGTTACTGCCTTGTACAGGGGTCAAAAGGACAGCACTACTGACAAGACAGTGGGCAAGACTACCGTGTCTCCGTCTCAGCCACAATTTCGTGGGTATTTGGTACTGCAGAAAGGCCAGCCAGTGATGCCACAGTATAATCCCCTCAAGGGGACATAGTCTAGACTACTCTGGGGGCTCCGCTGTGTGCACACCACACCTGGATATCAGCTTGCTGGGCGGAGTTGCTGAATTTGGCCAAAGGCTATCCCCATTCTACCCTGTCAGTGTTACTCAAAGATTAGAGTCAAGAATCCTCACACAAACCTCCCAAAGCCTCCGTTGCTTTGGAGGGAGAGCCAGAGCCTAGTGGATAGGTGCAGGTGAAAAGGCCACAGTCCATCCCATCTAGGTTGCCAAAATTTTGTTACTGACCGTCCTGAGTTGGTGCTCAACAAGGATCCTCCTGCCCAGTGTCCTTTGAGCCAATAGAACAAGGCCAAGTTTGGTACAGAAGCAAAGGAAAGTTGATCAAAGAATAGAGAGTTGCAAGCTTGCTCTTTAGAGTACACACTCTCCCCAAAAAGCCCTTCATGGGCTGCTTTATAGTGTTCTTGTAGACGGGAGGGGGACAGAGTCCTTGCAGGTCAGGTGCAGCTGTGCTGTTCACAGTACTCTAGATCAAAGTGCTGAATGCAGCATGTCTGAACACAGTACTCTGTTGCCATCTTGAATTGAAGTGTTGTGCTCATCACTTCTGCACTTGGTCCTCCAAGCTAAAGTTTGGGGCACAGCCGTTTCACACTAGAACTCTGGTCTGAAAGGCTAGGTGGGAGCCTCTGGATGCAACACCCTATGACCAAGTGAAACTAGACCGAGCACAAAGAAAAAAGTAAGGTCAGGCTTTATTTTATTACTTAGATTCTGTTTTTATTTCTTGGGAATTGTTAATGGACTTTGCTGGTGACAATAGCCTCACCAGTGTCACACACATCCATTGCACCAATACATCTTCCTCAGTTCACACCATAGGCACTATAGGACCTTCCCTATGGCCATGTGATACAGGAGAAAACAAACAAACTCAGATTGGTTCATGGGTATATTGGTGTAATGCTTATTCTGTAAAGCAGTTGGAAAGGCCAGTGGGTCACATTGGAGAAAGCCAAGACTGTGGACGACCTGGTGGAGGTGTCAGTACTCTGGGCACCTCTGCCGTTGCAGCTGCTCGGGGACCTGTGGGCACCTTGTGTGTTCTCCTGGGCCCTTCACTGTAAAGTTATTTATTGTACTTCTTTGGAGTAGTGGGAAAATTCTAATGTTTCTTTAGGAAAATGCCTTGCCTTGATAGTTGAATATATCAAGTTGTTGAAAGATAAAAATGGATTTTCACAGCACCACAACTCCCATTGGAGTTAGTACTGAAATACAATAGTGAGAGGAAATCCTTCCATTTGACCGACCTTTGAACAGTATATCTGGCCATTAATTTTGCAAAAAAGGGAGCAGTAACTGGAAATAAGGGTTTTCAGATCTGGGGGTAGTGATGATTGGCTTGACTGGTTGGTAAGGGGCCTGGAATGAATATGATTACACATGCAAAGAAAGAAGATGTTAAGAGGAAGTATATGATTGAACCTATGGTAGAGAGTATAAAAGTATAAGCATTTGTGTGTCAAGTCAGTGTCCAGCAGTGGGAACTCACTGAAGGAAAAGAACTAAACAAACTGATGAATAGGATAACTTATCCAGCATACATCAGATCAGCCAGTTCCTGTCCTTGGACACCCAGTACTTGCAGAATAGCCCATGCCATGGTCGTAGAATTAAAGGCTATATATGGGTCCAATTGCATGGGATTCTTCTCACCAAGGATGGTTTAGCTATTGCCAGTGATGAATATTTAAATCATAAGTAGCAAAGACAGAATGGATTCCTCACTGTGGTACAAGCTCTTAAGGAGATCAATCAGCCACATGGTGGCAAGTTAATTACTATACACCCCTTATACCCAAAGGAGGGAGCATTTCATCCTTACTGTAATTGATAAATATTTCTGATGAGGGTTTCCTTTTCCTGCCTGCTTTCTTGGCCAAGACCACTACCTGAGAGTTCAAAAAATGTCTTTACTTAATGAGATCGCGTGTAACATCACTTCAGAACAAGGAACCAATTATATGGCAAAGGTCATGTAAAAGTGGGATACAGTAATCAAACAGTGTACCTTATCATCACCCAGAATCTGAAAGCCTGATAGAAAGTTAGAATGGTACTTCTAAAGGTGCAGCTAGGGTGCCGGTTAGGCTGTGAAACTCTGTGGATTTAGGGTGTAAGTCTTCATGATGTAGTATCAATATATCCTTTGAACTAACAGCCATTATATGGTGCTGTATTCCTAACAGCTAGAATTGGGGACTAACGTTCTGCCCCATTCCAAGAAGAGGAGAAGACGCAGGCTTTTCAATAAATGCTCAAGATACAGGACTAAATCTCTTAAGTAGGCTAGAACATTACTCAATCCAGATCTATGAGGAAGGCTAGTTACTCCAGATCAATATATGGATGCGGAAGCACTGATGGTTGTTATTAATAACAATGCTAATAAGAATGACTTACTTGTAGTATCTAGACAGCATGGTAACAATGGCATCACCTGCAATATAGAACTTTTGTAAGTGGAGGAAGCAGGCATGTAAATGTAACTGAGTACTTGCTACCTTGCCAGCTGTGTAATCCCTCCTTGGCAAGTACTTGCTATTTCTGAGTCTCAGTTTCCTTTTTTTTTTAATTGTCGAAAAAGGAGGGAAATTGTTTCAATTCCCTTGTGATTATTTTGATTAAATAAACTAGTGTTCATAAAGTATTTAACACAGTGCCTGCCATACAAGAGGATTCAGTATATTTTATTTATCTTTCTATGTAGTATGTGTCATCATCATTTGTGCTATTTTTAGAGCGCTGTTGCATTTGCCTTATTAAATAATATTGAAATATTTTTTAAAAGGGGGAAGGTAGTAAAATATCTTATAGAATTCTAGTAGTTGTTACTGAAGGTTTGGGGACATTTAACTCAAAATTTTTAGCTCTTTAAAAAATTCATAGCTCTTAAAAAATTCATAAACTATTTCTTCCTACTATCAGTTAAGTATCTTTTCACACTTCTTTAATATACACTAGCTATATCGCAAGTACTCCTTTATGATTATTCTTAAATATCTTTGTTCTCATAATGAGTCAGTACAAAATCATTAAAAAGTAATTGTCATCACATTTTACAGACAAGTCTCTGTACTAGGATAAGGCAGTTCCAATTAAAAAAAAATGTTTTGAGGCAAGTCTGCCCTCCCCTTCCTTTCTACTTAATGACCCACAGATATTTTAATCTAGGAGTTAGACTGCCAAAAAAATACACATGCTCTAGAAGTTTTGACTTCATGTTCTACCTTCTTCTGTATAATGTTCAAAGTTAACATTACTCACATAGATAATGTAGAACTTCAATTTAATAAGTTTTTTAATACAGTATAGAATTTTGTATACCATTTCTCATAAAACACCTTTCAAAATAATTATATTGATCTGAGTTTACATTTATCCTGTAAAAACACTTGCATTATTACTGTACTTAAGCCATGTGTTATAAATTATTGGTAAATAGTGCTATTCGGTGGTTGGTTGGAAAATGGATTATTTGCCCCAGTCATACTTGTGTAAGTTGTATCACCTTCATGAAAATCAAAAGTAATTTTTTTGAGTAAAAATATACAGAATAATACGCTGGAACATGTTATAATTTTAAATATACCATACTTTAGAGTAGCTACTTATCAGTGAATTCAGAATAGAAATGCAGTTAGGCTTCCAAGATTGAAGAGGCAGAACCTTGGAAAAATCTCTTAGGATTTCAGCATATATTAACCATCAACAAATTTTCCCAAGCTGAAAATTTTATTATGACTATTCAAGACTATTTAAATAAAGCTATATAGTTACTAGAGCAGCACTGTGAATAAAAATGTCCCAGGGAATAAAAGTCTCTCACTGATATACATACTCACAACACCTTCTATGCACCTGTATCACTCAGTTCTTGATTGAGAACAACAGAAACCAATTCTATCTGAATTAAGCAAAAAATAAACGTATTGAAGGGATACTAAGTAGCTCAAGGAATCAGTAGACAAGCAAGAGAATTAGGTTCAGAATACCACCAGGATCTGAGAATCTAGTCTGCCCAAACAGGAAAGGTAGAGTGTGTTTTAGATGGCTGGCTGTGCAGTCAGTATTGCTGAGCTCTTCCCCATTCCAGCCACGCTCCTGCCACAGCTACCATATTGAGTCATTCTTTGACTATTGATTTTGCCTTATGCGGTATTTCTTCAATATTTAAATTCCCGGGAGTTTTATTAAAGTGGCCTTTGGGTGCTGCAAAATGGGAATCAGGAGTATGTAGCTAAATCAATTTACAGAGCTATCAGCTCTTTCCAAAGCATACATTGAGACTGAAAACAAATGACAAAGATCCCCTTGATTTCCAATGTATCAGAAAAGAGGATTTTGTCACCCAGATAATTCAAGATAGTTGAAATTGTCTTCTGAATGACACTACATTGTATGTGTCTAGGATCGTCTTCTTGATACTAAACACCGTTGTGTTGGTGGCACACAGGCAGGTGATTATCTTCCTGAGGTGTGACATTGTGAATGGATCACTTACCTGGATACTGAGACAAGAAAATATAACAATTTATTGTATTAAATTTTAGACCAATATAATTTTATAAGTATGCATACCTGGTTGACATCATTTACCATTTTATTATATTTCTATTGTTGCAGACCCTATTGATTTTTGCCTTAATAGCTAATAGTACTAATGTGGGCTTCATATTAATCTTTTGAGTCAATATTAAATTATAAGTAAATATTCAAAAAATACTTCTAATAGATAATTACTGTAGTGATGATTTACAGCTAGATTTATATTAATGGAATTCTTTATAAGGAGAATGAGATAAGTAAAATTTACCATGATATTTAAAGATTGCCTGTATAGAAATATGGACCATGTATTCTGTACCTAACACAATCCTGTGAGACAGTGGGCCCAGATCAAACACTCAGAGGAATAATTCCATCAGCCCAGGTGATGCACACAGCTGCTGCTTGGGCCCAAGGCTATCACATGTGGTTGTGCAGTTTGTTAATAGCACAGAGGCGTCTAGCTGTGGGAACTAGTGAAAGCTGACATCTAGTCCACTGCTCAAATAGCCATGTCCCTCTGGGAACATCCATCTGCTCCAAGGTAGTAGTGTTGAAGTTCCTCCAGGGTGCTCTATTATTGTACTAGTGGTGGGTTTATAACTTGGGCCTTTTCTCATGGTGTGAACTAATTTCATGTGGGTTGTGGCTGAACAAATGAGCATGTCAGGATTTCTTCCCTCTTTGCATAGCATTGAAATTTGATGGAAAATCCAGGGTAAAATTTTCCTCCTAAGTGACTCCTTTGACATTTAGCAAGAGTTCTGCTACAGTTGATCCTTTCCAAATGAGACTTTGCTTCTATTTTTTTTAATGATCCAGATATTATACTTAGAGACTTTTTTTTTAAAGCATACCTGAGTTTTTAAAAATTTATCTATTCAATTTATTTTATTTTTGGCTGCGTTGGGTCTTCATTGCTGCACGCGAGCTTTCTCTAGCTGTGGCAAGCGGGCACTACTCTTCGTTGTGGTGCACAGGCTTCTTTCTCATTGTGAAGTCTTCTCTTGTTGTGGAACACGGGCTCTAGGGCATGCGGGCTTCAGTAGTTGTGGCACGTGGGCTTAGTAGTTGTGGCGCACAGGTTTAGTTGCTCTGCAGCTTGTGGGATCTTCCTGGACGAGGGATGGAACCCGTGTCCCCTGCATTAGCAGGCAGATTCTTTACCACTGTGCCACCAGGAAAGTACCCCAAATCAGACTTTGGTAAAATAATATTGATTTATGTAAATTAAAACACATGTGATCCCTGGAGAGGTATTCTTATTTGACTTACCACCTCTGCTCCAGGACATAGGGACTAATTTTTCCTCTTTTGTGGATTTCCTAAAAGCAAAGTAACAATTCCAAATCTGTCAAATAAGAGAATTGTTATTTTTTAATGAAAGGACTTTGTTTCGGCAGGAATAACGCTACATATCAGTGAATATGCAGTCTCAGTTTTTGTTGGCTTTTGCAGACTGGAAGTATAGTGTTCTTTCTTCTTTTAGCATTGCTGCGCAGCTTTCTGTGATCTGAAATTTGACCTCTATTTTGGAATCAAGAAATGAATGGTTCTCTAACTATAAATTGAAACCCAAATCCATGTCTCAAGTCCTGGAGACTCTACTACTTTTTTTGAAAACAGAAAAGTTTTCACCCAAGTGACTTTCAAAATGAGTTATATTTCCTCCTCTAAATGTTAGCAAGTAAGCAGGGGAGCAGTGGTGAAATCATCTGTTGCCTGCCTTTTGAGAAGAGGGAAAAAAATTGACATTACATACAATTCTAGGCGATAAGTACAGACTATGAGGGAAGATGTATTTAAGAAGCAATTAATGGGCTTCCCTGGTGGCGCAGTGGTTGGGAGTCCGCCTGCCGATGCAGGGGACGCAGGTTCGTGCTCCGGTCCGCTGGGCCCGTGAGACATGGCCCCTGAGCCTGCGCGTCGGGAGCCTGTGCTCCGCAACGGGAGAGGCCACAACAGTGAGAGGCCCGCATACCGCAAAAAAAAAAAAAAAAAAGAAGCAATTAGTTCATGATTTTTATCTTCTGCTGAGACATCTGACAAGAGTTATTTTGTTATTTTCATTATCTGGGAACCAGTTTTTTTTTTTTTTCTGAGTAGGGTAAAGAGTAGTGTGATAGTGCCATGCAATGGTGCTCTCTGTGTATGTAGGGAGAGAGTTTTAAGCATTTGGAATATTTCTTATAGATCATTCCAACAAGAAACCAACTTGCTCTAAAAAACTTTTTCCTCTTATGTTGGGAAGGTAATTATGCTAATAAAGGGCTCTTAATTTTAGCAGCAATATGAAGTAAAGAAGTAAATTTGGAATTGCAAATACCTACCTCAGAGTAAAGCATACATGGAAGACACAGCCTCTACAAGAGCAAATTATGGGATGAATATCTCAAACTGAAAATGAAAATCTTAGCTCATGTGACTGTCACAGGTTTTCAAAATTCTAGTGCATATTGAACTGACTTGAAGAATTCAAAGAAATCAAAATGAAAGATTTTGACTTCTTAGAACTTACAATGTCAAACAGACTAATAAGATAGATAGTAGAAACAAATGTAAAAATAATTCAAACTGTAGAAAAATATTAACATTAGCAGAATAATTTTTCCATTTATGTCACATACAGTTGATGTTTCACGCTATTTTAACTATGTGATATTAGCATACTTATATTAAGCTATAATTACTTAATGTATACCTACTTATTTCTTTTGAAAAACACTAGAAAATTATTTTCCGTATAATTTCCCCCCTTTTTTTTTTTGCTATGCAAGGCTGTTTTATTCCTGATTCTGTTTATTTTGGAATCTTTCATACCAAATGCTTCTCTAAACAAAAATTACTTTTTCTTTTCAAGAAAAGTCAAAAGGAAATGGTTAAGTCATAAGGAGCTGCTATTAAAAGATTCAGGACTTATTTCTTGACCTGCCCTGAGGTCTTCACACCTTTCATTTTCTCCCAACAAAATTAATCCTTTATCTTTATTTTCTTCCTACCTCTTTGTCAATATATTATGTCCAGTCTTAAAAGCAAATACCACAAATATGAACTATTACCAAGTTTATTATTATCATAGGCATCACAGACGAATGTAGGTTCCTATTTATAGACTGTGGCTTTTTGATTTTCATTCATTTTCTTTCTCACCTTCCTACATTGTTATCATACACACTGTTATAAAAATAAAGTTGGTTTAAATGAATATCAAGACCAATAAGAGTGGAAAAAGAAAGAAGAAGTATATTGTGGATGCAGAAGAGAAAGGGGTAAAAGGTTTCTGTTTGTCTCTATGGCAATGAAGAAGAATGAATATTTTCAAATAGTCAATTTATTTTTGTATTATTGTTGTGGTGTCTCTTCTCCCTTTTTTGCAGACTTGAGTCATTGTCTCTTCTGGTTTTTCCTCTAGTGTTGCAGTTGATAGGGAAAATAAGGAGAGGGAATCACAAATATTCAGGAACTAGATTGAATACATTGAAAATGGGAACAAGCCCATTCTTTACTTGACATTCTGTTTCTCCTATCTCTGAAATTAAAACTCGGTGACTCTTACTTGAAATCTGATGAAAAGGAAAAGAAATCCTACATTTAATAACATTTAATAAATTCCCAAAATCCTCTCTGCTCCATTTGTTTCCCATACAAAAACCTAAATGTTACTTTTCAAAAGCCCACACATTTCCAGAAGGAACTGTAAAATTATGGAAAATTGGGATTCAGTGTTTAAACATTAAAATTCTTATTTCTGTCTTCAAAGGATGGTGATAAAATTAATGAAGGTAATCATGAATGTCATGGAGTTGGACTCATCTGTTCATATATTAGCAAATTATATCCTCTAAACCATTCGTATGGTCATAATTTAGAGAAGTTTATGGCTAAAATGATTCTTTACAGACATATGAATACATAAAAGGGCTTGTAAGCTATTGTATACTGGCTCCCCAAATATCACCAACACAGGCTGTTCATAAGACAGATTTCAGTTAATTTCTTACTATGGTAAAGGAGAAGAACTTTGTAAGTGGTCAAGAGAACTTTGTGACGCATAGTGGGTTGGGTAAGATTCAGTTTTACTGAGAAGTTTCAGTTTGATTAAATGTGGACATTTCAATATGGGGAATGAGGGGGATTGAGTAGGATTGGGTAAGAATCAGGATATAACACTCTAGGATTGGTAGAAATAGCAAAGCAAGGCTTTTGGGACTAAACGTTCAAGGAGTCTTAGGATATAAACTGTTGATGCTTTATATTGAAGAGTTTGTGGGCCTTTTCATGAAGGCCCACAAATGAGCCTTCGTGAAAAAATAAATGTATTTGCCTGGATAAGAGTCTTCTGGAATAGTAAATTATGCTAATGAGGGTAATGGCATAATACAATCATATTATTGTAGAAAATGAGCTGAGCTATGTGGGAGAGTAGGTGGTTTCAATCCTCAGTGTCCAAGCTATAATTGTACTCATCATTTCTTTACAAATGTTTCATTATTTTTCTAGTATGCCTGAATCATTCTTATTGTTACAGTTGAAGCTGGAATCAACCACATTTTATGAGGCCTAAAGCTTATACAATTTTGCCAGCTCTCTTATAGAAAAAGAACACAATATTATGGGAAATAACTAGGCACATGGCTTTGAAAGGTGACTTTACCAATGATATTCATACTTCATTACTGTCAGGATAGATCCATTTCTGATTAGAATAATATTAAAACACGAAGGTTGGAATTGTCCCCTGGGGTTGCAACTTCATAGATGTAGAGTCAAGAGACCCTTACCTTAAAATAGCTCATAATGGTCTATCCCTGAAGGACAAATATTTCCTATCATCAGGGTCAATCATAATTCTTTTTTTTTTTTTTTTTTTTGCGATATGCGGGCCTCTCACTGTTGTGGTCTCTCCCGTTGCGGAGCACAGGCTCCAGACGCGCAGGCTCAGCGGCCATGGCTCACGGGCCTAGCCGCTCTGCGGCATGTGGGATCCTCCCGGACCGGGGCACGAAGCCGTGTCCCCCGCATCAGCAGGCGGACTCTCAACCACTGTGCCACCAGTGAAGCCCCAGTCATAATTCTTGAACAACCTTGTGGCTTTGCCTTTATAAGCCCGACAGTCTCTTCTCTGGAACACTTGATTTTACACAAGTCTGTGTCTCCTGAATTGCAAGTCTTTAGACCTCAAATAAAGCTCTTGGTTCTTTGCAGCCTCCCTACTGGTTATTGTTTGACAGAAGAATGGAATATGTTTGGAAACACAGGAACTGTATCCGCCTTGAAAGAAAATTAATCCAGGGTAGTATAAAGATATAGAAAAATTATGGTAAAGCCGGAGTTCAGTAACAATTTAGAATGTATTGATCCTAGGGTCAGAATTGAAGAAGTGAATGAAAATGAAAATGAAAACCAGTTGACAAAATAGCCACAGATTTGCAGATCAGAGTGAGCAGGCAATCAAGATGAGGGAATTTTAAGAAAGGTGAAGATAATAAGTTTGTTATTTGGGCAAGGACTGTGAGCTACAGCAATTGAGGAAGGGGAATCACAAATTCCTTCTAGGACAATTTCTGTGTGTTCTTCATATACCATCATGAAGAAGACCTTGATCCTAAGGTCAGGCCCAGCTTTAGTCTTGATCTCTCCGCTATGCTTCAAGACAAATAATAAACCAATTTTATCTCCTTGGAGTTTAATTGGTGTTGCCCAAATTTCAGTCTTTTTCATGTCACCTTTACAACACCTGCCAGACTGTTTAGTTTTAACTAGATCAATTAACTTTTTTAAACATAAATAAGTATTTAAAAAAATTTGTGTCATTATTTTTAAAAACATTATCACTTACTATAATAGAAGATAGATATGCAAAATAAATTTAAATCAAGGTTTTAAAATTCCAGCTAAATATTGTTGCCTAACAAAGGCTCTAATAACAAAGGCCTGCTTTGTCTTCCATTAAAGGAGATTAGCAAACATAAGTGAGGTGTAAAGGCATAATAAGTGCACATTGCCATTATCTTTGATTTAATCAGAAGATTAATAGATGCTTGAATAACTTCTGTATATGTTTTCCATGTTATTTAATGCATGTCAATCTTAATGCACGTCCTTCATTGCAGAAAACACTTTTGTAATGGGCAACCTTTAACCTTCATCATCAAGCAAGAATGACATTGTGAACTTTTATCGTCTCTAAAAAATAATGTATTTCCTTTCATGCTTGTAGCCAATCTGGCTACTTGTAGCCATGATAATTTTCCATGGGCTAACGGAATAAGTGGCATCAAATCACAGACAGTAATTCTTATTTTACCCTTCAAAGATGCATTTCTCTCAGTACCATATTGTCAGGTAGCGGGTAAGAAAAATCTGATTATAAGAGCCCTACTCCTGCTGTTACATGTTACAGTAGTCAACAGATACTTATTTTGCATATGTTATGTTGCAAGAATTGTTCCAGCATTCGGAATATACCAAAGAATAAAACAAAAAATTACCGCTCTCTAAATGACATTGGAAAACTTACATGCATTACACAATTTGATTATAAGAAATATAAATCAAATAAAAACGTAATATTTATAAATATAATTATAAATATAA
Source organism: Grampus griseus (assembly GCF_964374135.1). Classification (NCBI taxonomy): domain Eukaryota; kingdom Metazoa; phylum Chordata; class Mammalia; order Artiodactyla; family Delphinidae; genus Grampus; species Grampus griseus. The sequence continues at coordinate 99,232,494 of NC_138998.1, forward strand.
TTACATAGATATGTATACAATATATAAATAAGTAAAAAATGAAAATAAATATAAATACAATGATGGATATCACCCTTGATACTACACAATATTATCAGCATACATTGCCATTGGGATCAATATCCCAAACAATTTTGTACAATGTACAATATTCTGAATACTGTCTTCTGTTAGCCCCATATCTAATAGTCTTACTTGCTGATTGACATCATTTGCAAAAAGTTTTTGCCTGCATGGGGCTAGGAATATTTACCAACTTCTACTGCGATAACCTTTATGGAAAGGCAATAAGTCTTGAGTCCATGTCTGAATATATTCCCAAATTGATCTTGAAATCTTCTGCTTCCATCTCGCTCCATCTCAGTATTCCCAGGAATCTGAGTTCTTCAAGGTAGAACTCTTTCTTATTTATATTTGTTTTCCTAATAAATAGAAAATAAAGCTCTTGCCACATTGTAGGTGATCAATATTTATCTTTCACTAGATGAGTGAAGGAAGACTGAAGACCATATCATTTGAATGAAATGAACATTTCCCTGTGGCTAATAGAGTAAACTATTTAGGCCTTATTAACTCCTAAGGCCCAGAAACATTAGGAAACACAGTGATTTTGTACACCTAAGAGCCTCTGAACTCATGAAAACATTGTCCAAATATTGTACTGCCCAAGTTCAGAGTGTTTCCAAAGCAGTTGGTAATCATAGCCTGCTTTTATTGTATATGCCATATTATATAGCATGCTTTTAATCTGAGAGAGAAAAGAGAGACAGGTAAAAAGTATGATTCCCAGGTCTTTGGAAAAGACCTGCCGTGGAAAAATACATGCTCTGGGACTTCTAACACTAGCTCAGTCTTTTGCTTAATACCCAAGCTTTGGTCAAATATTTTGCTTACTTAACCCATGAATATATGGCTCTGCATATCAACTGAGAATTTTTCACTCTACTTAAGTCACTTGGTTCTAAAATGTGTTTGTTCCCATCTGACAGTGACACTGAGATATAACTCCTCACTGTGATCTTAGCTTGAAAGTGACGCTCTGGTGAACTTGCTGATTCTTGTCTCTTATGTCCTAGTTGTTTCTCTCCCAACTCCATATCCTAATGCTTGTCTTTGCTAATCTTCAGCACTCATGTTACAATAGCCTGTGAATGCCCCTCACCCATAGTGAGGCAGTGTCTCCTAAGGGCTTCTAGTTGAAGACTGCAGCACAGGCAGAGGATCAGGCCGTCTGGGTATTCATAGAGGTCTAGTAACTTCTTGTGGCTGACCTTTGTTAGTAAGTATCGATTAGTGTCGTTTTCCCTTGATTCTAATCTCCGAGATATTTTGCTGGAGTTTATAAAGATAATTTGAGGTTAACAGCTAACTTCAGAATGTTTTTGCTTCCTAATCTCATCCTCAGAGATATCCTTTGTAGATTTGATTGCTGACATTTACAACAGTCTTTGAACTCTGGTAATGTCAGATAAAAAAATTTAACGTGAGTTCCTGACTACTGAGAATAAATTTTTTAGGGCTTTCTTTTCCTGTAGATCGTAAGCACAAAGTTTTAGTATCTGCTTCAGGATAAACAAAACTTTTCTTGTTTCTATAGGAAAAAAAACAACCATTTAAAGGATCCATAGTTTTGGGAAAGAGGTCTTCTATCTTTCTCCTATTAAAACTTGTTTTTGTTTTCGTTTTGGGTAAGAACTTTTTTTCACCCTTTGTAAATTCTTTCTAGATTCTCTGAATATACACAATATTACATATATATTTATATAAAATATATTATGTTTATATATTATATATTTATATATTATATATTTATATATTTATAAATTAATTTTTATAAATATATACATAATCTTTTCATTTTCTTAAGTTATTCTTTTCTCCATGGAAAGATAATGAATAGATAGAAGAAATACACAAAACTGTGGCTCCATATAATGTGAACATAATATTCACATACAATTTGGGAAATTCCTTAATATTTTCGAACAGAGAACCCATGTGAGAGAGCATCAAGTGATTAGACAGGTAAGAAAGGATTCTGAGTTGGAGGAAAGGGTATGATATCTATCAGATCAAAAGTGTAATATGATGTGATGGGATTAGATATTGTGCCAAGTTCAATAATTATGGATAATAACAGTATTAATGGACATGAGCTGGCAAACTAATAGATCAACAGTTTTGTGGAGAGGAGGCAGAAGCACTGTTTGGCTAATATTTATTGAGAAACTAATGATCTCAAAGTTCTAGTAGAATGCTGGTCTCTATAAAGTTAGTTTTTCTCTACTGGGCTCTCTTATTGATGGCAGCATCTGATGTAGAGGCTAAGTAGTAGTGGTGACTCCAGAATTCCTGTGTAAGAGAGGATTATGTATGTCCACATGGTATGGGCCACTAGGGCACTAGGCTTGAACTATGTTTACATGATAAGCATACCCTTTTTACTTACATTCTGTATTTCCTTGGGTATTAGTGTGTGTTGGGGGTTCTTTTGAGGTTTATGGAAAAAGCTAAATTCTCTGTAAGTAACACTTTTGCTGTTAACTCTGCTGAGTCACCTGATTGGTCAATGAGGGAAGCATTCACTACCAACTAAATTTAATATCCAGTCTAGTTTTGGCTGCAGTAAATACAGACAGTCCTAGCTTTGCATTTTCAATATGAACAAATTTCATTCACTACAATTTAGTTAACTAACAGCAACTTTCCCTTAAAACAGAGTTCAAATTTCAGTTACTACAGTATATTTACTGTGAATGATCACATAAAGTAAAAACTTTGCCACTACCTCTTCAGTCCACAAATTTCTATGTAAATGATAGGTGCACATCATGATCAGTGACCGGTCGTGTCACTTCCTTCAAGGTCTGTCATTGATTGGTCACTGTGTGTTTGTTATTCAGTTCACACACAGAAAGAAAAACCATAGCCTTTTTGTTTACATCATAAACTGAGGTGACATTTTACAAGGATTGATAATCAAATTGTCCAACAAAGATGAAAATGCATCAAAGAAACAAAAAGTGGTAATGTTGAAAATCTAATTAGGATCTCGTGTAAATGGAATTCTGGAATAGCTTGAGACACTCCAGAGGAGCTTAGTGGGGCAAACTTCTCGTAAATGAGAAGTAAAAAAGTAAATGAGAAAAGTGGTTGTGATGAAAAGGATGACGATGTCTTCTCAGAGAAAGTGACTCTGGCAAAAAAAAATTCACATTAAAGGAACTTTGGAGATATTTCATGACCTCGTAATTGGAAAGGATAAAATGCTGGAAGTTGATTAAGACTTAAAAGAGAGTATGACAATTTTCCAAGGCATAGAAAAGATACTTGCTCCATATTGTAAGTTACATATTGAGAATAAGGAAAGCACTGTTCAAAGCACTTGAGATGTTTTTTACAAAGAAATAAAACTCTTAATGTTTTTAATGTTTTAAATTACAGTGTACAAAATAAGTATTAGTTTTACTATATTTTTTATTTCCCTACGTATTTATAGCCAAGAGCAAAAGAGTTTTTAATGTGTGTTTTTTTTTTTTTTTTCCTGTACGCGGGCCTCTCACCGTTGTGGTCTCTCCCGTTGCGGAGCACAGGCTCCGGACGCGCAGGCTCAGCGGCCATGGCTCACGGGCCCAGCCGCTCCGCGGCATGTGGGATCTTCCCGGACCGGGGCACGAACCCGTGTCCCCTGCATCGGCAGGCGGACTCTCAACCACTGCGCCACCAGGGAAGCCCTAATGTTTTATTTAATAAATTTATTTATTTTATTTTTGGCTGCATTGGGTCTTAGTTGCTGTGTGCGGGCTTTCTCTAGTTGTGGCGAGCGGGGGTTGCTCAGCAGTTGTGGCACACGGGCTTAGCTGCTCTGCAGCGTGTGGGATCTTCCCGGGCCAGGGCTCGAACCCGTGTCCCCCTCATTGGCAGGCGGATTCTTAGCCACTGTGCCACCAGGGAAGTCCCAAGAGTTTTTAATGTTTTGACAAACATTTTTAAAGTTCATTTAATTGTGTATTGTAGTTTCCTATTTTTAGTAAGAGCACTTTGCACAGTTCACCTTGCACAGTCATTTTTTTGGTGCTGCACTGTTACATACAGTGAGGATTACCCATACTTTTAAAATGTATAAAGGCCAATATCCAGTTTAAATTATATTACAAATTAAGTCTTTTGCCTCCAAATCAAATATTAATAACTCGCATTAATGAGTTAAAGGTTGACAGATAAATATCTGGAAGAAACCTATTAGAATTACTCCTGTGTGTTACAAGTAGTGAAACAAATTACTATGCTTTACCTAGGAGAATACATTAAACAAAACATAATTATGTTCTTTTTTGCCTCTCTTTCCCAGCACAGTTTAGTTAAATAATTTACTTTTACTTATGCACAATTTGAAAACACTGATGATCTTTCGTAAACTAGGGCAACAAATGCATGCACTTAGTAATATTTTTCCATTTTTACTGTAACACACGCTCTAGTGGCAAAATATAACTGAGAGATGAATACAAAAGACAGCAACTTTTGTTGCCCTCTGAAAATCATCCCATTCCACTGCCTTTACTAATGCCTCTATTCTCTACACCATTGCTACAGCTGCTCTCTCCCTTTCTGAAATGGTAGATAATTCTGTTTTTCTTCTCTCTCTGTACGTGATTCCAAAACAATCATCAAAAAGAATTTCAAACAGAAAAAAAATCAAAGAAAAGCTCCTTCAAGAACATGTACCTAGATTCCGTTCATTCTTTTCCCAAATTTCAGTTTGGATAGCCAATGAAGCAATGGCTTTCTGATTCTGAAATACTCCCTGCTATGAAACCCTGAACACTTTTTTCTAAGAGAACAACTTAACCTTGTGTTTATCGTGCTAGACAGTACTTTTCTTTCTCCAAACTTGATTCCCATGATGACAATACAGGAACGTCTAGAATTATGTAATGATTCTGTAGGCAACCAAAGCAGTCTCTGTACGGCCCTTCATAATTTTTCCTAGGCTTTGGACTCAATCTTACAGAGCATATGAGCAATAACAGGAGACTCTCAGGGAGGCTTACCCCTGTTTCTTGGTTCAGAGTAAGCTTTGCCAGAAGCCAGGTTGAAACTTTAAGATATTTATGAGCTTACAGCAATAAAAGATACTGAATTCCATGTATATATTCATTAGAGTTTGATTAAACCCCATATTAGTGTAGGACCTTTGACTCTTATCCTATGCTCTTAAGTGTGCATGAATTGTTACCTGATTTTCTCAGTAACTTATTAAGTGTAAGCCAGTCCTATCCTGCTAAGATAGGGCTATCACATAAAATACAGAACACCTAGTTAAATTTGAATTTCAGCTAAACAAGAAAAAGTTTAAAATATAAATATGTCTTATGAAGTATTTAGGACACACTTACATTAAAGCTTCAGGTTTCTTTTCACCAAGCCGTAGATTATGTGAGTAGAACAGATTCATACTTTTTGTTATCATCTTGTTTTGATCAACTTGATACTTTGAAAACACAAACACACACACTGTGGTGAATTTGAGATGAAATAAATGTACAGGGTCTCTCTTTCTCTCTGTATGTATATGTGTATGTTTAACATATTCCGTATTATATAAATAAGAACTACTTAAGTATAAATTTTCTTCAAAGCAATGGACATTTCAGGATATTTTAAATTTTGTTAACATTTTAAGCAATAATTCACTGTTTTTCATAACTACTTCTAAAACCATGAATCATGTTACTTCAAAAATATTAAAATTGTTAAAATCTGTTTATTCCCAAGTATACTTTAATTCAATTTAAAGTAAGTTTAAATGCATTATTTAACCATACCTACTTTCAAAAATATTTGAAATAGATTTTCATCATATCATGTTCACAGAATGTTCACAGAATGAGAGTGAAATTATTACAGACCATCAAAACCATAACAAAGAATACAGAATAAAGTTGTCTTTGTCCTTTATCTTTGCTTCCACATTTCCTCAAATTTTGTCCCATCTGAAAAGAAGATTCCAGCTAGTTCTCAAAACTGTCTAAGTGATGGTAAGGAAAACTTTAGATTTGCTTATTTATTTATGTTCCATCATCTTGAAGAGATTTTGGATTACTTAAAAAGAAGATAGATATATTAAAAGGGAAATACAAATCATGCCATTATACAGTAGTAAATAAAAAGATAACATAGGTATACACACAAAATGTACATATCAAAAACTGGCCATAATGTGTTATAAGCAAGAAAGCAAGAAGTTTGACTTTACGCTTGGAATATATTACCTAAAACATAGGCATATTAAATTTATCTGTGGTCTTTTAAAAATCTAGGTAGTAGGCTAATGAATGCAATCAGAATTTCTATATGTACTTTCTATTAGCAACTGCATGGACAAGAGGAAAAGGAGGGGGGATAGAATGAGTGGAGCAGCAGTGAAGAGGAAGTGACATTTCTCTGAGTATATCATTTTGTGTAGCTCTGACTCTTAGAACCACAGTAATGTGTCTCATAACTCTCCCCACCTCAATTAGAACCAAACAGGATGTTGGGGGAACAAAAGCAGAATAGGAGCACTAAAAACTAAGCCTAACTAAATTAAAAATTAAAAACATAGCCACATTGAAATGGGTGGGGAAGAAAAGAAATAACCTTATTAACTTTGAAAAACAGTATCTTGACTAGAAGCTTAAATACAAAAAGAAGTGTATATAAATGCTGCAATCTAGTTAGTAAATGTGTTTCATAAATAGATGGATAGGTAGGTAGGTAGATATGTAGGTAGGTAGATGGATAAAGAAATATAGATGTATGCCTGTGCATGGGTTACTATATATTCATACATTTCCTGGCTATGTCTATTGAGAGGGCATAGAGGCAATGACATCCCAGCAGCAAATGAGCACACCTAGCACCCAGATATTGGTTTTAAACACCATTCCCCAATAAAAGGAACCACAGATTCTTTAAGAACTAATTGATTCCAGGGCTGGGGCAAGGACAATATAATATGAACTTGGAATATCTTGGTCAGAAAATATGGAAGTGCTCAGTAAAGTTGGCACTTGTTGACAGGACACAGGAGCCAACCACAAGTAGCTCCTAATGATCAAAGCTGGAACCATTTGAATAATAAAATAAATAATGGTGGCATTTGATTTTAATGCCATAAATTAAAATGAATATTTGCAAGTATATTCATTAAATATAATGAATATACATTTTATTTATAATGATGTCAACAAATAATCAAATAAATATGCAGACTGGATATCTCAGCCAACAAATTAAGTTTTCCTATTTTCTTTGGGGGATAATCTTTGTTGATTATTGTCCCCAAATGCCACATCTGAGTGGAATAGTAGAGATACCTTAAAAATAATCTGTATCCAGTGTGGAATTTTTGATGTCTAATATATTACTGAAATATCTAGTCATATTTTCTTTAACATGGACTATTATTTGAATGCATACAAATACACATATAGGTAACTCCAGAACCAAAGTATCTATTGCCATTCAATCAATGAGACATGGTACCTGTATTTCCAGAAGTGTCCAATATGATTCTATAATGAATAAATATAACCATAGAAGAGTTGTATTTTTGCATATTGCATGATTTAAATATTGCTTTTCCAAGGGACATGCTATGTAATTCAGGCAGCTGCCACTAGATGGGGAGGAGATATATGGGCATAGAGACTATGTAGCAAGCATTATGTTAAGTTCCCCTTAAGGAACGTACGCGACTATCAATAGTTTTTTTGTTTTTTTCTTAACAAAACTTAAATTCAATCTTATAATAATAAGCTTTAGGAAGTATTGTGATTTAAAACCAAAATTCAATAAAAATAAATACTTAAAAAACCCTGGATGTATAGTGTAATTTTATATTCATCTGCTTTTACCACAGACATCACAGTCAGGTAAACATCAGATACTTTTTCTACAATTCCTTGGAGTCATGAGAAACTTGAAACATTTTTAGGTTAATTCTAGTAATTTGGATTTCAGTAAGTAGCTGAAATCTCTGTCGTAACTTGGGGGCTCTGATTTTGGAAAATCTCATGCCACTTTGGTATTTGAGAATTAGAAGTTTTTATAATTCTGGTCTTGCTTTGTCCCTGTTAAATTTCTCATTCTAATTTGTTTTGCTGACTTCATTTCTCAGCTTCTTAAAAACTTTGTGACAGATTGCTTGTTGTCTATCCATATCCACCCTTACATTTCTCCATAGTAACAGTTATAGCTGGCCACATAGTTGACCAAATTAAACACTGTGTTTTTAGCTTCCCATGCATTTGCGTGTGGACATCTGACTGAGTTTGGATCAGCAGAAATGAGCAGAAGTCTTTGAGCCATCATGCCTTTTCCTTAAAACGAATAAGCCTGAGCGTCTTAATTCCTTTCTGTCTTCTTTCTGGCTGGCAGGTGATATAAAAAGGAGTAGCTTGTTTGTACCCAGAGATAGAAGTCACATATTGAGGATGATGGTACCACTGTACTATGTCTGGTCAACTTACTGCTGTACTCTAACATAAGAAAGTAAAACTTATATTTAATTGAAGTGTCTAGTATTTCACCTCTGTTTAAAGCAGCCTAACCAATATCCTAATACATGTACAAAATATTTAACTACAACATTATTTCAGTATTTGTGTAGAACCTCATGTGCGTACATTCTGGACATACTTGGGATCTGAGGTACATGATGGACATTATTTCTTGCTCTTAGTCTGAAGACGGTAAACTTAATCAACTGATAGTGCCAGCCCTATAGTAACTGTCATTTAGGATAGCTTCTTTGTGTTTTACAATCCCCCCTTCTTTTGATAAACACTCATGGTGCCTCTGGCAGTCACATCTGTGATAATGTGACCCACCCCCAAGTTACAACAGTAAGAGCCAGCAGAGAACTCCTGCCATGGGCTCCTTCAGTCTCTTTCCTGGTGATATGAATTTTTGAATAGAGTATCTGAAACAAGCCGGTGTTGAAACTTGGTTTGTACAATATTTTCTTGGATTGGTGAGCTACCTCTGTCATCTACCACGAAATTCCTTGGTTTCAGTGACTTGCAACCTAATAAAAATCAACATTTTCTAGATCTAATTCTATGCTTTGTGGTGCTTAGGATATCCTATATCTTTGCATGATGCGTATTTTCTGTAACAGTGGCGATTTACCTCTAACGTATTCTCAGATTTCATTTCCAAAGAGAAAAAGTTCGTCCAAACAAGTATCCAGTTATGTTTGCATTCTGCTGCATTTCTTCATCATAAAGAGAATTGTTGCTGTTGTTAACTGTTTTTATTTTGTCCTCCTTCACTCCCCCTTAAGGGTCTTTTGTTTTATCCATCTTGCAGAGTTTTAAAGTTTCACTGAAAAATATTATGAAAGAATAGATATTTTCAACTTTCAGAATAATAGTTTCATGACATCAAATATAATATATTTTCAATGTAAGGCTATAAATTACTTATACAAGTGAACACATGTAAAGGAATAGAAATAAATATATTTACCTTATGTGGGTAAAGTTTTTTTAAAAAAAGAAACAAAATACTTGGCATATAAATGGGACTAGTTTAAATATTGTTCTTATAAGAAAAGATGGTGAAAATATTTTGTGACTTCATATATAAATTTTCTTTCAATTATGGGATCACCTAAGTTTTGACCATTGTTATAAGAGCAATGTATATGAGGAGTGTGATGTGAAGAAAGTATTCCAAAGCCATAATCAGTAATGACCAACACTAGCCACGGATACTTCATGCTATCTTGGATAAGAACAGGGCTTTCTTTTTTGTCTAATGTTTCACATAAAAATGGGTTAATTTTTCAATTAGCTGCTACTTTAATTTTAGTTTGGAATGTTTATCAATCCTTTATTTCTGTGTGTGTGGTATGGGAATTGAGGACAGCAAAATAGCAGTAAATGTGTATACTTTTATTCCATGGTATTGGTGGTATAGATGATCAGAGTAATCACTATATTTGAATTGTACACTATACTTCTGGGTTCTTATTTTGTATGGTATTAAAAATATAACTCCTAGGCTAGTGTTGTAGTTTACATGTCTTATTTCATCTAATCCTGACAATCCTTAAAACTTTTTATTTTATTTTATTTTTGGCTATGTTGGGTCATTGTTGCTGTGCGAAGGCTTTCTCTAGCTGTGGCGTGCAGGCTTCTCATTGTGCTGGCTTCTCATGTTGCAGAGCGTGGGCTCTAGGCGTGCGGGTTTCAGTAGTTGTGGCTTGCAGGCTCAGTAGTTGTAGCTCGTGGGCGCTAGGGCGCAGGCTCAGTAGTTGTGGCACACAGGCTGAGTTGCTCCGTGGCATGTGGGATCTTCCTGGACCAGGGCTCGAACCCGTGTCCCCTGCCTTGGCAGGTGGATTCTTAACCACTGCGCCACCAGGGAAGCCCTAATCCCGACAATTCTTAAGTGACATTATTATAATTATTTTAAAGCAAAGAAAACTTCTCTAATAGAAAAGGGAGCTAGAATTTAGAAGGTTTAAGTTTATACCTTAATCAGAACTACACAGTTAGGAAATGGCTGAATCAGAATTTAAACACACGTTTTTCTTGCTCTAGAGACTGTGACCTAGTGTCAAGTAACAGCCCACAGAATTTTATCTGGAGTGCTGTATTTTGTTGTCTTCCATATTCAGGTCAGAAAAACAATTACTGTCTATTATTTGCCTTTTTTAAAATTCAAGGCACAGTAAAATACCTGCTACTTTATCGGCTCAACAAATATGTGTTAAATGAATCTATGCATGTAAATCTGTGCACAGATGAATGTACTTGTGCTTAAATCAGAATAGATTATTCTTTTCAGATTATGGAAATATTTCTTATAGTGTTAAACATTTTGTAATATTTTAAAAGTGATATCTGTTAAACACACTTATCTTCATTTAAGATATTTCTGCTACAGAAAGTGTAATAAGATTTGCCAAACTTACTGTTATGTATTTATTATTATTTTTAATTGAAGTATAGTTGATTTGCAACTCACTATAAAACTAACATTTGTCATCTAGATTCTGAGAGCTAAAAAGACTGCAAAATACTCAACTCTTTCTATGCAAATTCTATGGGGTATAAGTATGGGTTGTGATTGTTAAATTTCTATTTTTTTTTTTTAAACATCTTTATTGGAGCATAATTGCTTTACAATGGTATGTTAGTTTCAGCTTCACAACAAAATGAATCAGTTATATATATACATATGTTCCCATATCTCTTCCCGCTTGCGTGACCCTCCCTCCCACCCTCCCTATCCCACCCCTCCAGGCGGTCACACAGCACCGAGCTGATCTCCCTGTGCTATGCGGCTGCTTTCCACTAGCTATCTACCTTACGTTTGGTAGTGTATACATGTCCATGCCTCTTTATTACTTTGTCCCCGTTTACCCTTCCCCCTCCCCATAGCCTCAAGTCCATTCTCTAGTAAGTCTGTGTCTTTATTCCTGTTTCACCCCTAGGTTTTTCATGACATTTTTTTTTTCTTAAATTCCATATGTATGTGTTAGCATACGGTATTTGTCTCTCTCTTTCTGACTTACTTCACTCTGTATGACAGACTCTAGGTCTGTCCACCTCATTACAAATAGCTCAATTTCGTCTCTTTTTATGGCTGAGTAATATTCCATTGTATATATGTGCCACATCTTCTTTATCCATTCATCCGATGATGGACACTTAGGTTGTTTCCATCTCTGGGCTATTGTAAATAGAGCTGCAATGAACATTTTGGTACATGACTCTTTTTGAATTATGGTTTTCTCAGGGTATATGCCCAGTAGTGGGATTGCTGGGTCATATGGTAGTTCTATTTGTAGCTTTTTAAGGAACCTCCATACTGTTCTCCACAGTGGCTGTATCAATTTACATTCCCACCAACAGTGTAAGAGGGTTCCCTTTTCTCCACACCCTCTCCAGCATTTATTGTTTCTAGATTTTTTGATGATGGCCATTCTGACTGGTGTGAGATGGTATCTCATTGTAGTTTTGATTTGCATTTCTCTAATGATTAGTGATGTTGGGCATTCTTTCATGTGTTTGCTGGCACTCTGTATATCTTCTTTGGAGAAATGTCTATTTAGGTCTTCTGCCCATTTTTGGATTGGGTTGTTTGTTCTTTTGTTATTAAGCTGCATGAGCTGCTTGTAAATTTTGGAGATTAATCCTTTGTCAGTTGCTTCATTTGCAAATATTTTCTCCCATTCTGAGGGTTGTCTTTTGGTCTTCTTTATGGTTTCCTTTGCTGCGCAAAAGCTTTTAAGTTTCATTAGGTCCCATTTGTTTACTTTTGTTTTTATTTCCATTTCTCTAGGAGGTGGGTCAAAAAGGATCTTGCTGTGATTTATGTCATAGAGTGTTCTGCCTATGTTTTCCTCTAAGAGTTTGATAGTTTCTGGCCTTACATTTAGGTCTTTAATCCATTTTGAGCTTATTTTTGTGTATGGTGTTAGGGAGTGATCTAATCTCATACTTTTACATGTAGCTGTCCAGTTTTCCCAGCACCACTTATTGAATAGGCTGTCGTTTCTCCACTGTACATTTCTGCCTCCTTTGTCAAAGATAAGGTGACCATATGTGCGTGGGTTTATCTCTGGGCTTTCTATCCTGTTCCATTGATCTATATTTCTGTTTTTGTGCCAGTACCATACTGTCTTGATTACTGTAGCTTTGTAGTATAGTCTGAAGTCAGGAAGCCTGATTCCTCCAGCTCCATTTTTCGTTCTCAAAATTGCTTTGGCTATTCGGGGTCTTTTGTGTTTCCATACAAATTGTGAAATTTTTTGTTCTAGTTCTGTGAAAAATGCCAGTGGTAGTTTCATAGGGATTGCATTGAATCTGTAGATTGCTTTGGGTAGTAGAGTCATTTTCACAATGTTGATTCTTCCAATCCAAGAACATGGTATATCTCTCCATCTATTTGTATCATTTTTAATTTCTTTCATCAGTGTCTTATAATTTTCTGCATACAGGTCTTTTGTCTCCTTAGGTAGGTTTATTCCTAGGTATTTTATTCTTTTTGTTGCAATGGTAAATGGGAGTGTTTTCTTGATTTCACTTTCAGATTTTTCATCCTTAGTGTATAGGAATGCCAGAGATTTCTGTGCATTAATTTTGTATCCTGCTACTTTACCAAATTCATTGATTAGCTCTAGTAGTTTTCTGGTAGCATCTTTAGGGTTCTGTATGTATAGTATCATGTCATCTGCAAGAATAAAAACATGTTAGAAGCTCAATACAGGGGTCAATTCAAAATTATTACATGATGTTGGTACAGATAATATGCTTTCTTTTATATAATAAAACACATTTGCCATTACTGTAGTAAAAGAAAGTGAAGAAATATTGTGAAGAATATTTTATATTTAGGAAAACCATATGCTCTTGCAAAATGTTCAGGTGATTTAGATAAGCAGTCTAAACTTATGAAGTTGTATATGTTTTTTAATGATTTAAAAGCTTCTCTTAGGAGGAACTATCTTTCTCAAATTGACTTTACTGGCTGCCAAGCTTCTCAACTGCTTGGGATTATAAAAAATGTATTTATATGTTGCACTAGGTAAATATATAGGGTTTGTATATTAGTTACATAAGTGCTATTAAAATGTCACCAAAGTGCCCCTTACTAGAATATTTTAATAAATACTTAGGAAATGATTCCACAGCCCCAGCCCTAGAGAATTATATTACTAGAGGTAGTTATATGTATGTTCTGGCCACTTCTTCTCAAGTTGCTACTATCACAATTGGTGCTTTGATTACGGCCTCACTCCAGGGTTTCAGTCCTGCTCACTGTCAGTTAGGCTGGAGATAATTTGCTTTTCCTCCTGCACCAAGACTGAAATGGGCATCCTAACTATTCACCTCCGTTTCTCCAGTTCCCAGCTCTCTTAGCTCAAGTCCAGGGTTGTGACCACTCCTACTTTTTCCTGTGAGTAAAGTGAAACACACAGGGATTTTCATGTCAATCACAGTTACTTCTTACTTCTACTTATGTCTGTGTCACTTAGGGGTACAGTTCAATTTTTATCCACATCAAGATTATACTCTTGCCCTACTATAAAATCTTTGCAGGTGTAAAAAATTTTCTTCCTACTATATAGTGAATCTTTGGGAAATGATGTAGAGTTAACATAGTGTTTCAACCGAAGATGCATACTATCTCTAATGTGGAGGAGTTTTGTGTGTTCATGTTTAAACCTTCCCCAGAAATATTTGGGACATTTTAATTGAGTTTAGATGTAGGATGACTTTCTTATCTTTCCTCTTTGCCCTTGTCCACTGTCATGGGAATTGGTCCTTTATGAACAGGCTTCAGGAAGAGAGGAGAATTTTTTTATTATCTCATAATGTCTTATTTCTGAAAGGAGTATGAGTAAAATCTCAGTCTCTTTTGAGCCTTCAGGAGTTCTAGGGACCTTTCTGGAAACGAAGGGATGATTGAAGACATTTATTCATGGAAGGGTTGATTTCTGACACTTTCCTTCATGTTCTTGCTTACACACATCTCAGATTCATTTTCCAAGTGATTTGAAATATATCCTTCCTGTCTAGAGGAATGCCTCTAAGTCCTTGTTTGATGTCTACCAAGTAGACTCAAGGGTAGAGGGACAGACTTTTCCCAACAATTCTATGAACAGTAGAATATTTTAGAGAATCAAGTTCTGTGCCTAGATCATCACTGTATTTCAAGTGTATACAAGAGTGCCTGGTTATTATTGGCCCTGAATGTTAAATTATACGATAAATGCATTAATGGAATTAGAGCTAAGAGAAGGAATTACATGATTCAGACATTTGTTGGAACCTAGTGTTATACTCCATTAAAGAGACATATGGCAAGTAGAGTCCAAAAGTCATGAGATTTGCCCCGCTGTGATTTTCTGAGCACTAGTTATAAAATCTTTTATTTGACTACCACCTAGCCCCCACCTCTTTGTTATCAGTCTCCCCTTCTGTTGATAAAGGCTTTGTTTGGTCTGATATCATTCTAGTTTTACACTGGTTCCTTGAGCAAATCTCTGTCTCTTTCATCTATTTCTTTTTTTTTTTTTTTTGGTACGCGGGCCTCTCACTGTTGCAGCCTCTCCCATTGCGGAGCACAGGCTCTGGACGCGCAGGCTCAGTGGCCATGGCTCACGGGCCCAGCCGCTCCGCGGCATGTGGGATCTTCCCGGACTGGGGCATGAACCCGTGTCCCCTGCATTGGCAGGAGGACTCTCAACCACTGCACCACCAGGGAAGCCCTCTTTCATCTATTTCATCTCACTCTCTAGTTCATTTGTTTTTAAATAACCTATTTAATCTGTCATCTGTAGCTAGAGAGGCAGCATCCAATAAGAGTAAAAAGCAGATATCCTGGAGCCTAATTACTGCTGGTTCAGTTCCTGGCTCTGCCATTTACTAGCTGTTTGGAGTTTGGTAATATCTTTGTGCCTCAGTTTTCCCATAGATAAAATGAAGATAACAGTATGTAAAGCACGTTATAATTAAGAGTGTTAATGTGCATAAATCCCTAGGAATAGGGCAAAAATTGTAAGTCAATAATGCTAGCTACGTTTGTTTTGAGTTATCAGATGTCATTCATTGTAAATTGGTTTTCTAATTTAATTTCAGGGGTTTAAGAATATTGCTCTATATACTGCTTTAAAAAGTCTTAGAAATGTTAATAGTAGTGACAGTAACATTAAATATGTGTCAGGCCTTGTGTAAAGTTCTGAGCCTTGTGTATTTTGCCATTTAATCTTCAAAACCACTGTATGATTTAGATATTGTTATTTATATTTTAGTAAAGAAACTGATGCCTATATAACTTAGTTCATGATGTATCTGAAATTTAAGCTCAGATCTGTCTTACTGAAAAAAGTACACAAGCATATTAATATATGCTTAATGTAATATTTTTATGATAAAAAGTGAATAATAATTTTTTAGGAATATTATAAAAATCATTTTCACATTGCAAGGTAGATTGGGATATAACCTTTCTTTCGAACATTAAAATTCTATTGCCATAACATAACCCATTTTATACAGAGATTTGTGTATACTATAAAAAAAGTATGCTCTATTTTCAAAATATAAGTACACAAAATAAATTGTATATAACAAGTTGGATTAAGATATGGTTCTTCTTTATCATCTGATACTATAACTATGATCAAACTCAGTTGTATTAATGATCAGTCTACTGTATGTTTATGTCTCTATATTTATCTGCCTGTCTACTTATCTACTTATATCTTGGCTCTTTACTTATTATAGTTGTGTATTAGTATGATTCATAGATAATTATTAAAAAAAACTTCCTCTCATTCATAGGTTTTAGCAGTTTTGCTTTAGTAATCTGCTTATAAAATATACATAATCAACTGTGTGGGTCTAGAGAAGTTTTCTTTCCTAAAGTGTGTACTATAAATAACATCCAAATAACTCTCAGAAACTTTTTAGATTTACAAAGAACATTACCATATTGAAGAGTTTGAGAAGTGCTGCAAAAAAAGAGAAACTGCTGTTTATTTTCAACACTTCTTGACCTTAAGAGTGTTTCAGAGTCTCATGATCAATAACCTATGGAACGCTTAGGGAATTTTGGTTCAGATATTTGTTACCAGGGGTTGATTGTCATCATGAATTGACTTGAATATTATTGATTGGTTAAGTACCTGAAGTCAGTTAAAATAATAATTTTGAGTCTTAATGATGTAATTAAATTTTCAGTTTTATTTTTGCCCTTTGGTATATGAAAATATAATAAAGTGAGAGGTATTTGGACCAAGTAAAAAATATTACAGGGCTTCCCTGGTGGCGCAATGGTTGAGAGTCCGCCTGCCGATGCAGGGGATGCAGGTTCGTGCCCCAGTCCGGGAAGATCCCACATGCCGCGGAGCGGCTGGGCCCATGAGCCATGGCCACTGAGCCTGTGCGTCCGGAGCCTGTGCTCCGCAACAGGAGAGGCCACAGCAGTGAGAGGCCCATGTACCACAAAAAAAAAAAAAAAAAAGTTACAGAAGGTTAATAGTTCTCCGAGTATAAAACTACAGATCATTAAAGTACAGGTGAAAACTATGTTAATGTAACAGCATAAATTATTGATATTTTGTCTACTCCAAAAACAGTCACTGTGTTACAAATTTATAAAAAGCATAGAAGCATTTTAAGGTAAAATCAGTGTTTTCTTGAAGCTAAGTTTATGAAAGATATTATGTATGAAAGAGATCTTAGAACTGTCAGTTTTGGTAGATCTGTCACAAGTACTGATTTTCTTTTATTTCAGAGATAATTCGTAAATTCACCAGAAAAAATTTTTTTAACATCTTTATTAGAGTATAATTGCTTTACAATATTGTGTTAGTTGCTGCTATATAACAGAGTGAATCAGCTGTATGTAGACATATATCTCCATATCTCCTCCCTCTTGCATCTCCCTCCCTCCCACCCTCCCTATCCCACCCTTCTAGGTGGACACAGAGCACCCTGCTAATCTCCCTGGGCTATGAAGCTGCTTCCCACTAGCTAGCTGTTTTACATTTGGTAGTATATATGTGTCCTTGCCACTCTCTCACTTTGTCCCTGCTTACCCTTCCCTCTCCCCGTGTCCTCAAATCCATTCTCTACGTCTATGTCTTTATTCCTGTCTTGCCCCTAGGTTCTTCAGAACCATTTGTTTTTTAGATTCCATATATATGTGTTAGCATATGGTATTTGTTTTTTTCTTTCTGACTTACTTCACTCTGTATGACAGTCTCTAGATCCATCTACCTCATTAGAAATAACTCAATTTCATTTCATTTTATGGCTGAGTAGTATTCCATTGTATATATGTGCCATATCTTCATCCATTCATCTGTCAGTAGACACTTAGGTTGCTTGCATGTACTGTCTATTGTAAATAGAGCTGCAATGAACATTGTGGTACATGACTCTTTTTGAATTATGGTTTTCTCAAGGTATATGCCCAGTAGTGGGATTGCTGGGTTGTATGGTAGTTCTGTTTTTAGTTTTTAAGGAGCCTCCATATTGTTCTCCATAGTGGCTGTACCAATTTACATTCCCAACAACAGTGCAAGAGTGTTCGCTTTTCTCCACACCCTCTTCAGCATTTATTGTTTGTAGATTTTTTGATGATGGCCATTCTGACCAGTGTGAGGTGATACCTCATTGTAGTTTTGATTTGCATTTCTCTAATGACTAGTGATGTTGAGCATCCTTTCATGTGTTTGTTGGCAATCTGTATATCTTTGGAGAAATGTCTGTTTAGGTCTTCTGCCCATTTTTGGATTGGGTTGTTTGTTTTTTTGATATTGAGATGTATGAGCTGCTTGTATATTTTGGAGATTAATCCTTTGTCAGTTGCTTCATTTGCAAATATTTTCTCCCATTCTGACGGTTGTCTTTTCATTTGTTTATGATTTCCTTTGCTGTGCAAAAGCTTTTAAGTTTCATTACATCCCATTTGCTTATTTTCGTTTTTATTTCCAATTCTCTAGGAGGTGGGTCAAAAAGGATCTTGCTGTGATTTATGTCATGGAGTGTTCTGTGTATGTTTTCCTCTAAGAGTTTTATAGTGTCTGGCCTTACATTTAGGTCTTTAATCCATTTTGAAATTATTTTTGTGTATGGTATTAGGGAGTGTTCTAATTTCATTCTTTTACATGTAGCTGTCCAGTTTTCCCAGCACCACTTATTGAAGAGGCTGTCTTTTCTCCATTGTATATTCTTGCCTCCTTTGTTGTAAATTAGGTGACCATATGTGCATGGGTTTACCTCTGGGCATGCTATCCTGTACTATTGATCTATATTTCTGATTTTGTGCCAGTACCATACTGTCATGATTACTGTAGCTTTGTAGTATAGTTTGAAGTTGGGGAGCCTGGTTCCTCCAACTCTGTTTTTCTTTCTCAAGATTGCTTTGGCTGTTGGGGTCTTTTGTGTTTCCATACAAATTATAAAATTTTTTTGTTCTAATTCTGTGAGGAATGCCATTGATAATTTGATAGAGATTGCATTGAATCTGTAGATTGCTTTGGGTAGTATAGTCATTTTCAAATGTTGATTCTTCCAATCCAAGAACATGGCATATCTCTCCATCTGTTTGTACCATCTTTGATTTGTTTCATCAGTGTCTTATAGTTTTCTGTATACAGGTTTTTGTCTCCTTAGGTAGATTTGTTTTTAGATATTTTATTCTTTTCATTGCAGTGGTAAATGGGAATGTTTCCTTAATTTCTCTTTCAGATTTTTCATCATTAGTGTATAGGAATGCAAGAGATTTCTGTGCATTAATTTTGTATCCTGCTAGTTTACCAAATTCATTGATTAGCTCTAATAGTTTTCTGGTAGCCTCTTTAGGATTCTCTATGTATAGTATCATGTCATCTGCAAGCAGTGGCAGTTTTACTTCTTCTTTACCAATTTGTATTCCTTTTATTTCTTTTTCATCTCTGATTGCTGTGGCTAAAACTTCCAAAGCTATGTTGAATAAAAGTTGTGAGAGTGGGCAACGTTGTCTTCTTCCTGATCTTAGTGGAAATGGTTTCAGTTTTTCACCATTGAGAATGATATTGGCTGTGGGTGTGCCATATAGGGCCTTTATTATATTGAGGTAAGTTCCCTCTATGCCTTTCTGGAGGGTTGTTATCATAATGGGTGTTGAATTTGTCAAAAGCTTTCTCTGCATCTATTGAGATGATCATATGTTTTTTTCTCCTTCCAATTGTTAATATGGTTTATTACATTGATTTATTTGTGTATATTGAAGAATCCTTGCATTCTGGGGATAAACCACACTTGATCATGGTGTATGATCCTTTAAATGTGCTGTTGGATTCTGTTTGCTAATATTTTGTTGAGGATTTTTGCATCTATGTTTATCAGTGATATTGGCCTGTAGTTTTCTTTTTTTGTGACATCTTTGTCTGGTTTTGGTATAAGGGTGATGTTGAATCAGTTTGGGAACCTTGTAGAATCAGTTTGGGGGTGTTCCTTCCTGTGCTATATTTTGGAAGAGTTTGAGAAGGATAGGTGTTAGCTCTTCTCTAAATGTTTGATAGAATTTGCCAGTGAAGCCATCTGGTCCTGAGCTTTTGTTTGTTGGAAGATTTTTAATCACAGTTTCAAGTTTAGTGCTTGTTATTGGTCTGTTTATATTTTCTATTTCTTCCTGATCTAGTTTCAGGAGGTTGTGCTTTTCTAAGAATTTGTCCATATCTTCCAGGTTGTCCATTTTATTGGCATAAAGTTACTTGTAGTACTCTCTCATGATCCTTTGAATTTCTGCAGTGTCAGTTGTTACTTCTCCTTTTTCATTTCTAATTCTATTGATTTCCTTTTTCTCCCTTTTTTTCTTGATGAGTCTAATGGTTTATCAATTTTGTTTATCTTCTCAAAGAACCAGCTATTAGTTTTATTGATCTTTGCTATTGTTTCCTTCATTTCTTTGTCATTTATTTTTGATCTGATCTTTATGATTTCTTTGTTTCTGCTTATTTTGGGGTTTTTTGTTCTTCTTTCTCTAATTGCTTTAGGTGTAAGGTTAGGTTGTTTATTTGAGATGTTTCTTGTTTCTTGAGGTAGGATTGTATTTCTATAAACGTCCCTCTTAGAACTGCTTTTGCTGCTTTCCATAGGTTTTGGGTCATTGTGTTTTCATTGTCATTTGTTTCTAGGTATTTTTTGATTACCTCTTTGATTTCTTCAGTGATCTCTTGGTTATTTAGTAGTGTGTTTTTTAGCCTCCATGTGTTTCTATTTTTTACAGATTTTTTTCCTGTAATTGATATCTAGTCTCATACTGTTGTGGTTGGAAAAGATGCTTGATATGATTTCAATTTTCTGAAATTTTCTAAGGCTTGATTTGTGACCCAAGATGTGATCTATCCTGGAGAATGTTCCATGTGCATTTGAGAAGGAAGTGTATTCTGCCATCCTTGGGTGGAATGTTCTATAAATATCAATTAAATTTTTCTGGTCCATTGTGTCATTTAAAGCTTGTGCTTCCTTATTTATTTTCTGTTTGGATGATCTGTCCATTGGCGTAAGTGGGGTGTTAAAGTTCCCTACTATTATTGTGTTACTGTCGATTTCCCCTTTTATGGCTGTTAGCATTTGCCTTATGTATTGAGGTGCTCCTATGTTGGGTGCATAAATATTTACAATTGTTATATCTTCTTGGATTGATCCCTTGATCATTATGTAGTGTCCTTTGTCTCTTGTAATGGTCTTTATTTTAGTCTATTTTGTCTAATATGAGAATTGCTACTCCATCTTTCTTTTGATTTCCATTTGCATGGAATATCTTTTTCCATCCTCTCACTTTCAGTCTGTATGTGTCCCTAGGTCTGAAGTGGGTCTCTTGTAGACAGCATATATAGGGGTCTTGTTTGTGTATCCACTCAGCCAGTCTATGTCTTTTAGTTGGAGCATTTAATCCATTTACATTTAAGGTAGTTATGGATGTGTATTATCCTGTTACCACTTTCTTAAGTGTTTTTGGTTTGTTATTGTAAGTCTTTTCCTTCTCTTGTGTTTCCTGCCTAGAAAAGTTCCTTTAGCATTTGTTGTAAAGCTGGTTTGGTCGTGCTGAATCTCTTAGCTTTTGCTTGTTAGTAAAGGTTTTAATTTCTTCATCGAATCTGAATGAGATCTTTGCTGGGTAGAGTAATCTTGGTTATAGGTTTTTGCCTTTCATCACTTTAAATATATCCTGCCAGTCCCTTCTGGCTTGCAGAGTTTCTGCTGAAAGATCAGTTGTTAACCTTATGGGTATTCCCTTGTATGTTATTTGTTGCTTTTAGTATTTTTTCTTTGTATTTAATTTTTGATAGCTTGATTAATATGTGGATTTGATTGACTATTTCCTTTCCCAGGTTAGGGAAGTTTTCAACTATAATCTCTTCAAATATTTTCTCAGTCCCTTTTTTTTTCTCTTCCTCTTCTGGGACCCCTGTAATTCAAATTTTGGTGCATTTAATGTGGTCCCAGAGGTCTCCAAGGCTGTCCTCAATTCTTTTCATTGTTTTTCATTCTAATCTTGGCAAAAGATGTTCCACAATTGCTCTAAAAAATAATACCAGTGACTTTGGGAAAAATACATCAACTAGGAAATTATATGTTGCCATATGGGCATATGCTTTCCTACCTGGAATCTCTGGTGGTGGTAGATGTCTGGACTAATTGAGTGTACTGAGTATCCTAGATGCGAAATATTTTCTCAGTTCCAAATAATTGACAAACAAAAATATAACAACACATTTTGTGGTATTCATTGATTTTCTTTTTAAAATTTTAGATTGTATTAGAGAATTAAATAAGTTTCCTGTGATTTAACTTATTAGAGTACATATTTTTTTCTTATTGAAAAAGGTAATATTTGTCTCTTGTAGAAATTATAAAAAATAAGTAGATCTAACTCATAATCATACCACCCAATATTAAACCGTGGTTGAATTTTAGCAAACATCTTTGTCTATTTATCTCTTCATCAGGTTGAGTTGGAATGATATCAGATTGTTTTATGATATCTTTTGCAAGAATAAAGCAGGAGGGCCCAAGTTTCCTCTTGGTCACCTAGGAGTGTCTTGAGTTTCTTCTTGGTCTGACCACCCATGCTACATACAGATTTCCTAAGGAAAACAATTATTTGTTATTTAATGAAGTATTTATCAAGAATCTAGTATGTACAGAAACTCTGTCAGAAAAGTTGGGTATAGATCAATGATCAAAAAGTCTCTGCTGGGCTGCCCTGGTGGTGCAATGGTTGAGAGTCTGCCTGCCGATGCAGGGGACATGGGTTCGTGCCCTGGTTCGGGAAGATCCCACATGCCGTGGAGCGGCTGGGCCCGTGAGCCATGGCCGCTGAGCCTGCACGTCCGGAGCCTGTGCTCCACAACGGGAGAGGCCACAACAGTGAGAGGCCTGCATACCGCAAAAAAAAAAAAAAAAAAAGTCTCTGCTTTTGTGGAACGTACATTATAGTGGAAAAAGACATACAATGAACCAATAACTACATTCATAAGGAAATAATTAGGAAATCAAATGGAAGTCAAATTAATGTTTTATTATCATCCAGTGTTTTGATGTCAAGCAACAACATGAAACTCTATTAAAATGAGCTGAACTATTGGAAGACTATGCTATCTCTAAACAGTTGGTCCTAAAAATTCCTCTTTGTAGATAATAGAGCAGTGCAACGATAGTATTTACTGAGCAATTACAATATGTTAGTATTTTAAGCACTTTACATGGGTTTAATTCTCACTATAATTCAGTTAGGAAGGTAAAATAGAGAAGTTAGGTTGTTTGATTTCAAATTTCCTGCTTTCACCCACTATGTATTAGATCTCTCTGGATAATGTACTGTGTTGGGTAATAATGTTCAGAAGGTGAGAAGTTGTATTGGAAGAAAAAACTGCATCAATCTTAATTAATAGGAATGTAAAGAATACTATTAAAGGTTAAATATAATAAAGCCTAATGGAAAGAGAATGATTTGGTCAACGAGATTGTCCTACTAAATGAGATTCCAAAGTGAGAGTCTATATTATTTCAGTATGTTCATGATCATTACAGTGGAGTCAGTGATCTAAGTAAATTTGGAAATCAAAGAGTTAGGATGAACATTTTAGCAAAGATTGAGCTGCAGTGTGTCTTCTCAGTTACCCCAGCAATGACCTGCCTTAAGTCAATGATGGGGAGGACTGTAGTAAGATGGAATTATAAAGAGTTGTACACTTTTGGGCTTAATCTTTTAAATTCTTGGTAGTTCCAAACATAGAATAGCTTTAAAATCTTTTCTCTCTAAGGGTTGAATAGTATATTTCTTAAATTTCAAGTTTAACAGATTTAGATTGTGAATACTTAACTTTTGTCCGAATGAAGGAAATTGAGTTAGATAGCAATGTATATAGGATTTTATTCTCATAGTTTTTACTTCCTTTTGGAAATAGAAGTATTGGTATACTAATTGGGCTTCAGCTTATCAGCATATTTTAATTGAACACGTATAATTCAGAGTTAACAATGGTCTGCTCAACACAGTCCAATAAATAAGTGTCTAGATATGTCATGTGCCCACATATATTTCTGCTAAGTTAGCTAATACAGATTAGGGCTCCACTCATCTGAGTGGATTTTGGAAGATAATGAACCAATGAGTGGAGATCCCATGATTCTAATGCAACAACATTTGGGGAAGAGTACCAGAGTGTAATTACTGTAATGGGGGAAGGGGGCGATGTGCTATCAAATAGAAGGCACTATAAAAATTCAGTTCTCTGATCTTATACTGGACTATTATTGTTGGCAGTTGTTTTTCCAGTGAGAATTCAGCACTGAGACTGCTCCCTATTTCTTTGGCTTTCTATCTGGTTGAAAGACTAGGTCGTTAAAGTTGAGCCTAAGGAGATATTATCTCCATGGAATTTTCTCCTTCCTTGGGAGAAGAATGCTCAACTAGATAAATCTGGAGCCAACTAGAGATGAGAGACTGTGTTCTTAGAGTCATATCTAAAACTTTTACAGAGAGAGTCCACAGAAAAATAGGTCTCTCTTGTATTGTGTTTTAAGGGCTTAATGATGTTGAAAAATATGTGCAAATTTTAACAGGTGTATAGAAATCACCGATTGACTAAGAAGTTATCTAACACAGATGAAATGAACGATGTAGCATGGATTTTTAAGACCTTGAAATGACTTTAATTTATTTACACTTTATCTGACTCCAAAATGAATTTAGTATACCTGTAATATTGTGATTTATAATAATAAATATATATTTGGTCTTTGTCCCCTTTTCTGGCACAAAGGTCCTATACCCTTGGAATTTCATAAGTAATGAGACTGACAAAGATGTCTTTTATGTAAATGAGGTGGCTTTTGGACCCAACCTAAGGATGGGGGCTGGTTGCCAGGAGAATCAACCATGTGATTAGAGAGCACTTTGAGCTCCCCCCCATTTGTGGGGAGGGGAGAGGAACTGGAGATTGAATCAATCACCAATGGCTCATGATTTAATCAGATGTCCCTATGTAATGAAGCCCCCATAAAAACCCAAAAGGAGAGGCTTTGGAGAGCTTTCAGGTTGGTCAACACGTGGAGATGCTGGGAGAGTGGCTCACTAGGAGAGGGCATGGATGCTCCAAGCCCTTTACTTACATCTTGCCCTATGCATTTCTTCCATCTGCCTATTTCTGAATTATAACCTTTTATAATAAACTAGTAATCTAGTAAGTAAAATGCTTCTCTAAGTTCTGGGAGCCATTTTAACAAATTAATCAAGCCAAGGAGAGGATCCTTATAACCTCCAATCTATAGCCAGTAGGTCAGAAACACAGGTGACAAACAGGATTTGGCATTGGCATCTCTGTTGTGTTTGTGAGTGAGCAGTCTTGCAAGACTGAGCCCTTATCCTGTGAGATCGGACACCATCTCCAGGTAGATAGTGTCACAACTGAGTTGATTTGTAGAATATCCAGCTTACTTGGTGTCAGAGAACTTCTTGATGTGGGGGGAAACCCCCTCCAAACACTAGAAATGGTTGCAGAACCATTAGTACCCTAATTATATTTAGTTCTTGGAATATTTCACCAAGAAAGAAAACACACACATCTGTACACACAGGCTCACACACACAAAGGCCAATATAATGAGAACAGAGTCTAGAATTTGAAAAAAGTAAAATATTTTGAATATTATTTGTGCAATCCCTCTCACCCTAATTTTAAAATTGTGAAAAATGAGTCTTAAAGAGATTAACAGGTAGGGATTACCCAGGGCTGTTTTCCTGATCCCAGTCCATTGCTCTTTCTCCACAATAGGTGCTTATTTCATGTGGTATTTTCCTTCTCAATTCCTATCTGAACCACATGTGCTGCTTTTATGTTGTTTTCTCTACTTCCCCTTTATCCATATTCCTTTGTTTCTTTTATTCACAATGCTACATTCTTCAGAAAGAAAAGCCAGGATATTCTAGCAGTTCTTGGGCCACTGCACTCAGGCTAAATAGATGTAAGGAAAAAGAAAACCATTTCCATAATCATCTCTGGAGAGTAGAGATGATGATGGTTAAATCTGTATAAATGACAGCTACAATTCTACTTCATCTCTTCTATTTCTTGCAGCTGTTATAAACCTGTGTATGGATATGTTAGTAAGTCTTCCTCTTCCAGGTAAAGTTTTGTAAGGATATTAATGTAAGAGTCTGGCTTTAGGTAATTAATGTTATTTATAAGATAAATTGATTTTATAAATGGAAGAATACCAAAGCATTCTGTTGTTATTTTCAACTTCATTCATTTATTCATAATGCTGAAATTCATTACATTACACTGATTACTATAAATCATTAGTTACTCCCTTTCCTACTGTTTCCTTAACTGTGCTTTTTCATTTTTTGACTCATTTATTTACACAACTATACCCGTATTCAAGGTTAGTTTTCCAGACTGATAACATTGTGTTTCATTACAAGAGCTTTTTCACTCCAAGATAATTTTAAACAGTACTGCTCTCTGTAGCTTGATTCATCTAAACAAGATATGCTGCTGTGATGGAGATAGTCAATTATCTTTTCAGAAATTTAATCGCACTTCTCAAAGATTATATAGAAAGCCTCCTGAATCTAGTATGAAGACCTAAGCATTTCTTATACTTTGGCAACTTCAGAATGAATGATGTAGTCATGTTCGATATTCAACTATGTGACAGTAAAACAGCTATGTCTAGGATTTGAATACATTTAAAGCAACTTAAAGCCTATGGG
Source organism: Grampus griseus (assembly GCF_964374135.1). Classification (NCBI taxonomy): domain Eukaryota; kingdom Metazoa; phylum Chordata; class Mammalia; order Artiodactyla; family Delphinidae; genus Grampus; species Grampus griseus. Next base: position 99,259,281 of record NC_138998.1, read on the forward strand.
TATGTAAGTTTTATGCCATTACTATATAGTGCAAATACTGAAGTAAATTTTGCAGAAACATTTAAGCTGAGAAAAGACTTAATAATCATGTGGTTGAATGACTTCCAATCATTTTCTAACTTAGACACCCACTAAGGAATTGGGTATCCAATTTCTTTATGACCTTTTGTCACCTATGGACACCGAGACATTGAATGTACTTTAGGGGTTACCTAATGCAAAAATACTCTTTATATATATTAGAGGGAACCAATCACCTGCTGTTTGAAAAAAGATTCAGTAACAAGAACTCTCTTTCTCAATGTGGTCTATTCCATTCTTCTAGTTGGTGGAAAGTTCTTCAATCTTTATCTCATTTCTTCATGAGTTCAAGTTAAGTGTAGGCCAGATAATTCATTTGGTTGAAAGAGATAAAAAGCTCTATTTATTTAAAAATATTAGATTTAGTGAAAACTTTTGTCGTTAGATTGAGTGAAAGCTGAAATGCAACATTTTACATAAACATCCTAATGGCTATAAAGGTCAATGGTCTTATAATTTCTTAAACTTTTAAAATATTTGTCATGCTTATGCATGTCCACACCCAGTTAGAAGTAAGCTTTGTTAAGATGAAATTCAGTTGTTAATGGGGGTTAGTGGAAATAAAATACCTCCATTATCAAATTAGTTTGGGAAACACACATACACTTGCTGATGTATCCTATAACCAATGATTCATAAGACACATTAGCATATAAAATACTTTGAGAATTTATGTGGACCTGAAGCCTATTTAAATTTGTCTAACTTAAGTTTCCAAACACTTTTAAGGATATGAATAATTATTAGCAGCTGGATGGGCACTCACTGTAATTTGGGAAATGCTGATTACTTGGTTATTGGTTTGCCCACTCTAGGCACCAGTGTCTTGACTTCAGTTGTCAGATGGACTAGTTCAGATCTCTTCTAAACGTAACATGGGAAGAGATTGCTTAAAAGGGAAATTCATAAAGATTTAAAAAAATCAGTTGAGAAAGATTGATTCTGCATGGTAGATGGAGAAAAATGTATAATTCTCTATTTTGTAAATGAACTTGAGATGCATTAATGATGTTGCATGGATTGATAGCTAATTCCTTTTCATTGTTAAATTGTAGTGTACTGTATGGATATACTAGGTTTGTTTCAATAAATTGACCTGTTGAAGGACATCTTGCTTGCTAGGATATGGATATACTAGGATATACTAGGTTTGTTTCAATAAATTGGCCTGTTGAAGGACATCTTGCTTGCTTGGTGATGATGAATAAAGCTGCATTCACATGCAGGTTTTGGTGTGGATGTAAGTTTTCAAATTAGTTAATACCTAGGAGTACAATTGCTAGATCATATAATAAGATTATGTTTAGGTGTATAAGCATTGCCAAACTGTCTTCCAAAGTGGCTGTACCATTTACATTCTCACCAGCAATGAATGACAGTTCCTATTACTTCAAGTTCTCACCAGCAATTGATCTTGTCGGTTTTGGGGTTTTAGCCATTGTAATAGATGTGTAGTGGTCTGTCATTTTTGTTTTAATTTAAATTTCTCTAATGATAAATGATGTTGAGCATCTTTTCATATGTGTATTTGTCACTTGTACAGTTTCTGTGATGAAGTGTCTATTCAGATCTTTTGCCCAATTTTTAATTGGGTTGTTTTCTTATTGTTGATTTTAAAGTTTCCTTGTATATTTTGGTTACAATTACTTTTTCAGATATGTGGTTTGAAAATATTTCTCCCAGTCTGTGGCTTGTCTTTAGATTCTTTTAATAGTGTCTTACACTGAGCAAGCATTTTTAATTTTAATAAAGTCCAACTGAGATAATTTTTTCTTCCATAGATTATGATTTTTGTGTTGTATCTATAAACTCATAACCAAACAGACTGCTACACAGATTTTCTCCTATATATTCTCCTTGAAGTTTTATAGATTTGCATTTAACATTTAGGTAAATGATTCACTTTAACTTTTGTGTAAGGTATGAGATTCATATTTTTCCATATTGACTGCCATTTTTCCCAATATCTTTTTTTGAAAAGACTGTTGCTTTTTCTGTATGTATTTTATACTTCAATAAATTTCTTAAAAGCAGTTGAAGCCATAAGCAGAAGTTAATTAATTTAATATTTCCAAATTTTTATTTAATAAAGTGCATCACAAACATCATGGAAAAAATTAATAGGTAGATTATGGAAAGAAGATATCTATATCATTTAAAACTGGCAAGGAATTAATATCTGTAACATAAATGGAATTCTTAAAATTAGAAAATAGAGGGCTGCAACCCCCAAACTGTGAAAAGTTATATGAAGAAATTTATGGAAGTGAAATATCAAAATATTAAATATAATAAAGGAAGTGATAGTTAAAATAGCCACTTACTAAGCCTGAAAAAGTCAGAAATCTGGATAATGCCAAATGTATGGGGGTAGAGCATTACAAATATTCCCAGGTCCTGCAAGCTGCATCACATTCTGGAACACACTCTGGCAACTATCAAGTAACACTGAATGTGTGTATTTCCTAGCTAGACTTAACAATTCTACTCCTGCGTATTATTCAATACTATTATTCAGTAGTACCATAAAGGGGCCCTTGTGAGGATGTTCGCTGTGCTATTATTTGTACTTTCAGTAAGTTAAAAGGCAATCTGTTGGGGGGGATGTACTGATTTCAAACCTTAGAGTATTATGCAGAGATTTGAAACCGCCAATTATGTGTTATTCACTTGTACACAAAGCCAGACACATAGTCTTTAATGAAAACAGCAAGGAAAAGAATAATGTGCATAACACAGTACCATATATATATATATAAGTTCAAGTTTATGCTCAAAATACAACGTACATTTTGCAAAAACACGTAAGTCAAAAGATATACATAATACTAGTAGAGTAGTTGCCTAGGAAAAGGAAGAGGGGACTGAGAGGGGGTATGAAAATAAAAGGTGAAATTAAGTAATTAATTAATTTAAAAGGACAGGGAGGGAAGGTAGAAAAAAAATGAGGAGATTCTCCAAAAATAAATATATGTGTTTGCATGTAAATGTTTATGGAGTTACAGAATCCTTGTGTTGTTAATGCCAAACACAAGACTCTTCAGAACTTTAGATCAGTTTTATGCTTTTGGATGTTCAACATAATGGAGATTGGGAACGTGGGGGATGCAAACACAAATACAATGGGAAAGGAACCCTGCCCTTTTGTCCCAGTAGCCTTTTCACTTTAGGAGTGGGGCACCTACCTTTTGTATTGAGCCAAGATCTTTTTTTCAGAATATTTTTCAAAGCTATACTTAGCCTTTAAGCTGAAACCTGTTTGCTCTTGGATGTTTTAACTCTTTCAATTCCATATCATTCAATATCTATAACAAGATTTCGTTATCATTTTAACTTAGCAGTTCATTTTTTTATGTTTGAAGAAATGTTTTAACACACTCTAGGTCTGCAGTAGAAAGAGAATAGGCTTTTTAGCCAGATTTGAGTCCAAATTTCAGCACCCTCAATTACTAACTTCATGGGAAAAATAATACTACTTAAACCTTTCTCACCATGTTTCATTATATGTCAAATCAGGATGACAGTGGTGTGGAAACGATGAGAAGGCACATGTTTAGAGTGCCAACCTCAATGAACGTTAATTCTCTCCCTTTATTTCTTATATTTAGTGCATTCTCATAGAGTGGTGACCATTAGTTTTAAAAATTCTAAAATATCAATGTGAAATTCAACATATAATCAGTTGCTTTTCTGTACACTGAGTTATCTGAAAAAGAAATGAAGAAAACAATCTCATTTAAAATAGCATCAAAAACAATAAAATCCTTAGGAATAAATTTAACCAAAGAGGTGAAAGATCTGTACACTGAAGACTAAAAGACATTGATGAAAGAAACTGAAGACACATGAATGAAAATAAATCCTGTGTTCATGGATAGGAAGAATTAATATTGTCAAAATATCCATACTACCCGAAGTCATATATAGATTTCATGCAATCCCTATCAAGATCCCAATAGCATTTTTTACAGAATTAGAAAAGACAACCCTAAAACTTGTATGGAAACACAAAAGACACCAAATAGCCAAGGCAATCCTGAGTAAGAACATAGCTGGAAGCATCACATTTCCTGATTTCAAACTATACTACAAAACAATAGTAATCAAAACAGTGTAGTATTGGCATTCAGACACATAGATGAATGGAACTGAATAGAGAGCCCAGAAGTAAACCCATGCATATATGTTCAACTAATATTTAACTAGGGAACCAAACATACTCAATGGAGAAGAGATAGTCTCCTAAATAAATGGTACTGGGAAAATTGGATATTCACATGCAAAAGAATGAAACTGGACCCCTATCTTATACCACTCACAAAAATGAATATGAGGGTTCCCTTTTCTCCACACCCTCTCCAACATTTATTGCTTGTAGATTTTTTGATGGTGGCCATTCTGACTGATGTGAGGTGATACCTCATTGTAGTTTTGATTTGCATTTCTCTAATAATTAGTGATATTGAGCATCTTTTCATGTGTTTGTTGGCCAGCTGTATGTCTTCTTTGGAGAAATGTGTATTTAGATCTTCTGCCCATTTTTTGATTGGGTTGTTTGTTTTTGTTTTTTTTTTAAGAAGATGCTGGGGGTAGGAGTTTATTAATTAATTTATTTTCGCTGTGTTGGGTCTTTGTTTCTGTGTGAGGGCTTTCTCTAGTTGTGGCAAGCGGGGACCACTCTTCATTGCAGTGCGCGGGCCTCTCTTGCAGCCTCTCTTGTTGCGGAGCACAAGCTCTAGACGCGCAGGCTCAGTAGTTGTGGCTCACGGGCCTAGTTGCTCCGCAGCATGTGGGATCCTCCCAGACCAGGGCTGGAACCCGTGTCCCCTGCATTAGCAGGCAGATTCTCAACCACTGCGCCACCAGGGAAGGCCGGTTGTTTGTTTTTTTGATATTAAGCTGCAAGAGCTATTTGTATATTTTGGAGATTAATCCTATGTCTGTTGCTTCATTAGCAAATATTTTCTCCCACTCTGAGGATTGTCTTGTCTTTGCTGTGCAACAGCTTTTAAGTTTTATTAGGTCCAGTTTGTTTATTTTTGTTTTTATTTTCATTACTCTAGGTGGTGGGTCAAAAAAGATCATTCCTTAAAAAACTAAAAATAGAACTACCATATGACCCAGCAATCCCACTACTAGGCATATACCCAGAGAAAAACATAATTCAAAAAGACACATGCACTCCAGTGTTCATTGCAGCACTATTTACAATAGCCAGGTCATGGAAGCAACCTAAATGTCTATCAACAGAGGAATGGATAAAGAAGATGTGGTACATATATACAATGGAATATTACTCAGCCATAAAATGGAACAAAATTGGGTCATTTGTAGAGACATGGTTGGACCTAGAGACTGTCATACAGAGTGAAGTAAGTCAGAAAGAGAAAAACAGATATCGTATATTAACACATATATGTGGAATCTGAAAAAATTGGTATAGAAGATCTTATTTACAAAGCAGAAATATAGTCACAGATGTAGAGAACAAACATACGGATACCAAGGGGGAAAGGGGTGGGGTTTGAGGAATTGAGAGATTGGGATTGACATGTATACACTATTGATACTATGTATAAAATAGATAATTAATGAGAACCTACTGTATAGCACAGGGAACTCTACTCAACGCTCTGTGGTGATCTAAATGGGAAGGAAATCCAAAAAAGGGGATATATATATGCGTATTGCTGATTCACTTTGCTGTACAGTAGAAACTAACACAATACTGTAAAGCAAATATACTCCAATAAAAATTAAAAATAAAAAAAAAATTAACAGGGCTTCCCTGGTGGCGCAGTGGTTGAGAGTCCGCCTGCCGATGCAGGGGACACGGTTCGTGCCCTGGTCTGGGAAGATCCCACATACCGCGGAGTGGCTGGGACCATGAGCCCTGGCCGCTGAGCCTGCGCGTCCAGAGCCTGTGCTCTACAGCGGGAGAAGCCACAATAGCGAGAGGCCCGCGTACCGCAAAAAAAAAAAAAAAAAAGAAATTAACAAAGACTTTAAAAAATTAATATGAAATGGATTAAATACTTTAACATATGACCTGAAACCATAAAATTCCTAGAAGAAAATATAAGGAATAATTTCCTTGACGTTGGTCTTGGTAATGATTTTGTGCTTGGATAAGACACCAAAGCACAAGCAACGAAAGCAAAAATAAACAAGTGCCATACATCAAATTGAAAAGCTTCTGTGTATCAAAAGAAACAATCAGCAAAATGAAAAGGCAACTTATGAAGCACTGTATAAAAAATTATTTTCAAAATGTAGATCTGATAAGGGGTTAATATTTGAAATACATAAAGGACTCTTCAAACTCAATAGCAAAATGAACAAGCAAACAAAGAAAAAAAAAGAAACAAATAACCCAATTAAAAAGTGGGCAAAGACCCTGAACAGACAGTTTTTTCCAAAGAAGATATTCAAATGGCCAACAGGTACATGAAAGGGTGCTCAACATCACTAATCATCAGGAAAATCCAAATCAAAAGAGCAATGAGATATAACCCCACACCTGATAAAATGGATATTAATAAGAAGACAAGAGATAACAAGTGCTGGGAAGGTTGTTAAAAAAGGGGATCCATTGTACACTGTTGGTGGGAATGTAAATTGGCACAGTCACTATGGAAAATGTTATGGAGGTTCCTCAAAAAATTAAAAAGTAGAACTACCATATGGTCCAGCAATTCATTTGCTGGGTATGTATCCAAAGGAAATGAAATCACTATCTGGAAGAGATGCCTGCATCCCCATGCTCACTGCAGCATTATTTACAATAACCAAAACATAGAAACAACCTAAGTATTCGTCAATAGATGAATGGATAAAGAAAATGTGGCACATATATATATATATATATATATATATATGTATGTAAATGTTTTCAGTATTAGAAAAGAAGGAAATCCTGTCGTTTGTGACAGGAGAGATGAACCTTGAGGGCGTTATGCTAAGTGAAATAAGTCAGGTAGAGGAAGAAAAATACTGTATGATCTCACTTTGTGGAATCTAAAAAAGCTGAGCTCAGAAACAGAGAACAGATTGGTGGTTGCCAGGGCCAGGGGGGTGAGGGGTTGTTGGGAGAAATGGTTGAAGGTGGTCAAAAGGTACAGACTTCCAGTTTTAATATGAATAATTTCTCGGGATGTAATGTGCAGAATGGTGACTATAGTTACAATTCTCTTGTATATTTGAGAATTACCAACAGGATGGGTCTTAAAAGTTCTCATCACACACAAAAATTCTAACTATGTGAGATGATGGATGTGTTATTAATCTTATTGTGGTGGTTACTTTGATATATGTATGTCTATATATCTCTATCGCTATATATATATATATATTTATATAAAATGTGGTACACCTTAAACTTATACAATGTCATATATCAAAAACATAAAAAATAAAGCTAGAAAAAAAGAGATTATAGACTACTTATGTAACTATGAATAATTTAAAATATGTGGGTAAACATATATTAAATGCATTTCAAGATAAAATTATATTGTGTTACTTTGTGTACATGATTTCTATGTTAATGCATTTATGGATTTGCTCCTAGAGATTTAATTTGTTTTATGTACTAAGAAAAGTTTAAAAATCAAAGAAGAACATGTAGGCTTGTTTATCAAATGTGATTAAAAAATTAATTGGCTTGGAAAAAAATTAAGTTGTGGCTAAAATTTTACCTATTCCAAGTTATAATGTGGCAAAATTAAAATTTACATGAGTATCTTAGTGGAGAATAGCCATTAGAAAAATCTTCTTGTCATCAAAGAACACTCATCTTTTTAACATAATCTTCATTTTCTTGTTCTGAGAATGAAGGTATCATCTAAGATAGCTATAACCTTACTATTGACTAGCATCTACTAAACTAATGTTTCATACTTCAGTATTTTAAAAAAATCTTTCGTTTCTACATGTACATATATTCAATACATTTTTGCTACTGTTATGCATTAGCAGTTTTTCTCTAACATATGTATGGAAAAGGGATAAAAATAAATTATCACATTTTTGAATGTTACTTTCTAAGTAAAACTCCTAAATAATTTTCAAAACCTTTTTCTAGCTTTCAATTTGTTTATCAAATTTTAGCACAGACTGCATTTATCATTGTCATGTTTTTGGTTAAATACTTTTCATTTATTCAAATATTTTTATTAGTAGACTCCATCTTGGTAACAGTTTTAGATTTATAGAAAAATTGAGAAGATAATACAGAGAGTTCCCATCTACCCCCTCCCTCTACACATAGTTTCCTCTGTTATTAACATCTTACATTAGTATGGTACATTTGTTACAATTAATGAACCAATAATGATATATTAATATTCTTGGCTAAAATCCATAGTTTATTTTTTTCTAATGTTCTTTTTTGCTCCAGGATTCCATCTAGGTTACCAGAATACAATTAGTTGTCATGTCTTCTTAGGCTCCTCTTGGATGTGACAATTTCTCTAACTTTCCTGGTTGTGGATGGCCTTGATTGTTTTGAGGAATACTACTTAGTTGTATTGTAAGATGTCCTATTGGAACTTGTCTGATATTTTTCTCATGATTAGACAGGGGTTATGAGGTTTTGGGAGGAAGAGCACAGAGATAAGGTGTAGTTTTCATCACATTTTATCGACAGTATATACTATTAACATGATTTGTCACTCTTCATGTTGACCTTTGTCCCCTGGTGGGAGTGGTGTTTGTCAGGTTTCTCCACATGAAGTTACTCTAGAAAGTTACCCTTTCTACACTACTTTTTGGAAGGAAGTCACTATGCACAGCCCACATTTAAGGAGTAGGGAGTTATGCTCATTTTCTTTTAGGGTGGAAACATATTTTTTTAAAAATTTATTTTATTGAGATATAGTTGATTTACAATGTGTTAATTTCTTCTGTACAGCAAAGTGATTCAAATATATATTCAAATATATATACACATTCTTTTTCATATTTTTTCCATTATGATTTGTCACACGTTATTGCATATAGTTCCCTATACTATACAGTATGACTTTGTTATTTATCCATTCTATATATAATAGTTTGCATCTGCTAATCCCAAACTCGCAATCCATCCTTCCCCCACTCCCTCTCCCCCCTTGGCAACCACAAGTCTGTTCTCTATGTCTGTGAGTCTGTTTCTGTTTCACAGATGAGTTCATTTGTGTCATATTTTAGATTGCACACATAAGTGATATCATATGATATTTGTCTTTCTCTGACTTACTTTACTTAGTATGATAATCTCTAGTTGCATCCATGTTGCTGCTAACAGCATTATTTCATTCTTTTTATGGCTGAGTAATATTCCATTGTATATATGTACCGCATCTTCTTTATCCATTCCTCTGTCGATGGACATTTAGGTTATTTCCATGTCTTGGCTTTTGTGAATAGCGCTGCTATGAACATAGGAGCGCATGTATCTTTTTGAACTATAGTTTTGTCAGGTTATATGCCCAGAAGTGGGATTGCTGGATCATATGGCAACTCTATTTTTAGTTTTTTGAAGAACCTCCGTACTGTTTTCCATAGTGGTGGCACCAATTTACTTTCCCACCAACAGTGTAGTATGGTTCCCTTTTCTTAGGGTGGAAATATTATTTTTAAAGCACTTTTTAAAAACTTACAACACACAAGGTTTGCTCATGTGCTTCAGAAAACCATATAAATCAGGATTAAGGTAAGGTGAACAAGGGCTGAAAAGAAGAACAGTTCTTTTGTTGCTTTTAATTCAATTCTCTCTCTGCTTCGGTCTCTAGGATTGCTTCTTCCTGTGTCGACTTTCATTCACTGCCCCCACACTAATTCCCAGACCAGGTTTTCTCAATTTCAGCTGTATTGATATTTTGGGCCAGATAGTTTTTTGTTGTGGGAGAATGTCCTGTATATTGTAGGATGTTTATCAGGATACATGGCCTGCATTCACCAGATGGCAGTAGCATGTCCTATACTTTGCCCCCAGCTCTGAAAACCAAAAGTGCCTCCTGTCATTGCCATATGTTCCATGGATAGCCAAATCAACCTGGTTGAGAACCACTGCTATAGACTATCATCCATCTTCTGAATTAGTGTTTAATTCTTTCAGTTATACATTTAACACATATATTCAAATGTCAATAAATATACCAACATACTTAACCTTTTCCTAGATTATTTATACTCTCCATCTTTTTATCCTATTTTAAGCTCTCACTACCCTCTAGAAATGGAAGATTCTGCCCTATGTATGTCCCCATATCCTGCAGAAAACATATTAAAAAGATTCTTCTCGCCCTTTACAACACTTTCCAGTCAGTTTTATTTCTCCTTTATTTAAAAATTACTCCAATTGCAGATCGAATTTTCTCAGTATACTGTTACCTTTCCACATTCTAATGGCTAATTTCCAAATCACTTCAATTTATTGAGAGGTTTGGCACCTTCCTCTTTCCCTCAACCCCTGCTCACTCTAAAGGAACATCAAAAACACAGATTATGTCTAACCAAGAACCAAAACTGCAGGAACAAAATTTCTCATGTTAACTGCTTCATACCACTGCATCCATTCATTTCTTTTGTTCTGTGAAATCTCTTCCCTATATTTCTTTAAACTTGTCTCCTACATCCTCATACTTCAGTTCATAATTTCAAACTCTCTTACAAAATACTTTCAACAGAATCATTCCCAGTCTTTGTCCCTAGCCTTTATTTACTACTTTATCCATTTAACTTATCCAGTAGTATTCTGTCAGTGTAATGTTTTTTTTACTCTTTTTTTTTTTTTTTTTTTTTTTTTTTTTTTGCGGTACGCGGGCCTCTCACTGTTGTGGCCTCTCCCGTTGCGGAGCAACAGGCTCTGGACGCGCAGGCTCAGCGGCCATGGCTCACGGGCCTAGCCGCTCCGCGGCATGTGGGATCTTCCCGGACCGGGGCACGAACCCGCGTCCCCTTCATCGGCAGGCGGACTCTCAACCACTGCGCCACCAGGGAAGCCCCAGTGTAATGTTTTAAGATTAGATTTTAAAAGATTAGATTTAACTATAGTGTTGAAGTTTTCTATTGCTTCCTTTGTCTGAAAAATGAGGACTAAACACAGTTGTAGGGCCGTTCAAAGGCCTTTTGATTTGGTTCTTGTGCAACTGTGAATTTATCTTCTACATATGATCTCCATACATATTTATCTTCTACATACGATCTCTCAGCACTCTAAATTTTTTAAAATTTTTATTTATTTATTTATTTTTGCGGTACGCAGGCCTCTCACTGTTGTGGCCTCTCCCGCTGCAGAGCACAGGCTCCGGACGCGCAGGCTCAGTGGCCATGGCCCACAGGCCCAGCCGCTCCGTGGCATGTGGGATCCTCCCGGACCGGGGCACGAACCCGTGTCCCCTGCATCGGCAGGCGGACTCTCAACCACTGCGCCACCAGGGAAGCCCAGCACTCTAAATTTTTTTCCTGAGCTTCTTTCTGATATTTATTTGTGCTATAATAGTATGGTTTTGTTGCATAAAATAAAGCCTCAAACTCCAGTAACTTACAACTATAAACATTTATTTCTCACATAATTGACTTAGGCACCTCTACTCTAGACTGCAGTGTTTAAGCTCTGGGTTTTCTCTGCCTTCTTCTTTCAACCAGCTTATTCTTTTCATGGACAGCATATGAGAATGATTAAAAATATATGATGCCTCTTAGCATTAGCACTATTGTTTCATCCCATATTTCATTAGTCGAAGTAAGTCAAATGGTCAGGCCCAGAGCCAAGGATTGGAGAAGTACCTACTGCCTAAGATGACACCACAGCAAGTGTATAAATCAAGGAAGGGTGAAGAATTTGGAAGGACAAAGCCAGTCACTTTTATGCCTCTGTACCTTTGTATATATTCTCTCTGCCTCAGTAATCGTCTATCACTACCTTTGCAATCCGGTAAACTCCTAATCATCATACAACATGCAGTTAAATATTATCTTTGACGCTTTTCCCTTTTCAAACAGGCAGACTAAAATTTCCCCCTTTTTTTTGCTACCATAGTACTTCACGCATTCTCCTTCTATAGCTGTTTTATTAAATCATTAAAGTGCAGAAAGACTATTTTTATCCATGTAGCTGACTCCTCCCCTGAGCTTATAGGAAATTCTTTAGGTTAGGAGATAGATATTCCCTTTGTTGTTGGCCCATGGTATGTACCTAACAAAAACTGTTGAAAGATTAGATAAATTTAACTTCATTCGTATGGACGGTCATATATATGAGGTATAAAAATCATTGTGGATAGGAAAGTAACAGGAAAAATAGGAACTATTTTTTTCTACTCTAAGACCCAAATTGACTGTATTGTCCTATAGGGCTTTTAAGAATATTTAGTGGCTCTAGGCTTATTTTCAAACTCATAAACCAATCTCTAAGAAGAAGACGTATTGTACAAATGCAAAAGAGAGGTTTTATAATTGTGGAAGCTGCTCAGATATGGATAAAATACTGGACATAAAGACATGTGAAACACAAAGAGAAATAATAACTGAAGCTCATGCTGAAACTATACCCATATCTTCATTACTCAATAATGTAATTCCAATTCTTCTTACTTACCTTTAATTTTTATTTGATCTCCAAAATAAAGTCAGAAAAAAATCTAACAAAGTCAAGGAGAAGCTCTGAAAAAATAACATTTAGCAATTTTATTCTGTGTTTGTTAAAATAAAGAACTGCATTTAGGTTGGTTTCCTTTGGAAAGATGGTTATATCTATTATACCAGAGATAAGGATGAAAGTGAGATGTGTGGTGCAATTACATTTATCACTGAGATAATCAACTGGGCCTGTAACTAAGTGAATGCTAGTTAGATTAGTGGGGGAAAAGGAAACAAAAAACAAAACACAAACTACTGGGCTTCCCTGGTGGCGCAGTGGTTAAGAATCCACCTGCCAGTGCAGGGGACACAGGTTCGAGCTCTGGTCCGGGAAGATCCCACATGCCGTGGAGCAACTAAGTCTGCACACCACAACTACTGAGCCTGCGCTCTAGAGTCTGAAAGCCACAATTACTGAAGCCTACACACCACAACTACTGAAGCCTGCTTGCCTAGAGCCCGTGCTCCGCAACAAGAGAAGCCACCACAATGAGAAGACCGCGCACTGCAACGAAGAGTAGCCCCTGCTCACCGCAACTAGAGAATGCCTGTGCACAGTAACAAAGACCCAACGCAGCCAAAAATAAAATAAAAATTAAAAAATAAATTAATTAAAAACAAAAAACCCCATAAAAAAACCAAAAAAACCCCAAACTACTGAATTAGTGTACTATATAGAAACATACATTGGTTTTTAACTTTTATCTTTAGACATAATTTAGTCTCATGTCTAAACTCTAAACTCAAACAAAAGTGATTTAAAAAGAATAACCAAACTTCCAGAAATTCTCATTAGCGGTAATGGTATTAAGGAGTATATGAGGTATTTTAAGTGTATTTATTACTTTACATCTGTTTGTTCTATAGCTTTTCCTAATAAGGTAACAAAACCTTCTATGTTCAAGTTTTGGATAATAAAACAATATTTGCATTATATAAGCTGTTTTACTTGAATATTGAAACAGTGACTATGACTAAATAGATTACAGTCTGGCTACAAATCTATCAGTAAGTAAAATCAATACGAACCACAAAGTTACTAGATTTATGGCTCTAACTAATTTATAATGGTGCACAGATGACTAGTTACTATTGTAAAGTATTATATTTACTCATTATAAGATGAATATATATTGCAATTAGTTATTGAATTAGATTTTCATGTTATTTTCTTAGTTACAAATGAGACCTGTTATGATCGTTCTTTCTTCCCCAAACCAATATATTATATACTTAATCTTCAACATATCATTCCCTAGACAAATTTTAGAGTAAATGTGGAGCAAAGAATTTTTCTGAATAAAATTTGCAACTCATCATAGCTACCAAAAAATTGTTTCCTAAGGCAAATAAAGGATTGATACAAACCAGAGCATCTCATTAAATATAATTCTGAGGTTGGATGTTTGCTATAATAGTTACTTTTTTGATCATCATCATGCTTCCATGAGCAAAATCTTCCAATTCAGTGAGAACTGGCAGAAGAATCCAAGATGTTGTACATTCAAATGTAAATGAAGAGCAAAAGAGACACACGAGATGAGTTATACCGTTACATTGATCAACATCTTGAGGTTTTACTGAACCTCACAGACAGTTACCTTCCTATGAAATAAAAGATATTGCTTGAAAGGAACTATGTAGTTTTATATATATTACTTCAAATTTATTATGGTTGAACAGCTTGAGAGGAAAAATGCTCTTGTAATAGAAAAAACAATACTGGCTTTTTCTTCCTGATACATACAATTTCTGTGATGATACTTGCTACTCTGGGTAGATCATTTTTATTCAACCTTTGTAAAACTATACTTGCTATAAAACAGTTTTAGGCAGTCAAGATTTTACACAGTATATCTGTTTAAAATATATGTAGTTCATTTGAGCATACTACATGCATCAACAAATTAAAAAATGAAGATTTTATAGTTACTGTTGCTTTAGACCTGTTGTTTGCTCTTTTCCTTCTTCCTTTCAGTGTTCTTATAAATATTTAGATTTATTTTTTAAGTGTTTACGATTATTTTTAAAAATAACACAACATATATGGTTTAATCTCAGTATATCAATACTAGTAAATGAATTAATACAATTGCCTATGCAATAATTAAATATAATTTACTAAGGAGTATATAAATTTATTCCAAGGAATAAAGTACTACTTTCATAATAATTTAAAAGCCCATCATTCCACATATTCTTAAATTATATTGAAATAATCACTGAGAATGTAAGATTATTTGAAAGTGCAGACTTCAGTAAATCAAAATAGTTCAGTCATTGATTATTTAGGAGGTCATCTGATATGGACCCTGCTTCTAAATAAGCCTGCATTTTAAGAATACAAAGTAATATTTTCAAAGCATCTTTATTTCTAAGATTTCTGCCAGTTTCTCTGTTAGAATCATGATGCTTCTGAGTGTAATAAAATATACTATGTCCTAGAATTACTCAGCTTGCTCTCTGCCTCTATCATGGTGATAGTGAGGACAAACTACCATGTAGAGCAAAACTTACTTCCCTCCATAAGGATGAGCAGGAGAAATACTTCATAAAACTGTCCCAGAATTACCATTTTAAACACTTCAGCCACTGGATTAAATGACTTCCCTTCACCATTCTCTCCCCTCATACTTAGAAGGTATCTGCCCACCTTGACCAAACACCCCTGAGGAAGGGAGCTGGGGTAGATGGCTTTGTGGTCCTGTTGGCCATTGACCTTGCATATTCCATCGTACAAAACATCTAGATATATTTCCCTGGAGTTCAACTGGATGGGATAAGGTGATAATACTGACTATTTATAAGAATCACATATAGTTTTAAGCATTTACTTATTTAATATTTAAAAAGTTAATCTGAAATTTTTCTGCTGATATTTACATAAATTACTTTGTATTTCATGTATTTATCTAGAGAAATGAAAAGAGAAATAGGGTAGGTTATTTGACAACTCTTTGTCACTTCCACTCACTTTCTATCGGCAAAAACTAACATGAGTGAGCCCTACTTCACTGGGCCGGGTAAGAATTCTCCTTATACTACAAGTCACATGGCAATGGGTCAGAAATGTCACATGGTTATGCTTGAGTTCAGAAGTGGAAAAGTGCAAATATTTTTGGAATTAAAACTGCACATATTCTTGGACATTTGTGAACAGACCAAAAATTACTATATAGTCTTTGAGTTGGTGGCAGAAACTTTTTTTTTTTTTTTTTGCGGTATGCGGGCCTCTCACTGTTGTGGCCTCTCCCGTTGCAGAGCACAGGCTCCGGACGTGCAGTCTCAGCGGCCATGGCTCACGGGCCCAGCCGCTTCGCAGCATGTGGGATCTTCCCGGACCGGGGCACGAACCCATGTCCCCTGCATCGGCAGGCGGACTCTCAACCACTGTACCACCAGGGAAGCCTGGCAGAAACATTTTGTTAAGAACAATAGTTGAAATTTTTTGTTTGGAAAAAATTCTACAATGGTAAAGAATTTAAGTCACATATTTTTTGTAGGTTAGCCCCAAATTAATTCAGAATTTACTCTTTTGTGGCAACACAGTTATTTAATATTATTGGAAAAAATTGATAACTTAGAAGGGAGTTTCATACATAAATTAGTTGTGGGTTGAAAAGGGTGCCCAAAGGTTATCACTGGAATTTTTAAAACTGATTTCTCAAGAATGAATCATATCTATCTACCCACCTACCTACCTATCTCTATATATAATCTATATACCTAGATTATATATTATTATAATGTTATATATAATAAAATTATATAGATAATATTATTATATTTTAAATTGCCTAGTAGTTTCTTCTTTCACAGTACTTTTGCTGGACATTGTTGGTTAGATAACCCAAGAGCTAGTTATTCTCAACTCAATTGCTCTTTAAATCTCAATTGCTAATCTTTAAATATTAAGGCAAAAACATACAACTAAAATATATTCTCTGCTGAAGTGCATCTAAGGTTGGCCATGGTTCCAGTTCTGACAGATTAGATGAACATGTAAATGAAAGTCAGCTTGGATATTTTTCTTACTCTCATTGATGAATGAGATAAAAGTCACATTTGCTTCTGACCCCGCCCCATTCCTGCTTCTGAATATATTCATCATTCATCATACTAGGATCTGGAGTTACTGGCAACCATGGAACAAAATATTGGAGAAGAGGACAGAGAGAAAAATGTAGATTCTTGATGATGTGTAAAGAGGCTGCCTGCTTGAATGTTTGGAACAGCCTACATTGAAATTTCTTTTTATATGAGGAAAAATTTCAGCCCCCCCAGCACCTTGTTTAACTCCCTGCTACTTCTATTCACTTTTACTCACAAACATTGCTATCTGGTACATTGTTCTCAGGAGCTATCAGACTTAAAACTATCTTTGTGTCTATTAAAGTTAAAACCATCTCTGTAAGCATTTGTCTACTTTGCTGAAAGAGAATCATGATTTCCACCAATTTCTGAGAAACCATAACCTAATTTATTTCCATGAATCAATGTCTCTTCACATATATCACTTCTATCACAAATTTTCATATATATATATGATATAGGTCATAACAAATCATTATAATATTACACAGGTAATAGCAAGTTAATATCAAAGCATTATAACCCAAGAAATATAAATATTATTTATTCAAAACACTGTTTCTTTTTCTTACTAGTTTTATATTAAGAAATGAAGAGAGGTATTCTTCTCTTTTAAGGAAATTGATCAACATGGATATAAGCACGGCTTTTTAGAAGCCCCTGGCATATTTTATAATTGCATTGGTAATATTAAAATACTCAAATACTCAAGTGCTTGATTTAGAGCATATTGATCTAGTACTTATTCAGTTATTGCTAATGTATTTTCTTTGCCTGTAGTGATGTGCAAATTGTGTCTTTTTAAAAAGAGTAATAGTTCACAGTACAGAAAATGGCCTGCTTCATTTCTGCCAGTTGTTATCTAGATTAGGTTCAGTCTACATAGTGAAGCAATTCCAGAGGGTGAATTGGAATAATCTAGATGCTCAGTTTAAAATCCCTTAAAAAGAAAAAAAAAATTACTTAAAAAGAAAAAAAAGGTGTTTTGTATTTGTTTAGGACATTTATCCTTTTCAGAAGACTTTCATATATATTACTTTATTGAATCTAAGAACAATTTTATGTTTGTTTAAAATATTAACTCTATCTTGTGAGGAAATCAGAGATGTTGAGTAATTGCTAAAGCTCATCTTGTTAATAAATGGCAAATCCAGACATGAATACAGAATTTTTGACTCCAGCCTTATGGTCTTTTGAAGGCAAAAAGAGTTTTGTGGAGAAATATTCTATAAAGTTTTAAAGATCTTATTCTTGTCTTTGACTTTCACCAGTTTTGCTATGGCATATCCCTTTGTGGGTCTTTTTGTGCTTACCCGATGTGGAGTTTGTTGAGCTTCTGGATGTGTAGGTTATCATTTTTCATTAAATTTGGGGATTATTCAGCCATTATTTCTTTGAGGTGCACCCCCCCAACTTCCAGCTGTCTCTTTTCCTTCTGATGGTCCCATTACATGTGTGTTGGTGTTCTTATTGGTGTCCCATGTTTCTGAGACTCTCCTCTTTTTCTTGGCTTGCATAATTTCTATCAGCCTATCTTGAAGTACATTTGTTCTTTCTTTTGCCAGTTCATATTTAATCTTTCGCCTCTCTAGTGAATTTTTTATTTCTGTTATTTTTGCTTTTCAACATCATAATTTGAATTTGATTCTTTTTTACAATTCTTATCTCTTTATTGATATTATCTGTTTGATGCATCATTGTCAGCATATTTACCTTTATTTCGTTAATCATAGTTTTCTTTAGTTTTGTGAACATATTTATATTGATTACTCTAAAATCTTTTTTCTGACTAATCTGATATGTGCTGTCTGTCACAGTTGGCTGCTCTTTTTTCAGTGTATGGGTCAAATTTTGCATGTCTGTAATTTTTTTGTTGGAAACTGGACATTTTAGATAATATATTGCAGCTACTCTGGGCCAGCTGGTGAGCTGGGAGCCCTGGGAACAGGCTGGGCACTATGTCCTGCAAGGCTCCAGAGCCCTCACCAAGATGAGAGGAAGAGTTCTTCGTTCAGATAACACAGAATCTTGCCTGTCTTAACAAATTTTTATAGATTTTCTTGAACAGATAATTTCTTCATGTGTTGATCACTCTTAGGACCATTGCCAGAGACTTTAAGGGGTTGTAGTCTTTAGTTTTCACCAGTTTCACTAAGAAATGAGTCAAGAGCACTTCCTCATACTGTCATGCCATAAGTTGATACCCTCTACAATAATTTGGATGTTTATTTGTAGATAGACCTAAAGTGATACGAGATTTGCTAATTTGATTAGAGGCTTTAAAAAAGCACTGTAATGAATCAGAGTTTTGTATATAGTTCTGGTGTGAATAATGATGTAATTTGTTAGCTTAGGTATGCTTCTATGCTTTTATGCAAGAGAAAATATGTGAAAATGTAAATAGAGTTTGAATCTGTGATTATAATGTAATATGCACATTTCAAAATATTTGTGGAAATTTAAATATTCTGTAATTTTTTTTGGCAGAGAATAATGCCTAAGGTAGGACAAACCAATTTACATAAATTATCCTAAATGACAATCGATGTAGAAATCAGTGTTTTTATGTATAAATTTGATATTTTTATTTCTTTCTCTAAACTTCAGCTAATTTTTAATCTTTTACTGTGATAACTATAATACTGAAGTGCAATCACAAGAATAAATTAAGGTCAGATTAAGATTTGGGAAAAAATATATTTTTGTACAGATATTAAATCTATTCTGATAAGTGTCCAAAAGAGGATTCTCTTTTGAATAAATAAAAGCAAAAAAAAAAAGCTCAGAATAATTTCTTAAAAATTATTCAAGAGAACAGTAGGATCTGATTTTCTGACAATTTTCTAGCTACAAAGTTATGTTTTAATTTTTTTTTTTTTTGTGGTACGCGGGCCTCTCACTGTTGTGGCCTCTCCCGCTGCGGAGCACAGGCTCTGGACGCGCAGGCTCAGCGGCCATGGCTCATGGGCCCAGCCGCTCTGCGGCATGTGGGATCTTCCTGGACTGGGGCACGAACCTGCGTCCCCTGCATCGGCAGGCGCACTCTCAACCACTGCGCCACCAGGGAAGCCCTACAAAGTTATTCTTATAAATCAGTGTCTCAGCCATATTTTAGGCTGCTAACATAAACATGTTCTAAACAATTCCATTATAGAATGAAGTATAAAAATAATTTTTCTATAAGTTAGTTTTTCTATTGTTAAAAAGCAAAATTCAGCTAAGTAAATTTGAGGGTCTAAGTGACTTTATTCAACTATTCACGAATCAGGCAACATCCCATCTTAGCAAGCAGGAAGGGGTTTCAAGGAGTTCTAAAAAGTGGAAGGTTCATATAGGCAGAAAGAGGGTGGAACAAGAAAGTTAAAAAGTGGATTATTTTAGGTTACCTTCCCTTAGGGGAAGGCAGGAAGCCTTAGGCAGATTACCTAGAGCTGATCAGGATTTTCCAGACTGATTGGTTGAAAATTTCACTCCAGGGAGAGGCTGCAGTTACATTAGGTACTAAGTCTTGGTGGGGCTTAGCTCTAGTTTGAGCTTGATGTTTCTTATTAACACTATTCTAGTTAACTATTCATTTGAAAAACAACTGGAAATATTGCATAAGAAATTAACTACAAAATAAACAATGTGCATAGGTTTTACTGTTTATATAGCATTTATTTATATAATCTTAAATTATTTAAGCTTACCAACAATCACATGAGTGATAGTATTATGGCATATTATTTATTTATTTAGGCCCCCAGAAATATTTACTGTCATTCATACAACTAACATATAATTGAGCAAGTTTTTTGAAAGAGGCACCATGCTAGGTTCCTGCGGGAAAAAACATTTTAGAATAATATATTTCCCCCTAAAAGGAGCTATTAGTAACTGAAAGGTATAGATATATAGTTGACCCTTGAACAATGCCAGGTTGGAGTGCTAACCCCCCTCACCCTTGAAAATCTGCATATAACTTTATGGTTCTTCCTCCCTATTCACATCTGTAGATTCAACCAACCTCAGATCATAAGTGCTGTAGTATGTATGTATTGAAGAAAATCCATGTGTAAGTGGACCTACACAGTTAAAACTCATGTTGTTCAAGGGCCAACTATATATAAAATTTGATTCAAGGCTAAAAGACTCTGTAATGAGTCAGAGTTTTGCATATAGTTCTGGTGCGAATGATGTAATTTGTTAACTTAGATATGCTTCTATGCTTTCAGTGTAAAAGAAAATATGTGAAAATATAAATAGAGTCTGAATCTCTGATTATAAATATAAATATGCAAATTTAAAATGATTTGTTGAAATTTAAATATCCTGTAATTTGGTTTTGAGAGAGGATGATGACTAAGGCAGGACAAAATAATTTAAATAAAAGAAATTATTCTAAATGACAATAGATGTGAAAATCTATTATCTTGTGTGTGTGTATATATAAATAGTCTTCTAATTACCTAACATTACAACTATCTTCTAAAAGGTAAACTGGCATGTTGCTCTACTGCTCAGAGAATGGGAAAAATAAATAGAAATTCAGATAAAATATAAATATTCTGTTTGTGGGAAAATAGCACTTTGAAACTGAATGATACTACATAGAATTTAAAGAAATATTTTCCCACTTCAGTTCTTAACTCATTATCATTAAAGAGCCAAAGATAAATTAGCATGAACCAAATGTGTGGCACCTAATAAAAGATTTTGTTTCCAACTTTAACAATAAAGTCCCACTTTTCTATAAGAATCGATAAACACATTTAAAAAATTATTCCATTTTAAATCCAGTACTACTTTGTTCACACATTTTGAGACTGTATTAAATTAGTAGTTTTGTTTACTTGATAAAATCACATCGCATAGCCATAAAGTTTAGGGAAAAAATACAACTATAGTAGATCTTTTTTTGAGAATCTAAAAGAGACTAAAATGAGTTTTTTATATCAAATCAATGTCTGACAGACACATAGAAAATTAAAAAAATGAATTGAAAAATATAATTTATTTAACAAATAGTTACAGTATTGAGTGTTTACTGTGTGTAAAGTACTGATCTAAAATGCTTTCCTTTATTAATACTCTCAATTCCATATATTTTGGAAATTTTAATGCAACTCTGGGCTGTAGTTTGTTCCAGTGAGATATCTGAGTTCAAGGAATATTTGACTTCTAATCCTAAATTTCTCTTGCTCCATTAACTGGTACTTCAGGGATAGTGTTCTAGTGGGGTTTAAAGTAGGCTGAATTCTGGAAGAAAATAATGAATTAAACAATGAAGCTTTTCTCTTTAGCCTCAGGAAAGATAAAATTCTAGCTAACATTTAAATGACTGTTTTCCATGTTCCAGACGTTGTTCGAATAATTTCACATATTAACTTGTTTAATAAGCACAACCAGCCCTATGGGGTGGGTCATGATTACACCCATTTAAAAAGAGATGTTATGTGACTTTCTCAAGTCACAGAGCAGGTGAGCCCAGTTTGTCTGGCTTCAGAGTCCCTGCTTTTCCTTCTTTACTGCACAGCTTGTGAACCTGCAAAAGGTATTTCTGTGATTTTGGATGCCTTCATTTCTTATCACTTTGGAAGCCAGGCTTATCTTTTCATGACTCAACTTCCCATTTTTGTATTTGGTCGTTCCTTAAACAAGGAGGGGAGAAGAGCTTCTCTCATTTTATCAACTGTAGCCTAACTCCTATATAACTTCTAAATGAGGAAGTAGAATACATATTTTTAGACTCTTCTCATGGAAAGAGACATGAGACTCATGATTTTTTCCCTGAACTTTATCAGTATAATAACTTAACTGGACTTTTAAACTTCCTTTATTCTCTAAGTTGGTTAGTAATGAAAGTAGCCCTTTCTGAACCCCTGCATAGTTTTAACCTTAGTCTAAGTCATCATCATCTTTTGCCTGTATTTGTATCTAATAGCTTCCTACTTCTCCCTCCCACCCTAGTCCTTTTTTAAGTCTACATGCAAAACCCTTGCCAAAGCCATCCTGTCAGGGCAAGATTATGCCATTCCTGCTCAAAATTCACAGAGAGTTTGCATATCACTTAGGGTAAAAATTTACCCCCTTTGCTCTACCCTATTCCTTTCCTGCTATCCTCCTCCTCCTCCTGGTTGGCCTCATTACAGTTCTTTTGTGCTTGCCAAGCCCATGCATGATTCAGGGCATTGTTCCTTGTTCTTTCATCTGCCTGGAATGCACTTCTTTCCAGTATCCACATATTTCACGTTCTCTTTTCCTTCAGGTTTTAAAGCATCTCCTCAGTAGTGCCTTCCCTCTCCATCTCTGCCTAAAGTGTTATATCTTCACGACTGCAATTTCTATCTTCCTTTCTGCTTTATTTTTTTTCTTTTCTTTAGAAAACATCAGTATCTGAATTACTATGTTTTTTGTTTATTTATTTTGCTTCCTTGTAAATGATGCTTTTTTTAATCCATCGCTGGAGCCTCTGCATGGAAAACAAAAACTATCATATAATAAGAGCTTAAAAAATTGTTTGCTGAGTGAATAAAGAATGAACTGTCAGGTAGGCACAATACTGAGTTGAGCTGACACATTCTAAGGCAGTATATTTCAAAACAATGTGGAAAAAAAGCAGTTTTACCCATTCTGGCAAAAAAAGTCAGACTAATTTTAAATTCTTATTTAAATTTTTCTTGCAACTGTTTGGTGTTTTACTGCTGCTGAGGTTGGTCGGTCCAGGGGAACACACAGGGACTGTGAGTGTGCCCATACAACACTTTAACTATCTCTTCTTGGCCTATGATCACTTCTCTCTTTAACTCTGCTCATGGACTTTGTACAAGCACTACAAATCACTGAGTGCTTGTAAGAAAAATATTGTTATTCCCTTCACTCTATAGAAACCCCTTTGAGAAGAGTCTACTGAATGTTTTTCTAATTTTCTTTTTAACGCTGAATCTGTAGTTCCTGTCATACTCCAAGGGCCTCACAACACAAAAAGAATCAGACAAAACAGACTGAGACTAAAAACAGACCTTTCTGTTTTGATATTTATCATGCTTTCTCATGGCTTCCCAACTGTGAATGTCTTTCTCTTGTCTTGATTTCCTTCCTCTTTTATCCCCTACCCCTCCTGCTATATCTTCCCTCTCAAGCTGTAAGGACCATGTTTGTTTTGTTTACCACTGGATACCTTGTAGCCTCCTCTGGGGTCTGAATGTGGTAGGTGACTAATATTTGGTGACTGACAACCTTCAAGGCATCCTTCAGGCCTTCAGAAGGAGTTGGGTGCTGAGGTCCTTCTTTTTGGTGTTGTGTTCATCATGGTTGAAGCAAATATTTACAGTCACGGACTTTAACTTCCTAAACTTGAAACTTTTGAGAACAGTATATTTTTTTTAACAACACTTATGGCTTTACACTTTGTGATCAGTAAATATTAGCTAGGTGAAAGAACAAATGTTAGAGTCACATGCAAAATCCAGAAATGGTAAATGTGAACAAGAATATATTTTCCCATATGATAGAGCTTTAAAACTATTTTAGATTGTAGCAGGAAATTTATTATCAGGCTGCTTTAAAAAAGCCATTCTAATAACATAAGCCAGGTTTAAAATTGTGGTAAAGCTCTTACAAGATGAGGGAGCATAAAGGTGACCCCATATAAATGAGATGGGAAGATCTTTGGGGAGGAAGTCATGTTTATGTTGTTCTCTAGTATTATCAGTTGTTTTTCTGTTATTCAGTGGCAGGGAGAGGGGAGGTGTTCTAGACGAAAATAGTGCAAAACCACTGAGTAAGAAAGAATAAATATGAAGACTGGTGCAAGTATAGTGTGGCTGAATTTGAGGTAGTTGCTAGGGAAGTTGCCGAGGGAAAAGATACCCTGAAGATACAAGGGAGCAAACTTTGACAGGGCGTAAGGGCCATGTGTCTGGAGCTCAGCTGAGGTGGGAGCTGGGCAGCTGTGCTGTCAGGTGTCTGAGTAGCTGATTAAAGAATGAAAGAGTTAAGCCTTTACTCACTGTGATGGTATAACAGGGAGCTAAAACAGGGGAAAGCATGGACTCTCTCTGTTCCATTTTCCCCTACGGAATGGTACACAGGTCAAAGGTCACATGGATTAGAGTATCCATGGGGGGATGGGTCATCTCACTGTTCAGGGAGTCACAATAAAAGGGTCTGGCAGTTTTATGGACCCTAACGTAGGGGAAGAGTACGAGGGACAGGTGAGAGGGAAGGGACTGGAGTGGAAAATTACTAGGTATTGAGTCAGAGTGTAGAAAAGTGTGTGTTTGGTTCCAGACCACTGCAATAAATGAATAATGTAATAAAGTGAGTCACATGAATGTTTTGGTTTCCCAGTGCATATAAAAGTTAGGTTTACACTATATTGGAGTCTATTAAATGTGCAATAGCATTATGTCTAAAAAAACAATGTCCATACCTTAATTAATTAATTTTTTTAAGGAAGTCGTACTTTTTAAAAATTAATTTATTTTTTGGCTGCGTGTTGAGTCTTCATTGCTGTGCACGGGCTTTCTCTAGTTGTGGCGAGTGGGGGCTGCTGTTCGTTGTGGTGCGCGGGCTTCTCATTGCGGTGGCTTCTCTTGTTGTGGAGCATGAGCTCTAGGTGCACAGGCTTCAGTAGTTGTGGCGCATGGGCTTAGTTCCTCTGTGGCATGTGGGATCTTCCCGGACCAGGGCTTGAACCCTTGTCCCCTGCATTGGCAGGCGGATTCTTTTTTTTTTTTTTTTTTTTTATTTTGCGGTGCGCGGGCCTCTCACTGTTGTGGCCTCTCCCGTTGTGGAGCACAGGCTCTGGACGCGCAGGCTCAGCGGCCATGACTCACGGGCCTAGCCACTCCGCGGCATGTGGAATCTTCTCAGACCAGGGCATGAACCCGTGTCCCCTGCATCGGCAGGTGGACTCTCAACCACTGCGCCATCAGGGAAGCCCCACATCCTATTTTTTTAAAGGTCTGTTTATTCATTGACTTCATTGTAAATTGTCATATATTTTCTTTATGAAGTATTTTCAGTTAACATCAACTGAAAAGAAAACACAAAGCATTAATAGTTAATGTCAGTAAAAGTAATATTAGAAAATTATATTTCCCCAGTTATCTATAAAGTATTTATTGTTAAAATATTTTATAAGAGTAAGTCTGAAAGAATAGAAACTATGCTATATACATTTTTTTTTTTTCTAACAGAGGCAGAAAACTATTTTCTGGTTGCAATTATTGTCAGGATTTTACTCCGGACTAGCCAAGGTGACATATAGGGTTTGGGTTACATTGATAGTTTTTGCTAAGTATCCCAGAATTTAGTGGCCTAAAACAACTGTTTGACAGCTCATGATTCTTTGGATTCTTTGGTTTGGGAACTTGATCTGAGCTTAGCTTGGCATTCCTCTGCCTGACTTGCCTAGCTCATTCATGTAGCTGTATTTATCTGCTAGGTCAGCTAGCAGCTTGTTGATCCTGGATGACTTCATTCATGTGTCATGGTTGCCTTGAGTTACTTCACATGGTAATTGCATTTCAAAAGCACAAGAGAGGATAAGCCCTGTGAGCAAACACTCTTCAACTTTCTTGCTGTATCACATTTTATATGGTTCCATTGGCCAAAGCACTTCATGGCCAGTCTCAGATCTGTGGGAAGAAATGGACAAGGGCATAGATGCAAAAAGGAGAAATATAATTACCATCCTGAAAACAATTTGTTTTGTTTCATTCTCTGACTGCACTAATTTAAATCTCTTTCATGGGGAGATAAGTTCAACTTCCTCCAAAAGTTGAATTTCCTAATTACATCCATCAAATCAAGTTCAGATGCAGACAAGATTTCTTGAATAAGACTCCTCAGTGAGCTTTCTGGTGTGGCTGCACTTCACATGGTGCCTAGTTTCAAACAAATTCCAGACAGGGCAAGCGCCAATGTATGAGAACTTTACAATTTCTGCTTATGTTATGCTTGCTAAAGTCCCATTGCCCAAAGCAATCACATGGCCAAACCCAGAGACAGTGGAAGAAACAACAAAATTGGATGAACCTTGAGGGCATTATACTAAGTGAAATAAGTGAGAGCAAGGCAAATACTGTAGATATCATATGTGGAATTTTTTTTTTTTTTTTTTTTTTTTTTTTTTTGTGGTACACGGACCTCTCACTGTTCTGGCCTCTCCCGTTGCGGAGCACAGGCTCCGGACGCGCAGACTCAGCGACCATGGCTCACGGGGCCTAGCCACTCCGCGGCATGTGGGATCTTCCTGGACCGGGGCACGAACCCGTGTCCCCTGCATCGGCAGGCAGACTCTCAACCACTGCGCCATCAGGGAAGCCCTGGAATTTTTTAAAAAAATCCAAATTCATGCAGCATGTAGAATGGTGGTTACCAGAGTTTGGGGAGGGTAGAAGAAATGGAAAGGTTTTGGTCAAAGGAAACAACTTCCAGTTATAAGCTGAATAAAATCTAGGGTTCTAATTTTCAGCATGATGACTGTACTTAACAATGGAGTATTATACATGAAAATTGCTAAGGGAATAAAATTTAAATATTCTGATCACACACACACACAAACAAAAAGCCAAAATGCTGTAATTACCTGAGGTGATGGATATGTTAACTAACTTTATTGTGGTAATAATTTCACAATATATATGTGTAGCAAGTGATCACATTGTACACCTTAAAGTTATACAGTGTTATATGTCAATTATATCTCATTAAAACTGGAAAAAAATAAGAAAACATATCCACAAGTACAGAGTAATACTTGGCAGAGAATTTCCTGTTTTCTGTACAAAATTTTTAAATAAAACACTAAAAAAGATATTTTCATGAAAAGGTATACAATACAGATTTTTCAGAAATGAAAAATAAGTATAATAACTGGAAGAAATTTAGAATATAATAAGAATCCTACTCTTAAAAGAAACATAAAGATTATAAAAATTTACATGTCCAGATTACATTTAAGGGAAGATAATTCACAATGTAAAACTCTTTTAAAGCATGGAAAAGTTGAAAAATTAATCATTTAATTTTTCAAGATAAGATAAATCAAAAGTCTACAAAGCAAAAGCAAATTAAAATACAGGCCAAATTAATTTGTGTATATTAATTCAGCATTCCTAAATAAAGTGTTCTCAAGTTTCATATCAGGCATGCTTGAAGAAGAAGCATCCTGAAGAAGTAAGCATTAATCTGAAATGCAAGATTGATCATTAGACAGTGTTATCAATGTAACTCACTGTGATATGTTCCTTGGATTTACCAAGAAGTTAACATGATTAAATATGCATTATAGCAAATGTTCTGAGAAACAAGGATTCTTCAAAAAATTAAAACTAGGACATATGATCCAGCAATTACACTTCTGGGTATTTATTCAAGGGAAACAATAAGACTAACTCAAAAAAGATATCTACATCTCCACGTTTATTGCAGCATTATTTAGAATAGCCAAGACCTGGAAACATAAGTGTCCATCAGTGGATGAATGGATAAGGAAAATGTGGTATATGTAGTGGAACATGATTCAACCATAAAAAAAGAAGAAAATCCTGCCATTTGCAACATGGATGAGCCCTGAGGGCATTATGCTAAGTGAAATGGACCAGACAGAGAAAGACAAATAACATATGATTTCACTTACATGTGGAATCTAAAAACAAAGCAAAACAAAAACCAAAACACCAAACTCATAGATACAGAGAACAGATTGGTGGTTGCCAGAGGTAGGAGTGAGGAATTGAGTGAAAAGGGGGAAGTTATGCAAAAGGTACAAACTTTCAGTTCCAAAATAAATGTCTTGTGGATGTAATATATAGCATGGTGACTATATTAACAGTACTGTATTGTATATTTGAAAGTTGTTAAGAGAGTAGATCTTAAAAGTTTCATTACAAAGAAAATAAATGAAACTGTATGTGGTGATGGATGTTAACTAGACTTATTGTGGTGATCATTGTACATGTATACATGTATTGAAGCATTATGTTATAACCTGAAACTAATACAATGTTACATGTCAATTATATCTCAAAAAAAGAAGATATAATAATGGCCAAAAGCACATGAAAAGGTGTTCAATATCATTACTCATCAAGAAAATGCAAATTAAAGCACAATGACATACTGTTTCACATGACAGAATGGAAAAAAAGAGGGAAGAAAGAAACAAGGGTTACAAACAAAGTTTCAAAATTTTGAGAAAGTTTTTATAGGAGAAATTTACACTAAACATTATATTTATCAAATACTAGATTCATTCTAATTAAAGTCACAAATAAGAAAAAGATGCCACTCGTTTTACTAATATTCAGGGTGATAGTGGTGGTCCTAACAGATACGTTAAGGAAAGGAAAAAATGTGAAGTATGAATATTGTAAAGGGAGAGTTAAATTTCCATTATTTTCAGATGATATGCTTGTCTCCATAGAAAACTCAATACAATCAACTAACAAAAAAATGTGATTTAAGATCGTTCAGGGACTTTCCCTGGTGGTCCAGTGGTAAAGAATCTGCCTCCAAATGCAGGGGACATGGGTTCGATCCCTGGTTGGGGAACTAAGATCCCACATGTTGTGGGTCAACTAAGCCTGCGCGCCACACCTACTGAGCTCACGCGCCTCAACTAGAGAGCCTGTGAGCCGCAAACTACAGAGCCCACGCGCTCTGGAACCTGCGCACCACAGCTACAGAGCCCACACACCCTGGACCCTGTGCACCACAACTAGAGAAGAGAAAAAATCCAACACGCCACAAC
This sequence comes from Grampus griseus, assembly GCF_964374135.1. Classification (NCBI taxonomy): domain Eukaryota; kingdom Metazoa; phylum Chordata; class Mammalia; order Artiodactyla; family Delphinidae; genus Grampus; species Grampus griseus. Next base: position 99,288,820 of record NC_138998.1, read on the forward strand.
TAGAGAGAAACCCGCTCGCTGCAGTGAAAGATCCCACATGCCTCAACAAAGGTCCTGCATACTGCAACTAACACCTGATGCAGCCAAAAAGAAGTAAAATAAATAAATAAATAATAAATCTTACAAAAAAAATAGTCCAGCAAAGTGGCCAGAAGCTAGATCAAAATAAGAAAATCAACAATTTGCCTATACAAGAGTAACCAATTAAAAAATGTAATAGAAGAGGCCCCAAAACAATTGAGAAAAAAATTATAGACTGTCTAGTAACATAGCTAATAAGAAATGCGTAGGCCCTTTTTTGGAAAAATTACAAAACACTATTGAAGGGAATAAAAGTAGTCCTAAATGAATAGAAATATAAACCAGTTTAATAGATACAAAGCTCTATATTTTAAAGATATCAATTATATTGCATGTTAGTCTATAAAGTTATTACTCTCCTAATCAAAATTGCAGCAGTTTCTTTCTTTGGAAATTGAATGGAGTTTTGAATACTTCTTACATTTGCAGATAGAAGTGTGATTGTGTAAGTACAGGCCAGACAAATTTTAGAGAGAAGAAAATGCAGGCCTAGGAAGAGGAAGGATTTGAATTTGTCCTCCGAGCTATCAAAACTTTTTTTAAATTATTGTAATGAAAATAATATAATAACAGAACTGAAGGACAAATCAAAAATTGCAGCATAACGGAAAATCACGAAATAAACACGAGTAGATGAACGTTACTATACAGTCAAGGTGGCTTTCAAATGGAGGGATATAATGGAATATTTAGTTAATAAAATTAGGACAATTCATAACTTATTTAGAAAAAAATCAAAATGAGAACTCAACTTCAACAAGTATTAAATGTTAGATTAAAAAAATCTCTAAAGTATTGAAAAATTTCAACTAAATTTAGGACACATATTTTCTTGTATAATTTTAAAGATTGAAGAATAGATTCTTACCTCTGTGATAATGAAAGAATTTCTTACATAAGATGAAATTTTTATAGAAAAACATTTAAAAGGCAATACAACCTGGAAAAATAATTCATTTTGGGAGTAGATCAGTCATGACTTCAGGCAAGAGGCCACATTTGAATTAAGCTTGATATGGATTTTGAACAGAAAATATTCTGGAACAACTTAAATAAAAGAATAGAGGCATAAGGTTGTGTGTCAGGTTTGAAAAATTGTCCACAGTAGTCAGAATTGGCCATCTGCTTAGCTCCTGTAAAAGAACAAATTACTGTTACAGGAAATTAAGTTATAGTACAGGAGAAAGTCCTTACCTCCTTATGGGTTCTGGTCATTCAAATAAATACATTTGTACATCGTTTTAAATGTTTTGTATTTAATTTCCATCAAATGAAATTGGAATATATAAACCGGCTAATTTATAAACCCTGTTGTAGCATACTGTATCAAATTAAACATTCATTTATATTTTATTTGGTATGCTATTGCAATTTACTAATAGGGAAACTGAAGGTAAGTTTCATTATTATCAAAAACCAGAAACAGAATTTATATATGCTGATTCTAGTACCTAATAACTGTTTATAATGTAATATTTTGCCTATATTATGATAATAGATATTGCTTTCCAGGTTAAATTTACATGATTTTTAAAATGGATATAAAATGTGCACACAGTGATATAAAATTCTGTAAGAAAGTTTTCCCATCTGCCTTGTGTATGCTAAACAGAAGAATGTTGTAGCCACACTGAGGCAGAGTTCTGTGTTACACCACTAAAAATTCTTAGTTTCCTGCCCCCTGCTAAAGTGGCTTAGGTTGTTTTCCTGTTCAAACTTTAGGCTGTATCCTGATAGTATCTTCATTGTTTAAGATAAAAAGAGGACAAAAATTTTTACTGTAATTAATAAGTGTTATGGGACTTTGCTTGGAATGTTTGCTTAGGACAACCGCTGAAATGTTTTCTTGAGTCACCTTCTAATAACATTTTCTTTTCAAGCCTCTGTGCCATTCAACTGAGGGAAAAGCAGACAATTCTGATTGTTTAGATTAAATAAAGCCAGTATTTTAGTGGGGATAACTTTGCTCCATATAATCAAAGAGAATCAAATGTTCCTGACATATTTCTCTAGGGGAACACATTCCATTTCTGAGGTACTGCTGCTCAGATTTCATATACACTATCCAGATGCGTTCCCCTTTAACACATTTTCCAATAATTAGCCACAGCCAGAGAAATATCCCAATACCCAATGATATATTGATAAGGACACATATTTATGAACTGGGATTTTAATGCAGTATCTTTATGACTTCATTTTTAGAATAATAGGTTATATGCCTCAGAGATAACCAAGGGGAAATTTGCAATGTCTCTGGGAATTAAACAAAACTAACTGGAAAGGAATCACAATTTCTTAGTTTTAGATTAAGAATATGTGTGATAAAAAGTAATTTATTTGACAAATTCTATATGTTGTTCCATATACATGTTGTACACTATAATGAGGTAACTGATTTTCTAGATTATTTTGAGAGGTATAGAAAATCAGTAAAACATTCTAGAAATGATTTATTGGATAATTGAAAAATACTTTACTAAGGGCATGTATATATATAAAATACCTCTCAAAATAATGACATGATAATAGAGGTTATGTATGAGAAAAATCCTATTTCCAAAACAATATGAGAAAGGAAATGATAGACAGGAAATAACAGTATTATGTTGTGAGTTTATGAGCGTTATGATGAAAATGTTTGCCTTTAGGGTATATTGCAAGGATTAAGATATTTGGTCTAATTCTTGAAAACTATCCACTCATTTTTACTCTCTAGGTGAATCAGTCTGAATCTTACAAACATGAACAATTTTAAACTAGGGATTTATGGGTACATTTCCTAGAATATGTCTACAATTATAAAATCCTTGAGGCAATTTTAGATTCCTCAAGCACATTCTGAAAATAATTGACACTTTCATAGACCATTGAATCATATTAGTTATGCATTTTAATACACAGTAAACTCTTGTTCACATGGAATGGTAAATTGGAATCAGTTTGGTTATTGAGAGTTACAGTATAATCCATACATACATTATGAATTTTCAAAGAATTAGAATATAGTCAAATATATTTGACATAAAATCTATACTAATTTAATCTGCCCTTTTTGACTGTTATTTTTCTCCTCTGATGATACATTTATATGGTACTTGGCAGAAGACTAATAATGTACTCTAGCATATGAATTTCTTTTAAAACCAAAACCATAATAAGTTATTAGCTACATTTTTCTTTTACTTGAAAATGTCCACTGTGAAGTTATGCTTGCAGTTTTGTTTAGGCCATCAAATATGTTGAGCTTTTCCTATTCTGCTCTTTTTATACTCTCTATTGCTCATTCCTCAAACCTCCTGTATCTCCAAGAGTCTCTCAGCCGTATCTTCACTTCCTACGTTATATGTATGTGTGTATATATGTATAAATATTTGTATGTATATATGTACATGTATTTCTGCTCATCTTTACTTCCTACTTCCTTTTTCTTTTCCACATCTAATATTTCTCCCATTATCTCACATCTACCACTCTGCATTATCCAACTCATTGTTTCATCAACTTTATCCTTGCTTTTCATATACTACTACTTTTTCCTCTATATTTGTCTATTTCCATGGTCTATGAATGCTTTCAAGCCACCCTCATTCTAAAAATAAAGATAAGGCAATGTTTTTCATTATTCTTGCCTTTCTCTCTGGTTAAATTCTTAGTTATATTTCTAGACTGCAGAATTTTTTTTTTTTTAAAGCCTCCTTGTACCCAACAGTAATCTTGAATTCCTGGACTCTCCTTTATGATTCATCCTTACCTTTTTACTAAAACTGCTTTCTTGAAGTTCACCTGTGACTACCTGGTGGTCAGATCCAATAGCTTATTTTCAAAGAAAAAGAGGGCTAAGTAAAATCAAATGAAGCACCCACTTCCACAAACCACTTTTGTATTAGTCAGGTGACCATTGCTGCACTAGAAAACACACCTGAATGTACACAATAGCTTAAATATGATAGAAGTAGTCATTCTTGTAAAGTCCCTATTGAGAGTCCTTTGGTGTGTGCCTTTCTTCCAAGTCATGAAACAGGGACTCAGCCATTCCCATCTTGTGGCTCTACCATTTTCAGCACATGGATCCGATATTACTCTGCTCATCTGTATAAAGCTGTTGGAAAAGTAAAGAGGATGAGGTTGTGTGTGAGAGGTTTACGTGTTCTTACCTAACTACCACTTCCACTCATACTCCATTGACTATAACTTAGCCTTAAGACACATTAAATTTCAAAAGGAGGTGGTAAATATAATCTGTGTCCACAAAGAACAGAAAATGAATTTGATGAGCATGTGCCCAGTCCCTGCCACATCAAAATTTTCATTCTGAAATTTTTGTTTCTTCTATCTACCTCCTTAATTTTTAAATTCTCTCATTAGGTGTGAATATTTCAGATGGGACCCTAGCTATGGTTAACATGATCATTCCCTTCCTCTAACAGTGAATGACAAGACAGAACATTCCATTACAAAGAGCAACCAAGACTGTCAGCTGACTATCACAGAGTAATAAAAGCTTTGCAAAATAGAGATTAATTTTCATCTCAAGTTATCATGTATGGCCCAACATTGTTTGAGGAATCCACAGAGGCCTCCTTTATCCTCTTCAGTTCTACTCCTTAATCACTAAAAGGGCATAAAGAGGTTTTATTCTCACATCCAGGTACTTTCATACTGATAGCCTCTCCTCTAAAGAGGCTCACTCTGTCCATCCCTCTTCTTCCACTCCTTTCATTCTCAGTTCACATAATAAATTATTATGGTTAACATGCTTAGAGATTAATATCTATTTAGTACATTTTAGTATTACTGCTTTCCAATAGTCAGAGAAAGCACAATTGCCTTTTCAATATATATTTTAAAATATATACATTATAGTGTGAGTTTATTCTGAGCCATTCCTTTATAGACAGGTTATTCCATTTATCATATATTTGTTATAAAGCCTTCGTTTGTTTCAATGTGGGAGAGAGGCATACATCATATTGCAGTTTAGTTTTAGAAGACTGTAAATATATATTTGTTGAATAAATTTCCTGTTTCAATTTTTCTGATTATTTTAGCACTTGTGAATATTAGCATAATTAAAAAAATTATCCAGAGGACAGTGCTTTGCTAATTATAAAGAAAGGAAAAAGCAACAATATGTTATGTTAGTCTAATTAACTTGATCATTGTAATAGTCAAGCATTACCTAGGACCAAAGTTATATTTTTGCATACCTAATCCAGTTAAATTGTCTTCGTTGATTTGTGCCTGCCAAGATTCCCAAATCTTCATTTACATTGTTCAAGGAGCAAGATATGTTATTCAATTTTATTTCACTTAGTTTTTTTTTCCAAAATAAATGATGTATTTCCTCTATTCTGGGGAAGTGGAATCTATACAAAAGTTAATTTACTGTCCAAAATTCCCTTAAAAGTCCATCAGCTTGAAAGATCAGTTTTATTTAGCGTTTCAAGAGTCAGAAGAACATAAAGCATATTCTCAATGGTTAGTTCTATTGAAAAAGATTTTGAGTTGTTCCATTTCAATTGGATGGTAACTTTTTTTTTAAGATGTTTTCAATTCAACCTCTGTTGTATCTGATATTGCTTCTAAATTAGCACTAAAGAAGGAATGAGTTTGAGATAATAGAATGGTTCTTAAAGTACAAAGAATATAACATGAATTTGTGAAAATTGTTCTCACTGAGTTAAAGAATCCTATAATTTTAGCAGGATTGAAATTATGCAGACATAGAATTATATTTTTTGAATGTAAAAAAATATAAATTGTTACCTCTTCATTGAATTCAATTTAGTGGCAGATTTAGATATAGCACCATTGGTGTATGTTCATCTGTTTCAGGGGTATCAGTTTCTATGTGATTACTTGATTTAATTTAGTTGTGAAAAATTCATGGTTGAAAATCAATTTTATTATATGTAGAGTGATCATACAGCTTGCTTTACTTTGGAAAGTACAGAATTTTACCATGACAGTGCTGGTATAATCATTAATAAATCCTCCCTTTACTCTTAGAAGGTCCTAATTTGAATAAATTATATACTTATTATAGATGATACATTATATAACTGCCCTAATCATAAAAAAGCAAAACTTTTTTAAAAAGTATAAATATTATACATTATGTATAATTTATGAGTTACTCAAAGTTAACGAAGGAAACACTTTATTTTTCATAGTTAAAATTCAATCTTTTAAAATAAGAGTTGTTAATACTCCTTATGAACCTTTATTGCTCATGATACTGTACACATGTCATATAATTTTATCTGCGTAACAGCATTATTATACAGATGTCATGAGCATCATCATTTAACAGTTGATACAACTGAAGCTGTGAAAGTTTAAATGACATTCTTACAGCTATGCAGCTGGTAAATGGTGGAGTGGGGATGTGAATCTATTCTGACACAAGAAGCAGAGAGCTTAACTATGTATATAGAGGCTTCCCTGAGAGACTAACTGAATCTAGTTATTATTTTTATGTAGTATTTTATAATATCATGAAGAATTTGACCACTAATGACATTGAATTTGGAAATGTTCTCGTTTATTTTTGAGAACACAGTTTGAATGAATTGCTGACATGGAAGCCATGTTGTAGTACATTGATTCTTTTGGATTTTTTTTCCATTTATTCATTCAGTGAATATATATTAGATGCCTACTGGTCAAATATTGTTCTAAGTGATTGAGAATCAGAGAGAAGTGTCTGTGCTCAACGAGTTTACATTCTAGATGGAGAGACAAATAAGGTATAAAAAAATATCCCTTTGCAAAGTGCTATTAATATATATCACACTTCAGAATATACTGAAATTGTATAAAGCAGGCAAGAAAAAGTGAGATACAATTGCAACTTTCAAAAGGTTTGTCATAGAAGATTTATCTTCTGAGAAGGTGACATTTGAGCAATGCTCTAAATTAAGTAAGGAAGTCAATGTTATATGATTACCATACTTAAAAAAAAATTTTTTTCCATCTTTCATTTGTGTTTTCATTTCCCTGGCCTGCAATTATAGTCAAGGAGACCATACACATCTGAATATTCATAAAATACTTCAACTTTTGACTTCAGCTTGAAATTTGCTGTTAAGAAAAAAGAAATTGTTTACTATACCACTCATGGTTGATATTGTGAGTGCTCACTTGTATTGTTTTCCTTTTCTTCTTGGCTCAAAGAAGCTACACTCCCAATCACTGCAAAAGGAAGGGACATGGAACCAGTTCTAGATTATGGACTGTGAACATAAGTGAAGCTTATCACCTCTGGCCCAGAGCATAGGAGAGAAATGTGATATCTCCAGAACTACCCTTTCTCTACTGTAGCAACCAAGGAATACACACATTTCTGGAGGTATACATTTGTGGAGCTTCTGTTAGCTTGGATTCCTGAGTGACAGATTGAGATAGATATTGTGAGTGAGAAATAAACCGTTGTTGTGTTAAATCACTGAGACAGCTGTTGGCACAAGTCCCATGGATGAAATATATTATAGTAGGTTGCCCGGATGAACTGCTGGAGAACGGCTGGTAGGAATGAAAGAAGCAGAAAGGGAAAGGATAGGTAGACAAAAGAACATGGCAAAGTTTCCTGGATGTTGCTTATCTTGTTTGAGAAAATTTGCTGAAGGAAAAGAACAACAACCTAATTTTCAGGAAACGGAGATGCCAAAAGAACAGTCAGCAGAAATGATCAGATGGATAGGAGAACTTCTCCCTCAGCTCCATTTAGATAGAGTCATTCAGGCAAATGTTTTGGGGTAGGGGGCAAAATATTGGACACTCAGAAGAGCAGAAATCTGTCCCCTTCTCCCACTGTGGGAGTGATATTTACTTATATTTTCAAAATGCAAAGAAGTGGGTCCCACTTCTGGATATTCAGGGATAGTGACTTACTCTTTTCAGTTGTTGGTTATTTTTGAGAGCTCACCTAATGATAAAGGGACAGGTCCCAGATCTGTGGGTTAGACTGTTGCCATCACAGATACATTGTGAGCTTGCTTGGGGAGAGAGGTATATCAGTTCTGGAAGTCTCTTTCTACATGGCTTATAAAGATATGGACAAAGAGGATTGAGAAAGTACCCATCATAGAGACATGCTGTTTAAGATAGTCCAACAACCCACTGCTATAAAATCTGTTACAGTTTTCATGGCTCATCATGATCTCCCTAGATTCCTCTTGGCTTATATATAAAATAAGACCTATTAATGGTGTCTTAAAAGATCCAATAATTTCTCACTTAGGGGTGGGAGTGGAGGTGAAGAATTTATGAAAGAGCTGGGCATCACTGTCTGAATTTATCTAATATTCACCCACTTGGCCAGGTCTGAGTCTCTTGATTAATGATGCTCCAAATTTTGTCTGATTTTGCAAATGCTGAGTATTACCTATGTAATGACTGTGGAGTTATTCAGTCAGGAACAGTTCACGTGTGGTAGATTAAAGATAGCTACATTTTGGTTATTAACACTACTCCAGTGAAGATGTGGGATGAATGGTCCCTGCCCTTTAATCAGGATTTGATACTTCTTTGAATATGGTAGAAATGATGCTTTGCCACTTTCTGGTTCTAAGCCTTAAGAGACTTACATCTTCCACTTCCTGTTTCTTAACCTTTCCTTTTGGAGCCCTGAGCCACCACCTAAGTCCTGCTACCTAAATGAAGAGATAATGTGGGAAGAACCAGAGACTATGTATGGAGGGACTGGGGTCCAGTTGAGCCCAGTCTTCCAACCATCCCACCAGCTCACTTGAATACACCAAGTGACTCTAGTCAATACCATGTGAAGCACCTGAATAATCCAGCCAAATTCTGCTTGAATTTCTGGCTGAAAATAACATGAAATATAATAAAATGCATTTTGTTTTAAGCCATTGACTTGTGAAGTAGTTTTTTACCCAGCAATAGGTAACTGGAACTGTAAGTTTTCCAAAAGAGGAGTCTAGTAGGACATTTGTAGGATTAGGAGGGATTACAGAAGCAGAAAAAAAATAAAAAAAACCCAAAACAAAAAAACTTGAATTATTGGAAGGATATACAGCATAGTAAACAGAAAAAGAAGTTTCCAGTAAAAAGGACCAATAGATTGTTAAAATATTGAAGTATTTCAGTATTGGTTCCAAGACATGTGGCCCCTCCATAAAACTGTTCTTTTATCCAGTAATGAAAGAATTAACGCCAGGCCCCTCTATGACCTTGCATTATCTCTATGGCTTGCCTCACTTTTATTTGGTCAGTACCTATGCTTGTTTTTATACTTCTATTATCTCCAGAATTCAATGCCCCTGGAAATCTGTAGAGGTAATTCCAGCAAACTTCTTTAAGTGATCCTCATTTGCAGGGATGAAAGCTGGAATCTATGAAGCAAACGTAATTTGACCAGTTTTTGAGTCAATTTCTTTGCCATAGAACGGCATTATTTTGAGTTCATAAGTGATGGCAAGATTAGTGTTAAGAGTGTAATAAATTCAGTTTTTATCTTTGAGTAGAATAATATGCATATTGCTTATTTCCTTTAATTTTAATGTTGGTATTATTGACATTTTACTTTTATGATGAGTCACATTAAATGTCAATTCAAATAAGTAGAAAAGAAAACATAATTACTGTATTTAACCTCATTTTTACTCTCATCATGGAATGCTATAATTTGAATTAGAAAAAAATATATTGTATACATAAAGTTTAACCTTTATTGAATTAATCATTATACATTGAGATATTGAGATTGATTTAGGCTGAATTCTGATTGAAATGTTATCAATAATAACGTGCAAGATGTGTTCTTAAATTGTGCTTATGCTTTAAGTATTATAAAATACCTGGCAAGTTCTAAGAGAATCATTGTAACTTGAGAGTAAGAATGATTCTTATTTAAATATTTTAATTTTAAATATTAAATATTTAAACATTTGATTGAAACTAATGACAAAAACATTAATTCATTGAAATTAGGTTTATTCCAAGGCAAAAACACCTAACCATTGCTTCTTCTAATTGGTAGGACATCTACAAATAATGAATAAAAGTAATAATGAAAAAATAGTGATTTCTTAAAGGAAGAAAAAATATACCAGTATCTCTGCAGATAATCTTTAATAAAAACTGACTTTCCTAGGAGATGAATATGCCTATTCTTGCTTTTGATGTATTTGTATAGTTGGTTCACATTGTCATTCCCAGGTCTCATATTTTCGATTACGTTCATAATGCTGACCTTAAGTGAATAATGTGTTTTAACCACAGGAGAGGGTTAGAAAGTTATGATATTCTGAACTGAGAATATATTAGGTTTTTCTTCAAAATTTCAGCCAGGAAAAGATGTCAGAAGAGCAAACACTAGAGAGATCTTGCAATAAAAAAAAAATCATTAGAAAACTGATCTTTAATAAAATTCACTCAGGAACTATTCTTCAGGGCCCGTTTATTTAAATTCCATAGAAAAAGAAGTGATGACTTTTTTGTTTGACTATAATAGTAACATTTGCTCAATGTAGATATAACCATAGAATGCACTATTGGATTGTATCTGTTTTCCAGTATGGGCTACTAAAAATTTAAGTATGCACTGGAAAGGAGATAAAAAAAAGAATAACTCTTCTAAAATTTGTTATATCTAGGGAAATGCTGCTAACTTTTTAACAAATCACCCTAAATTAGTATTGCAATAAAAATCGTGGCTATTGGAAGCACTGCCTGTGTTCCGGTTGTGAGGTAATTTTAATTGTAGTCTGGTATTTTGCTCTTGTTGTATTTATATATTTTAGAATGTATTCCAGGGTTACACAGTTTAAAATTTTGTCTTTTTTTGTTTCTGCTTCTCTCTGCCCCCTAATAAATATATGGGCTCTCTAACTTCTGGCCTTTCTTAAAATTTGAAACTCTTTTCAGCAAGCGATCACTTTATTTATTCCCATATTTTTGAACTGTGTGATGCACTTTTCAAGAGCTGGAGATATTAAATAACCTCCATACATATATTAATAAGTTTGATCCTTGTTTTTTCCCCTTGATAACTGAAAGCACAATTTGATATTTATCTGATTTTTCTTTTCTCTTGTCAACTTTATATTGATTGTGTATGTAACACTGTAGAATACAGAATTAATTTCACAGTTTTAATCATCACTTTTATAGCAATTCAGAAGTAAGTGATACCATTTTCTGTTAGGCTATTTTTGCATAAGAGCTAATGATTTAAGGTAAGTGCCCACCTGCGATTTGTTTATATTTTTTAAGGAAAATAACCCCTTATTGCTGTAAGTTGTAGAAGAATCAAAACAACAGCAAAAGTCACACTAGAACTAATAAGTCATACTAACCTTAAAACTTTTGTGACCAAAGTATAATTGATAATATCTACACCGTTCAAAATGTAATAGCTGTATGTGACAATTTACTTTCATATTAATATAAATGAAACAATTAAAAATTAAAATTTTTGGTCATATTAGCCATCTTTCAGATGCTTAATATTCACGTCTGGCTACTGTCTGCCATATTGGATAGTGCAGAGTTAGAAGATTTTCAGCATCTCAGAAAGTTCTATTGGAAAGCATTACTCTAAAAATCAAAGTTGTGTGAATTTTGGATGCAGTATCAAGTCTGGAGTAGATAATTTTTTAAAGAATGGCAATATTATAAAGTAAAATTATAATTTATTATAAAATTTGAACTTTTTTGAATAACTTTAGATTTGTGGAAAAGTTGCAAAAATAGTATACAGAGCTCCCATGTACCCCACACTCAATTTTTTATATTATTAATATCTTTTGTTAGTCTGGTACATTTGTCATAATCAAGGTACTAATATTGATACACTATTATTTAATAATATTTAATAATAGATCAAAGGTTATCCTTTTCTCAGGTTTCCTTAGTTTTACCTACTATCTTTTTTTCTGTTCAGGACTCCATTCAGGATCCCACATTACATTTAGTCTTCACGTCTCCTTGGGTTTTTCTTGACTGTGACAGTTTCTCAGACTTTTCTGGTTTTGTTGACTTTGGCAATTTTGAGGTGTACTGGTCAGGTATTTTGTAGAATGTCCCTCAATTGGCATTTGTCTAAAGTTTTTCTCATGATTAGACTAGGGTAATGGGTTTTTGAAAGGAAGACCACAGACATCAAGTGACATTTCATCATATTATATCAAGAATACATTCTATTACATTTTCTAATATTGTTGATGTCATTCTTGACACCTGGCTCAGGTAGTGTGTATCAAGTTTCTGAACTGTGAAGTTGCTTCCCACCCCAGCCCCCTTTCCATACTGTATTCTTTGGAAGGAAGTTACCATGCACTGCCCACATAAGGAGTGAGAAGTTATGCTCTACCTTCTTGAGAACAGAAGTATCTACATAAATAATTTGTAATCCTTTTGGATAGAGATTTATCTAGACTACTGTAATGATTTAACCTTTTCCAAATGAAAACAGAAACGTCACCTGTGACTTTTATTGGCTATATGCTATCTTGAGAAGAATTTGCCTACTAGACCCTGGGCATTTATAAAGGATGTATCTGACTTCATAAAGAAGAAGAAATATTCGTAAAAGTCTCTTCCATTTTTCTTAGATCAAATTTCTATTGAGACTTATTTGTTTATTAAATTATTTAAATAAATAAATATTTATCAAGTCCTAATATTCACCACACACTCTTCTATGTTTTGGAAATGTATCATTTAAATAAAAGACAGTAATGCCCACTCTCATAGAATTAATATACTGGTGGGGGTTGCAGACAATAAATCATTAAGTATAATATAATATACCTGATGGTATTAAGTGTTATGGAGAACATAAATCAGAGAACAGAGGTAGTGAGTTTTGGGTTGCTATTTTAATTATTTTTTCCAGTAAAAATATTTCAGGTCATTTATTTATTTTTATTGAGGTATAGTTGACATATAATATTCATTAGTTTCAGGTGTACAACATACTGATTCAACAATCAAATACGTTACAAAATGATCACCATGAAAAATCCAGTAACCATTTGTCACTCTACAAATTTATTACAGTATTATTGACTATACTCTTTATGCTGTGTATCTTGTCTCTGTGACTTATTTATTTTAAAACTGAGTTTGTATCTGTTAATCCCCTTCACCTATTTTGACCAATATGCCAGCCCATCCCCTCTGACAACTACCAGTTTGTTCTCTGTATCTGTAAGTCTGTTTCTGCTTTGTTTTATTTGTTCACTTGTTTTGCGTTTTTTTTAGATTCCACATATGAGATCATATGATATTTGTCTTTCTCTGTCTGACTTATTTCACGTAGCATAATGCCCTCCAGGTCTATCCCTGAAATGGCAAGATTTCATTATTTTTATGGCTAAGTAGTAATCCATTTTATGTATATATACACACATTACTCCTTTATCCATTTATTGATGGACATTTATGTTGCTTTCATATACTGGTTATTGTAAATAATTCTGCAGTAAACTTAGGGATGTATGAATCTTTTTGAATTAGTGTTTTCATTTCTCTAGGTAAATACACAGAAGTGAAATTGCTGGATTGTATGGTCATTCTATTTTTAATTTTTTGTTTTTGTTTTCTTTGCGGTATGCGGGCCTCTCACTGTTGTGACCTCTCCTGTTGCGGAGCACAGGCTCCAGACGCGCAGGCTCAGCTGCCATGGCTCACAGGCCCAGCCGCTCCGCGGCATGTGGGATCCTCCCGGACCGGGGCATGAACCCATGTCCCCTGCATCGGCAGGCGGACTCTCAACCACTGCGCCACCAGGGAAGCCCTATTTTTAATTTTTTGAGAACTCTCCATACTGTTATCCACAGTGGATGCACCAATTTGCCTCTCTACCAACAGTACACAAGAATTCCCTTTCCTTCACATTCTTGTCAACATTTGTTATTTGTTGTCCTTTTGATCATAGCCATTCTGACAGGTGTGGTGTGAATAGTGTGTGTTGAGGTAGCATTTGTGCAGTGAATGTATGAAAGTGATGGAGGAAGCCAGGGAATATCTGAAGAAAGCATTTCAAGCAGAGAGTACAGTAAGTACAATGACCAACATGTTCTATCATTTGTTAGGTGAAAGTATGGCTACAACAATATAAAACAAGCAAAGAAAATGCAGCTGAAGTGGTAGTGGGAGGGTGGTGGTAGCTAGATCATCTGGGTCTTTTGGCAATTGTGGAAATTTTTAATTTAATTCTGATGGAGATAGGAAACAATTGGATGGTATTGAGCAGAGGAGAGATGTGACCTGGCTTACATTTTATGTGTGCTGGTTGCTAAAACATAAGGATAGCAGAAAAATAAGTTAGGATATTGCAAATACATAGGATAAAATTTGTTGGTGGCTTTGACATAGAGTGACAGTCTTTGATCAAAGTGATCTTCTTTGGTAGAAGAATCCCAGTTCACATCTGGTGTCTTATTCCTTGTGTCTTATTCCTGAAAGTGTATCAGTTGGGACAATAACTTTATGGTAACCTTATATAGTCTAGTATGGTAGTGTTGGAGGTGATAAGAACTGGCCATGATCTGTATGTGTTTGGAAGATGGATACCAAAAGGATAGGCTGATGGCTTGGGTAAAGGCTGTGAGAGAAAGAAAAAGGTCAAAAATAGCATCTGAATTTTTGCCCTGAGCAACTGAAAGTATAAATTTGCAATTTATTGAGATGTGACAGTCACGTGAACAGAAGGATAGAATAAGAATTTTAATTATGGTGAATTTGAGATGTCCATAAGAGTGCTATATCATCAGGTGTTTATTAAATATTTATGAAATTCAAGAGTGAAGGATCTAGTTGGAGATAAATATTTGTCGTGTTGTGGAGAAGAGGAAAATCAATCTTGGGATTGATTTAATAAAGAAGTGAAGGAGAATAATTGGAAACTCAGAATAGATAGTGCTTTCAGGGAGTTTTGCTGTAATAGGGTATTGATAATATTTACCTCACAGGGTTTTTGTGAGTATTAAATATTATTGGAAAAATGCCAGAGTATTGACAGAGTCGCCTATGTAAATATTTGATATCACTATATATTTTGACTGAAGTAAGCATTTTGACGTGTAATTTGAAATTGGAATTTGGGGGAGGAGGGAGAAAGAATGATTTGGACACAGTAATATGGTATAAGGATGACCATTATTTTAAGATAATTTACCTTGAGATCACACCTGGGGTTCACAAGACAGCCAGTTTGGGTTAAAAGCAAAAAGGAGAGTGAAGATTATCTCAGAGAAGTTGAGCGTGGTATGATTTTAGTACTGAGGGATTGTGGAGTTACAGAAGGAAGAGTGATAAGGGGAAGAAGTTTGGGAGAGGGAAGATGGAGGGTCAGGGCTATATGCGCTAAGTGTGTTTGGGGCCAATGACTAATGGGCATAATGACAGAAAGTTCCCATGAACCCAGAACAAGTTGTGGATGTGAGACTGTAGTAGTGGTTGCTATGAGAGAGGGAAGGAAAGAGGTCGCCAGGTAAAAGCAGACTTTTATTGCCCCTCTTCACCTCTGCTGCTGTAGGAATGGAGCAAGGTATGGCAGTCTTACTCAAAGTGGATGGATCCTGGGACTCTTCCTTTCCTCTTGTTTATGGGAATATGGAAGGCAGAGTAGGTACAGTGCATCAGAACTGGTTTCTTCTTCACCTAACAGCACATAGAATTGTGGCACTGACTCTTTATTAATGCCAATAAAGGAGCAGAGGCCAGCCACATATATAGGAGACCACAGGAGCTCATGTTTGCTGAATAGAGCATATCAGCATTCTATACACTAACTTCCATCAGATATCACCAAGTAATTTTTTATTATATGGATAATTTTATTTTCAAGACCTTGTGGGTAATGGAGAGATTATGAAGGTAGAGGTGTCTTATTCTCTGAAGAAAACCAGTAGAGTAGAAGGAAATCCATATTTCCCAGAGAGCTGTATACAACAGGTAGCATTTGTTAGGTTTCAGATGAAAACATATATACCAAGAGAGCAGAGGATTGAAGTCTTGGATCCATAGCAATATGGCAGTGAGTGAACTCTACTGGTATAAGTGAGAAATAGCAATTTTAGTAGTTGCTATAAATTAGAAATACCGAAAATAGAGAAAGATTGAAAAGAAAGATTTTAAAGAATATTTGATATGTAATGAGCCATGTAAACTCTGCTCTGTCTTTTAATGAAAACCATATTAAAGATCTGCATTATTCAAAACTTTCAGATTTTGCTTTTCAATGATGGTAGCTATCTAGCTCTATATAAATGATACTGAGAAACTTATTTAGATATATCCAGTATATCATCTACTTCAAAGCAAAGTGCCTGTTTCTTTCTCTTTTTCATCTCTCCATAGAACCCCTATGCCTATCAAAGTGTTTTAGCACACAGAAGAATTCTATTAATATTTTTGAATGAATAGATAAATGATTAAATGGCTCCCTCCTGCCATCTAGCCTCCATTTCAAATACTATCATCTGTTGATATCCCCAAGGGATTGGTTTCAGGACAGACTATATATCAAAATCCATGGAAGCTCAAGTCCCATAGTGGGCTCTCCATATCCAAGAATTCCTGCATCCATGGATTCAAAGGCAGATGTGGAACTGTGGATAGAGAGGGCAGATTGTATTTATTTAAGAAAAAATATGCCCATAAGTGGACCCACACAATTCAAACCCTTGTTGTTCAAGTGTCAACTATACATGCTCCCTGAACAGAAATCACTGTTTATAATAGAACTTTAGGGGTGTTGCTCAGTGTTAAAATAGAAAACTATACATTCACAAAAAGTGGAACACCTAGATAAATTTTGGGGTCAAATGGCATCAAAATGTTATTGAAAAGAGAAGAATACTTAAAATTCTGAGTTACCGATGATTCTCACAGTCTTACATTTTCTTATTTGAAAATAATTTATCGGGCTTCCCTGGTGGCGCAGTGGTTGAGAGTCCGCCTGCCGATGCAGGGGACACGGGTTCGTGCCCCGGTCCGGGAAGATCCCACATGCCGCGGAGTGGCTGAGCCTGTGAGCCATGGCCGCTGGGCCTGCGTGTCCGGAGCTGTGCTCTGCAACGGGAGAGGCCACAACAGTGAGAGGCCCGCATACCGCCAAAAAAAAAAAAAAAAAAAAAAAATTATCAGTCAATAATAAAGTATTCAATTCAGTTCAAAGACATCTTGGAAACAGCATTTGCATACGTTAAAGAAACCTAGGCTCTAAAGTCTTTAAGAAATTTATTTCATTCATGGATTTGGGGATGTTATTTATGAAGTTGAGAATCATTACAGCACAGTGTAATTTTATTTCTTGCAGGGTGCTTGATGATAAGATTTGCTGTGTCAATTTGTAGAGCTGTAATGGGCTCCTTCTTGATCATCAAAAGCCAGATAACTTCTTTGCATCATAACTTGATTTGAAATACTCAGCAGTCATAACTTTTGAAAAGACACACTAAATTATAATGCAATGCTTTATGTCTTTTCTCCCTAATCTTTTGGAAACAGAACATAAAACCAGAAGCATCAGTCAACATTCCACTTTGATGATGTTTGTTAGATACTCTCAAAGTGTTTACACAATGATTCAGCAATGTTTTTGACAAAGAAAGCCCTTTGGGGGCATTAATTTCCAGGCAGTGCATTCAGTAAGTAGTATCTATATGCGATTGCTGATCAGGAAGTGTAAATTACATTCACAACTTAATTGGTGCTAGTAGCAAGAGAAATAGAAGCTTAAAATATCTAAATAGCTAATAAGTCATTAAAGCAGAAATTTTATAAATTTTTATAGAGTCCTAGGAATCAACATAGACTTCTTTATAAGTTAAATTAAAAATAAAAAGAAATTTACATTGGATAGGTTAATAAGCAAATAATAAAGATATTACTCTCTACTAAATGTATATATTTAGTTACTGTTTATCACTGAAGATATGCCAGCTTATTAATGCCCTGCTTTTTTACTGCTTTCACTACATTTTTCTAAGTGAATATTTAGCTTTGGAATAGAGACTTCTTTGCCAGAGACTAATTTAAATAAAATTACATATTCACATTTAAGTACTTAAGTATCAGATATACTTTTAAAACTGTTGAATAATTCCAGAAATCCTCCACATGTAAATAAAGAATTCTTGTTCAACAAACCTTAACCTAGACTTTTCAAAATGTTGTGTCCTTTCCTCAAAAACAAAAATAATGAAAGCAATAAATAAATATCTGAGTCATGGAGAGGACTGTGTATCATTTATGTTTCCTTTTGTTACTTATTTGTATTTTTCAGTTTTAAAACCTTATCATGGGTTATTTTAATACTAAGGTCAGATTTAGTTTGTAAATAAACAAACACTTCTTATTTAAGAAAGAAGCCAGATATTCATTTTGAAGTCCAACTAAAATTTTGAGGTTACATTTCCACTGCAACAAATCAGTGTTATAATTTTTTTTTCAAAAGAGCATAACAAAATCCATTTAATTTCTTTTTTCTTCTCCCAGTCTCCTCTAGTTAAAAATAGATAATTTGACTGCTGATCTCAGGAACAATGCATTATTTGAAAGAGTCTTCAGGGCCAGATCAGGGCTATGTTGCTATGGTGATTTTACTATCAGCATAAGCACTGTCATTCTCCAGCAAGTATTTTGCTATATAGTCTTAGAAAGGCCCTCACCATACACATCACTCCTGTGAAAGGCAAGTAACTTGAATTCAAAGTAGTTGTATTCAGAAGACTAATACATCTATGCTAATGGAATGAGTGTGGTAAGTAGTTTAATTCCTCTAATTCTCCTAACAGAGGTGGTTTCCAATTTAACGTAAAGAATATATACAGTGTCCTTTGCATATATATAACACAGATAATGAAAAAAAAAGATTCTGAGTGCTTGAGAGAACTTGGAAAATATTCAGTAAAACCTCTTTTTATAGGCGAGGTAATAGAGTCAGAGAGACTTAAATGAATAGTTTGAACTCAAACAAATGTATTAACTAAAATTCTCTGGGTTATAGCAGTGATAACAACTCAGACCATTTAAACATAAATAAACAAAATATTATAAACATACTGGAGAGTCACAGAAATAAAGGGAGCGTTGAGAAATGAGGGCAGCATGAAAGACCTTTCTGGAGTGCTGATATTACTGAACTCGGGTCCAGCTGCTTGCCACTCAAAAGTAAATACTGTAAAGGCAAGTGCTGGTAGGAACTGAAAAGCTACTTTAATCAGAAAGCCAGCAATCTGGGGAGAAGGCGGACTCGTGTCCCAAGACCAACTCCAAAGATTCTGTTTGGCCATGCAGGTTTTTTTTTTTTTTTTTTTTTTTTTTTGGTATGCGGGCCTCTCACTGTCATGGCCTTTCCCGCTGCGGAGCACAGGCTCCAGATGCACAGGCTCAGCAGCCATGGCTCATGGGCCTAGCCGCTCCGTGGCATGTGGGATCTTCCCGGACCAGGGCACGAACCCGTGTCCCCTGCATCGGCAGGTGGACTCTCAACCACTTCGCCACCAGGGAAGCCCCAGCCATGCAGGTTTTTAAAGGGACAAAAGGGAAATAATCTCAGTTAATCATTGAGATAGCAGATCAGATTTGTCACCATCTCCCATTGCATGCAGACTTGTCTACTCCTTGTGATCTTTCTTTAAATGCTATCTTGTCCACACAGTTTTTTTGTGAGATTACTGAAGGGGAGGCTGGGGAAAAATACTTGGTCATCTTTTAATCACTTATTCTTCATTTCTATTTCTTTTTTCTAAGGAAAAAAGCAACAGGTTAGGCAAAGTATTGTGTGTTCAAAAGAGTGGAAAGGTGTGCTTGGGCTGGAGGTTAGTTAAAATATAGATTTGCTGAGTGACAGGACAAAAGGGGCCTCCTGCAAAGAGCTCTTTCCTGCAAAGAGTTCTTTCCTGCAGAAAGTTGTGTACAAATCCCCACTGTCAGTCATCATTCCATTTTTATGGGATTATGGCTGAAGGTCTATCTTCTGTAACTTTTCATGCTGATATAGGACGCCGTATTCTTAGAGTGGAAGGTGTTGACTTGGGTCTGTAGCATCATCTCTTTGCTGACAATTTTAGTTGCCTGCTTACATATATGAGCAGAGCAAGTTACAGTTATTTTGATACCCACAAAAATACAGATAATTATGAGCAATAATGTTACTCTCATTCTCGAGGCCAGTTCTTGGAATGGTACTAGCCATAAGTACTGCTCAAGACAGAGCAGCTTATGTCATGGCTACAGTCTGGTCATCATGCAGTTAGATTTTTCCCTCTGGTGGCAGTTATAGTTATCTGTAAAACAACTCTGGAATGTGCATCAGACACTGGAAGATTCTGTGACTCTATTGTCCTAATAATTAACTGTTTGAGCCTACTCTTTTGTGACACAGGGAGGCCTGGGAGATTTTAGCTTTTCTACAGTCAGGAGGCAGGGGGCGTGGAGTAGTCTTTGTACTGGGAGGCGGGAGGCAACAGGGTTTTGCTCCGTTTCACTGATAATTAATGTAACACATTTCTAAAAAAAATTCCTAGTTTCCTTTTTTTTCTTTTCTAATAATTTTAGGATCAAAATTTCAAATTCTGCAACTGTATTAGCAGTAACAGAAGTTAAAGATTCATTTTCAAGGTACATTTGTCCACCATCCAGTTTCATAAGGATTGAGTCTTAAGCCACTGCAGTCATTGACTGACTGTACAACCTGAAAGGAATTCAGGATGAAAAACATGATAAAGGCACTCTGTGCTTTGGGGAAAAAAAGCCTTTTAGACAGTTAGATATCTCAGGAAGAATGTCAGTGAACCCAAGTTCTTACACATTCACATACATAGGAAAAAACCCCCACTAAAATCATTAATGGAGATATCTGTTCCTCCTGAATAACAGTAACCTTTTATTGATACGTATGCTTGACTGCATGTATTCCCTGGCCCAAACTATTTTTGTACTGCCCACCCCCTCCTCAGAGCAGTTCCTCAGACCTATCTGAGAGGGTATCTCTTGGATAGTAGTCCTCTGACCCTAAATAAAACTCAATTCATAGCTCTTAAGTTGTGTGTTTTTTTCAATTGACATATTATTATCTATATAATATTGTCTTACTATATATATAAATATAATTTATCACTTCATGTACTGAGGTCTTTTTTATGCACATGTTATTTTCTAAAAATAATTTTATTTATAAAGATCTTGAACATATTTCATTAGATTTATTCCTGTATACCATATGGGTTACTGTTTCTGTGAATTGAGTTTTTAAAAAGTTTCATTTCAGAATTAGTTTTGCTAAGCATAAATGTATGGATTTTTATACCATTTTTTTATATTTTAATTTTGCTTACTCATTATCTTGCCTGTAGATGCTTTTGAGTTTTCCACATGGGCAATCATTGCATAAAATTATTACATTTAAAATGATTCCTTTACAATTCCTGTATGCTTCACTCCTTTTTCTACTATTATTGGCTTGCATAGGACTTCTAGTAAATATCCTGTTGATTAAAATCCATAATAGTGGATAACTTTGTTTTTTGCTTTTGGATAATATCTTACAATTCTTTTATCACACTGATATTTGCTACAGATTTTTGATAGGTAGTTTTTATTAAATTAAATTTTTTCTTAAAATTCTGCTGTACTAAAGTATTTGTCATTAATGATCTTTGGTTTATCTAATATTTTTATTCTAGCTAGTACTAAAATCATGATTTTTTTCCTTCAATCGATTCCTGTGGTAAAATTCTTAAAAAGATGTTCTTTACATTCCTAGGAAAAATCCCACTTGATCATGATGTGTGTGTGTATGTGTATTTATGTGTAAATAAACATATATGTATCCATATCACTGGTGTTTTATTATTTCATTTATGTTTTTTGCATTTTGATTCATAAAGGAAATTGCCCCACAATTTTCTTTTCTTTTAATACTGTATTTCTCAGGGTTCTCCAGAGAAACAGAACCAATTACAGATATATATATATTTAATCACATATATATGATTTATTATAAGACATTGGCTCACACAATTTTGAAGACTAACAAGTCCTAAGATACGCAGGGTGAGTTCACAAGCTGGAGACCCAGGAGAGTCAATGGTGTAGTTCCAGTTTTAAGGACACAGGCTTGAGATCTAGAGAGAGCTGATGTTTCAATCTGAATTGAAGACAGGATAAAGCTGATGTCCCAGCTCAAAGGCAGTCAGGCAGGAGGAATCCTCCCTTGCTTGGTGGAGGATCAACATTTTTGTCCCATTCAGGCCTCCAAATAATTGGATAAAGGCCATCCACGTTAGGGAGAGCAATCTGCTTTATTCAGTCCATGGATTTAAAAGATAATTTTATCAAAAAACATTCTCACAGACATACCCAGAATAATGTTTGACTAAAAGTCTGGACACCCTGTGGCCCAGTCAAACTGATGCATAAAATTATCTACCACAAATGCCTTTCTTAGTTACCATTACATTAAAATAGATACACACAAATACCTGTAATTTTCTTGCCTTTTAAAATAGTAAATCAATATTTTGTATAAGCTAGAGTTTATTCATTTCTCAGACTTTTAATATCACTTCTAAATTATATTATGCAGGCATGGTGTTACCTTTGTGAATAGATTTTTACTGATGTTCCATAATTTTTGGTCTCTTCAGGTTTTCTTTTTTGACTAAGAATCAGTTAATTTAATAGTCTTGTCAGAGAACTAGCATTTGATTTTGTTGATAGTGTCTATTATTTCTTTACTTTTTTGTCATTATTATTTCCCTCCTCATCTCTTTGATTTTCTGTGCTGTTCTTAAATTGAATACTTATCCTATTAATTTTACATCTTTCTTATTTTCTTAATCTAAGTATTGAAGCTATTATACTTGTTGACCTGAAACAAATAGACTTCCAGATATTTCTTTAGCAAACATAGGTTTATTCTGGATCTGCAGAGAATTGCAATTTGGGGTTGCAAAATGCTGCACATATGAGAGCCATATGCAAGTTGCTGCACAGCAGGGGGGAGGAGAATGCTTTTATAGAGAGGAAGAGGGAGTTGGGAGGGCTGTAGCAAACAAACGGTCCATGACTTTTCGACTGAAAGCTTACCTGGAAAAAAGAATAGTCTTTCTTCTTCCTGTTGGGCTCTGCTATTGTTTCAGGGTGGGAAACCCTTCTTTTCGTCCCAACTCTAGTTGAGGTTTCTGTTTAATAATTTTTTAGACGCTCTAAGTATCTCTTGTTGCTTTTCTTTTTCATTCAGATCTGAATATTAAATGATTTACATTATATTTCTGTGACTTTTGAATTATTTAGAAGTATGGTTTTAAATTGCAAACCACAAGGCTCTTTTCCTATTATTTCTATGAGAGAAGGCTGAACTGACATAACAGAGCAGTCAAAATTGAGTGTTTCCACACTTGGCTCAACAGGAGTCAGTGGACTCAGCTGTACATGGTGATCACCTGAGAAATTCTTCCCTTCCATCTTCTGCCTAACCTGTCCTTTAGGGTTTGCTTGATCTTAATCTGCATTCAGTCAGCAGAAGCAATAGGAGCCTGGAGAAGTGTTCACAACTAGACCTGGCAATGGCATTTGCTACTTATGCTCACATTTTATTGCAGGGTAGTTAGATGCCTGGCTATATTTAACTGCAAAGGAAGCTAGGAATGTAGTTCATTTGGGTTGGCCAAAGAAGGGGAAGAAGATTGAAATGGAAGACTAGCTGGCAGTCTCTGCTGGTTTATGGCTTTTTGTATTTTCTTTTCCCTAGAACACATTGTCTGTATGATTTAAATAATTTGGTACTTGTTAAGACTTGTTTTGTAGTGTAATGAAGTTCAAATTTTGTAAATGGTACACATATGATTCTTGAAAAGAATACTATTTTACTGTTATTCAGGGTTCTTTATGCATCCATGAGATGCAGTTTATTGTGCTATATGAATCTTCTACATACTTATTTTTTCCTACTTTGTATATCTTTTTGAGAATTATGTTTTAAAATCTGCCACAATGAATGTGTATTTATCAATTTCTCCATGATATTTTCTCAATGTATAGCTTTTCTTTATATTAAGGTTATGTTGTTGAGAACAAGTGTGTTTTATTTTGTTATTCTGAAAAACAATTTTTCTTTTATCAACTCATTAGTTCTTTATCTTTACTTTACTTGCCTAAATTCCCTTCTGTCTAATATTGATAATACTATACCAGTTTTCTTTTGGTTAGTATTTGTGTGCATTACATTTTCTACCCTTTGCTTTCAAAATTTGTTTCATTGTGTTTAGGTATTAAACAGAAAAAGCTAGATTTTTCTTTCACTACAATTCAAGAATCTGTTGTTTTCAAAGCGATGATCATGAATCTGCGAAAACACTCTGATTCATATTTTAAGTGGGCTTCTGGGTTGGTGAAAACATGGAGTTGCTGGGAGGGTGGTGTGCCTGGACTCCAGAGCACGGAAGCTCCACAACTTTTCCCCGTACTTTGCCCTTTGGAAGAGATGCATTAGGCTGTTCCTGGGTTATATCCTTTTATAATAAACTGGTAGTCTAGTAAGGAAAAAAATTTTGTGGACTGTTGCCCACCGTCTTATTATGTGCTTACTTTGTGTTTTTAAATATTATGCCTGTTTTTTTGGTTACTCTCATTTTTTTGCTTTCCTTTATAATGGTTATATTTTTTATTTCTTTCTCCTAATTTGGATTTTGTATCATTTACATTCTATTCATGTTATTTTATATTCTTACATTTTAACATGTTTATTTGACTTAAAAATTCTAAAATAAATTTCATGGTCTCACTCTTCAGCCAATAAAAATGCCTTAGAAAACATGAAATTTTTACCATGTTCTTCCCATCTTACATGAAGAAAGGTCTACTGTTTGGTTTAACCTTGTTTTAAAATTCCCAACACTGGCTTTTTGTTTAAAAATACAGTTACTTCTTATTTTATTTAAAAGTATGTTTACAAATTTTCTGCTAGTCATGCTTTATAGGATTTTTACTCTTTCCTTCTAGGTACAATTTCCTTCTCATTAAATATTTCCTACCATAAGAATTGTTATTTTTGTTTGTTTTCTTTTAAGGTATTTCAATGCCCCTGTATTTTCAGAGTAACCCTAAAGTTTGATTTAGCCTTTGTTTCTTTTGGAGCCTCTCAGAGTTCCTGGCTCCAGTTCTGTTATTATATTAATTTCTTATATCATGATTCTGATCCCTGGAAGGTCCCAGATTCCTCACTTCTCTGAGGTTTTCCTTCCTTTCTCCCTTCCTCCCTCCTTTCTTTCTTTCTCTTCTTCCTTCCTTCCTTTCTTTCTTTCTTCCTTCCTTTTTCTTTCTTTCTTTCTTTTTCTTTCTTTCTTTCTTTCTTTCTTTCTTTCTTTCTTTCTTTCTTTCTTTCTTTCTTTCTTTCTTTCTTTCTTTCTTTCTTTCTTTCTTTCTTTCTTTCTCTCTTTCTCTCTTTCTCTCTTTCTTTCTTCTTTTCTTTCTTCTTTCTCTCTGCCATATTTTTCCCCTGTAGCACTTACCTAGGCTGGTGGGTCAAGAGCTTCTTATTACTTTTCCTTGAAAGCACAGCTCATTCAAAATTTCATCTTTATACATATCTATTAGTTCCATTTTCCTAATTCACACAGACCCAAATCCATGTCTTCTGTCTCCACATGGAGGTCAGAACCCAAGTCCTTGCACCTCACTGATTATTATCTAGAATTGAAACTCTTTACTGCTTTATCTTTGAATTCCCCCTTTATTTCTGGCATAAAATAAATTCATTTTCTTCCTTTTAATATTGGGTATGTGTTTTTTTATATATATCTAGTTTTTTTTAAGTGTTGGCATCTGGAGGAAAATTGAAGTTAGCTCTAGCCAACATATTTCAAGTTTTACATTGATTTCAAAGATAAAGTAATACTTTTGTGGGGCTTTGATGTGTTAAGCATTTTATTCTTTAAACCTACTTGGTCTAACCTCATCTATGTATAGACCTTTTAATTGTGAAGGTCTATAAGAATAAAATAGCTAGTTATTTTACCAGCAAAATGGGTTTATTTGGGAATAGCAGAAAATTGCAATTTGGGACAGGCAAGCTATGGTGAATCATGGGCAAGTGTGGAGATCAAAGGTGAAGGGTTTACTTTTATTAGGTTTTAAGAGGAAACTGGGGTGGGTTGTCTTGAACAAAATTTCATTGAAGAAGAACAAGAGTTCAAGGTTCTGGTGGTTTCTCATGGGCTGCAAGCAGTTATTAGAGGGTTGTTGCTGGGGCAGGGAGGGATCTTCCTTCTTTTCTTAAAAGCAGGAGATAAAATGACCATGTGATTAATGTCATTGCTTGTCAAAATTATTCTTATCGTCCTTCCTCCTGCTGATTATGCAGGCTGCACGGAGTGGTGAGCGTTTGAGAGCTCCCCCTTCAGGGCTTCCAGACTCCATTTTAAATGAGGTTTCCTTTCTTTCTTTTCGCATAATCAAGTCCTTTAACCCAATTGGTCTAAAACTAGCTAAACATTAGACCTTTTACATAAGACAAATTTTCAAAAATAAGGCCTACACATCCCTCCCACCCCCATTCTCATTTAATCATCTAGCATGAAATGTGGAAACTGGTGTTTTTAAAAGCTCTTTATGAGTTTCTAATGTCAAACAGGTTTTGGAATCACTAGTTTTACCATTTTCAATCTTATATCACTTGTGTCTTTTTTCTACAATAAAGATATCTAATTCTCAGTGTTGTTATCATGAAGAAAAAAAATTCTGTAGAAAAATTTGTTTGAAGATTATAAAGGGCCACATTCCAGTTTATTATATATCATACACAGTAGGAGATAAGAAATTATACTCTGAGGAGAAAGAAAAACCAAATTATTTGTAACCATGGGTTCCTTCTGTTGGATATTTTACTAATAGATGTTCCTCTAAACGTTGTATTATAAGGTGCTCTATTTTTAGTCAAATATTTTCAAACTATTTTTCTTGTAACCAGTGGTATCATAAATATCATTGTACTTATATCCTTCAGTAGTTTTGTCTTAATTTTTTTTTTTTTTTTTTTTTTTGCGGTACGCGGGCCTCTCACTGTTGTGGCCTCTCCCGTTGCGGAGCACAGGCTCCGGACGCGCAGGCTCAGTGGCCATGACTCACGGGCCTAGCCGCTCCGTGGCATGTGGGATCTTCCCGGACCAGGGCACGAACCCGTGTCCCCTGCATCGGCAGGTGGACTCTCAACCACTGCGCCACCAGGGAAGCCCCTTGTCTTCATTTTTGTAGAAGATTCTTAAAGATGTCTTAAAGACTGCTGTGCCAATGGGTATTTGTTTTTGAAATTTGAATAGATATTGCGTATCAGAATTTTACCAACAATGAATGGGAGTGTTCATTTTCCTTCAACCTCTGCAGTGCTGGTTGTAATGAGATTTTGGAGATTAAAAATTCAGTTGTTGAATTTTGTGTGTCAGATTAGTGCTGTATAAGAGAAAACGGAAACATTTTGGGTAACAAATTCATGTTCTCCTTTATCATTGGCCCTGGTAAAGTGCCTTGCAGGCAAAAATAGTTTTCCTCTGCCTACCTCCCTGATCTAATTTCCTCCTACTCTTTCATCATGCCAAATTTATTCAGTTACAAAGATGTTTAGTTGTGCTGTTTCAGAGCCATCAAACTTTGCTTTTCAGCCATTGTTTTCTGCTAAAATGTTAGCTCCTCAGAAAGCCTTTCCCAGACCATTATTAGTTTGCTAGGGCTGCCATAATAGAGGACCACAAACTGAGTGTCTTAAATCAAGGGTCCCCAACCCCTGGGCCATGGACCAGTACTAGTCTCTGTCCAGCAAGAGGTGAGTGGCGGGCAAGTGAGCAAAGCTTCATCTGTATTTATAGCTGCTCCTCATTGCTCACATTACCGCCTGAGCTCCACCTCCTGTCAGATCAGTGATGGCGTTAGATTCTCATAGCAGTGCAAACCCTACTGTGAACTGTGCATGTGAGGGATCCAGGTTGCTCACTTCTTATGAGAACCTAATGCCTGATGATCTGAAGTGGAGCTGAGGCAGTGATGCTAGTGCTGGGGAGCGGCTGCAAACACAGATTATCATTAGCAGAGAGGTTTGACTGCACAGAGACCGTGATAAATCAATTGCTTGCGGACTCATAACAAAACCCAATCAGTAAGTAGCAAGTGAAAATTAAGCTGCATTTGGTGGCAGGCTTTATAGTAGCAAGTGAGTTGATGTACTTCAATTGCACATCTGCATCTGGTGGCAGGCTTTAAGTCAGAATCCAACACTTAATTTAGTATGCGTGGCTTGCCCATTATTTTATTTACCACTTCCATCTGTGCCTCTTTCCCACACTGCACACTTGTCCCAGTCACAGTTTTGGTAAGCCCACAAGCTAACCCTAGCCAAAATGAGTAAAAAACAAACGTTGCTGGAGAGCTTCTTTGAAAAGGGGGAAAGACCCAATGATGAGACAACAGAAGAGTCTAAGACTGCCAACAGAAAGAAGGCTATATTTAAAAGAAAATACCAAGAGTCCTACTTAAATTATGGGTTCATTGTAACAGGTGATTCACATTCTCCAACCCTGCTTTGTATAATATGTGGCAACAGGCAATCCAGTGAAGCCATGAAACCTTCAAAACTGCTTCACCACATGGAGACCAAGCATCCTGCATTAAAATACAAGCCTTTGGAGTTTTTCAAAAGAAAAAAATATGAACACGAAGAACAGAAGCAATTATTGAAGGCCACCACTTCATCAAATGTGTCTGCACTAAGAGCATAATTCTTAGTGGCTAACCACATTGCTAAAGCTAAGAAGCCCTTTACTATTGGTGAAGAGTTGATCCTGTCTCTGCTAAGGACATTTGTCGTGAACTTTTAGGAGAGGCTGCAGTTCAAAAGGTGGCACGTGTTCCTCTTTTGGCTAGCACCATAACTAGACGAATTGATGAAAAAGCGGAGGATATTAAGGCACAATTTTTAGAGAGGATTAATGAGTCACCGTGGTACCCAGTCCTGGTTGACAGGTCTACCAACGTTGACAACAATGCAACAATGCTTGTTTTTGTGGGATATATTTTTCAGGAGGATATGCATGAGGATATGTTATGTGCACTTTTGTTGCCAACCAACACCACAGCTGCAGAACTATTCAAGTCTTTGAATGATTACATATCAGGAAAACTGAATAGGTCATTTTGTGTCAGTATATGCACAGACGGAGAGGCTGCCATGACTGGATGGCTTTGTGGTTTCACCACTCGGGTCAAAGAGGTCACTTCTGAATGTGAATCTACGCACTATGTTATCCATAGAGAAATGCTGGCTAGCCGAAAAATGTCACCTGAACTTAACAACGTTTTGCAGGATGTGATTAAAATTACCAGCCACATTAAAGTACATGCCCTTAACTCACATCTGTTTGCGCAGCTCTATGAGGAGATGGACGCAGAGCACACGTCTTCTCTTATACACAGAAATGAGATGGCTTTCTAAAGGTAGATCACTGGCCAGAGTTTTTGAGTTATGAGAGCCACTCCAGAGATTTCTTTTAGAAAAAACAGTCATCACTGGCAGCACATTTCAGTGACACAGAATGGGTCACAAAACTTGCTTGTGTGACATAATCAACCTGCTCAACGAACTCAATCTGTCACTTCAGGGGAGAATGAAAACTGTGTTCAAGTCAGCAGGTAAAGTGGCTGCATTCAAAGCCAAACTGGAATTATGGGAGCGAGGAGTGAACATTGGGATTTTTGACATGTTTCAAACATTAATGGGGCTTTTCAAAGAGATTGAACCAGGGCCTACTTTATCCCAGCTGGTGCATGATCACTTATCTCAGCTTTCAAAAGAGTTTGAGCATTTCTTCTCAACCACAAAACACCCGCAAACTGGGATGGAATGGATCCGCAACCCATTTGTGAGTAAGCCGGGTGAATCGAATTTGTCCATGATAGAGGAGGATCAACTGCTTGAGATCACAAATGATGGTGGCTTTAAGAGTGTGTTTGAGACAACTTCAAATCTCCATACGTTCTGGATTAAAGTCAAGGCGGAGTATCCTGAGATTGCCACAAAAGCACTGAAAAGCCTGCTTCCATTTCCAACATCATTTCTTTGTGAAGCAGGGTTTTCTGCAGTGACAGCAACCAAAAGGAGATTAAGGAGCAGGCTGGACATAAGCAACACACTTCGGGGGTCACTGTCTCCCATCACCCTGGATGGGACCATCTAGTTGCAGGAAAACAAGCTCAGGGCTCCCACTGATTCTGCATTATGGTGAGCTGTATGATTATTTCATTATATGTTACAATGTAATAATAATAGAAATAAAGTGCACAGTTAATGTAATGCGTTTTAACCAATACCATTCTCCCCCACCCCACCCTGGTCCATGGAAAAATTGTCCTCCATAAAACCGGTCCCTGGTGCCAAAAAGGTTGGGGACTGCTGTCTTAAGCAGCAGGGATTTATTTTCCAGAGTTCTGGAGACTAGAAGTCTGAGATCAAGATGTTGGTAGTGTCCATTTCTTCTATGGCCTCTCTCTTTGATTGTAGATGGCCATCTTCTTCCTGTGTCTTCACATCATCTTCCCTTTATATGTGTCTGTGTCTAAATTTACCTTTTTTTCTAAGGGTATACCAATCATATTGGATTAGGCCTACCCTAATTACCTCATTTTAACTTAACTATCTTCCAATATTTTCATATTCTGAGGTACTGGGAATTAGAACTTCCACATATGAATCTGGGGGGGGACACAATTCAGCACATAACACCACCCTTTAAAAATATAGTACTTCTGTCATGCCCTCATCCTTCATATATTATTACATATGATCACTTTTTCACATTCATTGGCTTATTTATCAACCATCACTCCCACCAGAATGTAAGGTTTATGAGAATACTAGCTTTTCCTGTCTTAGTCACTGCTGTATATCCGAGGCCTAGAAATATGCTTAGCACAAAATATGTTCTCAGTAATTACGTGCCAAATGATGAATATATAAATTATAGATAGTATGAGAATACACAAAAGACAGTGTTGTTATGAGTTAACACTCTACTATGCAGCTGAGTTTTCCAATTCTGTGCTTGAAATTTTTTTTTTTTTTTTTTTTTTTTTTTTTTTGTGGTACGCGGGCCTCTCACTGTTGTGGCCTCTCCCGTTGCGGAGCACAGGCTCCAGATGCGCAAGCTCAGCGGCCATGGCTCACGGGCCCAGCCGCTCCGCGGCATGTGGGATCTTCCCAGACTGGGGCACGAACTCGTGTCCCCTGCATCAGCAGGTGGACTCTCAACCACTGCGCCACCAGGGAAGCTCTATGCTTGAAATTTAACTCAAAGTACGTTGCCAAGTGATCAACTGGTTTTATTTTGTACATTGTACAAATATTTAAAGTCAGTTTAATTATTTTCTCTGTTTTTACTTATCTGTATTAGCTAGGGCTGCCATAACAAAATACAAAACTGGACGACTTAAACAACAAGATCAAGGTGTCAGCAGGCTTAGTTTCTTCTGAGGCCTTTCTCCTTGGCTTACAGATGGCCACCTTCTCTGTGTCTTCACATGGTCTTTTCTCTGTGTGTAGGTACCCCTGCTGTCTCTCTGTGTCCAAATTTCCTTTTCTTATAAGGATGCCAATTAGATTGGATTAAGAACACTAAAGGCCTCCTTTTAACTTAATCTCCTCTTTAAATGCCCTGTCTTCAAATACAGTCAAATTCTGAGGTACTGGGTGTTAGGGCTTCAACACAGCAATTTTTAGGGAGACATAATTCAGTCTATAACAATATCTATTTCTACCTCAGGGTTACATATTTTTTGGGTAAATTTAAGGATGATTTTAATACCTGTGTCAGAATTAATTGCTCAGTATTTTGTAGCTGTGAGTAGACTGTGTACTTTTTTAAAGGCATATATATTTGTCATATTTGTTTGGATTCTGAATAATGACCATGGTATTAAATATATTCACCATTTTTATAATAAAGAAAAGTTCACTCAACATGGATTTACATATTGTATGACTAAAATTTGCAAGTCATAATTCTATATCAGTGCTTTAAAATTTTCAATTTTGTATAATCGTGCTCAGACTGCCTAGAGAGATAAGGTTCCCTATCAGTGTAGGTTCATAAACAGGCTTGTGAAACACCTGTTGGAGGTATTCTAGAATGGATGGAAACATTGAATTGGGAATTATATTCAAAGTTTCAGAGGCTCCTTCTGTGTCTTGGAAATGATGATTTTACTCATGCTTCTATTCCTATATTCCTAAACTCACATGTGCATAAAGTGACTGTTTTCCATTTTAGGAAGATGAGCTAAATTGCTGGGTAAAATTTGTAAAGTTCATCTATCATAAAAATCAACCACAGAATTTAAGCTTTCAAAACGTTTGGAAATATGCATCAAAACACACACATATTACAGACACAGACACACAGTTATTTAGGTAAGTCTGCCTGATATGTAAAGTATAGTTGAACTCCTCATCATGTCATAGGTCATGTATTATTTTTAGATATGAAACATGTTTTATGATTTTAATATGCTGCATGTTTTGTTATACTGACTGAAAATATATAGTGGCATGTTGCTAACTTTATGAGGAAAACATCTAGTGCCTATGTGAGTGGAATTCTAATTGAACAGATGGCTCCTACAGGTGAAGACTATAATGAGAAGATATTTCTTCACCTTATTGAAGTGCTTTATGCTACAATATTTGATTAAACTCCTTACAGGAAGCAGAAAATACTTGGAAACATACACGTTTTGAAGTTTGTAGAAGCTTTATACATAAAATACATATATACTAATCTTTCACTCCTTTATTCCGTTGATTACTGGCAAAATTGTGTAGTCAGTTAACATAGCTGAAATGAAGTACTTATCTCTCAGAAATCATTACATTACAAATTAAATTTTAGTACAATTCAATTTGTGTAAGTTTCATTGAAGACTGAAGTCTTACTGGTTAAAATATCATTGTCATCTCAGTTATTTTTTCCCTTTGGTAATGTGAATTAGCCTCTTTTATGATGTTACCGATAAGAGAAAGATACGTTTTAGAATGGTTCATTTTCTTGCATTTTGGAGTAGTTCACTTTTAATAAATTTTATCTTAAATATAATCTTACATTGATGTCTGGATGGTCATAAATATATAATAATCATAGAACCCTTTTATGGTGAATCTAATTTATAAATAAAGAGAATACAGAATATTCATAATTTACCTCTTAAACATAAGGAAGTCTTATAAATATATGCTGTATTGAACAAAGATCTTATGACACATTTGTCACTTAGTCTTACTCTTTTATGGTCAAATTCTGAATTACGATCATTTCGAAATTGTAATTTGTGGATAGAATAGATGTGTAAGGGTTAGTTGGGAATGAATGAAATGTCCATAAAAGTAATCTCAGTTGTCAAGTGACTGCTCACCTACTAAAGGATCAGTACTTGAAGAAGCACTTTAAGTACATGTTCTTAAAGCTGCATGTAAAGTCAGGTGATTTACTAAGAATGGATATATTCCTGCACAAGTAGCATTCATTATTGACCTGAGAATGAGGGAATTTATGAAATAAATGTGCATGCAAATTATTATCTCTTAGAGTTGATTTTTTTCTTCCTAAAAAAATGATTATTTAAAACTTGAGCAAATAGGAAATACAATTTAAACATCTTTGAAAATTACCTTTATTAAACATACAGTCCTGTGCTCTTTTAAAGCCTGGATTAAACACAATTGATATTGACTTTAATGTCTAAGAATTTCTTCAATTTCCACCTTTTCAATTAAATCATTTGTTAGGCTAGAGTACTAGAATTAAAAAAGAAGAATCCAGTTACTTTCACCGGAAAAATCAATGCAATTATTTAGTGAGCAAGTCTGCTGAGATTCATACATTTAACTCTTTAAGGTATGTAATACATTTTGGAAGGACAGGAAAATCATTTATTGGGTACTTTTCCTGAGTATTAGATAGTTTACATGTTTTTAAGCTTACCTTCAAACTACCATGTGACAAAAACAAAGGTCTTAAGTAATAGCAAGGATTCAAACTCAAAACTCTGACTCCAAAGTATTTGACATTTTTAAAATACGTATTTTATAAAAGACAGACTATGGAAATATTTTGTCAAGAAAGCCATAACCCTGAATGAATTGAGGCTTCCAAAAAAAATGTCCAAAATGTCTCAGTATTACTTACCTATTTTATACATATTAGTATATATATGTCAATCCCAATCTAAAAACCTGCTGTATAAAAAAAGAAAAAAAAAAAGAAAAAAATGTCTCAGTAAACTCAAATGGACATTTAAGGACTTATTTAAGTCAGAGAAGATAAATAAGAAAGAAAAATTCTACACATATTTGGGATATGTGTTATCATATTAGCAGATGAAAAGAGAAAGCACTAGTTAACAATTAGTTTGCTATTATTTTTTGTATGGAAAATTATTATTAATGCTTACGCTTAAGTGGGTAAAAAATAACCTAATCCTGTTTGCATTCCCCATTCTACCCAGTTTCCATTCACACCCTATAGGTAATCAATTTAATTTCTTCATGTCATTTTTTTTCCCGCACTATTGAGCAGATACACGTGTATTTTCTTTTTTCTCCATTCTTACATAAAACTAGCATATTATGCATATGAATTTGTACTTTGCTCTTCCATTTAATGGTATGGCCTGGATATCACTCCATATGTGTATATAGAGCTCTTCCTCATTCTTTTCACAGTTGCATAATACTCCATTGTACTGGTTCCATAGTTTATTCAACCATTCTTTTAGGTACGGGCATTTGGATTGTTTCTAAAATTTTGCAATTAAAAATAATGCTGTTATCAATAGCCTGGTATATATGCATTTTTTGTCTTGTTGGAGTTGTGTATAATCAGAGTAAATCCCTAGAAGTGGGAATTCTGGATCAAAAAGTAATTAATTGTGTTAGTTTATTGGGTATTTCCTTCCAGGAGTGTTTAGCATTTGCTTTCCCAGCCATATATGATAATGCCAGATTTCCCATACTCTTGCCAAGAGAATGGGATTTCATTCATTTTCACCAACCTGTTGAGACATGTTATCTTAATGAGGTTTTAATTTATATTTCTCTAATTATGAGTGAGGATGAATATCGTTACACACACTTAAGGGCTATTTTTATACCTTTAATGTGAATTATTTTTTTTGTTTTTTTTTTTCCCCTAATTTTCAATTGGGTTTTCGGCCCAGTATCTCTAATTTTTATGAGTTACCTATTAAGAGCATTAACCCTTTATCTGTGGTATATATTGCGAGCTTGCAATATTTAATTTTATGTTTGTCAGTTGTCTTTTGACTTCCCTTATGTTTTTTTTGCCAAGAAATTTGCTGCCAGTTCTAGGTGAAGTTATTGATAGTAGTTTATTGTTTCTTGGTTTTGAGTTTACAGTTAGAAAGTCTTGTCCTGACCTCAAAATTAAAGAGAAATTCATATATATATTTTTTTCTAGTACTTGTATGGCTCCATTTGTTTTTGTTTTTTACATTTAAATTGATGATCCATTTTGAATTAAGTTCTTGAATATGGTGGTGAAGTGTATGGATTTAATTTTATATTTTTCCAAATGGCTAACCAGTTGTCCTGCAACACATTAAAATGTCCTTCTTTGCCTTATTAATTTGAAATGCCACCTTTAACATATAACATATGATAAATTTCCTGTATGCACTTGTATCTCTTTCTGGACCTTTATTCTATCCCAATGATCTGTTTGTCCATTCATGTACCAGTACCATATAGTTTTAGTTAATAGAGCACTCAGCATAATATTTTTTGATATTGATCCAGTTTGTTGCATGTATCAATAGTATGTCTTTTTTAATTCCTGATACATTAATAGTATTATATATTAGTATAGAATATATATAATAGTATTCCATTCTATTAATATATCATGGTTATTTAGCCATTTTCCTGTTGATGGGCACCTGGAATGTGTTCCAACTTGGTTATTTTGAATAAAGCTGTTAGGAATATTATTTTAAAATTCTTTCTGAGGATATCTATTTAAAATTCTTTGAGTAAATACCTAGAAGTAGAATTATTGTGATATGGGACAATAATTTTTGTTTGTTTGATTTAGACAGAGTTTTTAAAAGTTTTAAAATAAATTGTGAAACATTTTCCAAACTTGGTTTGCCATTTTACAAATTCACCAATAATGTATCAGAGTTCTGATTGCTCTACATCCTTGCTAATATTTGGTGAAGCTAGTCTATTTTTATTTTTTGCCTCTGTGATTAGTCTGGAGTGAGATTCATTGTAGATTTATGTTTCATTTTTCTCATATCTCATACTCAAAAATGATGTTCAGCATTTTTTGAATGTTTATGACAGTTTTTTTTTTCCTCCTTTCTGAGGAGGAAACTATCATTAAAATAGTTTTCCTTTTTAAAAACAATTTTGACACCTGAAACTAACACAACATTGTAAATCAGCTATTCTCCAATAAAATTAAAATAGATAAATAGAAAGAAAGAAAGAAAGGAAAAACAATTTAGAGGTGTATAGACTTCATATGTATTCTGGATACCAACCTCTTGTCAGCTATATGTTCTGTGAATACTTTTCCAAGTCTTTGGATTATCTTTCCTTTTTGTAATGTAATCTTTTGGTTTCATCACTTTGAGCCCTCTCACATAGACCTTTGCCTACACACAATAATATGACATTCTCATACACTTTCTCCTAGTAGTTTTACAGATTTAATTTTCAAGACTATGATCCATTTCAAATTAATTTTTGCTTATGATCTTAGGAGTCATTATATTTTAGATATTCAGTAGTTTCAGCACTATTTGTTGTAAACTCTTTTAACTATTGGATTCTTTTGGCATCTTTGTTCAAAAGCAAATAACAGGGGAGATGGGGAGATGTTGATCAAAGAGTACAAACTTCCAACGATATGATAAATAAATTCTGGAGCTCTAATGTACAGCATGGAGATTATAATTAATAATACTGAATTATATACCTGAGAGTAGCTAATAAAGTAGAGCTTAAATGTTCTCACCACAGGAAAAAATGATAATTATGTGATAATGATTAAGGTGTTAGCTAATACTATGGTATTAATCATTTTGCAATATATGTGTATCAAATCAACACATTGTGCACCTTCAGCTTACACAGTTGCATGTCAATTATATCTCAATCAAACTAGAACAAAGACCAAATAACTGTAAAAATGTGGCTGTAGTTCTGGTCTCTTTATTATATTCTACTGATCTGTTTGTCAGTTCTTATGCTGGTACCACACTGTTTTGATTATTGTAGCTTTACAATAAGTGTCGAAGCCAGGTAGTATAAGTCCTCCAACTTTATCCTTCCTTTTCAGTATTGCTTTAAGATTCCTTTTTATCCATGCAAATTTTAGAATTGGTTTGCCAAATTCTTGGGAAAAAAATCTGTTGAGATTATGATTGGGACCTGTTATATCTATAGAGCAATATGGAATTTATGTCTTAAGTATATTGCAACTACTAGTCTTGGAACATGGCATATCTCTCCTTTTTTGCCTTTATTAATTTCTCTTAGGAATGTTATGTATTTTTCAGTTTAGAGATCTCAAATATGTTTGATTACATTTATTCCTAAGTATTTTATGTTTTTAGATATTTTTGCAAATCAAAATTTAAAAATCATTTATTTTCCAATTATTATATACTGAAAATATATACTTTATATTTTATATTGTCCATATACCTCAAGACCATGTTAAATTCACTTATTAGTTCTAGTGGTAGTTTTGTTAATTTCTTAAGATGTACCTCATGCACAATTATTCTCTGCAAAACGGAGTATTGTGTTTTCTTTCTTTTTTTTTTTTTTTTTTTTTTTTTTTTAAATATTAATTAATTTATTTATTTTTGGCTGTGTTGGGTCTTCGTTTCTGTGCGAGGGCTTTCTCTAGTTGCGGCAAGCGGGGGCCACTCTTCATCGCGGCGCGCGGGCCTCTCACTATCGCGTCCCCTCTTGTTGCGGAGCACAGGCTCCAGACGCGCAGGCTCAGTAATTGTGGCTCACGGGCCTAGTTGCTCCGCGGCATGTGGGATCTTCCCAGACCAGGACTCGAACCTGTGTCCCCTGCATTGGCAGGCAGATTCTCAACCACTGCGCCACCAGAGAAGCCCTGTGTTTTCTTTCTTTTTAAAAATTTGTATGTCTTTTACTTCTTTTTCTTGCTAACTTGCAGTGCCTAAGTGCTCCAGTACAATGTTGAATAGAAGTGGTGAGAATAGACACTTTTGCTTTGTTCCTGATCTTGGGAAGGGAGGGTGATTATTGTATATTTATCTTTAGTTATGATGTTGGCAGTAAGTTTTACATGCATGATCCTTTAACAATCGAAGGAAGCTTTTATCTATTCCTGAAAGTCTGAGTTTTTTATCATGGATAGATGTTGCTTTCTGACAAATTATTTTTCTAGATTTATTCCAATGACCATATAAAATTTCCCCTTTACTCTATTAATAGTATGCCTCATGAGCACAAATTTTCAAATTTTCAAATGTCAGCAGCATTCCTGACCTATACTCAGTAAATGTCAGTAGCTCCCCATCAAATGGTGACAATGGAAAGTGTTGCCAAACGTTGCCAAATGTCCCCTGGGAGGCAAAATCACCTCCAGTTGAGCACACCCCTTTAAAGTAATGCACCTCTTCTTCATGTACACAGAGATTTCCATCAATTTTTATGGCATTACTTTTACTATGAAATGACTACCAGCAACCACCTGACATTTGGGTAAAGGCCCACAATAAAGAATGTCTTAGTTTATACTCTTCCAAATTTGAGACAAAGATTTGAGTGCAAGTAGTTTATGTGGGAGGAGATCACAGGAAATAGTGATACTGGAATGGAGGTGTAAGGAAAAAGAAGGGAACGAGACTGTATTGATTAGGTTAATTAACAGGTTCTGGTTATGGACAACTTGGACTCATTCCTGTCTGGGATCTCTGGGAGGTTTCAAATATGTGAGTTTTCCTACCTGAGGGCAAAAAAAAGCTGAGGCATGTATCCACCAACTTTCATGTTTGGGAGATGTTTCCTGAGGCATTAATTTCCTCGCATTTCAACTCAGCCTTCCCCATGGCAAGACTAGGGACTCAAGTCCAGAGAATACCCACAAGCAAAACACTTTCAGGTACTTAGAGTAGAAAGCAATTAGAGAGCAACAGTACAGTGAATGCCGAAGGCACAATTGGCAGGTTACCATTAGTGTTTGATAGAGTGACCAAAATAAACTACAAAGAAAAAAAAAAGTACCTGGAAAAAAGACAGAAAATACAATATATAAAATACTTAAAATTTCTCTCCTTGAGGGTTTCCCTGGTGGCACAGTGGTTGAGAGTCCGCCTAACGATGCAGGGAACATGGGTTCATGCCCCGGTCTGGGAAGATCCCACATGCCGCGGAGCGGCTGGGTCCGTGAGCCATGGCTGCTGAGCCTGCGCGTCCGGAGCCTGTGTTCCACAACGGGAGAGGCCACAACAGTGAGAGGCCCGTGTACCGCAAAAAAAAAAAAAAAAAAAAAAGACAATTATTATATCCAAGAGACCCTCAACTATGCAAAACAAGATAGACAATCTGAGAGCATTAATTCCATTAGCAGTCAACAATATTTATACAATTGTTGTATTGATATAATTAACATTATTGACATAAATATATTAAGAGAATGGAGGAGATAGAATAATGATGTAAGATAAAATTTTAGTCTATTATAACATATAATGACTAAGATTGATATATCAAGATGTGAACTATGGAAATGAATATTAGGAAAAACAGCTAAAATGTTAAAAAATTATCTTCCTCTTGAGAGAAAAACTAGGAAAAGAGATGTGGTCAAAAACTACTGATTTTTCCTTTAATTTGATAATATTACATTTATTACTGTATATTTTACTTTTAAGTTATCTTGCCTATATTTTTTCAGTAAATAATAAAAGGGAATATTTAAAGATAAAATAAATTATTTTTCATAGCTACTATTTAATTCTGGTTATATATATTCTGGTTAATATACAAATATTGTTATATAGCAAAATAAAATATTTTAAATGCAATTATTAATAAACTTCATGGAAATATTAATAACAAAAAATTAGCCCTTATTTACCATAATATTGCATTAAATATTTATAAACATTTAATCTCTTACTGTTGGTACCCAATAGTACCTGGTTTAGATGGCAATAGAATAAAATATAGAGATTACAAAAATAATTGAAAATAAAAGAAAAAAATGGTGCAACAACAAAAAAAGTCAAGAAATATCAAGAGCTAATCAGAATTGCACTCATTTGCTCAACAGATTCAAATCAATCAATAAATGTTTTCTTCATTATTGATTTAATCAAGTTTGAAATTATGCCACAGTTTTTTCATATAATTTAGAAACTGTAGGTTTACTTTTAGTGTGATTTATGTTTTTCAAGCTATATTAGAATATAAAGAGCATTATTTTTTCAACTTTAAAGTTCTATTGGTCCTTTAAATTAGATATAAACCACGGTGCTGTGCATCTCCTAAGCAACGTATCCTCAGTTTTAGCAAGGGATCCTAGTATCACACAAAAAAATTGAGAAATACTTAGAATTATTTTTATATTTATAAAATATACATTATACTTATAATCATTATTGACAACTGAAATGGTTTGCAAAGTCCAAGAGTAAAGAAACTTATTAACTTCATTTAAGCCAGTGAATCCCAAATTACCTTCTTTGCAGAATAATATTTTAGTAAACCATTTAAAAAAATGACTTGTCCAGTGAAAAGTCTTTGAAAAACTTAAACTTTGAAAGCCTTGAAATAGGGGCAGATCAGCACATGAATTGGCCATTGTTTATGTAGCTCCTTGCAATATAAAGTTTAATTTGTATTTTGATATTTTATATTTGATTGATACTGACTAGAATTTATTCTTATTTGCATATATTGTGTGAGTAATTAGAACAGAGAGCAATGAGTGGGAATCTGAAAAAATGTAAGTGATGCTATGAGAGATTATAATAGGAAGGCTAAATGTAATTCAAGGATTCAGGAAAGACTTTGATGTGGAAGAGGTATTTAAGCTAAGATATGCAGGATAAGCCATGGATAGTCAATTAGGTGTTTGAGAATAGAAGTACATTACAGGAAAAGAATCAGCATATAAAGGAGCTCTGAATGATGCCTGGAACAATGGAGAAACTAAAAGAAGGTTAAGTGTGATGAAATACAAAATATAGGTGGGACACATTGAAAGATGAACCAGCAGTGACAGACAAGGGCTAGATGCTGCAAGGTATTATATGTGACATTGAAGATTTTGGTTTGTACTCTAAGGAAGGGAATGAGGATTGTGGAGAGTGAGATGACCAATGTAAGTATTTAAATAACCTTGTACGTGTGTGTATTACACACATATAGGGGTTGATTGAGAAGGAATTATATGTTTGTCTTTGTCTTTGTCATTGGTGAGTGTCCAGTTATGACACAGAAATAACACTGGTTATTTTAATGAGACCATAGTATACAAAAAAAACCTGAAGTACTGGTAATGAGCAAAAAGCCAAAAGGGAATGCTGAGATACGGAAGTAGTAACTTCAGAAAGCAGATGTCTTTCCTGAGGTTTGTGGAATTAAGGAAAAATGTCGAACT
The DNA here is from genome assembly GCF_964374135.1 of Grampus griseus. Taxonomy (NCBI): domain Eukaryota; kingdom Metazoa; phylum Chordata; class Mammalia; order Artiodactyla; family Delphinidae; genus Grampus; species Grampus griseus. The sequence goes on from NC_138998.1 coordinate 99,330,597, forward strand.
TGTTAAAAATTTAAAAACTTGGGGGAAGATATCATGAAGCTGGTTCTCAGACTTATAGAGGACACTGCTTGGCTGGTCCTGGTGTTCTAATATTAGGGGAGGGGCAATGCTGGGATGGAACCATGTAGAAGATGGTAGCTGTTGGTACTGTTGTCTCTGAGGGAATCCAATGAGAGTATTTCTGGGGTTGTTGGAAAGACAACAAACCGGGATCAACTACTGCTGCTGGTTTCAGTGGTCACGACAAGGATGAAAAATCACTGCTAAGCTAACACTATTAGGAATAGGAAGGAAATAGCCTGACACTGTTTCCCTCCTCTAGGCTTCCAGTCCTCTCCAGCACTCTCAATTCATAGATCCCAACAGAAAATCAGTTATTCCCTTAGCCAACTCTATTTCTTTATAATATTATTACTGTCAGATATTATACTATCCTGTATTTATGCTTGTTTACTTTCTCTTCAGTATCATGCAAGCCACATAAGAACACATTTTTGTTTGCTTTATTTACTGTTTTCTCCCTACTACCTTGAGAAGTGAAATGCACTGAGCAGGCACTCAGTAAATATTTGTATATTAAGGAACGAATGAGTCCCATATAGCTCTTCTTGATGCCAGTTCTTCATTCTGGGATCCTGTCCATTACTTATGATAGAGTCTTTGCCAGTGTAGACTTCTACCTGTTCCTGACTTTTGGCTTCATATATAACCTTTCTCTATAGGGAAGAGAAAAATATTTTCCATAATCTTATCTCTCCTTAGATATTAGTCATTTCCTATTAGATTTGTCTCACCATTTTACCTGTAATGACTATGTAAGAATAACTGAATAGTGATTTTTATGACTATATGAACTCTCAATTATAACATTATTTAATTACAGTGTCTTAAAGTGACTAAGATCATGGACCCAGGAAAAGGAATCTTTCCAGATTTTGTTTTTTTATAAACTAAAAACTTTGGTGATTTAGACTAAGTTTTATGTTGCTGTAATCTCATAAAATTTTAACCATGTTTAAAGAGAATGAAATCTCTTACTTTAATGAATGAAGCTACTTTCTGCCAAAATATAACATCATGCAATCATAATTTTATTGTTTCTAGCATTAGACATTTTCCTTTGAAATATCTGTACTCTGAAAAATAAACCAAGTACTCCCCCTGAAATACTCAATATACTTACTTCCCTACTAATCATAAGATGTTTTGACAGGTCAGTGTTTTATGAACTGAATGAGACCACAGTACACCAGGATCTATAAAGGAAAGCATTCTCTGTGGGGGTACATATATTTCACATAATGGTGGCATAATTTATTCTTTTCCATTGTGAAAAGATATCCTGGAACAACTACCAACCAATGTATAAGACACTGAAACAGGCAAGTTGACATTTTTACTAGAGTTCTATGATACCATAATATTTTTCCCTTGGCAGTACTTCCACTAGAGATCTTTAAAAAGTCTATTTTTTCCCTTAAACAATTGCTTCCCCATAACCTATTACTAATATTGGAGTATAAAATAATGTATAAGTAATTTTGACCTTTTCCTGCAGTGTCTGGTGGGACTTGACAAGCTGTCTTAGAGTTAATGTTAAAACATTTCATTGTTACAAAGTGATAAATAGGTACACTTTTTCCATTTCTAAAACTTCTGTATTTGGCGGGGGGAGGGCAGAAGAAACCATTGGATATAAGAAGACATTTTTGTTTCTGGAAACCAAGCCTATCATTATTTTAGTAAATTATATTATCATAAGGGATTATCAATGAGAAATATTTTAAAATTGGAAAAATACCACTGATACAATCAATTCTCTAATTATCATTGTTTAAATTATACACTATAGAATACTGAAGAGACTAAAATGAATTTTGGTATTTCTTACAGCTGGCTTCATAATTTCTCTTTCAGAATTTCAAGTGGTGTCAGTTTAGAAAATTCATTTAAGCTTAAAATGTGTATTAAGTACCTAATAAGTACAAGCTATTGTCAGTCACATTTCCTACCTTCAAGCAGATAAATACGTTCTGGCGCTAATGATAAAACAAGCAAGCAAAACAGTGTAATATTGGATAGAATAAGGAGTTATAAACCAAATAGATTCTGAATAATTTAACATTCCATTTGGTTAAGAGGATTAGGGATGGTTTTCCAGAGTGGTATTTGAATTAGGACAGGGCATTGAAAGGCTGAATTGGTAGCTGAATGTGGTGATGTAGGCTGTATCCAGGGTAGGGCATTAAGAAGGGAACTAGAAACTGTAGAGAGGGATAACATTACAGTAAGGTACAGCAGGGAGATAATGCCCAATAATGATAAGGTAGAGCGTAAACAAAGGGAAAGTTAATTTCAACTAATCATTATACATAATGAAAAGTTAACAATAACAAATCAGTTTTAAGCTAGTGTGACGGGAGAGACACTGGTGCCAGTAGCATTCAGAAGGAGGGAGAAAGATCATGTTAGATGTGTTCAACAGGAAGTGGAAATTATAATCTGGGGTTTGAGGGAGATCAGAAATTTATTTGTTAATTCCTACAAAATCTGTGTTTAAATTCATGAGAATTGCTGGGATGGAAACCTAAAGAGAATATGTATATATATGTATACATATATATATATATATATATATATAGAGAGAGAGAGAGAGAGAGAGAGATACAGATATAGATATTGATATATACAGATATATAGATATATACAGATACAGATATATAGAGAGATACAAATATATATATATATAGAGAGAGAGATACAGATATATATAGAGAGAGATACATAGATATTGACATATATATATATACATTTAGAAGATTGGCTTTTCAGTTTTTCTTTATTCCGAAGCTAGATATGTTCTCTTTTGTAAATTTCCTACATCGCTTTATGCCACATTTACTGCACATTTACTTAGCATTGTTTTTTGTTCCATAATTGTTTGTGAATTTAACTCACCACTGAATTTTTCTGATTCTTCCTTAGGGGAAGAAACATTTATTCAACTTTCTGTTTCCTTCAGTGCCTTTAGTAATGCTTTATACATAAAAAGAAGCAACAAATATTTATAGAGCATAATAGAATAGAACAAGAACATTCCAAGATGGAAATTTAAAGATAAACTGCTTAAATCTGACTCTCCTTAAATGCACCAATAAAAACTTCAGGATACCAATAATTTTATTTTGATTGAACCGGACTGAAAATTTAAAGTAAGACCACTTAAAAAGTTGAACAAACAAAGAAATAAGACAAAACATAAAATAAACACATGTGTAACCTTAGTTTCTCCATTCCTCACCAGCATATTTTCATTAACAAGTCTATTTGTACTGCTTAGCATGGGTCAGAGTCCAAGCATCAGAGCTTTTCTTCTGTGGGCCACCCTGGTTCTTTTGGATAGGGAAGTCTCCCTTCCTCTTGTTAATGTGGCTGCACCTGTAAAGCTTAGTTGTTACTCCAGTGGTGCTCAACATTGTATTTTGAGCTTTCCCACAGCCCTCCAGAATTACCTGCTAACTTAGTACCCACTGCCCTCTGGGAAACAGATGATGAAAGTAGACATTAATCTGCATCAAAGTGACAAGTTGGTGGGAGGATAGGTTTCACCAAATCCTGTTTTTCTTATTTGTTTCTTTTGTTCTGGGCTCATGGGAACATGTGATTTCTCAGCTTCCCCTGCAGTTAGGTGAGATACGGTGATGGAATTAGGAGTGGAAGTGACATAAGGTACTTCTGGACCAAAGCAGTTAAGAGCTAGTATGCCTTCCTCAGCCTTCTTCTCCCTAACATTACAGTCCAGGAGATCATGTGATCCAAATGTTCTAGCTGTAAATTGGAGAAAGACTTTCCAGCTCATATCAGACAGATTTCTGTGTTTATCTGTTACATAGCATAGCCTAGCTTATCTTGAAAGATATATAGGGAAAGGTTCTTTTTCCTTTTTTTATTACATTATTGGAAAGGTCTCAAAATAGTTCTGTGTATACCCAAAGGTTTTAAAGAGTTCAGTACATAAGCTTTTCCAACTTTTCATTCCTGTTCTCTGCCTGCCATAAGACAGAGATAAATCCATTGAGGGCTAAGCTAAGCATTAAATCTGTGATAGTTATTGTATCTTACACAAAATTTCTCTTTAACTCAGAAGACTGTGGCTTGACATTAGGTCAAGTTTGTTGTGTCTGTCTTCTTTTACCCTAAGACCTCTGTATAAATAGAACTTTCTTAGAAATTAATCGGATGTATCCAGAAATGCCTGGATCTTAGTATGGCAGACAGGGCCTGGGCACAATATATCATCTTGATGTCATAAAGAAAAGCTGATTTACAGACATGAACACTGGTAAATGAAAAATTTAAATAAATTGCATAGTAGCTAGATTTCAATGGTCTCAGTACATGTGAAATTAGAAATTACATATTAAAGTATTCATAATTTCTTGGTTGGGATAACTGGAAAAATACTTCTCTTTCATTCTGTAAATAACCTAGTAATGGCGAATACTGCAAATAAAGAATGACATATGTGTCCTAGAACTATATGGACTATTTTACCAGTAGTTTTTATAGTATATTTTAGCATTTAAGTTTGAGTTAAATGTATGTTCCTGATTTAAATGTTATAATTTTCCTTTTTCCTTTGTGAGAATATGAGAGTACATTGAATTTAATATTTTAAGTTTTTGTGTTAATGTGCCACATTGCTCCTTGTTAATAATCACTGACTTTGATATTAATCAGAGCACTTCCAGTAATTTTCCTGATTAGGATAAGTTTCAGATATTCAAAGCATTTTCTTTTCTCTTTGATTAAGAGGATTATGGGTTTAATCTTAATTGGTAGTTTTGAAACCCATCTTAAAAGATTTCTCTGGAGTAAGGCATCTATTTTCCTTACTCTTTCCTTCCTTTCTTTCCCTCTAGTTACTTTAGAGAATGGAGCTCTCAACTGTTATCCCTTTCCTAGCTTCTACTCTTCTTTTTCCCACTGTGTCTCATGTCTTCTTCCATAATAATACCCATAAAAACAGAGATTTGGGACAGAGATTATGTCATATTATTCTTTATATTCCTCATGTATATAACAATGCCTGACAAATAGAGATCCTAAATATATTTTTTAAAAAGAATGAGTGGGTGAGTTATCACATACATGAATAAAACTTTGAACACTGTTTAGGGATCCTTATGTCATCAACAATCACTTCTGCATTTCTGAAACTATTGCTGGAAAACACTGTGGGGAATCTAGGGCTAAGTCAAATTCTTCTGACCAACACTCACAGAACCATTTCATTACAACATTGGTTAAACTTGGATAAGCCTAGAGAAGATACATTAAAGCCTTCATGAATTCCAGTTAAATCTGAATAATCTTTATTAACATGTCACTTTAGCTGTCTCACTCCCATGGTCACAACACAGAGTTTATTTACTGAAATCTCTTTAGCTGGGAAATCAATATTGCATTCTTTGAACATAGTCTCCTAGTTTTGCTGCTCTATCCCTCTCTCAACATCAATAGCTATCTTTGCAGTTTCATCAAGATCTCCAGTTCCTTTTTGTGTTTTTTTCAGTTCCATCCTTTTTCTTTTCTATCCAGTGCAGATCCCTTCATCTATAACATCAGTCTCTTGCTCTTCTTATACTCAATTCTATTGCCCTTTCTATCCTTCTGCTGCAGGTATTCTGCAAACCCCAATCAAACAAATATACTGCATGCCCACTCCAAGGTAGTAACTTTATATTATTGTTGGATAAAATAATAAATGTGTGCCTAGATTCAACTAAAAATATTTTAATTTCAAGAGGACTATGCTCTATTGCCCTAGTTTCTCAGTACCTTTTATTGTTTTCTTTAAGGTTTTTAATCTAATTATTTCCTTTTTACTTTCATCATGTAATCTTTCTTCCTGATGGTGTCATTAGGCAAATATTCTCTCTTCTTTCAGCCATCAACTTTTCTCTATAATTACCCTATTTGCTCCACTTTCAGTAGAAAAAAAATCCCTTCCCTTTAGTCAAAACAAGTATATCCACCTTCATTTTGGATGCTATTTCTTCCTGCATTACATCATATAGTTCTACAAGATTCTCTCTATGAAAGAAATTCAGTCATTTTTAAATTATTTTAACAATTAAATAATAAAATTAAACTTGAAAATTAGAATATGTGAATTTGAAAGCTAGACATGTATCATTTATAGAGATAGAAATTATTTTAGGCATCAGCTATATGGAAAATACTTAAATAATTTGTATGAATTATGATTGAGGCCCTACCTCCAAACTGCAACTAAAGAGCAAAAGAACCAGGCTTCAGTCAATGAGCACATTGATTGGTTTCAGTATTGCCATTTGATCAAAAAAGACATCCTAGGATTTTTGCTAAATATTCTGGGAAAGAAATTCTTGTGATTTTGCAACTGAACTTAAATAACCTAGGGGCAAGACGGGAATAAAGATGCAGACCTACTAGAGAATGGACTTGAGGATACGAGGAGGGGGAAGGATAAGCTGGGACAAAGTGAGAGAGTGGCATGGACATACATATACTACTGAACGTAAAATAGATAGCTAGTGCAAAGCAGCTGCATAGCACAGGGAGATCAGCTTGGTGCTTTGTGACCACCTAGAGGGGTGGGATAGGGAAGGTGGGAGAAAGGGAGATGCAAGAGGGAAGAGATATGGGGACATGTATATGTATAACTGATTCACTTTGTTATAAAGCAGAAACTAACACATCATTGTAAAGCAATTATACTCCAATAAAGATGTTAAAAAAAAAAAAAAAAAAGAAAGGATATAGAATATTGTAGGTACAACATCTGTCTTGAAAGCCTGAATGGAAAACTGGCTGAACATGGAGAGCTTTGGGAGAAAACAGGAAAGGAGAGATAGAAAATCTATTCCTGGTGGCATAAGATATAATTTGAGCACCTTTTAAACCCCGCCTTAAGCCATCCTTAATCTTTGGCTTGAGTCATTTTGTACCAGTCATTTGGAAATGAAAAAGAATTCACTAAAATTGTATTTAGTACGTAATGAATGCTCATTTATACTTGAGATTAATTACTGATTATCTCAGTTGAATCTGTCTAATTGTGAACCATTACCACTCAACGTTACTGCTATAATTTTATAATACTTTTTATAAAAATATGACATCTTTAAACTTTTAACAAAGGAATTTCCAGGCTATTTACAGATATTTATTTTACTAGATAAAATTCATACTTGTTACATTTCCAAAATATAGAAATAATAACAAAAGATAAGTAAACTAAGCAAAACAAGAAAATAAAAAAACAGGATTTTGATAAGGATCACAATGGATTTCCATGTTGTTAGCAATTTATATTTCCATCTTTGAAATATCTTATTGAATGTTTTCTATATACGTATTTTAGCCTTCTTTATATTTCCCAGTAGATTTGTGTATCTCTTCCTATAGGTATTCTATTTCTAGTTTATTTTTTTCTTGCTATTTTCATATTACTGTTATTATAAATAAAATAAATTTTATTTATTAAATTATTGATTTAGGAAAACTGGAATTGGTAGGAGGTCATGTGAAAATACGTGAGAGTAAGTGGATGGGTCCCAGCAGTGTGTGTAGACAGCTGAGAGCTCCTGGGTGAAAAGACTTAAGAATATAGTTGCATCGTACAATGGAGAGAGGAGGGTTCAACTGAAACAGACTCTATGCTGAGTTCCCTTCTCGTAAAAATGATATCACATTGAGCAAAACTGCTCATTACTCAAAGAAATTAAACAAGAATTTGTGGTGGCTGACTCTACATTGGGCAGGGTTGGAATGAGTGAGGTGTATCATTGCTTTTTCATTGGAAAAGGATAAGATCAAATGGAAATGGATATGAATTGTATATAGTTGGGATCATACCAATTTTGTGAGCTTGAAGATTTAGGGGTACAGCAGAACTCTTGTTCCTGTCATTGATATTTTTTTATATTTCTGCAAATAAATTATATTCTCATAGTTTCATGTTTACTTTCTTGCCCTCTGTTGCTGTCATATAAAAGGAAAAAATATTGGAGATGGTAGAGGTAGGGCTGGAGATCAAGAGTTTCTTACAATTTTTCACTTTGTTTTTTAAGGTATTTTATGTATGTCATTTTAAAGTAGTCAGTGTTTCTAAAGATATATAGGTACTAGAAATTTTAAAAATTCCTGAGACACAAATGTGAAATACGATATATTTCCAAAGAACGTGATCAACATAAATTTTACACATCAGCCTAATATTCATCCCCATGTATGTTGTTTCTTAAATATTAAAGGGAATAAAATAAAAGTTAATTTAAAAATGATGTCCATTCTTTAAAGAAACTCAAATTTACATTGATTAAATATCAGTGATTCATGAAGCAATGATATTTTGAATAAAATGAATGAGATTACACAGTTTGTATTGACTTAAGCTTGACCATAGTGATTCTGATTTTTAAAACCATATTCATCTCATTGATGGAAATATAAAATCTGAAATTATAGAAAAGTTATTTTATTTCTACTTATTGAAGTAGAAATGTGAAATAATTTCTTATGGTATAACAACATTTGAAAAACTAATCATTATACAAAATGATGTTAAAATATTTTTTCTAGTAATTTATAAAAGGAAATATATAATAATGTTACAATATCTTGAGGAAACAAAAGGACATAATATACCAATTTATCTCTTGACTTGCAGTAGAAATAACCTTTAGCACAATGATATTTAATGTGAGAATTATTGTAAAAGAATGATTTTATATGTGAATAGGTTTAAAAGTCTTTTTAAAAAATTTTTGACTTTGTTATAATTTTTCATGGCTTCTGCATTCAGGTAGTTCCCTTTTCTTGAGATTTCAAGTACAAGAAATATCTTATTGCAAATGGGAAACTTATTTTTTATTCTTTCACATATAATAGCTAATTTTGCTCCAAACTCTCGATATTTCATCTTTTATTTTCTTTGAATGAGTGAGCCTCAGACATTATTCTTGGCTAATTTAAAAGAACATGAAAGAGAGAATACATAGGGAAATGAGCACTTCATCAACAAATCTAACCTTTGGAATTTCAACATAATGTAGAAACATGTTATAGAGGTAATTTGTTGATTTGTAGTTAGTATATATGAAAGAAATTCTCGTGAAGAGAGCATGAAACTAAAGTTGTAATGTCCTCATGTTTCTGATTTCTTGAGCTTTATTCATGAATGTAACTGTCCAAAATAAATTGAATACAAGAGTTTTTAGCTATATTTGATATATTCAGTTTCCTTTGGCTTTTAATTTAATTCCCCTTTTTCTGTTCCATGATCCCATTAAGGATACATTTTCTTACATAAATTATTTGGAATTACATTTAGGTTTCATAAATTATTTGGAATTCTTCTGTATAGGACATTTGTCTTTTCCATCCCATTTATTTATTTATTTATTTGATCATTTATGTATATCACTTCAGTAGGGACATGGATATTTATTTTTTACTTTGAGTTGTAGCTCAATATTGCTCTATTTTGTTGTTCAAATGTTCCATCTTTGGCAATTGGGAGATGTTTCTGTTGGGTTCTGTGTCTTTTTCACATCCCATCAATATGGGTTTCATTTAGCTATTTTTTTGATCTGACTAAACAAGATGCTCTAGTTTTACCTTGTATGTTTCCTGCTTAGGTCCTAGAATCAGCCATTTCTCTCAGGAAACTGGTTTCTTTTATTGAAGAATGGTATTAGAAACAAAGATATTGGGAATTCCCTGGCAGTCCAGTGGTTAGGACTCAGTGCTTTCCCTGCCGGGGCCCAGGTTCAATCCCTGGTCCTGGTCTGGGAACTAAGATATCCCACAAGTGGCGTGGAACAGCCAAAACAAAACAAAAAGAAAGGCGTCTTTGCTTCTGTGCCCACTCAGTGGAAAGGAATAAGAATAAGGAGAGGTATGTGTGTATTCTAACACGTGTACATTCACATACCTAGAAATACTTCTTTTTATACCCATCTGTATCTATATTAAGCTGACTATGAGTTCATTCTGATGGCTGCAACTCTAATCTATTACCATATGGATCATTCTAGTCTCCTTTTGCTTACCTATAAACTCACATTTCAATAGTGAGAACCTAGCTTCCTCCATCCACCATAGATTTGCTTATTCGTTCAATTCCAGTATACATGTATAGCAGTATAAGAATTACTTCCCTGTGGGAAAAACGTTGTCAACTAAATTACAGTACTTATTTACAGTTCCTTTTTCCTTAAGTCTTACACTTCCCACTTGTTTCCATAGTTGCTATGGTCAGCACATCCCCATCCCATCCCCCCCCCCCGCCCCCGTCTCCCAGCCCCAATCCCCATCTCTACAATGAGGTTATTTCATACATAAGCAGTGCATTTAGATTTTTTGGTCACATTCTGCATTCTGTCCAGGGATCCCTGGACTTTCTAAACAATTGCGTACATTTAGGTTTATTTTTTGTGCTATAAAGTTCTATGAGTTTTGACAAATGCATAATATCATGCATTCACCATTGCAGTATCATTCAGAATAGTCTCACACCTACAAGTCCCCTGCATTTCACCTATTCAACTCTCCCACACTCTCACTCCCAAATCCCTGGCAACCACTGATTTTTTTAAACTCTATTTATAGTTTTGCCTTTTCCAGAAATTAACATAATTGGAATCATATACAATAGTATGCTGTCTTTTCTGGCTGGCTCTTTTCAATTAGCAATGTGCATTTAAGATTCATCCATGTTTCTCATGGCTTGATAGTTCATTTCTTTGCATCACTGGATGAAATTCAGTTATATGGATGTACAAAAATTTATTTATCCATTCACCTATTAAAGGAGAACTTGGTTGTCCTTTGGCAATTATGAATAACGTTGCTGGAAACATTCACATTTAGATTTGCATGAATATAAATTTTCAACTCGGTTAAATACCTAGAAAGATTATTGCTGGATAGTTTGGCAAGACTATGTTTAGCTTTGTAAGAAACTGAGACTGTCCTCCAAGTTGACTGTACCATTTTGCATTTCTGTCAGCAATGACTGAGAGTTCCTGTTGCTCCAATTCTCAAAAACATTTGGTATTGTCAGGTTTTTTTTTTGTTGTTGTTGTATTTTAGCCATTTAATAGGTGTGTAGTGGTATCACATTGTTTTAATGTGCTATTTCCTATTGACAAATAATTTTAAATGTGTTTTCATATACTTATTTGCCATGAAGTATATATTCTTTTTTGAGGCATCTGTTCAGATATTTTGCCCATTTAAAAAAAGATTGTTTTCTTATTGTTGAGTTTTAAGAATTCTTTTCATATTTTGAATACAAGTCCTTTATGAGAGACCTGTTCTACAAGTATTTTCTCCCAGTCACTGGCTTGTCTTTTTATCCTTTTAACAGTGTCTTGGCAGAACAGAAGTTTTTACTTTTATGTCCAACTTGTTTTTAAAAAACAGATTTCGCTTTTGATGTTGCATCTAAAACTTCATCACCAAAACCAAAGTCACTTATTTTTCTCCAGTGTTATAGAATAATATATTTTGCATCTTACCCTTAGGTTTTTGATCCATTTTGAGTTAGTTTTTGTGAAAAGTGTAAAATTCCTTTAGATTCCTTTTTCCTTTTCCTTCTTTCCTTCCTCTACTCCTTCTTCCCCCTCCCTCCCTCCCTCCCTTCCTTCCTTCCTTCCTTCTTTCTTTCTTTCTTTCTTTGTCCCAGCACCATCTATTGAAAGGAACATCCTTTCTCACTTTTCTCTGTTAAATTGCCTTGTTCCTTTTTCAAAGATCAGTCAGCTCTACCTGTGTGGGTCTACGTCTGGGTTCTCATCTATGTTCCATTGATCTATGTGCTTCCTTTCACCAGTGCTATGTTGTGTTGATTACTATAGCTGTATAATAGGTCTTGAAGTCATATAGAATCAGTTGTCCAACACTATTATTTTTTAGTATTATGTTGGGTATTCTAGGTCTTCTCCTTTTTCATATGAACTTTAAAATTACTATTTCAGTATCTACTCTTCTTGATTAAGATTTCATTAATCTATTGATCAAGTTGGCAAGAATGATAATCTTAACAATATTGTGTTCAAATCCATGATCATGGTATTTCTCTCCATTTAAAAATCTTCTTTGAATTCTTTCATCAAAGTTTTATAATTTTTTGCATATAGATCTTATACATATTTTGTTCAATTTCTCTATCAGAATTTCATTTTGGGGGGAGCTCTTGTAAATTATGTGTCTTTTTAAAATTTCAAAACCCAGTTTTCATTGGTGACATATATAAACAAAATTAACATTTGTACATTACCCTTGTATGTTGCAACCTTGCTATAATCACTTATTAATTCCAGGAGTTTTTTCATTGATTACTTGGGATTTTATGCAGACAATCATATCATCTCAGAACAAAGACAGTTTATTATCTTCTTCCAAATCTGTGTACTTTTATATCCTTTTCTTGCTGTATTGTGATAGCTAGGACTTGTAGTATAATGGTGAATAAATGTGATGAGAAAGGAAATCCTTGTCTTGTTCCAGATCTTAATGGGAAAGTGTCCAGTTGCTAACTACTAAATATGAAGTTAGCCTTGGGTTTATTGTAGATGTTTTTTATGAGTTGTTGAAGTTCCTCTAGATTCATATTTTATCATGAATGCACATTATATATTCTCAAATAATTTTCCTGCATCAATTGATATAACCACATGATTTTTCTTCTTTAGTCTGTTGATGTGGTAAATTACATTAATTGGCTTGTGGATGTTGAACCACATTTGCATATGTTGAATATATTTTACTTTCTGTGATATATAATGTTTTTATACATTGTTGGAGGTGATTTGCTAATATTTCGCTGTAGGGTTTCACATCTGTGTTCATGAGAGATATTGGGCTTTATTTGGTTTGGTATTAGGGTAATGCTGCTCTCATAGAATGAGTTGGAAATGTTCCCTCTGCTTCCATTTTCTGAAATAGACTGTGGAGAATTGGTATTATTCCTTTCTTAAATATTTGGTAGACTTCATCAGTGAAACCATCTGAACCTGGAGCTTACTTTTATTTAAGTTCATTAATATCAATTTGATTTCTTCAGCAAATTTAGGCCTATACAGTTCCAGTGTGGTCTGAAAATCCATTCTAATTCATTTTTTGCACTTAGCTCATTTCTGTTTCTTTTTCATGCACAGACAACAAACAAATGCACATATGAGTGAACAAGCAAAAAAACCTATCTGACTTCCTCTACATCCAAAGAAGCCTCTAGATAGCTATGCATCTGTGCCATGTAACTCAAATATGTTCATCCTGTTCCAAATATGAATCAGACTACTGCATTCAAAGCTGTCAGGCCAAAATTTTTTGAACCTAGGATTTTAATATTATTTCTACTTTTGCTTTAGTTCCCTTGTAATTGTTCTTACTTTGTAAATATTGGTGATTATACTTTGCAACTCCAGAATTTCCTTTAGGTTCTTTCTCTATGTATAAATTCTTAACACTTTATTGATATTCTCTGTTTGATGAGACATTGTCATCACACCTTCCTTTAATTCATTAAACATTGTTTCTTTTACTTCTCTGAACATACTTACAGTAGACACTTTGAAGCCTTTAAGTCCGATATGTAGTTTCCTTTAAAAGCTTCTTTTGTTTACTTGTTTTTCTATAAATGGAACATACTTTCTTTGTATGTTTCATGAGCTTCTCTTTATTTATTTATTATTATTTTTTTTTTTGCGGTACGTGGGCCTCTCACTGTTGTGGACTCTCCCGTTGCGGAGCACGGGCTCCGGACGCGCAGGCTCAGCAGCCATGGCTCACGGGCCCAGCCGCTCCGCGGCATGTGGGATCTTCCCGGACCAGGGCACGAACCCCTGTCCCCTGCGTCGGCAGGTGGACTCTCAACCACTGCCCCACCAGGGAAGCCCCGTGAGCTTCTCTTTAAAACTGGACATTTTAGATAATATATTGTAGCAATATATAGTGACACCACCCCCTCCCAACCTGGGGCTTATTATTGTTGTTGTCATTTCTTTCTTCTTTATTTTTTAAAAATGATCTGGTTGGACTACTTCAATAAAGTTAATTTCCACCACAGAGTGCAGCCTCTGATGTATCTCCTTAGAATGCATAGCATTAGACGTGTGCACAGTTTTCCTTAATTTCAGGATCAGTGTGGTTTTGCCTAGTCTCTCTTGACTTTCTTTTTCCCTGATCTCTCCATTAATTTTCTGGCTGATCTACCTCTACTGATATCACACTTAGCTGTTAGCCTCCACTAATAGATATCTAATTGGCCCATATTTTCAACAATGCCCTGGGCATTAACTGATTCTGAGTCCTGATCACCCATTTCCAATATGTGTGTGTGTGGCAGGGGGCAGGGTTCCCACACATCCATTAAGCAATGCTCTGATACTGGCTTGGTGTCCTACAATCCATTCAACTAAATTGTGACACTATTTACTTAGAGACAGAATCAGATCTCACAGCTTAAGAGCTCAGTACTACAAGAATGACTGCCCCCCACCCCCAAAACACACCCAGTCACAAGTCCAGGTTGTCACTTGTGCTTCTGCCCTACCTGCTACAGATCAGTTTCCAACTACCCCTCCTCAGGTTCAATTAATTTATTAAAGTGGCTCACCGAACTCAGAGAAACATTTACTTACTAGATCACTGGTTTACTATAAAAGCATGTAACTCAGGAACAGCCAGGTGGAAGAAATGTATAGTGCAAAGAATGGGGAAAAGGCTGAATTTCCATGTTCTTTCTGGGTGTACCACTCTCCTTCAGTCTTAACTTTCAGCTACCAGGAAGCTTGCTGAACCTTTTTAGTTTTGGTATTTATGGATGCCTCATTACAAATGCATGGTTGATTAAATTATTGGCCATTGGTTTTTGAACTCAATCTCCAGCCCCTCCCCTCTCCTCCCAGAAATCAGGAAGGTGGGACTGAAATTTTAACTCTTCAGTTACATAGTTGCCTCTGTGGCAACCAGCCCTCATCCTTAGGAGCTTTCCAAAAGTCACCTGATTAACATAACAAGAGACTTTATCACTCTCATCACTTAGGAAATTACAAAGGTTTTAGGAGCTCTGTGCCAGAAAGGGAAACAAAGACTATATATATATATATATATATATATATATATATATATATATATATATATATATATATATATATATATATATATATATGTTATGTTATGATAAATAACAATGTCACACTTCACAACCTGATCTAATTAAAGTTAGACCCCCTTTTCAGAGACAGAGTGCTGCCAGTTCTGGTTTTCTCTGACTTCAAGAAGATTTTTAGCTGTCTTTTCCCTGGTTGTCTTTGTTAAACTTGCAGCTGGTCTATCACTTCTCTTATTGCTGTTAATACTTTGGAACTGCCACCCTTCACTTAATTTCTTACCTCTATGATTTCCATTGTTTTCAACAATGTCCTAAGGACATGAATTTCACCAAGCTCTGAATTAGTTTCGAACCCTTAGAGATGTAGAGCTCTGTGTTCTTAAATTTCTTTCTCACTGGCAGGATTTTTGTATTATGATTTCTCCAGTTGATAATCGGAATCTACATGGGAGTTGTGAGGCTTAACCCCCTGGTCTCAGCTTACCCCTTTTGACAAGGAATCTCCGTCTTACAGGGAGCTGAAGTGGGGTGATTGGGGACAAGTACACATTCTGTTGTTCTTGGGGTAGAGTTTCTGTCCTATGAATGGAGGCTGGGTAGAAGAAGGAACCCCAGACCTTTGGCCGCATATGACTGCAATAGATTCTACAACACAGATATGGGAGGGGTGTGAGAAAAGCTGGTGGCCTTCCTCTCCATAGCCCTTTATTGGGAGCTTGGAAAAACTGTCTTCTTTGCTTCACATGGCGTAAACCTTTTATCACACTAGGCTGCAAAGGTGTGTGTGTGGGGGGGTGGGGGCAGTATATAGGAGTGTATTGTAGCTCAAGTATCACTGACTCTCATTCTTCTAATTGGGATTTATTTGATTTTATTGAATAAATGTTTCTTCATGTGCTGTGTTCCCTTTAAAATTTTTGGTATTTTAATGGATGATGCTTTATAAATGGATGCTTCTCTTGGAAGATGGTCTGTCAAGCTTCTCCTGCCATCATTCTGGAAGTCTCCAGCCCTTAGGATCTTCTATGGACACAAGCATAGAAGTTATCTGTGGATAAGGTAGTGTTACCTTTTATATTTCCAACCCAATATGCCTTTTATTTATTTATTTTTCTTGCTTAATTGCACTGGCTAGGAACTGCAAACAATATTGAATAGACTTTATAAAAAGTCACAACCTTTCTTTGGTTCTGACCTTAGGGAAAAGGTATTCATTCAGTATTTCACAAGGAAGTACACTGTACTGTAAGGTTTTTGTATACATCTTTTATGAAGTTGAGAAATTTCCTTCTCTTCCTAGTATGCTGAAAGCTCTTTTAACTTTTTGAAGTGTATTATCCTTCTTATATGTTGGATTTTATAAGGAATGTTTCATTAAGGCTTTTGCAACTATGTTCATGAGGGATATTGAACTATAATTTTCTTTTATCCTTGTGAAATTTTCTTGGTTATGTTGCCACTTCGAGTTATGTATTTTCATATTTTTAGCCTCTGATATCAATTTACTCAACTTTGATATGGGTCAGGATAGGCTAATATATTCTTAATAATACTAAACCAAATCTTAGTGGGTTAGAATAATAAAAGTTCATTTTCCATTCATGAACAGTTGATTGCATGAGTTCTCCTGGGTTGTCTTCACCCAGTAGTGGCTAAGTGATCCTGGCTCTTTCCAGGACGACTTTTTATGATTCCTCAAATCTCTCCCTGGATCTTATACATATGTATGGATGATAAGGAAATAAGGAAAACAAAAGGAGAAAATCATGGTCATCTGCAGAGGCATACATCAATTTCTTCTCACTTTCTATTGGTATAACTAGACATTTGGCAAAAATATCTCAAGTTAAACATTTTTGTTGCAAGGAATCCAAGCAAATTGGCAGAGAAATTTGCTATTAATTGTGTCTTTATATCACTCCTAGTATTGTATTAAATGGATCTCACAGATAGTCCAGAGATTGTTCTGGGTCAGTCTGATGAAGTTAAAGCATATCGAGAAAATAACTTGGGAAGATTAAAGAGTTAAACAGTGATCTGTGTAGGATACCTGTGTAGGATAAGCAGAGATAGCCACATTTAAAGCAATTAACTGGATAGACGTTTCCACAAAAGGTAGACCTCTTTTTGACCACAAGTAATAACATTATTCTTAATTCATAAATGGGGATTATGAACACATAGTATGCTGTGTTAGGTTGAGCAAGGTTTTGTGAAGAAAGATCAAAGCAACAGTTCCAATTTCTAAATAGCTAAACATCTTCCAGGGTCATATAAATCTAACGGCAGATTTGTAAAACAAAATACAGTGGAATAGAAATTAAAAGAATGTTCAAAAATGCCATCATTTCAAAATTCTACAAAATGAAATAAAATTTAATAAAAGACACATTAAAATTATTAGACTATCAAAATGCAGTTGCCTTCCCTCAATAATACAACTCCAAAGGTAAAGATTTTATACTGAGAAATATTTTAGCATATTAGAGCTTATTTCAGTTACTTATTATCTATGAGCTTCTTTTCAATATAATGTTCCAACTAAGGTTATAATTTTACTTTGTGTGGATCAAAATTATTCCTCATTAGTTAGCTACATTGTTCAGGTGCACATTATGCATTGTATTAAAATTATACTAAGTAATAAATGGATAAATGGAAGACCTTAGAAAATTTACACTTGAATTAAAAATGGAAATGAGTTGCTAAAATGGAATGAAGCATCTCACATTTTCAAGGTAATATTAAAAGTCTATTTTTGGTTGAATATTTACAATGTGAAATTAAGTTCCTGTTACTGCAGATATATTAATATACAATGTAATAAAATAATATACATGACAAAGAAGCATGTAAGAAAAGAGTCCGATGGAGATGCAATACATAACAGTGTTAAAAAGCAAAACAATATAGCCAGTCTCTCTGGCTGGCCCCAATATTTTTCAGTTATGTGATATAAACCTAACCTAAATATGCCTTAGGAGTAGTTAATATTTGTGCATGTAAATTACCTACTAGGGTATAGTAAACACTGCATTTATTTGTGTTAAATTTAAAAAAAAGTAGGGAGGGGAGGAAGAGAATAAGAGAGAGAGAGAGATAGAGTCAGGTTTGGAGTCAGGTTTTCTTCTCATTTATATCACAGTCCAAGGTGAGCAGTAAGTGGAAGGGATGTTCTTTCCCATACATTCACTCCAGGCTTCTAGTCTAGAGGCTTTACCATCCCCTAGGGTTTTGGTGTCTCAGATGAATACTCTGAGTCAGGCTGGCAATCATGAGAAGAAAGGAGGAGAAAAAAATATGTTTAAAAAACAGGCCACTGGTGGTATTGATTATTTCTACCTGCATTCCACAGGCCAGACTCTTTGGTCAAAATTTAGATAATAAGAATCAAAACATTTCAGGGAAAAAAAGAAAAAAACAACTAAGAAAACAATTCAAAACAGAAGAAAATTGTATCACAATTTTGAAATCTGAATCAAATATTGATTCAAATCTGAATCAAATATCCTTTTTTTTGCCAATCTGTTTTTTTAATTTATTTATTTTATTTATTTTTGGCTGCATCGGGTCTTAGTTGTGGCACACAGAATCTATGATGAGGCACACAGGTTCTTTCGTTGCAGCGCATGGGCTCTTCATCGTGGCGTGTGGGCTTCTCTCTAGTTGTGGCCTGCGGGTTTTCTCTTCTCTAGTTGTGGTGCATAGGCTCCAGGGCGCGTGGGCTCTGTAGTTGTGGCACAGGAGTTCCAGAGCACGTGGGCTCTGCAGTTTGTGACACGCAGGCTCTCTAGTTGAGGTGCATGAGCTCAGTAGTTTTGGAGCCCTGGCTTAGTTGCCCCGCCACATGTGGAATCTTAGTTCCCTGACCAGGGATTGAACCTGTGTCCTCTGCATTGTAAGGAGGATTCTTTACCACTGGACCACCAAGGAAGTCCCCTGAATCAAATATCCTTAAACAAGCATTTGCACTTATAAAAATAAATAAATAAATAAATAATCACCACAGAATTTGATAAAAAGCAGGAAGATACAAAATGAATTGCCTGAAATAAGCTGAAAATAATAGATGAACTACCAAGTCATTTAAAATTGAATACTAAATTTCATTGTGATCAAATGTAAATAGATTTAAGTGAAAATCTAATTAGGAGAGTTGAGGAAATGAATAAATGCAGTCAACAGAATGGAAATAGAAATAATGAGAGGTAAAATGGATCAGAGAGAAACAGTAATAACATGAAGATTCAACATAGTATCTTGGAGCCTGTGAAACATTAAAATCTTGGAGCCTGTGAAACATTAAAATAACAGAATGAAAAAAAACATTAAAAAAATTAAAATAACAGAATGAAAAAAAAGCGCTAATTTTTAAAGTAACATATAAGAAAATTTTCTGAAACAATAGAAGATCTGAATCTACATGTTTGAAATAGTCCCTCTTACTTTGGGAAATTTGACCTGAAATGGTCTACTTCAAGTTATATAAATAAAATTTTGGGGACTTACAGGTAAAAACTGAATTCTGTGGGTGTCAAGGTGAAAAGTTGTATTAATTGACAAAGGAGAGAAAATCAGGTTAGCCTCAGAATTTTGACAGCAACATATAAGGCTGGACAAAAATGGAGATGCCTTTTCAAGGAAATCAAGGAGACAAAAATGTAAGTCAAGAACTTATAACCATCCAAGTTGTCCTCATTTAACAAGTCTCCAGAACTTCAGTTTTTTTCACAGGCAAGAACACAAGAATCACTGTACTATCCTTTCAGAGGAATCTTGCAGAAGATGAGCTTTATTCAACTGAGAAATAATTGTAAAAGGATAGCAAAAGAATAGCTGTATGTGGAATCCTCAATTTTTATATTGGTACTTGGCATGTGGTAAAGATTGCATTTCTTAGTTTTCCTTATGTGTAGTTATGGCCCTGTTCAAGTCAATGGGATGTAAAGTAGTGTTTGCCAATTCTATAATGTGTCTTTAAAGTGACGGGTTGTGCCTTTGTATCCTTTATTTCTTCTTCCCTTTGTCTAGAATGCTTATATAATAGTTAGAACTGGAAGAGTGTTTTTGGACTAGGTGGACAAAGAGGTCATGCATTATGAAGAAACAAGTCAGAAGAGCTAGATACCTGATAGTACATAACCTTACATGTAGATCTTAAGAGTGCCTACATGATATGAGGGATAAATACATTTCATTTCTAACTTTTAAAAAGTTATTTTGGGTTTCTGAGACTAGAAATAAAATCAAATTCTAATTAATACAGAGCCGGTCCATACAGTCCTTGCAGGTCATTTGTATTGTGTTCCAGTTTATCCTAAGTGTAAGCAGAAACGTGCATGGTTTTGGTGGAACTAGGAGACATTTACTGATCAGGGAACCACTGGTCAGGAAACAGTGGAAGTGGATCAGAAAACTTGTAGTTGAATTCCCATGGTTGCATTGGATGTGCCTGAGGGCCTTATCTATTGAGCTTCTTTGACAAACTGGAAAGACTATAGGTTTGCTTAGGTTGCTGCAGCTGACAGTTGGGCATAGATCATGGTCAGAAAGGCAATATTTTACTGTCAAATAATTATAGCAGTAATGTCTTTTATAACTGAAAGTTTTAACCTTTCATTTTAAAAATAAACATCATGGGGTGCTATATCTACATATATGTTTGCAATAAAAAAAAAGAAACGGAGGAGGATTCTTTTAGTTTTAATTTTTTGAAGTCTTTTTAATACAAATGTAAGATGATGAAAATTAAATGCCAATATAATGTTTCAGGGAAGGAGTTTTAGCAATTCAAGTACAGAATAGTTATTTTTTAAATAGCAAATTTCGTATTAATGGTAACCAAATTTTTGTTCTTTTTTTTAATTTAATTCAGTTTGCTTTTTATAATTTTCTGAGTTGTCGTCCTCCTTGCAATACTTGTTTTAATGTTGTCTTCTCTGATATTTCTCCAACTTTGCTCTTAAAATACTCTAAACTACCAATAAAAATTCCAGTGAAAGAACACTCTGTATTTAAGTGAATTGACTTTTTTTTTTTTCTGATCCCAGGACTGGCAACAATCTAATTTCAGCCAAATCAAGGTTCTAAATAAAGGCAACCAGGGAAGGCAATTTTTTTTTTCTGAGATCTTTGTTTGGAAAAGCATGCATGACAAAGCTCT
The DNA here is from genome assembly GCF_964374135.1 of Grampus griseus. Lineage (NCBI taxonomy): Eukaryota > Metazoa > Chordata > Mammalia > Artiodactyla > Delphinidae > Grampus > Grampus griseus. The sequence continues at coordinate 99,351,929 of NC_138998.1, forward strand.
AGAATAAAGGTCTTAAAAATAAGACCTGTCCTATATATACTTGGGATGGATAGATGGACGTTGGGGCATTCCTAAACAGAGAGTAACAATTTTGTTTAGTTTTTTTCACTACTTTGTGTCATTCTGGAAAAAAATATTTATATCAAATATTAAGATATTTTAAACCAACAAGGTGGCATGATTTGCTCCTGTATAAACTTTATACCTGTCACGTTAAAATGTTTGTAACATTTTTTTCAGTTGATAACCTTTTGAAAATCCTGCTCTGCATTTCTAATTGCAGACCTTTGTTTGTTTAAATAGTTTAGGGCTGGAATAAATTGAATTATATCAAACAAAAGAAAGGTCTATAAAGATTATATACTCTGTTATGCTTTTATGACTGAATATGATAGAGCAAACATTTTCAGTACTTCTTTTTGGAACAGTTCAGATTTATGGACACTTGAAAATGAAGAGTTAATTAAAATGATAGGTTTTTTTTTTTTTTTTTTTTTTTGGTATGAGAAGATGAATTGAATTGACTTGGAATTGTTAAAATTTTAACAAAATTTAGAATTTTCCAATCTTTGACATGGGGACAAGAAAAAAAGTTTTACCTGTTAATAAAACAAAGCAGTAAAGAACTAAGAAAAAGAAAGAAAGAAACACAAAAAGCTTTGTGTTCTCTGCAGGGATGGAGAGCTTTATATAGTTGCAAAGAATATATATTAATATATTTTGCTAATTTTTATCATGATAACATACAATCAAAAGGCATTTTGTGTCCTTTTTTTTTTTAGTATATGCATTTCTTAATCTCCAAGAATTCTAAAAGGAAATGATATAATGCTACTTTCCAAGATTTTTAAAAAATACATTAACATTTCAGTATGACTTGAGACAACCCTGAAAGATTAAAAAAACTTTAATGTATTTTGTTGAATAGGGAATTAACAAATATATAATTCAGTTTATTCATAAAAATCACCACATTAAACTGATTTAAGATTATTTGATATTTTTCTTATTATATATATTTTCTAGAAATTTTTTTGCTGTTACTTGACATGTCACTAGTATCAGCAGAAAAAGAAAGAATTCAAATACTTTCAACATATTTTAGGTCAAAATAAGCAATTTTTTGTTATTTTTATCATCTTATATTTTTATTTGAAAAATTTATATCACCTTACAAACTCTAATAAAAGGTTTTTTTGGGAAAATAACCTTTGATATTTGAGTTTACATATAAAAACTAAAAAGTAGTCTAAAATATCAATTAACACTAACTTCAGTGATTAGATAAGGAGTTAGTAGAGAGGGATAATGTCCCACCTAATCTGATCATTTTATTTGCCCTGGGCCGTTATCTGTAAAGACTCTGTTTTTTTTTTTTGCGGTACGCAGGCCTCTCACTGTTGTGGCCTCTCCCGTTGTGAAGCACAGGCTCCAGACGCACAGGCTCAGCGGCCATGGCTCACGGGCCCAGCCGCTCCACGGCATGTGGGATCTTCCCGGACCGGGGCACGAACCCGTGTCCCCTGCATCGGCAGGCGGACTCTCAACCGCTGCGCCACCAGGGAAGCCCTGTAAAGACTCTTTGACAAATACATTATTCCAAATGGAGTAAATATATTCATTGACTTGAATATCACAAATTTGCAGTTTTAATTAGGAGTAAAGCTTGGCTAGTCGAGCTTTATTTTTAAACAAACTGGTTGTCCTACAGTAAAAAAATAAATAAATATTCAGCACTTACTATAAATAGAGTATAATGCTAAATATAAACAAAAACAATGTTTAAACTATATTTTCTGACTTTAAAATTTTTTTTATTGAAGTATAGTTGATTTACAAGGCTGTGCTAATTTCTGTTGTACAGCATTGTGATTCAGTTATACATATATATATATATACACATTATTTTTTATATTCTTTTCCATTATGGTTTATCACATATTTTTTTGATGCCACAAAAAGGTTTTAATTTCATACCAAAAGAAAACAAAAGTGAAGTAAAAATAATAATAAATGACAAGCAGAGAAAAATATTTGCAACTTATATATCAAAGACCAAGAATCAATATCCCTGATATATAAAGAGCTGTTGAAATAAAGAAGAGGTCAACAACCAAAACAAGCTAGAAATATGAAGAGCAAGTTTATAGTAAAAGAAGTACAAATGACTTTTAAGCATTTGAAGAGATGTTCAATCTCAGTCTTTATAAGAGAAAAGAAAGTTATACTAACTATACCATCATATATATAAGTATATATATATATATATATATACATGCAGTACTATTGTGTTTATGTGTATGTGTGTGTATATATATATATATATATGCACTATGTATATACAGTCATTACTTGATATCCATGGTGGATTGGTTCAAGGACCCGCTGTGGATACAAAAATCTGCAGATGCTCAGTTGCCATAGGTGGCCATCAGTATCCTTGAATTCCACATCCATGTTTCAACCAACCTCAGATCATAAACATAATAAAGAATCTGAGGTTGGCTGAATCTCTGGATACAAAACCTGTGGATACAGACAGATGACTGTATATATTTACTGAAAAAATCCACATATAAATGGACCCATGTAGTTCAAACCCATGTTGTTCAAGGGTTGTGTATGTGTATATATATGTATATATACATGTATGTATATATGTGTATTATATATGTATGTGTATATATGTATACACAAGATATATATATATAGTATTTGTATATGTTTATATCTTTTGAAAAATGGAAAGATAAAACATGAAATTTTTAAATGGTTACCTTTAGGGAATGGGAGGTTTTATCACAGGATATTGAAGATAGTTTCCTGTGCTATACAGTAGGACCTTGTTGTTTATCCTTTCTATACATAATAGTTGGCATCTGATAATCTCAATCTCCCAATCCATCCCTCCCCCAGCCCCTCTCCTCCTTGGCAACCACAGTCTGTTCTCTATGTCTGTGAGTCTGTGTCTGTTTCATAGACAAGTTCATTTGTGTCATATTCTAGATTCCATATATAAGTGATATCATATGGTATTTCTCTTTCTCTTTCTGACTTCACTTAGCATGATAATCTTGGGGTCCATCCATGTTGCTGAAAATAGCATTCTTTCATTTTTTTTTATGGCTGAGTGGTATTCCTCTTTATATATGTACCACATCTTCTTTATCCATTCATCTGTCAATGGACATTTAGGTTATTTCCATGTCTTGGCTATTGTGGATGGTGCTGCTATGAACATAGGGGTGCATGTACCTTTTTGATTATAGTTTTACCCGGATATTACATTCTCTGACTTTTATAGGCGATAGGGGGTCAAGAAGTACAAGACCATGAATGAAAAGACCAAAAGATGTACAAAGACCAATGAACTATTAAATGGTAAAATTCAGCAAATTTACAATTTATAATCATGAACTTTGACGGTTAATATAATACATTGTTACAAACAGATCTGTGACATATATATGAATAATAACATATTTTGAAATCAATCTCTCAGAAGAAAAACATTTCTTTAAATTTATTGTTATAAAGTTTCTACATGAAAAAGAATATTTAATGCTTGAGCTTTGAA